>NC_140088.1:59989126-60614126 GCF_964237585.1 Gallinula chloropus
AAGCTATACAAATAACCAGTGATACAGATTTCCAGGCTGTATGTGTGAGACAGCATATATATATATATATCCATGTGCACAGCTTATGCATTTTTACAGGTTTAATTTACACCCAAAATACATAGCTCTAGAAAATCTTCCGTTTGTGAACTAATGTATGAAAACAAATTTATAAAAAGAAGTAAATAGACATAGGCCACAGTGGAAAGGAAAAACATCACCACCAGCACATTCTTTAAAACCAAAGAGACTGGCTGACAGAGAATATAGCCCAAGTCCAGTCTGCACATCAAAAGGAGTAATAATCTCTTTCCTGAGGATGTTTAATTCTTGAAGTAGCTCTTGTGAAACAGAACAGCCATACCCTTTCCTAATTAAATACTTTAGTCACCTGACTTTTAGTCCTCATTTCAAGCTGACTTTAATTCAAATGTGTGACCTAAATCAAAAAGGCATAACTTCTGCTTTCCAATAAAATAATTACCACATAAGGAATAGTTTTACACCATGCTTAACATTCAGGTTTACCTCTGATTAGCATAATATATTTCCTCACATTACTGGATATTTTATAAAGTAGAAAATGAGTTAAACAGTAATGAAGAAACTATCCATAAGCTTTTCCAGATATACCATATGGTCTAGTGTTCTAACAGGCAAAATGAAATTTTAAACACACAATAGGGTTGTTTAATGCCATATTCCACTGGGTAAAATTGGATACAGAAGGTTGGATTTCTCCATCCCAGGTTTCCTCTTGAAACCACAAACTGTTCATGTGCAGCTGATAAGTACAGTATCTCAAACTCCCTTTATAACCCAGTGCGTACATCGAAACAATCACTAGAGTGCATTTTTTTTCCCCAGGAAAATGTGTGAAGAACCCAATTTCTGAAGACAGAAATGTATTCTATTATCGGGTTTTGCATAAAAAGTTATTGAGTTCTTGTTCTACCATGATGGGAAAGCCTCGCTTGGGGCTTGTTGGTTCACATGGCAAGAAGTTGCTATGACCATAAATGAAAAGGTATACATATATCTGCATTGTAAAGAACGTCCTTGCTACCAAGAGAGAAAGACTTTGTCAGTATACTACCCACACACAAAACTAAACATACCCTGCCTTCGTTTTGACGTATTAAACACTTGCATATTCAGGTACAATGCGGTTGGTATCCTTGTCCCACTGTATTGTTCCATGACATTAGGGTTGTTTTCTGTCCCGTCAGCAACAACCCACATGATTAATATACCAACATGTGCTTCAACTACTACCAATTATTGGTAGTAACCACACTACATCAACAGCAACAAGTATGCATTATTTGACATTCTGCTTTCTTCTCATTTAAATTTAACAACTTGAAAGCCTTGTCACTTGAACAGCCAAGGTCATGATTTTTGAAGAAGGTTCACTGCAGGCAAATCCCAAAGGGCTATATGAGTGTCTCTCTTTGTCCAGTCACATCAAAAGGAAGTTTTTAAAAGGGTTAATCATTGCTTTAAAGTAAAGAGGAAGTGCACTCCATAACAGAAGCTGCTGTTTATGCTCCTTTGGGCTGTTCATTGTGAAAATGTGGTTGACAGAAATTGGGATGAAAAGCTTAGAGACAGCTATTCCTAGAAATAGCTGCCTCAGAAAAAGAGGACACACGATTAACCTTTTGGTATATCATTAGCCTAGTAAATTGCAGCACTGCATGGCACAGAAACATATTATGCAGTTCTTTCTCTGAAAAGAAATCTTACCAAGTTTATATTCCAGTATATTCTTTATATTTGTGTTATTGTAGAAATTAAGTCATTTACATGTTAAAAAAAAATATGTTAAATCACTAGTTCATACACAAAAACTGAGTGTTACTGCAACACTTAGACAACTGACAAGTTCCCAACTTCTCAAGCTGGGGTATAAGGGCCAGGCACTGCAGTATTCTGGTTTTTCTTACTGGGAAAACGGGAAATACTTCCCTGGCAAAAAGCGTGATTCAACTTGCATCAGCCAAAATCTATAACCCCCACCTGTACACCCCTTTAAAAAAAAACCCAAAACATTCTCACTGTGCTTAAATAACTGAATAGCTGAAGTAGTATTTTTTTTACCAGCAGTGAGAGGGAACCATAATATTTAAAACTCTGTTTGCCAACAAGAGGTGGAGAAGTAGGAAGTTCTGCATTTCAACAGATGAAGCATAAGATGTATGTAACATCAGTAAAGAATGAGCACAGATATTATTTGGTTATAGGCATGCACAGAAAAGGACAAACTGTTTTTACACATGGAAATATAAACTTTCTTAAACACCGCAAGATTTTCCAGTTTCCTCTAGCTTCCCTTCCAATATGGTATCAAACAGGACACTTAACCATAGCTTACCTCTAAAATTAAAGAAATAGTTGCCTGATCATTGCCAATGTCTCAGACATTCTTTGACCTTGCAATAGATGCCTATGGAATAGGCCAATTACTGAAGCAGAAAGAATCATGAAGCGTGCTCTTTCTCGCTAACTCACACAACTACAACTAGACCACATATCTTTTTAAAGTATCTAAGTGTAAGAAACGTTCTCTTCCATAAAGAGGAGCAAGCAGCCTAGCAAGAGCCACAGCACAAAAGCAGCTTCTTCAGTTTATGCTCAGGTTCAGAGAGAAGAGGGAAAGGGGCCAGAGGACGGTAACAGAAAGATGAAATCAGTTCCTACTTGCTAGTTCATCTCAAACCAGTACGTTTCTACCATGAAGATGGGCAAACACCAGCACAGTTTGCTCTGAGAGGCCGTGGAGTCTCCATCCTCCTGATGTTCGCAGTTCAGCTGGATGCAGTGCTGAGCAACCTGATCCAACGAGGTCTGCTTGGAGCCATGCATAGAGCCGCACAAGACAACCCCTGGAGGTCCCTCCCAACTTAAATACCTGTTCACATACAACCACAGAATAATTTATAACAATTATTTTTTCCAGTAAAACAACCTCTGCATTCAGGCTCACTGTACTCCAGCCATAGCAAGTTGCCTGAAGAATATGGATGTCATCTTTTAAGATCTGTGGAAGATTAGTGATTTGCACATGGCAGAATTTGTAAGGTTTAGAATTTCTGAGATTAACACCCAGAGAGGTAACAGTCCCAAGGACACTTGGAACATGTTCTTATCTTGAAATCAGAAACAGTTATTTTATTTCAAACCCACCGCCCCACCCAACCCCCCCCCAAAAAAAGGAAGGGGGGGGGGGGGGGGGAAAGATAGTCAAGAGGGTTGTGTTGACACAGTAATTCTTAATGGGAAGGAAGGCTCCCACTGTTCCAGAAGCTTTTACATGCTATTCGTAGGAAAAAGAGCCCTTAACTTATCTTTGTAAGACACCCTAGGGTAACATATTCTTTTTAACTTCACAGCATATTCTTCCATGGTTTATAGTTAGAATAATCCACATGCTTGGCAACCCCCCTCCCTCCAAACATTTAATTCCTTACTGGATGCAGTCTTACATACTGCAAGAAGAACAACATAACCTGAAATTTTGCCCCACCACATTTTACAAGAAAGTTCCAAGTTAGTATAAAACCAGCTTGACTGTTCTAATTATAGATTTTAGGGTATTGTTAACTATCACCCCAAAGAATATTTCAATATTTTAGGTTCCTCCATGCATAATTCCCATATCCCTGACTCCCTTCTTCCCCCATGAATCTGTATGTAGCACTTAGTTTAGGTTAATGATTCATGTACTGGGGATATGTATAATAAGCCTAGGCTTTTGTTTTGAAAGGTAAGTAGAAGTTGCTGGAATACTGAGGGGTTTTTTTCCTCCTTCAAAACAGGCTTAATTTCATGGGGAAAAAAAAAAAAAAGACATGTTAGAGCTAATTTAAAGTATTGTCTGTTAGTGTCACGGTCATTCTGCTCTGCCTTTGTGGTCTAGATCAACAGTGGAGATACGTCCGTGGAAAATCTACACTGGAATAAAAACTTGCAGCATCTCTTGATGTACGAGCATCAGAGCAGGCAGGACTTTACTCTCTCCCATTCTAAATTTGCAGCTGATTTTTCCACGTTTATGCTGTTTGGACAGACAAGTAGTACTAAATTTTCACCTGCAGATGCCTGCTGAAGCATTCCTGTCAGTCCTTTAGCTTAAATACCTACTGCGAGTATCTGTGTGGGACGCTTCCTCCGCTACACTGAGACCTGTAAGAACATACTGCTAGTAAGACATTAATACAGTTTGGCCTATCTAGGATCTCTTTGAATGCGGTGTCTGAGCCGTTTATCATACTACATGTGGTAGGGGTACAGGTAATCAATAGTACCTGCAACTTAGCAAGGCTGAAAGAAGCAAGCCTACAATCCAAGACAACAAACACGTGGCACATGCAGGCACTCTCTGTTATAAGGAATGAAAAGGGATTTTTTGCTAATGATGCATTAACAAAGCTATTCTGTTTCTTAAATGCCATGCAGCCCACACAACATTAATTAGCGTAATCCTCATCTGAATTGTTGACATCTTTTACATCAGACAAGTACCATACTTCATAAAGGCGGAACTAAAATTTCAGTGCATATTCTTGAGCAAAATGGAACATTTTATTTTTGTCTATTGAACATATTAAAAAGGAGGAAGCAAATTAAGCCAAACTAGCAGAAATAATAATAATTTTTTTAAAAAATCTTATTGCCTTTACACTTTTCAGGTAGTCTCTTTGTATCCATGGTATCTGCAGCACAAGTGTCAGACTTTAATTCTTTTTCTTCTCTAGAGATCGAACAGCCAACAAACAATACACTGGTGGCTGTCCTTGGGAACAGATTTCAATCTTATGACACAAAATAAATTTTTGCTAAGCATTCTAGCATGCAGTAATTATATTACAGGACATTTTGGATAACAAAGGTCTTAATCTTTCCCATTTAACAGCATCTTAAGGAATCCACAGGATTATTCTTATTTTTCTAGGCTTTAAATGAAAAAAATAGTTTCTAAATGATCCAAAAAACTTGCTTGTCACATTTTCCAGGGTAAGCCCCAAGAACCCTTCAGATGAAGGAGCTTAAAAACAATCTTTTAGTGATTATCTTATATTCTGACTTGCAACTAACCACTCTTTATTCTTTCTCTACCAACAAGCACCCAAGCCTAGAGTCTTATCCCCGAGTCCTACTGTATGAATTAGTGACAAAGACCAAAAGCCAAAACCATGTAGTTCATCTACTCACATCTTTAGATGTCTTACAATGAAAGCCCCTCACATCACACAGCTGAAAGACAACATACACAAGAGCAGTACCCAAATCAGTAATTAACTAGAATATCAAGTACTGGATTTTTCTACCCAAGAATCCCCAAACCCACTTCTGAACTAGGATACTGCTAACTTTCCATTACAGTTAAGCAACAGAAATAATGATATTCCCCAGAATTCCTCATCTACATTTTCAGTAACAAATTTCTGGGAGGCCATGTGAGAGTGCCTGTGAGGTATGTGGTGATTTTTAAAGTTGTGTTTCTTTGGGTTTGGGGTGGTTTTGGTCGTGTTGATGTTTTGGTTTTTGGCTTAGGGCTTAGTTGTTTGTTCTGTTGGGTTTTGGGGGTTTTGGGGGGGCGCGTGGGGTATACTTTGTTTTAATTGAAAAAAAGTCAGACCCATTTCCTTTACAAGGAAAAATAACTGTGTAAGGATAGCTAGATTTTCCATCCCATATTAACCATCCCATATTAAGCTCTTAATTTCTACCACTATTATTTAATATTCTCTGAGTCATATGAAGGGAAAAAGACACTTCAAAAGGATCTTCATATTTTTCTGAAGTTTCTCATTTTCCCTTACAAATGCTCATCTTTCATCTCTTGGGCATGCCAGTGAACAGTTCTTTTCCCACCTGTTCTCACAACACAAAAAGGAGGAATTCAAAGTACTTACCTAAGACCCATATTTAGACATTTTCAGTTTAATGTATTGGTTTTAGAAGGTCAATACCAACTGGGATCACATTGGAAAGTTGTATTTCAGCATGCTAAAATAAAGCATCAGTAAGAAGCAACTGAAAGATAATAAGCTTCTGAATGCTAGGACTGAAGTGTTAAAAATACATGTTATGGTCAAAATAAAAAAAAAAATTAGTGATTATCCTTTCCAGTTCAGGGAATTCACACTATTATTCAGCAGAGGACATTCTGCTGGTCAGACATTCTGCAGACACGAGCTCCATTTTAGCCTTAAATCTGTATACAAAGCAGCAGAATAAAGAGCATGTAAGCAAACTGAAAAGACCCCATCCTTGCCAGCATAGTCTCCTGAACCATTTCTTGATATTGCAACGATAAAGCTACTTACACCACAGAACACACTTACAGCAGATTTATCTCCCACAAGCATCGTGACGAGGACTATTCCTATTTCATGAACGGGAAAGCCACGGTGAAAGGGTCTTTTTATTAATTCAGTGGCAGGCATGAAAAGAATTCAAGTCTGTAATCACCACACATTTGCAGTATTCTGTAGATCAAATTTAGTATATTTAAACACTAATTAGCTGTCTGATTTGTAATATTAAATCCTGATTTCAGGGGAAACATGCACAGCTTTACCCAAATAACTAGTAAACAGTGCTTCTGAGCTGAAATTTGAATGTTCCTGTGTACCTAAAAACCAAGAATGTAGTAGATGCAAGACAACTTGAAATTGCACGCTTTACTTTTCAGAATACATGATTTCAATATAACTGATAGTATATAAATATATCAATCATATCTATCTGAAAGGGGTAACACCTATAACTAGTTTAACGAAAGTACAGAATAAGCAAGCTGCCTAGTACCATTTAGGGTATGTATATATCATCATGAAACACAATTTAAAATTGAAAAAATTTTTAGTTCATCATTAGTCTGGACTACCCTATATTTTTTACTTTAAAGCATCCTAGAACACTTCTGAATAGTCCTTTTACTCCCCTCATCTCCTGATCTCTGTACATTTGGAATTTCATCCCCAGAATTTTTCTACAGTGTCCCTATTTAATTAAATAACACATTTTATTTTTATATCATCTACTTAGCAAAGAAACATTAAATTTGTTTCCTACCTCACATTACCTAACTACACAGGAGCAACATTTTAGGCTAGAGACTGATTATTCTAATTATCCTAGGATCTACAGCTTAGACAGATTCTTAACTCATGATGAAACCTCCTGCTTTCTTGCAGCAGCACATATTGAAAGCATTACCATTTTTTAAAAATAAGACAGACAGATAGGATATTTTTGTGAATTTGCCACAGGCAAATAGTATTTTCTTCTGAACAATTTGATTTTTAGACTGTCAATTGTGTGCACAGCTACAGAGGTGCATGTTTCACTCACAGATCAATTCAGTAAATGGAAGAAAGAAATTTCCTGAAAGGAATGCATCTTGCTTTAAGACCTTCCACATCATCACTTCTTTTTCCACTTACTTGATCAGGAAAGATGACTGGATACATATGGCATGTGGTATAATTCAGTGCTCTCCTCCTTTTGAAGGGAACAGGGTTGGCAGACCACATGGAAGAGCAATAATGGAATTGCAACTGACAAGCACTTTGTCTTTGGGAGACCACTCGGAAATTATTAACTACCCGGCAATGGCGAAGAGGCCTTTGTTGTCTCAGTACAAATGAAAGTATTTGTGCTGAGGACTTCAATGCTGACCTTACCTTCTAAAAGTCAGAAGAACCTGCATGACTTGGTACCTTTGACCAGGTTCATGGTAAGGTCTCCACAATGAATCACTGTCAGGACGTAAAACACTTTCTGGTCAAACACTCAAGTGTTTGCAAAGACTGTGCTGTTTATTCTGCTAAACCATCAATTTAAACCTTATTAACCTCCTATTAAATGAAAATACACACATAGACATAAACACAAACATGCTACATGGCTCTCACAATCAGCTAAAGTTAGTGAATAAAAGAGAACACCATAGCATGCATTAAGGTCACATTTTTATACCATTCAGTATTCTTTTCATGAAAAAATGAAAAGAAGGCTTTTACAAAACACCTACCAAGACTTGTATCTCACCAACAAAAAAAGCCCACAGAGCAATCTACTTTATTCCACACAACTGGCTCATCTTAAGTACAAGTGTTCTGCCCATCAAGTTAGACATACAACTTACCAACATTGAACAAAAAAGTGCCACGGGCAGGACCACACCAAAAGGAAAAACAGAAGCCAGCCAAGCACCCAACAATGTATCACAAAGGTTTTAACTTCTTTGAAAGTGCTCCACAAGAAGAATTACCTACCAAACATAAACAGCTAACCATTATATCCATACAGCTCAACAGTTCTTATTCCACTCTAAGGAGCCCATGTTATTTTTCATTCATTTAACAAGTTACCTGCTCGCTTCTTGCTTCCTTCCACCTGCTCTTGCACAACCCTTAACATCCTGGCTCTGCTGTCAGGGCTCAGGTGAGATTCGTAAGGATCAAAGGCTAAAGGCAGGGGATATTCAAGTATATCCCCCACTACAGTTTTTTTTTAAAGTATTTTAAACTCTAAATGGTGTGTATATATAGATATGTGAGTGTATATGTGGGCATATATATGTAGTGATGACAATTTGCAACTTTTAGAAATAAGAGCTGCAGTTCTTAGAACACAACTTACATGACCTCAGCAAGTCAGAGACAGGCCTTCAAATTCAAAGGGAAGCTGGACAGAGCGTATTCAAGATAGCACGAGAGACAGCAGATGACTTGTTTCGTGCAGTCCCAAGATACGGGTCACACACCCTTAAGGACAGTTATTAATTACCTGGCCCACAGACTAAATTAATCCTGTCTGAGGTATCCTGAATACACTACACACCATCTGCAGAATACAAACTGTCCTAGATGCAGAGTCAGCCCCAACTGAGTATGTAAAGCTACATGATTATTGAAACCAATACTTTTTTACCACATATACTCCTACTAGCATACTTAGAGAAGCAGTAATCTGATCAACTGTAGGACACAAGAATTAAACCCACACTGCTGCTCTCTCATGACAACTGAAAACAGATTTTAACTTACTGTAAAATAAGACCCATAATTCTGCTGTAGAGATTAAAACCCAACTTTTTTCTTTTTTGCTGTGTGAGTCATGTATTCGATTCTGTTTTCTTAATTCAAGAAGAGATCATTACAACTCCTCATCTTAGCCCATGTGCAGCAAGTCACAGAAAACACTGATTGTTTCCATGTGAAGCTGAACAAGTTGCATTTGTTCAAAAGCCAGCCAATTTTGACTTTTAAAAGTCTAACTTTTGCAATGCTCTGTAATTGATATTTAAAGCTCGCAGTCCTTTGCCACTGTGATTTTTTTTTTCCAAGGTCAGCTTCACACATTGTGCCTCAAAGTATCAGATATATCCCTAATGGAAGCTTTCTTGTATTTCTCCTTGAAGGACCAGACTGAACTCAGTTACCACTTGAAAGCCATGATTTCCAGCTTCACCCATTCCTCAGTAATTGCTATACAGCATCAACACCAGCCAAGAAAAACAGAAACAACCCATGCCTTCTTGAGCTTGGCTACTTCTAGGATTTCTCCCTTAGCAAGTTCCATATGTTTTCTTCATCTCAAAATACCTATTGTCAGGATAATCCAAGCTCAATTTTCTTCCACTGTCACATTGTTGAGTCTGCTCTTGATACTTAGGAACTGAAAAGGTGCCAGACTGTATCTGCAGGACAAACCATTAAACCTTCCTGTCTTATCCAAAACACATCACAAATCTCCTCCATATGCAAGCTTAAGAGAATGTCAAAACTGACAGTATCACTCAGATGAAAAAAGAAGGGGTGGGGGGAGGAAGTTTAAATGCCTTATTAGTGCATATTAAAAAAAAATCCTCTTGTTATTGCTGTCTTTTGTGTAGCACAAAGGAAGAACTAAGTATTGTTACACAGTCTGCTAAGCAATTCTTATACCACCAAAACTGCAACATGCTGTAATAAATCTAATTAAGACAACTTTTGACAGATAAGAAGTCAATACAGGTACCTTTTGCATATTATTAATTTAAATCAAATACTCTTATCATGAAGCCTACCTTCCTGTCATTTGCTTTGGAGGGTGAAACACAACTGCTTATAATGTTCAAAGTTGCACACTTCATCTGTGTGCATTTCAGCCTTTTAAAATTTATCATTATTATTATTTATCATTATTTTTACTACTACTGTGGTCGTAATTGGCCACTGTGAGCTT
This sequence comes from Gallinula chloropus, assembly GCF_964237585.1. Classification (NCBI taxonomy): domain Eukaryota; kingdom Metazoa; phylum Chordata; class Aves; order Gruiformes; family Rallidae; genus Gallinula; species Gallinula chloropus. The sequence continues at coordinate 59,999,372 of NC_140088.1, forward strand.
TGCACGTAAGCTTTCTGCATACTTTGCATTTACATCCTTTGAAGTGGTTAAATCAAGGATCCTGCCTTATCGTACTCACACTTTAAACTGTTTCACAATTCCCAACAATAATTCTCTCTAACCTCGAAAAAAGCCAAACCAGAAAACACAACACTTTTATGCTCCATTCATCCATTATTTATAAAACCAAAACAAATTTAAAAAACCCCAAACTATGTAGTTTAAGTGCCAGATAATCAAGAAACAATAAACAAAAGTCATTAACATATGAACTTTAAGATATTTCTGTCAAATCCCAAATATTCAGAACACACACCTGACTGATTCTTTCAGCTAATCTCAAACCACCAACACTTAAAAAAAAATATGTTTGAGTAAGAACTGCCTTTCTCTTAACACTCTGACTGAAGAGTTTTCATTAAGTAATTTAGCAGCATTTCCCTCCTCAAAATTGTGTTGAGATATCTAGGAATCTGTGCCAGATTAGCAACACAATCCTCTTTTCCCCCCCAAATACTAACCCCCATTTATTATTAACATTTCCTCCCTCCTTTCCTTTCTTTCCTCCACCTTTAGTCACAATGGTTTATCTTTTTCTCTCTGATCAATACAGCTACAATGACTAAACTTTTGTCTGAGCCCATTCCCTCAGGCTATTTTCACAAACTCAGCCTCTCCTCCCCTACTCTATTCTTTCCAACTAGATCAGATCAGCATTTTTTACTTTTAATTAAAATTTGTATTAGTGAAATAGACTCAAAAAAAACCCAAGCACAACTTGAAATTTCATTTTGAAACCAAGACTGTACTGTGTTCTATTAACAACAAAATACAGTCACATAAACCAAATTTCCAAGTTTATTAAACACTTCTGGCCTTTTTTAAAAAAGAATTAGTTGTTTTCTGAGCTTTCTGAAACAGCCCTGAGCACATTCTCAGCACTCACCTTCTGCTGACACACTGTCAGCTACTTGTATTTGTTGGGTTGGTGGGGGGTTTTTTGCAGAGAAGGCTTGCATGCTAAGATGTGTCAAGCAAGGCCTTGCTTGGCATAGGCAGGGCAGAAGAAAGGCAGCAGGAATGACAGGAGTAAAGCGCTTCCGTATTATGTGAAATACTACTGGCCATATACTAACTCACACAGCAGATGGTGACCTTGTGATTGGCAGGTGGCAGTGAAAAGGGGACCTGAGTATTTACAGAAGTTAAAAAGCTCCATGAACCATTTGTGCTGGAGATGCTGGCCAAAGCTGGTGTAAAGCCATGACCACCACGCACTGGAAGTCTTCCACCACAGCCCACGCCAGTTGCTCTAGACAACGTGTTCCAGGAACCACTGTCAAAGGGGAATGATTTGGACACACTGGCTCCCTGGCTACTCAAAAGCTACACGATACCTAACAGGCATTAATTACAGTGTGGGCCAAGAGGTATCCTTTGAAAGGCAAAGTATCCATTCTGCCTCGGACATGAGAAGTGTATCACCATCAATTTCTGACCTCCATGACAAGTTCAGCACTCTCTTAAACAGATCCCTGCTTGCTCTTTTTACAATAAAGAACAAACAACCTGTAGAGCTAGAAGAGGGTTCTTATGCTGTTCCTACTGAAGTTTTGCCCTATTCATATGCCCAGGGCACAAACAAAACCTTGAAATTCTTAAGAAAGCATAGCAAAAGCTTCCAGATTTTGGAAAACAAAAATAAGGGTGACAAAGATCATTCAGGGTCAAGAGAGAGCAACAGAGGAGGAAAAAAAAAAAAGGTATTTTTTCATGTGTATTATTGAAATACCTATAAGATTAAAAAAATTCAGATAACATTCGTCAATTCAGAAATTAGTAAAATGCAGTCACTGTCATTCTGAAGTCACTGAAGGACTGTAAACAGTAGCATGGTACGCTAAATGGAGGAGTAATGTCATATCAACAGCTTATCAACACAGGAGCCCAATCTAAAGAAATACAACTGTAAAGCTATGAATTGTGAATAAATACAGAGCAAAGTACAGGAAACAACTATTTGCTCATTAGGGAAACGAAACATTACGATATTGTACGAGTACCAATGTTATACCCAAGTCCTGTAATTAACTAATTATTCAAACAATTGTGTTTTCATGTTAAAAAAAAGTAGCAAACACAGAAATATTGCAAAAGTTAATGCCCTTCTAGAACACTCATACTAAGCTGTATCATTCAAAGCAACTTGCGACAAGAAAGACCATTACTAAGAAGCAGGTATTCTAAAGTTTGACTCTCTTACCTGACTGTCTTCATTTCCATAAAAGTCCATGCTTTATTTAGTCACTGCTCAAGTGTAAACCAGGCATGAGAACTTGGGTATCACCTCTAATCAAAACAATCACTAATAATACCATCTGTTTGCAAATTCAGCAGTGTGAACATTTTGAACAAGCTCAAAGCAGAGCTCACTATTTTCTGCTGTCGTTCCTTGTGCTTCTAGCTGAACTGGGTCCCTGTGACCCACTTCCAACAATATTGAGGACTCTAATAAAAAGGGATGCCAAGAGATAAGACGTAACAATCAGGACTATCAGAAAATGAAAGGAAAAAAAAAAAAGCCAAAACAAGCCAAAACACACCCACCACAAAAACCACACAGCACAAACCAAAAACCAAACCTGTAGTTCAATATCCTTGCAAAAGGCCTAATGAGAAATTGGGGGGAGGGTCAGGTATCAGTAATTTACAACTACATTTAGAAAATGAGTCTATGTTTCATTGAAGTGTTTCACTGCAAGCAAACAATGCTCTCAGAATGAGAAGGTGGTGTAGTAGAACGACATTCACGCAGTCTTGGTAGGTTTGTGTACTACAGAAATTATTTTTGACACTAGCAGTGCACTGTCATGACATATTCACAATGACATATTCACATGTTCCCCCAATATTAGATTTATACTCGCACCCTTTAATTTGGGATGCATTTTTACATACTGCTCTTTCACACAAACATCAGCAAAGATGTCTACAAATCCCCCTGTGAAGCAGAAACTAAAATGCCTTTGCAATATTCTTCAGTTTTCCTTGTGAAGAGGTGCAACATTTGAAGTTGAATTCCATAAAAAACAGGACCATGCACTACTGACCTGCCAAGGTTTCGGTTCAACTTGGCTGTACATTGCAAGTGGGTTTGACTGAGCAGGCATTATGTAAATGGATGGACTTAAATAAAAGGCAGCTCTCACGTATTAATCCAAGGCCTGGGGTGCTTTCAGAGTAGGCTGGAGACAATCCCAGACACCTGGCTTTTGAAAGACCACCAAGGGAATATGAAAGGGGGAAGGGGGAGGGAAGGTCAGTAAAAGCAGCCTGAAACAAAATTTAACTAAATTCAAGCTTGTCAAAGTTTCTGGGTCAGCAGCCTTAGAAAAGTTTTGGTTTAGTTACCAGATGCTGAAATATGCTTTTCTATCTTAAAAACACAAAGTGCTTTCCAAAACAACACACACCACATACTTCAGGATTCAGCAGGAAGTACTATCTGGAAAAAAAAAATAGGTGTTTTTAACTGCAGGTTCAGAATGCACTTAGTCTTGGCAGCTTCAATATTGACAGTCTCTACCTTGGCATGGTTAAGCCTCTCTGGAAGAGTCAAAAGCAACCATGCCATTCAAACTGTGGAGATGCAAATCTGAAGAGCACAAACTTGGCTATCAATTGGAAAAGCTACTGCTATGTAATCAAGCAAGACTGGACATTTGATGAAACATCAATATAATCAGGTATCCAATACTCTTTCAACGGTCCTTTCTGCCTTCCCACACCAGAGCCTAAGGCAGGTTTTGGAAACCTACTTTAGAACAAACGAATCAACAAAAGACTAAATTTATTTTCTCTTGGATTCTTTCTACTCTTATGGCTATTTGTTTTCTTTTCCGGGTGTTTTTCTTGAAAATCCTGAAGTAGGAGCAGACAGAACATTTGCTATTTCCTCTTTCCATTACTTCCTTCCCTTTAAGCTTATTAAATAGCCTTCTTACCTATATGTTTTTCTCTGTTACTTCCCTTCCACATAATTAATTTTCAGTTATTTATCATTTTTAAATAAATATTTCTGACTCCTCCTTTCTACCTCTCATTTTGCTACTGTGTCCTCACTTAGCCCCCTACACAGTCTTCCGCTGATGCAAACATTTGGTTGCCTGCTTGGCTCTCGGGTCTAGCAGCACTGGGGAAGCAGCCAGTGGACATGTGTTCGCTCCTGATCAAGAAGCCAACCAACACCCTAGCAGCTCTGCAACTATCACAGCATCTGCTGCCTCCCAAACAGCTGACCCAAAGCCAACAACTCCAAAAACCAAAGAAAGGAAAAGTGAGGAGCTACTATGGGGAGGTGATGTTGATGTCAATAAAAAGAAGCTTTTGGAAGCCTATCAGAACTACCTGAAGCATTCACCAACCATCAACTATTAGCTTGTTATAGGAAAAGGGTGCCACCTGGTGCCCAATCCATCTTCCTTTAGACACTCACTTAATCTGCTCTGGGCTTTTCTGTCCCTTTGTTCTCCAGAAGTTTGCCTACTTCCCCACCACAAGTCCCCAAAACTTAAGATACTCCTATGCCTTCTTTCTCCCACACAAGTTCTCAGACTTGAAATATCGGTCAACTTATTACACACTGAAGGGAACAACAAAAATATAAATGTCACAAACCAAACCCGTACACCTGGACAAGTTACCAAGTAGAAAATTTCTAGCTTGCTTAATCAACCAGGGCCCCATATAAATCAACCTGAAGACCTCTTGTTCTGTAATTATACAGCAGAGCCAGGATTATGTGTTGCCTCAAAGGACAGGGAGAGAGCAAACAGAATGACTAGATCTTTGCTCTAGAAACCCCCTTTTTAAAAAAAATGAAACCTTTTTTCTGTTATTTCGCTCTTGAGGTCTACTGTATTACATCCAGCAAAACACTGCTTTCATTTCCTATGGTGCCGCTCGCTGCTACCCCCAGTACAAATAAAAATGAATGTACTTATATTCTGATTCCTTGCAATGGATATTTAATAGTATTTTGTCTGCATAGGTTGCTTTACCTTTGTAACTACATAAAACATAAGGATCATACTGAGTCCAAAGTGGAGTTTCTGCCTCTGTTTATCACATGAGAAAAATCCCGGATGATTTCTTTTGTGGAGATCTGCAATGAATAATAATCCGTAGGAAGAGCCCTAATTGACCGCAAGTCTCTCAGAGACTGTTTCCACGCTGGGGAGGAGATATTTCCCCTCATGTTTGCCCTTTTCTGATTCCAAGCATCCAGTTGAAATTCAGGTTTATGAGAAGTGAATGCTTTGTATTATTCTAGATTTTCACGTCTCTCTGCTTCCCTCAGTCAGCTCAGTGGCTGTGGCCTAGAAAATGCACATAGGCTCCAATGATTGGCAGCTTTGATCTTCAGAAACTGTTTAGTACTAAATACAATATTCATATGTTTGGGTAAAACACGGTTAAAAGAACAAAAATAAAACCTTTCCTTTTATTTATTTCAAAATGGAATTCATACTTCATTTGTCACACTAAATTGATTTTTTTAAAAGCCTCCTTTCAATTTAAAGGCAACAGATTTCTAAGTATTTATTTATACTTTGACTAGTCTTTGTTGTAAAGCAGCTGGACATTTTGTGCCATTACTACATCCATTTTCTAAAGACAGCATCTTGGGCGACAACAGGAATATCTCTGACTTTTGTTTTTATTATTACATTTGGGTTGCGAATGAGCTTCAACAATATGACACCAAAAAGAGAGGGGTTTTAAGCCACGCTTTAAAGTAGCTTAGAAGCAAAAATTAATAAAGCACAAATACACTCCTCCATTATAAACAAAATTATCCTCCCTTCTGTTTTTACAATTAAAGTAATATATCAGTTTCACTGGGGGGAGAGGGGGCAAACCACCAAGAAAAGTTCTGCTTTCCCTACTGCTATTATAGAGATTTACACTAAGTCAGAAGTAATTTTATTAGAGCTTTCAATAGTCTTTCAAGGAGGCCTTCGTATAATAGTATTTAACAAGCAGGCATGTGCAAATAAAACATTTTTGAGCTTCTACACAACTGTGTTCAACATGTTAAGCTTTTAATTCGGTATTATGCATATATCTACATGCTTATACATATAGGACTGAGTTCTACAATTACATATAATACCTACATACACATTTATACTCATAATTATACATGTAATTATACACACTAAATGTACTATTCTTATAGGATACTTTAAAAACATGCCAAGTAATATCAATGTAATTTAACTGAAATGGAATTAAGAACTATACCCTACTCATTCTTCTAAAATAGAAAGTCTACAAAGGTGAATGACACGTTAACTCACATGATGTGCTTGCTAAACGTAATGAAAATATCTAAATTGTTGCCCTGTTGTAGGGCAGGTAATTGCAAAAGCAGAGAAGGAACTGAACAGCCCATTCCCTAAAAGTGAGGCAATTCCTGCCTAGTCTAACATGCGCATTTGTTTTTAGCTGTCCATCTCCGAGTATGTCTCTCCCAGTTGTGAAGTCATTTATCTCTCCCAATCAGACCACAAAGCTTCCAAAAGACAAATATCTATCAAATACGAGGCATTTTACTGTTCATTTATTCAATACCTTAAGAAGTGCCATTCGCTAGACTCTGATTAGTCATAATTACCTGACCTATAGGCTGATTAAATGATCAGCAGAGAACAAGATGAGCCCTTTTAAGGGGGAAACATCTAAGAACCTTAATATTAATAATATTGGTATTTAAATTATGACAAGGTTACTAGCAAGTAACATTTTAAACCACTGGTTGTGATACCTGCAAAAAAAATAAGCTGGGTAGCACTCCTAAGTGAGAGCAGCAGCTCTGCTCCCGTTACTCCATCGCGGCTAATAACATGCCAGACTCTGCATTTATCTCTTGCTGTAATACTGGTCCCATAAGGAAATCTCTCTCAGCTCTGCCTGTGAGATTCCTTGGCAGGGCAACTGCTTTAGAAACGCCAGCCGTTCACACCCAAAAGGCAGAAGGGAATGGAGGGGATGTTCAAAAAACACCCATGAACCATTTAACAGGCAGTAATATTTGTGTGTTAATTATGAGAAGTATCCATTCGTTGAAACTGAAGGATTACCATTTACATGCACATTTACCAGTTATGTTTTATGAAAGCTACAGACTTAAAATTTGCAATTTTTTTTTTTAAATGTAAGACTCAAACAGCAAATATTAAGTTTGCCAAGAAAGCCCAAATAATTTATTTTTTCCTAATAATCTAAAAAAAAATCCAAGTCTAATATGAAATATCTTTTATATATCTTCTTAATGCAACACATAACAAGCATCAATGAAAACACCACTTCAGTCACTTAAACATGTAAGCAGTTTGTAATACGGTTGGCTAATAAGATTCTATTATAGCTACTGATTGAATACATCTAAGAGGGTTGTGGGATTTTTTTTTTTAACTTGGAATAAGATCAAAATGCTTGCAGATTTCAGATTGCTATTAGACACAATAATTATATGCTAAACTAATTACAACTAAAGCAAAACCTGACTTACAACTAATTAAATTTTATTGCATGAAAATAAACGATAGTCCTTATTTAACACAGGGCACAGCTATAAATGTTTATGAACTCACCAGTCTGCATACTTATTTCAAGCAAAATGTCTAGGTCACACTGACAAAGTTGGACATGATTTGGACATCAACTAGCTAGCTTTATAAAGTCATTCATCTGCAAAACAATAAAAAGCAGATCAACCTTCCTGAAATTGTTGCTTATACTGCTAAGAAGCAAACCTAAATGAGAAATTCTCCATTAACATCCTATTTCATTTTCATGTAGATTTTCATTGCTATTTTACAAGGATCAAGTTTAAATTTCAGAAGTAGATAAGCAACTTAGGAGCTTAAGTTCAATTATCAAGGCTTAGAGCTAGGAATTTTTAAAAGCCTATTCAGACCCATAAAGATGCTGACTGGCAGCTTCCATCGAATATGATTAAGTTAAATATTTTAGTTTAAAATCCCACGACTTGACCAGCTCCTATATGGCAACAGTATTTTTAATTTTAGCAGCACGCCAGCATGCCTGTACAACCCCAAATAAATCAATCAGTGCTTCTAGCAGAAGAGAGCAAAGCGAGAGGATTTAGACATCAAGAAGAACGGGCGAATACGATCTCAAACAGCAGAGAAACGGAGGTTGAAAGAACCAGACAAAATTACCAGACACCAAAGTTGTTCAGGCACAGCCTGTAGCTTTCTCCTGGTTTTACAAACTCTTTACAGAATACTGAAAAGCATTGTTCTCATTTTAGTATTACCAAGCTATTGCTGCTGAGTTAATATCTCTGCTAATTTTTTTCCTACCTCCTCCTCCTCTTAGGAATCAAAGGCACCACTACAGGTACCATTTGCTTGCGTGCTTGTTGATCTCATCACAAACCCCTAGATTTCTTAACAAATGCTGCATAATTTAGAGATTCTCTTAACATAACTTAAGTGAGAATTTAAGACTTCATTAAAGAATAAAAAACACAAACCAACAACAAAACAGTAAATACACTTCACAAAGATAAAGACGATCTTAAAGGCTCAAAACCTAGAGGCAAACTAAACTTTGTGTTCAACTTCAATATTTGCCCTCCCCTCCTACCAACCATAAAATCTCCATATGTAGAATGGATGACACTGTCCATCCCTTTAAGTCATGTACCCCTAAAATCAGGTTCCCACAGACAAGACTGACACACATTAGGACCATGTAATCTGTGTTTCTTTAGAAACCCAGTTAACAAACACAAAAATAACAAGCTTCGGGAATAATCAAGCAGATGACTAAAAAACAAAAAACAAAAAAGTGTAGATACTTGAAAAGCAAAGTATCATACAGAACAAAAATCCCATGGAGGAATAGGAAGAAAGAACAGGAAAATGAGAAGAGTAATCACTCCATGGCTTCAGTTACACCTATGCATTCTGCATGCATATGCTTTCCACGTTTTATTTCACTGAGAAAAACACGCCAGTTTTGTCTGAGCAGAAGAAAGGCATCTAACTATTGAATAAGCAGCGAAGTTAATAAAGCAGATCTTCTGAAACAATTTTATGCATCAATGCCCTTGTATAACAATCTTTTAAATATAACCACAGACCCCTCCCTACCGAAGATTTTCATCAATTTGGTTCAACTTAAGTTATCTGCAGGAGCCAGAAACCACAAGGGGCTTACTACCTTAACTTTAATTTCCTAAAAAATGTTTACTTTCTTCCAGATGGCAAGATTAAATTACATAAACACTGTCAGCAAGTTGAATCCTCAAATGCATTCATTTCCACCACAAAAGCTTCTAAGCCATCTATAATTTTGTTACTGATGTTTGGAAACAGCTGTAGCTGACGTGGCTACGTGTTGTATATGTCAGCGTTAAAGGATTAAATATTCTTAACCCCCACTGGAACAAACCTGCTCTGTTAGCAAGACATCACACAAGGTACGTCAGAGACTATTACTACGATAAAGATGTCTTATTAGTTCATTGATAAACAAAAAGGTCAAAGATGCTACATTCGGTTTTCCTCTGGAGAAATGCTGGGGCAGGGCTGGAATTTCAAAACTAGGGCTGTTTTTAAATATCTCATGCTCTGAGGGATATATTAAGCTTACTTCATGGCTATAGATAAAAGTGACATGATACAACACAAACTTCAGAAAAAAACCCTTTCTGTTCCATTTTCTGTGCGTGCTTATATAAAAACATAGCTAATACAAATGATGTATTGTATGAGTAAATCAAAGCACAAACTCATGAATAGCCTTCTTTGGGAAGGGGTCCTTGAAAGGACCAACCGCCCCAGGTACACTACTGAAACCAAGAAACATGCTGGTAGTTGTAGCTCCTGGTACCTTCACCAAAGCCTAAAAGGTCAAAGGTCGACAATCAGATGCAAAGCTGTCTACTTCAGTCTTCTGGTTAGAGGACTGACAGACAGAGCAACAGCTTGTCATTATTAGGAAAAAAAACCAAGCAGTCGATGTTGCCAGGGAGCAAGGTGGCCATCTCACTTCACTGTGACAGACCCACTTGTGATCTCCGTGGGGCTGAGGGAACAAGAACAGCTCCAGCTTTGGTTGCTAACAGAGTGAATCTTTATAAATAAGCATCTTCGTAAAACAGTCTTCCATGGATTAAAGAAATAAAATGTGTGGCTTTTTATATAAACAGTCTACACATCTATACTTCACATACACAAGTCTCAAAGCCCTGTTCCTTACACACTCCTGACTCTACTATTTCATGGCATTTTCACATTAATGTGTGTAGAAGGTGATATAAGTCATGTTGCAATTTCCTTAACTACATTTGTTGAAAAGTCTCCTTTACATGATTTGAAACTGTCCACATTAATAGGAGCCTTCTCTCCAGCCTGAATGGGAGTAGAGATAGGTCCCATTGCTGTGGGAAAAACGGGAAGCAGAAGGGAAAAAAAAAAAAACCTGCATGAGCAACATGATTCCTGGCACCTTCTTGGGGATTCTGTGAACTCTTGCAAAAATTAGATGATGAATTAGGGCTGCCCTAGAGAGTTCAGCATTTCAGCAGATCACATGGAGAGCTCATTGGTCTTATTAATACCAGAGATATTTTCTCCTTGCAGATGGCACAGCATTTTTTCCTCTTAAATATTTCCTGAGGTGCATTTAAAATTCAACATGTTTTTTTCATTAGACTTTCATGTCTTCCCTTTCCCTTACTTTTCCATTTAGTTTTGGCTATTGTAAGAAAAGCTCTCCTATTTGCCTGCTGCTACCCTCCACTGAATGCTTCCAACCCCTTTCAGAGGGATGCACCATAGGGAGGAGTAAGAGACTCACCTTTTCTCCCGTTCAAGCTCCACAGGCATTGCCAGCCCACTTAATTCCAAATCCAAATGAGATAAAGTGAGGAAACGAATTTAACACGAGGATCCAGGCTGTTCCTTTTGTCCCATCAATTTAGAGTACGCTCTGGCAGCAGAGACACTGAAAGCCTTATTCTGGGGCATCGAAATGAACATCGGCAGGAACAGACTGTTCCATCAATTTTGCCACCACTTTCCCACAGATGCAAGCTGTTCCATGCCCTGCCATTGGAAGAAAGCTGTCCTGTGGCAAAATGCTATATAAAGTATGATCACTATGATAAAAAAATAAATAAATGAAAAAGAAATCTGCCTTAAACTTCTTTGAAATTCGGGGGTTTTTGCATGGCTGACATTTCACATCCCAACTGCAAAACCCAGTAACAGTCTGGATGAATAAAGAGGATAGCAGAGCAGTGGAACAGGTATCTATAAAATTATTTGTTTTCTTTGTAAATGTTTCTATGCTTATATAATTGTAGAAATATTATAGAAATATTTTCTTAGTAACATAATACTCCAAAAAGAATAAGCTGATGATTTAAAGACTAGCTTTGCTTCTTTTAACATCTACTATAACCCTGTATCTCATGTATTTCTGCAATCTAAGGTTGAAAAAAAGAAAAAAAAAAAAGATGTTTACACAAAGTATTTTGAAACAGAAAAATGTAGACTCTGCAGAAGGCACAGACAACCCGATTTACAAAGAAAACAGCATATAAAATGACCCCTGTATCAAAGTTAGAGCAGATGCACGCTTGCAAGGTCACTCTACCATCGCTGTTCAGACTAGGTCAGCTTTTGAAGACATATTACTTCAAGCGTGCTTGTTACCCTGACACAGACCTCACAGGCGTAGGTCTACCTTCCTGCTAGACAGCTTAACTAAAACGTCCTTACTGCTTAAGAAGGACAGAGTATCCTGCACACACAGTCCAATGCTTACATACATGTGCAATATCAGTTTCAGTCGGCAGATACTTTCGTGTTTGACTTTCAGTAACTCAAAACAATCAACTAACTACACACCTTGACTCCTCACCTCAGGAGGAAACCTTCCCGTTTCACTGAAATCACGGGGACGGGGCTGCCGCGTTATGATTCACATGGATGCCAGCAGATAGAAATCGGGCAAAGTTTGAGAAAACATCTAATATAATTGCTTGGCATCAGAACCAGAACTGCATGACTTCTCCCGTGACCCATTTCATTTATTAACCCCGTGCCAACCGAGCAAGGCTTTACCTCTGCCCTGAACACATCCGCACCGTGTGAAAAAGCAGGAAGAATCTCCAGCTCTAGGAGTTCGTTGTGTAGAGCACAAAGCCCCTCCAGGCACTTCAGATTCCGAAAGGAGAAATAACAGCTACAGTAGCTAAACGGGATCACCAGGTATCACGTGTTTTCCAGGAACACGTACCACATTGAACATTTCGGCAACGCTAAACACTAAGAACTCTATTGGTGGACAGATGTTCTGTACATCACTTCAAAACAAAAAGTGCATACGGAAATCAGAAAGCAGCAAAAACCCAAGAACAAGGCTTTAAATCAACCTGACACTGAGCCAGAACAGCCTACAAAATTTAAGCTGAAAGAGCCACAGAATAATCTAGCCATCCTTATGGACAAAGCAAAACCAACCTGCTCAGACATCTCCTACAAATCATCAACAATCAGCTGATAGAATAAAGAGAAAGGACACTTCTGAGAACTGAAATTCAATTTTCTGACTTTTCTGGAGGACAATGCATTCATTCCAGTGCCTTCTGATCAGTGACCCATGGACCGAAGCAATAGGCAAAGCTGCGTTCCATGAATCACAGCTCACAATGGCAAATGATTCTCTTCCTGAAGACAGCTTAAAAATCTTACTTCTCTAATCTCACTTTTCCAAATTGTGCGAAGGACACTGCATAGCTGAAATCAGGGGAAAGCGGATAGATAATCATCCTCTTCGTTAACATAAACTGTCCTTAATCTCAGAAAGCACAGGAGACATTGGAGAGTAAATGTTTTATGCACTAAACAAGCGTGCCTTTTTAACCCTGGTTGCTGTCAGAGAACCTTCTAAACATATAATGAATGCACCACCCAGTCAGGAATTCCCAAAAGACTTTTCCCCCCATGGAAGAGTAATACCTTCTGGTGAGCTCCATCCTACATCCTAGCCTTTTCACACAGAAAGGGGGAAGTATAGAGGTGAGAGGAGCAGATTACAGACCTGAAGAGACTAGATGGAGGAGGTTGGGTGGCAGTCCCCTGAGCTGAGGGATGCTTGCTTGCAGAGCTCAGCCTGCAAGCAAGCATCCCTCAGCTCAGGGGACTGCCACCCAATCTCCTCCATCCAGCCTCTTTTACCCCAGCACAGCTCAGTCACTCTTTGAAACCAGGTTGACATTAACTATTCCCATGATGAAACTGGTAAGAGAGGGTAAAAACTCACCACAACTCAACAATAAACACCCAGGCTAGAAGGTCACCTGCTCAGCCTGGGTTCACCTGGCAAAAAGAGGGATAATGCCAGAACTATCATTGTTTTGTTGGACAGCACAGTTTTATTCTCCTTTTTTGAAGGGGTAACTCAGACTGGCTCACAGGTGGATCACGCAGCTTTACATCATTATCTTTTGTCACTCAGAGAAGCAGGCTTGGGCCTTCACATACCTGTGAAGTCAACAGTTCTGCAACAAAACCAACAGACTTCTATCACTGCAATGGCATTTTTGTCTTCAGCTCCTAGCTTTATAGGGCAGGACGCAATTAAGAAAAACCCAACAAATCCACATTCAGAAGGCGCATTGTGCTCCTCCATGGGAACATTTTTGAGACTACTTAATTTACAGCCATGTCTGTGCTACCACGTGCACTTAAAGAGATTCACTGTTTTCACTGATGGCAGCAGCAAGAAACTCATAGTATTAAAATGTGCGAACTGCTGAGACTGTCACCTAAAAACATTAACAACATGGTTAGTCAGCACCTCGCTTCTTCAAACACAGCCAGCAAAACCTTGCAAGGAAATTTAATCATACTGGAATTAGGAAGCAACAGTGGTGGGTGATTTTCAAATCAAAGGACTTGAATGAAAATGTCTTCCACTTTGAAGCCATATTTGAGGACAAGCAACTCAAAACCACAGTGTGACACATTATCTTCGTTCTATATAGAAGTTTGCATGGCTGCTTCCAGAAAACTAAGACAAATTAATGCACTAAGTCAAAATTACAGGCTAGCCAAAAATAAGCCTATAAAGAATATAAACCATCTTCCATACAGCCTAATTAGGAGTCAGTTCTTGCGGTCCTATGAGCAAATCATCTTTCATTGCCTCAGTGTTGAGGTCTGTAAAGTAAGGGTAAATTTCACAGGTTTTATCACACCTAGTAAACTCCATGGTAAACTTTATTCATGAACTACTGAAAAGGGTCTGCAGTGACAGTTGTGTTTCAACCTGTAATGACAGCAGTCATTCTGCTCTTACTGGGGGGTGGAGGGGGGGGAGGAAGAGACAAGCAGACACGTGTTTAGAGGGCGAGCCCAGCCCCGTACGTACAAGATCAGCCTGATGAATTACATCAGAAACACTGTGCCACTGCCAACATCAGAAACTAGGATTTATTTTAAAAAAATCAATCTACTACATTTAATTTTGGAAGTGTTTACTTCCAAACAGATTATTTTCATTTTAAGTTTCTTCCCTTTGCATGTACAAAACCAGCCCCACCATCTGACCCAGAACTCAAACTGGCAACTAGACCTCCAGAAAGACAAAAATCCAATGCAAAAAAAGAGATGTGCACACTTGAACTTAGATTTGGACTAGGGAGTGGGTAACATTCCTCACAAGAAGGAAGTGCACATTTTGCCCAACCTAGCTTTTTAATATATATATATGCACTTATGTTGTAGTTACATGCTCACTTTAATCCCACATAATCCCTTTAAAAAAAAATGCATTCCCAGCCTTTTTAGCAATTTCTTATTCCGAGCTTCGGCTACTGATTCCTTTCTCCTGCGTGCCAGCACTAGCAACTGTACTGTGGCACCAAGAGACAGTCCACAAATTGAGCTAGCAAAGACTCACTCAATAAAAGGAAAAGGAAAATTAACTTCAGTGGGGATGAAGTAAAAAAGGAAAAAAAAAATCTTTCAGACAGACAAATTCTGGCTCAGCCCAAAGGCGTAGCAGTACTTGGGTTAGCACAGAGCAGTGACAGGAAAGAAGGAAAAAGCCACTTCTGACAGATTAAAGGAAGCTCCAAGATTTCCCCTTCTCAGATGCACGCCCTAAGCATCAGGCTGCAGTGACACATCCCCTCTTCTTTGCCCTCTTCTGATCCAAGGTCTTCATGGAAGCAGAACAGATTCCACAGGAAAAATAAAAGCATCAGCATCATAACCTATAGCTAAGTGATGATGACCTTCTCCAGGAATAAACAGGAACTGAACTGTGCCACCTCAAAACAGCAAGGCTGCACAAGGCACAGCCATAACTCCATCATGGGATGCAGAATTACCTGCTGTCACATCAGCTGATACTAAAGGGTAGGGTTAAAGTGCGAAAACCCCCATGGTCCCCTTATATATCCGTGTCTAGAAGGAGAAATAGGTGGGCAGAAGCAAGAGCTACATAAATAGCTGCATCTCCTCTCTTTGCAACCCTGAAGCCCAGCTCTAAACAATCAAAGACTGAGGAAAGCTGCATTACAAAATACAGTTCCTTTTCAGGTTTGCTTCTCAGGCAAAACAATCAATTCCAGGTTACTCATTCCTTGAAAACTTCTGAGAGGCACAAGC
Organism: Gallinula chloropus; assembly: GCF_964237585.1. NCBI lineage: Eukaryota > Metazoa > Chordata > Aves > Gruiformes > Rallidae > Gallinula > Gallinula chloropus. The sequence continues at coordinate 60,015,097 of NC_140088.1, forward strand.
CACCAACATGAACACTGACACTATACTGACAGTATCTGTGTTTTTTAAAGTCTTGAATACAGAAGTGCACGGTCTAGAGAAATTAGCCCTTGTGTACTCTGCAAACAAGTGTGACTGCTGCCACATCCCTTCTGCTGCTGGCTGAACTCCTGGTGAATGACTGAAATTTGATTACTGAGAAAGAGAGTCTCAGTATCGTTGCTTTTCCTTCTATAAAACAGCATATATGAAAAAACCAAACCACAAAACAATAAAGAAACAACCACCCTGTGGCCCTATGGTATGCACACACACCTACTGCTACCAAAGGGGGAAAAAAAAAAAAAGAAAAAAAAAAGGCAGCCTTGTATTTCAATTTCCTCTCTTATTTATGGTTTCTCTCAGTTAGCGCAGTCCCAAAAGTTGTCTGCTGTGATGCTGAGTACGAAACAAAGCAATCTGGAGAGGAAAACCACAAGTTGCAAATCCATTTTGAGGGACTCCTCATGTCCTGTAGGTGTTTTTAATTTAACAATTCAGGAAAATGTAGGTGGTGTGCTACTCCCTTTATTAAAATAATAGGCTCAAAAGGCAGTCCTGTCCTCTTTATATTCCTGCCCTACACATACCACTATGCTGTGGCTGCCTGCTGAACGGGGACAGGGAGCTAACTTCCAACCTGGCAAAAAATAAATATAAACAAAGGAAAAAAAGAAAAAAGATTCTGAATCATTATTTTTCAGCTGGTCTGAATTGAGTATATGGCCAAGTAAACAGCTGAATTTACACAAGGGAGAGTGCAACAGAGCAGAGGACAGCCTGTAAAGGGTGCAGGAGGCCTATTTTTTATTTTTACAGGAAGTACTGGTAGCTTACCAAAGTTTAAAATGTTAAAAAACAATAAGGCTTTGGTTTAAGACAGTAATGAACCACCCTAAAGGAGAAGAAAGAACAAGCAGTTCCTCCGCTTGCCACACAAAAGTCATATAACCCATCTTCTGGAAGCAGAAATTGGGATCTAACAGTAATTTTCAGCCATCAGGGAGAAACATAACAGGGCTGAGTGAAACAGTCATGTGAATGGCACCATAAAGGAAGAAGAAGAAGAAATATTAAGACCGAGCCTTCAGAATCCCTTGTACTTTCGATTTGTAGGATGTGAAATTAAACTAAGTATGTTGTCGTGTTCTAAGGAAGAAAAAAGTCTATTGCCGTTAGCTATTTACATTTTTGAAAACACTGATGAGCTAGAAGAGACCCTTCACCATTTTTGGCATTTTCAAACCTCAAATTCTTTGAATTGCATTTCTCAAGAATATTCAAAATCACAGTAGAGTGCTTATCTGTTTATAGTGAAATAATGTATAAACCTTTTTCCCCAATACAATATCAACCTAAGCCAGAGCTTAAAATTATATACATGAAAACTGCGACATACTTGGAGCAGCGTTCATTTCTAAATTGCCATTCACATAAGCTAATGTAGAAGTCAAGGTCTGATTTCACCTGGGTATAATAGTTAACCTACAAACTGATGACAAATCAACTATTTGGAAATATCTGTAACATGATTTCAGTTAGAACATTAACAAATAAAGCAAAACTGAAAATAATTCTTTTAGTTCCAGTTAGAGACACCCTTAACACCCACACTATTGTCCCAATGCTCTCACAGCTGTTGATGTGGTTTGGGTTGAGGCAGTACATATGAAATCCAGTCTGTTTAGCTTAGATCACTACACTGAGCCCACGCTTCTGGCATCTCACAAAGCAGCACTACTGCAGTAAGTGTCCAATTTTCAAAGCAATGGAGAGAAGGTCATGACATGCCTTAAAGACCTTCACAAAGATAGCCCATTTGGGTGCCTAACCTCAGGCAGACAAGATCCCTTGTAGGCTGTTTCATTTCTTTTCCTCCATTAAGTGGGTACAAAACTGAAGCTCTGCAGAAAAAGTGGTTCATAAGGCACCTGCCTTTACACTGCAGTTAACTGCTTGTATGCAGTGGATACAGCCCACACTGCTTCCACTTCAATTCCAGGTTAAGTATATGCTTTTAAGTCCAATCCGTAGGTTGTGTTTTGGCATCAATGTGCTATCTGATGATGTAGCTTTGGTTTAGGCACTACATGGTACGTGTAAGCTATGTCTTGCAGATCTCAATATCTAGCAGATCTTTCCACATCCAAAAAGCTGACAGCTAGTTAGCAATGCTTTTCATTATTTATTTCACTGATGTTTAAAAATAAGAGTATTGTAGCTTGTTACGCCTGTCCATTCTCTAACAAACCACAAAAAAAAACCCTTTAGGACAAAACCTCCAGACTTGCAATTCTCATATTAAGTCAGTTAAGATCATCTTTAATTCAGTCTCGTCATAAAAAACCCAATAAAAAGCCATTACTCTGGGTTGCATATATACTGTTGCCCATAAACAGTAACAACAGCTGTCATGCACTTAATGTAAAGCAGTAACCTTACATCCTGTCAAGTTAGCATTAGTATTATGTAATAATTAGCAGATGTGCATACTAAAACTAAGCTAGTGGGTTGTTTTTTTTCTTTAACATTAGAATTAATTTCAACTCAGTTTCTATTGCAAGGCAGCTTCTTGCAGCAGCAATGATTCTAGAGTTTGCAATAAGTGCTGAGAAAAGACTTTTTAATACAACTCTTTTTTGTGATTAACACATTAAAAAGAGCCAATTTCCAAAGGTAAAACAGCTCTTTTCAAGAAATACCTTTAAGTTTCTAACACAGACGGTCCTCATTGTGCTTGTCTGCTCCACAAATCCTCTCAATGAGTTAATAGTAACTATCTTATGCAAGCAGCGTGGATAAAAACTTACCCCTACAATAGGTTATAGGACAGTAACATCAGTTCATTAAAACTGATTAAAGCAGGAATAGTAAGACTTTCATTCTGAGCCCGTTAAACAGAACTATTCTTGCAAATGCAGTCAATGAATTAGCTTTGGCAATGCTGAACTCTGTTGCAATCCCCAACTAGTAAATTCAACATCCCCAAGAGGATTGCAGAGTGCAGCCAGCAGGTGTGGAATCACAAAATAACTCAGGTTGGAAAGGACTTCTGGAGGTCATCTTCTCCAGAGCCCCGCTTAAAGCGGGTCTAATCAAGTCAGAATTGTGCTAGTAAAAAGTCCTAACCCTTAAATCAAGAAGCTGAAAGCAAAGTGTTTATTGGGAACAGCCCCAAGAACACATCCCTAGCCTTAACTGCAAAAACCCATGCTTGAGTTATTGTTTGGGTAATGTGAGGGGGTAGAGATCACAAAGCTAGAAGGATGATGCCGTTTAAGAGTTAAGCCACAGAGATGGTTGTGTCGCAGCATATCGGAAAGCTACAGCACGGTGTTTAACACAGTCATATAGGTATCACCTCACCATGCCCCTTTTAGGACAAGCATGCTCTTTTGTGTGGTCCAGCAAATACACTGTCATTGGACTTGCTTTTTGGAAATGCTGGGGGAGGAGGGGTGAAAATTGCCTTAAATACACTTAACAATAAGGTTAGGCTGAGGCGCTGAGAGCAGTCAGACCGCTCAGTGCATATGGTCTCTCTGTAAAAACTGAGTGGTTCATCAGGCCATTTCTACTCAAGTATTTGCTAAAAAAAAAACCCACAACGTACAGACAGACTTACAGCAAAGGTTATGGGCGGGGTCTGTAAACCCCTATCAAGAAGAAAACACATGCCGATTACTCTCACACTCTCCTCATCTTCAACAGCCTATCCTCTGAAAGCAAGGAGCCTAAGCCTATATTCCACTGATCACAGGCACAATGCCTATTCACTACACAATCTCATTGAAGTCCTTGCAACAACCGACTGAATAGATTCGGAGATTTGCAGAATTACACTCAACAACAAACACAAAACTGCCCAATTTCCTATTTCTCTCTGAAATTCACACTTAAGAATTCAGAAGCTGAGTTCAGGAAAAATCTGTACTCTCTATAATTCACATGATAAAAACATAATGCTTGCAATTTAAGAAGAAAAACTCAGGTACTCACAGGTAAAGAAAATAAAAAATTAAAAAAATAAAGAAAATAGTCCTGCATTTTCTGCTTTCTTTGAAAAATGAGGCTTTCAAATGAAAAAACAAGATGATTCTTCTGGCATTTTAACTCTCCCTGGATAAATAAAACCCGATACAGTAATGATCACAGCAAAGCAACCAACACCAAAGTCTGCATCAAATAAGTAAATACAAAACACGCTCTCCTAAACTGCTGAATGAATTTGAACGAATATTGCCATTTTGACTGAATGAATTTGTTATTTTGGGTCTCAGGAATTCCAGCCCTGATGACGACATATTACGAGGACGGCACAGAGGGGACATCACCACTTGCATCCCTCCCCCCCCCCCCTTTTTTTTTTTTTAAGGATAATGTTTAAAATCTCTAACAGAGTTTCAACATATGTTAAAAAAAGCAAGCTATGTAAAACACTAGAAGATACTGAATTTCCATTACTAATTCGACACTGAGTAAGTGAGAGTTGACTTATGCAGCTAATATTAAATTTAGAAATTAAATACATGCCCATATTGTATGCAGCCTAGCTGGAATTCACTAGATTAAACATACTAATTAATTTGGTCATGGTGTGTTTTGTATTATAATTCAGCATTTATTTATGAGGCACACATACTCAGTTTACTGAATTTAATGACTGCACTGTTCTTAAACATATCATTAGAAGTGCTAACAATTTCTATCATTAGCCCTGTATCATTCCACAATTAATATAAAATTATCAAAAGAATAATATAAGCGGCTACGCATTTTTAAGACACTTAGACTTTTCTAAATGTAATTATAGCTATTTCCTGCTAAGTAAGAGTTGGTATTCCATTTTCATTCTCAGATATGCTTCACTCGAGAGAGGAAATGAAACCCCAGCTTTTCTGATCCCCTAACTTTCCTGAGGAGCGCTGTCATTCACTGATGTGTTTCCAGGTTGTCATACATTTGGACTGACTGCTACCTCTGACCGCAAGAAATACGTGGGAGATTAAAACAGGCCACAAACATCAGTATTTCATTACAAGGCGGGTCTTATTATGGGGTCTAATAATACACAAATGGCTGAAAAGCTTTCTGAGAGGCGACGAGCATTTCTACTCCCAGCATTCACCGAGATGTCACTAAGGACCTCAGACCTTAAGTGTTCCAGGGGTTTGTCAGTATATCCCACCATATCGGCCTCTGCTGAAATCACACACTTCTGCAACTGTCAGACAAACCCAGGGGTGAGGATGCTCCAATAATTGTGTGCCACAGGGCTTAAGTCAAACCGTACTGGATGGTCAACACACAGGACGATACATGTCTGTTTTTAAAAGCTGCCAGGAAAGCTTTTCATTCACCTGTCAGCTATGTATATCAAAATCAAATTATTACTTGTGAAGGTCAGACATTTAATGATGTGTATTACTCTTGCAAACAGCAAGGCAAGGTTTGAAAAAAGAACCCTTCCTACCATATACGTGATATCACTCACACACAAACTTGTGTTGGGTAAGGCCTGAAACAAAAACGAGGAGCTGTTCAACTTTGGGTAACAGTCCCTTAGCACGAGTTTTCTTACTAGCTAAAATTTACATCTATGAATCTGACTTAGCAAACACAAGCTAGAACTCCCCAGCATTCCCACCTATGTTTTCATTTGGTTGGTCCAGCCTCAGACAACCATTTGTGGAGACTCAATATCTCTACAGTGCTACCTTTAAATGTACAATGCTTCTGCCTTCTGAAATAGGAAAGGCCATAAACAAATGGCAGTGTGGCAACTGCTGCCTGAACGTTAAGGCTTCCAAAGACTTTGCCTTCTCTGCTAAAGCAATAAAGTGTAACCAAAATCTCAACCAGCTGATTCAGTAGAATATCAAGTCTTTCCTCTGTTCCAGCTGCACAGGTTTTGCGTATGCCACTCAACCTTTTGACACTGAAATCAAGAATCTCTCTTAAGGGGAGTAAGAAAATATCCAGTACTTTATCTATTCAGTAGCACGAAAAAAGAATGTCTTTCTAGGAAAAACTGATTTAATAACGTGATTTTCTATTTTGCCAAGTCCACTAACAGAATGAGGGTGGGGTTTCCTTTAATGGAAAATAATGCACTTTTCAGAGCACAAGTCTATTCAAATTAGTGTTATATTTTATAACAGGGAAGATACAACTGTTTACAAAACCAAGAGTTCAGTAAAATCTAAGTTGAAAGCGTCTCATAAGCGCAAGCCCTACACATAGTCATCTACAAGGTAAGTGGCAATGTCTTCACCAACGTGGCCAGAGCTACGCTGGTTTGTTTTAGCTGGGCACGCCCTAGCTTCACAGAACCTTGCACTCATTCATAAAAACAAAATTACTCCACCTACCCAAGCCTTCTGAATGTATCGGCAGTAACAGAGCTGCAAGGGGAAATATTAGCAGTACAATCTGGATTTAGATTTTTGTTCGACAACTGTGATGCTATTTGCTTTTACAGAGCTGCTCAGTACTCAGTCTCACCAGCATTACACCATTAGGAAAAGAGATTTTTGAATAAATGAACAACTTGCTGTGACAAGTAACATTTGATATTTTTGTGTTAAAAGATCAATTACTGCTCCCATCATTAAAGTACAGACTACTTGAGACTAGCGCTGGTCAGTTTATTTATGTGGCACTCTCAGCACAAAGTTTCAGTGCAAATTCTTTAAAAAGGTCAGACAAACGGTCAAAGAATTATAATGAGACTGGATGAGGCCTTTGAAGGACGATGCAGTCTTTCATTTGCTAATCTAAAGTAACACTTATTAGCAATGATGATTTCTTCAACCACTACACAGTCACCCACTCCATGACCCAGACAAAGTGTATCAAGGGCTTTCATGATTTAGGGAACTACTGTTGTATTATGGTAACTCATATGCTGATAATAACATTTCCCCCCCGGAAAAAAATTCTAACAAGCAACCTCCTATGATAGTCCTCCCCAGAAAAGTATTTTAAATCTCTATTACACCAATTTTACCACTGACTGGGATTTTCTTAAGACACTAAAAACTGTCAAAACCCAAATAAGGAAATAATACACATTAAATCTTTTATATGTTGGATTAAGTACTGTCAAAAAATACCATTAGAAATTCAACACAACGTTGGAAAATAACACTAAGAGCACTACTCATTTCAATATGATACGTTCCAAGATACATACCAACAAACCTTTTTGATATTTGTTGGATTTCTAAACGTATTTTTCCATGCTGCCAGATGAAAATTTAAAGTTTTAATAACTTAAATTTTTTGTAAACTGTTGCTTTACACCTCTGTAATTCAGATGCAAAAATATAGATCTAAAGGTTGTTTTTTTTAATTTTTACAGAATAGGAATTTTAGACTGTCATTACAGAAAGATAGTCACCTTCCTTTTAAAATAAATTACTTGAAAGAGCAAAGAAAGTTAGCAAACCTGTTTTGCACTTAAAATTTCTGCAGTTAATCCAGTGTTTTAGAAGGGAAAAAAACCCAAACCAAAAATTTAAGAGAAAAAGAGTCTCTCCTATTAAATAATTATAATGCATAGATAATATGCTAAGATTATAATTTTAAACATTTACTAGAAGTTTTAAAAATCAATTAAAAAAAAACCCCAACAAATTATCCATGAAAGTCAACAAAAATTTAATACATCTTTTCTCATGTTGAAAACTGTTTTTCTTTTAAACATGAAGACTGCATTTGCATTCACAAATGCCAAATGTGAAACTAAATCAAAGTTTCTACTGTAACCTGTAACACACATCTAATATAGGAAAAGAGATTTTACCTCAAAGAGATAGTAAAGGCTCCTGGTTCAGTAATACATAGCATCCCAGGTAATTTGCTGATTTCAGTGGATTTGCAGGGTACGTTAATCAGTGCTGAATTTAGTACAGCACTTTCCAATTTCCAGTTTACTGTTTGGCTTTCTGTATTTCTAGGCACTAATGCTTATAATTAACTTTTTTGCAGACACAAACACACATAGCAAGTATCAACCACCTCAATCTGTTACACAGACACAAGTTGGAAAATTTAAAATAATTGGGTCATCTAGGCTTGAACTTCTATGTTGGATTTGAGTCTAAATTACCAAAGCATACCCACTCCTTTGCAATACCCACAGCGTATAGCACAAAAAAGTGCCAGGCTCACGTTACTTCTCCCTCTTCTGTCAAACAAGCACCATGTTCCCGAAAAAAGTATTTTGCAACAAAAGTAAATAGGCTGTAGGATGAAAGCATGTATCATGTGGGCAGACCTCCATCTAAGAAGGTAATCAGAGATACAATCTGTGTTGTATTCTCTCTTTTACGATACATTTAAAATAGCATTCCCCTTGTATTAGTTGATTAGTAGTTGTAGTATTAATATGAACCTGTACTGACAATATTTCTCCCAGAGCAAGAGACGGAGCTGAGCGGTGCGGAGTGCTTACAGCCTGGCATTCCTAAACAGCCTGTAATTTTATTAGCTTCCCATCTGCATAAGACCAGAAATAATTTTATGCACCGCCTCAGCTGCGATGTTCTCTATATTGTTCACATGCACACTTAAACTACAAGACTTCTGTAATTAGTTCAATATGCCAACTTAAAAAGACCTACTGAATGCAATTAGCACGTCTTACAAGAAATACATGAACAACTTAGACTGAAATCACTATCCTGATAGTGGACACATATACATAAGTCTTCGAATTGTGTGCTATTTTCAGAGGTTCCTCTTTTTTATTTTTTCCTTTCCTCCTCTAAAGTTTGGCCTTTTATTTACTTGTTTTCCTCTCACTATCAAGAAATCATTTTTTCCTGAGCTTTAAATATTTATGCATTGCACTCAGCAGCAGTGTGTGACCATATACTACTGGTACACATGAAGCTGTGCTGAAGCTGAGACCAGACCGCGCACAGAGGGAGTGTGCAAATATTTCAGTAGATACCAAAACAAGCACTATCCTTGCTACTTTTAAAGGCAAACAAAATAAAGAATTAGCACCTCTTCCATAATCTACACGGGCAATACATAGTAGACATGCACCCTGCCACCTGAAACTATCCTCCTGAGTTTTGATTTCAAGCACTGAAGCTATTCTTCAAACTAACCTAGCAGGCGTGCATTGTTACAGTATGTAGCGATGCAGGAACACACTATTTGTGCATCATACCTGTCACTCCAGACTGCCTACGAAGACCAACGCTGCAGTTAAAGGCACACCATTCAACAGAGGCATAGGGTTTCTTGGTCGGTTTCTTTGTGTTTAGCTGGAGGGTTGGTTTTTTTCCCCATAAAAGCACACATTTTTTTTTCCCTAACTTCAGTCAGGCCACAGGAAGGGCACCTGAGTTGCCTGACCCTGTGCTCAAACTCTTGGAAGCCGTAACACTTGTTTTGAAACAAATCACCTCTGGAGATGGAGCAGGCTTGCTATCAATCACCAACAAGTTAATTCTACATAATAAGGCAGGTTTGGATGCAGACTGATACATTGTGAAATGCTGTATCTAAAATTGATTAGAACAGCACTCAAAATGAATGCAGCCCTCCAAACCACTTCTTTGCTCAGAAACATTAATCTCAATTATAAGGAGAGCTTCATAACTGTAATGCTTGGTATGAAAAAAAGTATGAAATAAATCAGGTTTTATAAGACACAGCAATTAATCAGTTTTAGAACTAAGAAAAAGAAAGGTTGTTAAAGCGGCACATTTTTACAACAGAACTCTTTAAAGCCCCGTAACCTCCAAAAAATTAAATGGTTTGGGGTTTGCTTTGTGTTATGGTGCAACTGACAGTGTGGATGCTCACTCTGACTCTGGGTTTCTGATCTATTTTACCACAAGTTAAAACTCTGCAAATTATACTACATTATTATAAAGCTAAACCATTTATTTTAAGATCACCAAGATACTCTTCAGCACAGGAAAAATTGCATGCAAGTATCCTAAAAGAATTTACTTATTGTAACCAGTTAGCCCGGGAAGAAAAACTTATAAAAAAGACCTTGGTTTGATGAAATAACACACTCAAATTATTTCTGCTCATTTCTGTGCAGTTGATACTGCACAAGTTCACAGAGGCTCAAGTCAGTTATCACTACATCTGCTAAAACAGTAAGTCTAACAAGTTTACATGCATTCATTTATCAAAACAGGGTACACAGTAAAGCTATTCTTAAAACGTAGTAATAATAATAACAATGTTAATCTGATTAACAATCTCCACTGTGCAGTACCACAATTCAAATCCTCCTCTAAATCTTCAACACACTTGCCTAAGATTTTGAAAAAATAAACTTTAAAGATCTCTCTTCAGGAATTTTGTATTTTCTTTTGGACACTGCCAGAAAGATGCATTTTCTGTAGCAGAAATGCAACACTCAGTACAGCATCACTTTAAAATTAAGTATTTCTGATCTGAAGCCTTAGTATAGGTCTCTGGTGTTTTAATTCTATATAGCACAGTGCTCCTTCTTAAACAGCACCTGATCCTCCAAGTTGCTGAGCACTCTCAGTTTTTATTGGGCCTAATCCAAAACTCATGCAAGTCAGTGGGAGTTTTTGCATCAACCTACACGGGCATAAAGCTCACTGATTTCCACTGGTGTTAGTAGTACTCTCTATCTTGCTGAGCCGAGCCTACAACCTGTTAATTGGTAGGGCTAGGAGATGACAGAAGTGTACCTTCAGGTTGATTATAATTTCATTTTCTGATATTTTATGGGGTTTGCATCAAATAGCTACTTATTAAAAGCTACTATTGTGGACTGATTTATAGTTTTAAATCCACTTTCTATCACTAGATCCTTTTTTTCCTTTGCCATTTGAACAGAACATAATTACTCCTGGCTCAAAGAGATTTGACTGAAGTACCAGTCTTAACTTGCTAACTGGATTATGAACGTTACCCCGGATTTTTTTTTTCCTCCAATAAATATTAAACAAAGAATCTTCTTAGCATGGTCAAGTACTTCTTCTACCAAACAATACCTTTCATCTCATCGTTTGCTCACGTAAACTCATTTCACTTTTTAATCCGATGCATGCATTTAATACTTCAGTACTGTTGGCATTTTTTTCTCAGACCACTGAAAATAACCCAGCAAGTTCGTAACAGCAGAGCTAGGAATATGAGAAAAATAATATTGTTTTTCTCGATCTACTGTATTTTCCCCAAGTTTCAGAGATGGATTTTTTAATATATACCAATACAGGGCCCATTCTTCCTAACTATTCTTGTGAAAATCTTTCCTTACATACAATATTAAGCCAATCTCCTAGAAATGAACGCATTAGTAATTCCGAAGAGCACTTGGGTTATTTTAGAAGCGAAGAGCAACCGTATTTTTCATCAGAGAATGTCTTTAAGTGTTTTACAATTAACTCTTCTGTAAGAAAACTGACCCTAGACCAGCAATGTTTATACTCCAATATGCTCTTTACCAGGTTGAATTTTAGGATGCAAGCATCCACAGAACATTACCGTCACCTTTCAAAGGAAAGATGCGAAATACTTGGCATTAAGTGTATATGACACGCAGCAGGTAACAGCCAAATAAAACCAAACGAGCATCCCAGCAATAAGGCTCAATGGGAAGAACACAAGATTTTTTGAAAACAAAAACAAAAAAACCCCTAAACTGCTTAAGTTTTCATATAAAAGCAGTATTCAAGCCGAGGAATTCCGAGGAGCCTAGAACTACGGCTACCTTACCGAAATAGCTCCCGGTAAAACTTTGAGTGCCGCGTGAGCACATAAGCCCGCCTGCCTGCGTATTTTTACTCGCTGCAACACTTGGCTTGAAAGCAACTTCGCAACGCAAAACTTTTAAGCCCGTGGAACAAATGGACCCGTTTCCTGCGACCACCTCGGGGAAAAACCCACCAGGCACCGCAAGCGCCTGTACTGTCACGAGGGGGGCCACCCCTTCCTCTCCCCAAACAACGGTGACCCGCGGTTTTCTTCGGTTCTCGCTGCGCAGCAGCGCTGTTTGCGCCACAGCCCATTGACCGAGCCACGGAAGCCGCTAGCCTTCGTGGTCTGCCCCAGCGCCCGCCTCCTGCTTTGGCGGCAGGGCAGGTAAAGCGCCGTAAAGCCGCGTACGCGGAGCCCAGCCCGTCCCGCCCGCCGCCACCGCCGGACCGACGCGCTGCCCGGACAGCGGGGGGGACCGCGGCGCGCAGACCCGAGCTGATACGAAGGAAGTTCAAATCCCGCCATAAACTTGCCGAGGACGAGCTTTCGCGCCTCCGCCCTTGCCGCCACGCTCACCAGAGAGAGAAGTACGGACGCGTCCATTTGTCTTCCGAGCGCGACGAAGCCGACTGGGGAAAGCCCCGAAGCCGCCGCGCTGGCGGGTCCTACCGCCGGCCCCCGCGCCACCAGCCGCGCGCAGACGCCCGCCGCGCGCGCAGGCCGCGAGCGAGGGGAGGCCCGCGCAGCGCCCCAAGGCGAGCGGCCCCACTCCCCCCCCCCCCGCACCCCCAATCCAGCCCCGCCGCGGGGCGCAGCCGAGGTGCCGCCCAGGCGGTGCGGTGCTGCCAACGGACCCGGCCCGGCCCCCGCTCAATTTTCCGCCCCGCGGAGTTTCCAGACCGAGTTGTGCTCCCGGCCCCTCCCTCCCGCACGCTCCCGCGCAGCCCTACCTGGGGCCGCGCTCCGGCCGCAGCCGCGCGTCCCGGGGCGCCCCGGGGCTCCCGCCCGGGGAAGGTCCCGCCGCTAGCGGTGTCACCGCGAAGGGGAAGAGGGGGAAGGGCGGGCCGCCCAGAAACCCTCCGCCGTCCACCGCGCACCGGCCGCCAGCCCGCTCGCCCTCCGTCAGCCGAGGAGGGGGGGGAGGGCAGCGGTAGCGGCCACGGTTCCCCGCAGCCGGCCGGCCGGCCGCCCCTGCGGGGAGCGCCAATTACCACGGGCGCGCTGCGAGCCTCGCCGCCTCCGCGCCCCGGCAGTAGCGCGGGGGAGAGCGGCGCACGCCGGCACTTTGTCAGGCCAGGCGGGCGGGAGCGGAGGGCGGGAGGGAGCGGGGGGAGGGCCGGGGGCCGGGCGGGGGGAGGGCCACGAGTTGCTGCCCGCGCCCCCCGCCGCGGGGGCTTACGCGCCCCGCGGAGTTCACTTTCCCCGCCTCCTCCCCCGCTGGGGCGGGCAGGGAGTTTGGCCCCTCTTTTTGCGGGAGGGGAGGGCGAAGGTGCGCGCACGGCAACGTGCGGGAGGGGGAGGAGCGCGGGGAGGAGCCGCCGCCGCAGCCGCCGGTACCTACTCGCGCCGTAGCGCAGAGACCCGGCCGAGGGCCCCGCCGCTCCCCCGCGCCGCCCCGGGACGGGACCCGCCGGGCCACGGCGCCTTTGCCTCCTTCCCTCCCGCCCCCCCTCCCCCGGCCGGCGTGGAGTGCCGTGCCGTGCCGTGCGCGGCTCCCACGCTGTGCCCAATCAGTGCATCCACGACGGCGGCGGTGATTTAGGGGTCATCCGCGAGCAGCACTTCAGGCTGATGAATGGCTCTTCGCAGCTTTCTGCCCTGATGAAGGTGTCTGCGTGTTCCTGATTGCAAACACTAATGAACTTACACGGCTTCATTACGCATCCCCTCCTCCCGGCGGAGGCAGAATGCTTCCGTCCGCCGTATTTTGTTTTCCGCGGGGACCTATTTATTTTTGTGAGGGGAGGGGAAAAAATTTGGGGAAATAATTCGCGGCTCCCCGCAGCGCAGCGCCAACAGAGCCGGCGCCGCGGCTAGCCCGCCGAGGCACCTCGCCCACTGCCGGCAGCCGGGTCACGGCACGGCGGCGGTGGGGCTGCCCGGCAGCCCCGCGCCGAGGCAGGCCGATGGGTGCCGGCGGGGCTGCCCGCCCCTCGCGGCCACCCCCCCCCTCCACCGCGCCCCAGCCTCTCATCCGCACCCCGGGAATTTTCGGACTTAGGCGGGAGCCGGTGCTGAGTGACCTGATTACAGCTTCAACATCTGCTCCGAAAGCCATGTCTCCCTCGCGTACAAAGGCGCTTCAGATTATTTTTCTCCCTGGCTCCTCAGCATCCTCTCAAGTAGTAGCTGTAACTTTTCACACACGGAGACGTCATCTACCCACCTAACTAGGATCGCTCGCTTTTTTATTCCTTTATCTTTTTCCTTTTTAACTCAAAGGCGTTACACACACGAGATGCGAAACACTCGGGGAAGTTAGATCAGATGAGCAGCTACCCGCCGCAGTGCTATGATTTCCCAAACTTAAATTTATCTGCCACATCACCGACCCGGTAACGAAAGACGCGCGGCTATGCTAGCTTAAACGCCCTCAAGGAAAATCCCTCTGCCCCGGCATGACGGGGAGCACCTCTCACCGCAGGGCGCGTACTGCAGTGGTTAGGGACCAGCCCTGCCAGGGCTGTGCCTATGGTCCGCCGGCGGTTCCCTCTCACACGCGAGTTTTTTTTTACCCCGTGTTTTCCACCGCGTTTGTACTTCGCTGGGCTCGACCCGAGAGGCGAGGTGCCTGGGTGTTTTACCTCGTTCCACGGTGCTGAGATCACCGTGTGAGAATTGCGGCGGGTACCGCGGACGCGCACACACACTCGCACTTATCGCCAGCATCACAGAGCAGCGTTGTGCATGCAGCAAAGGGTAACAGAAAACCACAAGTGTTTGAAGCACTTTTAAGTGGACAGCCAACGTGTCATTCACAACATTGAGCATACAGAAGCAAAACAGGTATTTTATAACGGAAATAACTTGGTTTCGTCCCTAGGAAAGATGTAATATTACTAAGCACGTACTTTTAAATACAGAATTGGAAAAGTTCTTGTGAAGATGCCAAAACTAAATCAAAGGTATAGAACTGAGTAATCTGCGCTGTCTTTGGGTGTGTCTTTGAAGTGGTGGGATTTAATTTTAAAAGGTAGGAGGCAGACAGACCTCTCCAGATAGAGTTCTGTGTACCTAAGAGCCCAGACGATACAGGTAGAACTGGAATCGTCATGACCTTGCCTTTCAAATAAAGTATACCACGAAGGCTTCAGTCCTTATGAGAAAGCACTCGAAGTGTGAAAACGTGAATCGCACAAAATTCTTTGTTACAAAATACATATAGCTTGATACACAGCAATAATCTTAACCCTGAATTTACAGCAAATGCTGTATTTGTTGTTGCACACCATACAAAGCAGCATTTCTGCCAAACTTAAAGGGGATCTAGAGTCAGGGCTTTATGTATGTTTTTCCTCTTTCTGGCTTGCAGTCATCTACCACAAAATGAAGAATTGTACTTCGCAAAGACAAACATGTAAAGTGGTATATTTTTGCACTACCACTTCAGCCATTTGTGTTACCTTACCTAAATCCAGTCCTCTGGTACTAACCCAAATTTTGTACTGCCTCCAAATATAGTGAGTTAAGATGCTCCTCTATTATAAATAGAAAGATTATATAATTCTTTCCTTATGCAAAGCCCACTGGATAAACAACAAATGTCAACCACTTATTAATATACATCTGAAGTCCCGAGTAAGTTATTTTTCGTGTTAACTTGGACATAACTGAAGCAGCATTACTAGGCTTACCGAAATTTAATTAAATTTCAGCTTTCAGAGTTTAAACTAATTTCAAAAGTGTGCAGTCACATTTGTGTTAGAGCTTTGTATGAAAGTATCTTCCCAATGTCAACTATTAAATGTGACTAAACTCTTTAAAATCACAGCCCAGCCCTTCCCCACTCTTTTGGATTCCAAATAAGCTTCCTATTTCAGTAGAGAAAGAACAAAAGGATATATACATTCCTGATGGACCTAGACTCTTTTTTTTTTCTTTTTTTTTCTATTTTTTTTTTCTTTTGTACCGTGACTATCAGTAAATCTTTTTGGACGGTAGGTGTTAGTGAAAGAACAGAGCAGGACGTTCTCTGATGCAAGACATCTACTTAGTTATTTAGCTCCTGCACTAATCTGCCAGTAACACCAAAAGACAGACAAATTCAAGGCGTTGTCACGTTCTTTCCAAACTTCTTGAACTGTTTTTTATGCGTCCTTCTGTATTTAAACGGTAACTCGGGCTTCGCCAGGCTGATCAGCACTCTGCTCCCGGGACTCTTTAGGCTACTCGGGTGTCTCAAAATAGCAGATGTCAAAAATCTCTGCATTGTCAGAGGTCCTGGATCTGCACTCATGGAGGAAGAAAGTGTTTCTAACCACCCATCTCCCTTCGGAGTAACCGGCAAGATGCGGCTTAGTGCGGCTAGGTAGGGATCGCCTCTGAGATGGAAACAACACGCAGCATTACCCTGCAGCAGTACACTTCAGATTCACCACTCTAATTGAAAAACTAACTAAACAAACAAACGCTCCTTTCGACTCAGCCATCAATCAATCTTCCTGGCTGATCCTAACATGGCAGCACCTCTTCCCATTCGTTCTCCACACGATGAGCTCCGCGGCTCCCGTTCCTGTGCGAGCCCCGGGAAGACACCGAGTTAGCAGCTGCTCGAGTAGCGCCGGAGTTGCCTCATCCCCTCCCGGCTGCCCGGGCAGGGCGGCACCCGCGCCCGCGCAGCCTCCGCGCAGCCCTCCAGGAGGGAAGGTGCCTGACCCGGCCGTGACCACGATCTGCCGTAATCCCTAGCGAAAACCGCTCCCCAAGGCTCCCCCTCTCCCCCCGCCCACCGCTTTGGGAAACTCTGGGGATAAGGAGCCGGGCTGCGAAGCCAGGAACCCCCGGCTGGGACAGCCCGCTAGGGCTGCGCCCAGTAACTGGCCGAGGAGGTCTGGGGGCCACACGGCGCTACAGCGTCGGAGCGCCGCGGGGACAGCCGCGCTACCTCGCCAGTTTCACACCCGCGTGCTCCGCCGCTGCCAGAAGTCGATCGAGAAAGGCACTTTCCCGAGTATTGAATTGTGGTAAAATTGTAAAACAAATACTCTAATCTGATCACTGACAAAGCCATAAAATTAAATAGCTGTCTGCAGAGGGAAATATGTCTTAATTACCTTAATTAAAGCAAGATAGGGCCTTACACACATTCATTTTGAAGCCACTAAATGTACTGATTATCATACAAATCAACCTTTAAATGGGGGTCATGCTTTTCCACTACATTAGTTTGTGTTCCACTGCATAAAACAAAGCTATATGGGAAGCTGACCTCTGGTGAAAATGATGCACTTCAGCTGCACGCAACTGCTGACCCTCTTCATTGGGTTCTCAGGAAGGAACCTGAAGGAGTTTGCATATGATTTGGAATACAAAAAATGTCTTTCATATGGTGTTAATAGTGCATTGGGAACTACTGGCTGAGATAAACTTACGGTGTTAAAATCAGACACACAATCGTTTTAATCACCTTGTATAGGATCCATCAAAACCCCCTGCTATTGCCACTAGTGTGAACTGGCACATGAGGCTATGAAAAAGTCAAGATTTGTGTTTGCTGGTGTAAGACTTTCCCAGCGAACTATAGCTGGGGGTAGCTATCCACGTTTTCCATCAACAGGAGGAAAACAGAATACTTATCAATTTAGAAGTCAATACACAGACCTTATATGTGCATGCAGAGGTTTTCATAATAATGTCACATTTGTTCAGAGTTCATGATTTTATGAGAAGAAAGAGGCCTTGTTTTAAATAAACTTCATACCCATAATTATATTTTTTTTCTCTTTCTAGCTTTCTGGCTGAAAGATGTATGAAGAAAAATTGTAAGAAATTCAACCAATTAACTGTTCAAATAAAGGAAATCTACAGAAAAGATGATCTGAAGATAAGCACATAGAATGAGGAAAAAAGAAACCAAATGTGCTTTTCTGTTGTCTGTTTCTTTCCTTTTGCCTTCTCCTCTGCCATGTACTCCTCCTAGCAGAAGACATCACTAATAAATTCAGTCTGGGAAACAGCTCCCTAACTAAAAGCTCTCATGAGGAACAATGATCTGCCATCTTATTTTGATAATTTGGATATTAATTGCTCTGCCTGATGTACCTAAAATGAAATTTTATTAAAATTACTGGTTTGAAAAAAATTCTTAGACTGATGGTAGTAAAATATGTTGTATTCAAGATGACTGCTTTCATCCCTGGAAGACAAGAGTTCAGGCAGTAGAGTGGTAACAATCTGTGTTTGTTCCTGTCTGCTCAGGAGAACTGTTTCTAATTGATCTGGCATGGAATTTAGTTGGAAATGTGTATGTTGCAACCTAAGCACAGTCCCTGTATGCTTTGTAAAGTGATCACCATATGGGCCTTATTTGAAAATTTTGAAGGTTTTAGCCATTACCCTTGTTTAAATTGAGCTGTAAATTCAACTCCCCAAGCTGAAAAATATACACAAGCATGTGTGGATGTATATTTAATATATGAATATAGATTTGAGCATATATATGAATAGAGATACATTCATATGCATAAAGATGTATTATATACATGGATATACACTGAATCATTAGGTATCATGAACATGTGCCAATTATTTGCATATTATTACTAATTAAAGGTACTAGCTATCTGTTGAGTGAAAAATAAACAGAAATCTAAAGAGGAAGTTGTTGGTATTACAGAGACATTTTCAATGGATGCCATTTTAGTATTTGAGGGGGAGTTTGCTGGTTTTTGTTTTGGAATTTGGTGGGGTTTGGGGGGTTTTTTGTTTGGGTTTTTTGTGGAGAAAATACACTTAGGTCTATTTCCACATATGCAAATATTTTTTAACCACTCTCCTGAGGTCATGAAGATTTTTAATTAAGACAGCCCAGATAAGCTAAGAGCTTGAAGTTCCTCCACAGAAAACTTTTAGGCTGTAATGGCTAACAGTGATTCTTTCTATCATTGGGCCATTTATCAATTTTTAACCCTCGAAACTCCTAACAGTGCTTTCTTGTTCAGAATGTAAAATGAAGGGCTAGTCTTTGTTACAGGTAGTAGTGCTAAGTTATGAATGCTGATAGCCTTCTTGTACAGCCTTAAATTACATTGAAAAAGATACAGTTTCTTTAATTAAAAAAGCTGCACTGAACTAATCCCTCTAGCTGAAAAAAGAAAAGTTTTAAGCAATCTCTTTCTGCTCTGGGAGAGAAAAGCAGACAATACCATAACAGATCAGAAACATAAGCTATAGTGTGCAGCCAGGAGCACAGCAGGGAACTGAATACTGCTCCGACTGTGTCATTTTTTAATCCCCCATCCCAGTTTTCCCCGTCTGACCTCATGCTGAGATGAAGTTATCACAGAAGACAGCTTTACTCTCACCAATGAATCCAACCCTGGATCTGTATTATCCTCAGCAGATCAAAACACCGCTTTCATCAAATAGCATTATCTGCATAAAAGGCATGCAATTGCCCGATAATTTCACCCAAACTATGCTATTCATTTAAAGGACAAGAAGAGAAATGTAATTCATTCCTTTTTTTCCCCCTGGAAAAGCTAACTTATACTTCACTCATGGGAACTTTTCTTTTTTTAACACAAGATCTCAAGAAGAGGTCCATTAAAAGTTTCCCCCTGGTTTACAATTAATTGTTAGAGTGCCCCTGTGCCACTTGAGTGACATAAGTGTAGTTATGCAGAAAACTGGCAGGGAGAATTCACAAAGCTTGCTGTAGCCGTGATACTGATTCCATTAGCCATGGTTCTGCTAACCCTAATAATCAAATCATATATGGCATAATTGTAGCAGCCTAAAAATAAATAGAATTGGGTGATATGGTTTTTCCTACAAATAGAAATTTTAAGTCTAATCATTTTGCCCTAGCACAGAGAAGTTGCACTACAAGATCCTGAAATATCTTCACTAATGTATGTGTTGTTTATAACAGACATGCACATATATTAAAAACTCACGCTGGCTCCTTGTCTTCCAGAAAGGAAAAGTGCATGATGTCGTGGCTCATTGGTTTTATTGATACACACTACAAACAGTAAAGTCATGACAGAGGTGGGCAGATTGCTGCAAATGAGTGCCATTAAAACAGCTATTGTATTCAGGCTGCTCCACATACCCCACAGAAAACTGTTAAAGTCTTCCCGGTATCCTTCTGCTTGTAAAGGGCCTCTACATAAACCTCATGTTTCTTCAATGGGAAAATCCTAAATAATGTTCTGGCTTTGGGGGTTTTGTTAATACTTGTACAAGGGAGTCAAGATAATTTTGTGTTGGGATCTCATGCTTTCATTGCTAAGAGGGGTTCTTGTTTTCAGAATGGCAGTGGGGATATTCAGCACCAGAAGCCAGTGCTGATTTGTATCTGCCAGAGGGAACTGGCCCTTTCTTTTTCTAAATAGTACAAAGACCTTGGTACGTCATGGGGCTGCAAATGCTAAACCAAGTACTTGTCCTGGCCTAAATATTGCCTGCTCTACACAATTACTCTGCCAGTTACTTTTCTTTAGGTCCACTGGACAGGTACTGTTCTCCTGTTCTCTATTCAGAAGATAAAACTTCCCCCCCCACAAGATGTCTTTGATACTTTTTAAAACAGGAGCTATTTGAAGTGACTCAGAGGTTTGAAATCGCAGGAGTTGCCTCAGAAGAGCTGGATTAGTGAGCCTAACAGAAGCACATCACACATTTACCATGGGCCCGCAACCTCCCTGTGTACACGCAGACACTATGGAACTTCATGTTATAAAAGAAGTCATCATAGCCCACAACTTTCTTGGGTCTTTCCAGCCTCAAAATAGAGAGCGTTGTTCTCCCAAATTTCACAGAAGCTTTGGACATTCCAGTGCTCCTTTATAAAATTTAGACACATAAATATACATATTCACCTTGCCTGTCAAGCTGTATCTTATTTTTAAATAGAAACACTTTCCTATCATACCTGATAGCAAAGCCTGACAAAGGAACTGGATATCTGAAAGCTTGTCTCCCTTTTCAAACTATATCAGCTATTCAGAGAAAGTAACTGGTTTTTTTTACAATTCTTCCTTCTCAGATAGTCTCATAACATCTTATAGCAGTATAAATGGTGCATTATTATTGAAGAACAATGTATATAAGTCCCAGTCATTTTGAACAAACCTGTGTTCCTGAATATTGTTTCCTATTTGAACCCTGTTTGTAGGGTTCATCGTGTGTTGCCACGGCAAGGGGATGAAACTTCTTTGTGAAGTTTTTGTATGAGTTTTTTTGGTTGTTTTTTTTTTTTTTTTTTTTTTTTAATTGTTGTTAAACTGGGATATACTGCTAGGCATTCAAACTGAAATTGAAAGAAACAGCATGGGCTGAAAACACTCATTTCCCATATTTGTATGGTACTTTGTCATGTATATTGGTATAGATATATGTGGAGCTCACCATGCTGTTAACAGCTTAGGAATCCCCTTTCTGTTTATGAAAAGAGGTCCACCTGATGATGGAGGAACCCAGAAAGCAGGGTGTTAGTTGGGAAGTAAACTATATGCTCCCCTTCGTACAGACTTCTTAGCCTATTAGGAAGCCTAATAGACTAAGAAGGGTCTTCTTCCACCCTTCTAGGTACACTCTTCTAGAAGGGTACCTAGAAGGGTACCATTTTGTGGAGCAAGAACATGGATAAAGAGTAGGCCAACTCTACAACCACACCATTTTCCAGGTATCAGCTAATAAAGATGAAAGCATATGGTAAGTCTGCTGGCTTGCTAAGCAGAGTTCCTTTTCTTTTTAAATCCTTCCATCTCGTGCCACATGGCCCATACTATGGCAACTATCATCAAGAGTTCTGATGATAATGCCGATAGGTCATGATGCAGTTAATATGCAGGCATGTTAACTGCATCGTGACCTATCGGCATTACCTCTCAAAAAGTTACAAGGAATGTAATGTAGAAAGGCAACCCTTTCTAGAGAGATTTCCATTTAGGAAGTCCAAGGAACTGACACAGAAAAACAAGCCCTCATATACACTGACAGAGCAATCGGAAACTTCACTGCAGATGCACATGTTAAAGGCCTTGTATCAACTTTGCTAGACCATAATTTTCTTTTTTTTTTTTTTAACCTGAACATTTATGTTATTTCAGGATATACAAATTATCCTCATTCTGGATTTCTAAATATTTTCTGTTCAAATGCATTTTATTTTCTGGCATGAGAAGAGTTGACAACACATTAAAAATACTCAGTAATATTTTTTAAAAAAGAGAAATTAATTTAACTGAATAAGTGTTCTTAAATCACTAGGAACTATATATGGAAACTCCAAATATCTTCAGTGAAAATTATACACAAAAAGAATTGTCTTAATAGATAATCCTGCCCTCAAATAGCAGTTCTGAACAGAATTGATTTCAGTCACTTGGACTGACCTAAATTTCAATTCTATGATATTCATCTTGTGTTCAGAACAATGTGACTTCCCAAATGCGAATGCACAAACATAGCAGCTTGAGTGGGACTCTGTACTCTGCTACACATTTCACCTCAACATTGGAGAACCACCAACAGTGGAGACGGGTTTGGCATGGATATAAATTTGGACTGCCGTAGTCCCTTCCATCATATGCTTTCAAGCTTCTGTTTGTGTTTTCTTGCAGTTCTCTATTAAATACTGCATATTTTAGTTAAGGTGATTTTGAAACACCCAGAGCTTCTGGATGCATAACTTTTCTGGTCTTTTTTTTTTTTTTTAGGAACTTAAATATAGAAAAATGAAGTGGAATGGGGGATGAAAAACAAAATAAACCCATTTTTGTTTTCATTATCTTCATGGCTTAATTCTCAGCTACTACCATATCAGTGCACCATTTGCGTTGCTGATTTCATGGCAGTGTAATTGCACACAGCATGTCTGATTCTGCATTACTTTCTCTGAATGACATTGGATCAGGACTAGATCCAAACTAGTATATTCATCAAAGCTTTCCATAGAAGATGAATAATGGCAGGATTTTTTAAAAGCTAAAACTGTGATCAGACCACTGAACACTTCTGAAGTGCTGATGATACTATAGCAAGTCCTCAGACTTTTAGAAAATCTAAATTCCAGTTCAGCACTAATACCAGCTCTAACATTTGCTGACTCAGAGAAAAGCTGTCCCGCTATTTTGGGAACAGGACTTGAAACAAGGTAAAATGGAAAAGGAAATAGTTGTAACCAGCCTCATTTTACAAGATAAATATTTTTGGAAGCTGTCCGTAGCGCACAGCTATAGCTCCTCTTTCTGAAGCATTCAATATTAGAAGCAAGCTAGTGAAACCCTTTGTGCATGCATACTGTAAAAATGCAGCACTTCTGTTTTTACACTAATCATAAAGAAATGGAAAATCATAAAGGAGCAGCAGCAGAAATCTATAGCTCATGTGCTGGCAAGACTAGAGCTCTGCATTTATATTTTTCCACTATAAAATAAAAAATTCTCAAAATAGTCTCAGAAGAATACACTTGCAATGTCCGTCAGAAGAAATTCTATCATAGAAAGTAAAAGCATAGCTAAACAAATCTATTGATTTAGTTTTATGTGGCTTGTTACCTTCCTGAGTCTTCCTGCAAAGGCTGTATTTGTACAGCCTGCCACTTTGGCCATTTCAGGAACCGTGGCAACAGCACTTTCTTCTTCTGGCAGCCTCCTCTCTACAACCGAATTTAAGCTACTTGTCTTGTTTCAAGGATTCTCCCATTGCCCTTTCCCATCCTGCCAGTCATCGCTCTCTTACTGTCAAGAAGAGCTCAACACCCATGTCAGCCTGGCACATGATGCCAGTCACTGCTGCCAATTCTTAAAGTTTGAAGTGCATCTCTCTGCTTTTTCTCCCCCATGATTCCTCTCACACTTGGAACCAGTCCTCTGGAAACCCCACAAAGCTAGCTACCTCCCTTGTTTCCTAGCTGCTTCTTAGAGATTGTTTTTCTTCCAATACCTTCAAAAAGCTCGGACACTATTTCTGTTTGTGCTGACCCATGCTCCTGGTGCTGCTGTGTGCTGCCATTAGCTGTGCTGCCTTGTTGTTTTTGTTTTATGCTGAGATGGTAAGTTCTCTGGAAGCAGGAAAAGTCTTTTTCCATTTATGCACGTCTAATGCAGCGTGTCTGAGAGCTTTTGCAGTCTGAGTGCTCGTCGAAGCCATGGCAATACAAATAAGTAACAACATTGGCAATAATCAAATTCACGCACCACTTCCTTTGGTAATCTGATAATAGGTTCCATGTCTATGCTGATAATATTCCCCATTTTTCTATGTTTTCTATATGTATAAGTATCACTTTGGCTTAAAGAGGCGCAATACACGCAGCATGCATTAATCAGCATCAGGCTATTTTAACACATATACATATTATTACACATGCTGCCTCCACCAATCAAACTTCAGCCAATGCCATCAATAATAGAGGCTGCCCATGTAACGGTAACTCAGTATCCTGCTTTTAGATTGGAGGATATTCTCTTTAATGATCAAATACTTAGTTTTTGTAGAGCCCAATCATATTTAAAGTAAAGGCAGTTAATCAGCAAGCATTTTTATCTCCGACAGTCAATAGATTTGGTCTGATGGCTCTCACTGCGTGCCACTAGAACAACACACTGAGTAAGACCATTGCCAGTTCTGCCACAGGCAGTGCTCTGGTACTGTAGAGATGCCTTTTTAGTATTTTACACTGGAGATAAACCTATTTGGGCCCAGACCGAAAACTCTAGGATCATCTGCCTAGTCTAGAAGTTTTGGGTGCCTGAACTGGAATACACAGGTACACTGATGACAGAGAGCATTGCACTGCGTAGTACTGCAGATGTTTCTGGAGAACACCCAACCCAGTGGAGCCAACTGTGAACATTTTGGCTCATGAGACTTGCCCAAAATCACGTGAAAACCTCTGTAGAAGAGGTACACTGGTTGCTCAGTTCTTCAGATGACAGATAATGTTCTCCAACCATGAAATCACTTTTTGCCTTGAAATCCATTGCAAACATGCATTCCTATCTTTCAATGAAAGAAGAACAAGTTCCAAGGAAAGCCTAGTCAGTACCAGCTGGTGACTCATTTCTCTAGGAGAGCCACTCTATCCATGATACAATCATTTAACTAAACAATACGACACCCCCCCAGAAATAACATTTCATAGGAAACTCATGTTTGCTACTTCCTTACTTGTGGAACATAGCTTTTCAAATTTTAATATTAATTTACCTCCTTCTTATAGGTTATATATTCTCTTTCTATTCAGTTTTATCTATCAGGTTCATTTAAATGAAACAGATCACAGAATCATAGGGGTTGGAAGGGAACTTGAGAGATCATCGTGTCCAATCCCTCTGCCAAAGCAGGCTCTCTAGCTCATATTGCACAGATAGGTGTCCAGATGGGTCTTGAATATCTCCAGAGAAGGAGACTCCACAACCCCCCTGGGCAGCCTGTCCCAGGGCTCTGTCACCCTCCCTGTGAAAAAGTTCTTCCGCATGTTGGTGTGGAACTTCCTGTGCTCCAACTTGCAGCCATTGCCCCTTGTCCTGTCTCCACAAAAATATTTAGTACTGGTTGGTCTTTTTTCCTAGGTCAACATTTTGAAAATGAAATTAATTTTGGAATATATTTGAATAATAGTAAAATAATATAAAATTTCATTTTGAAATGCTGTTCTTTGGAAAAAAAAAAAACAAACAATGCGAAAGCAAAATGCTAATCAAAGTTAAGTAACTGGAAATGAAGGAATACTTTTCATTTTTGAATTGAAAATGTTTGCATCAGCAAACCGATTCCCACTCCTTCCCCAGTCACTTTAGACCTCTCCATTATTCTGTTTCCATTGTACTTGAAACAGCCCTCTCCTTCCTTAGACTAAATCAGTGATCACTCAGTCAGCTTCCATGGGGACACCCACTAGGCTCTCCCTGCGTACAAACCCTCCCCACACATCGGACCCAAATCCTCCTTCCTTAAGCTCCAGAGTTTGTCCACAGCTTTGCCCACCTCCCATTCCTCTCAACGCGCTCTCGTACCGCAATACTTCCTCTTCAGCTTTACACTTTAACTGACCGCAGGAGGTGTGGACTCACTAAAATACGACTGTGCTGGGACTAGCAGATAGAATACAGTGGGAGACGAAAAATCTTTCTATTTTAAATTCCATTGCTCATCACTGAGTGCCCTTTCAGAAAACAGACAGAATGGCTGGGATGAAATTCCTGCAATTTTTAAGTAGGAAATATTTAGTTCAGACAGTACCTTCAGAAACCTCACCTTCCAAAGGGGACATTTTCCTCCCCGCAGGGAACGTGATCCTGAACTTAGCTTCACTGTATCTCTGCACTGCTACTAGTTGTCAGCTGATAAGGTTTGCAGTGAAATACACTCCTACACTGTATCAGTATCACCGAAACAATTTAGCTTAATCTCGGCTCCAGGAGTAGCACTTCTGGAATCATTCTAGCCCATTTAATTCAGAATAACCAGAAAACTAGGGGAAGATTTTCTAGGGCCTTTTTAACCTTCGCTTAACTACACAGAAGTGACTTAAAATCAATCTTACTGCACTTACCCTGCATATTGCAAAAAGCAGAGGAGCTGATCTAGTAGGTTTAATTTTTAAATTTAAATTTCAATGAAAGGAAAAGAAAGAATTTTAGGGAAAGATTAATTTTTTTTTAACATCACATTCAAAAATAGTTGTTCTTCAACTTAGCTCACCAAATGATACAATTAATTACTCTTTTGAAGCTCTGATGTAATTGTGGAATTACAAACTCTCAGTACTGTGATATAAATTTTCAGGAGAATATATATTGTATGTTCAGATGGCTGACAGGTGCAATACTCCCAGCCTTGCTTCTACAACTGGCAAAAGGAAGAGCACATTTTTTGTATCATCGAGTAAGTATCTGATGGAAGACCTGAATGAACAAGAGGAAAAATAGCCACTGTGCTAGCAAGCTTGTAAACCTATAATGAATGTATCTAACCAATTGTTCAAAATACTAGGAGTTGATTGTAGAAAATATGTATCATTGACCTTTTTCTAACTCCTATTACTTTTTATCCTCCTGCCTTGTTTGCATCAAATACAGAACGCTGTTTCAAATGGCCAGACTGTTGCTTCGCAATTACAGTTACAGCCCCACGCTCGCAAAGGAGGAGAAACGGGAGGTTTCCAATTTCATTCCGGGGCTTCCTTTGATTAGCTCTGGTAATCTGTGATGCCGAGGACTTGTCATACCAATCTGTGCAGGAGTAATTGACGAGATTAGAGGAAGCGTTCCTTGTCATAACCAACACGCTGGCTAATTTTCACACTATATTGAAGGCTGTTATAATTCTGTCTCTCCCAACTTATGGCTGAATTTCCACATTACATAAGGTATAGCTTATAGTAAATCAAATAGGTATCAAGATAAAAAGCAAGGACCCAAATAATATTTAACACTTGATACCTGCCCCCCCCCCAAAAAAAAAAAAAAAAAAAAAGGCAAAACCCCTCAACTCCCCAAACAGAAAAAACCCCCAAACCACAAACAGCTTAAGGGAAGAGTAATATAGGTTCGTTGAGAATTTCAAACACATACATTAGAATAAAACACCATGGGGTTTACTGATTTCACTCTGTGCTAGTTACTAACATGGACCAAATTTTCTGGCAACAGCTTCTAAAAATATTTAATAAAATTGTATCCAAAAGTTAAGCAGTGTAAAAACCCATTTTTAATTTACCTTGCAAAAGCTCTATTAAATGTTTTTCCTACTTCAAAAATTTTTTGCTAAGTTGATGGGAAGGAATTAGTCACCTTTCTTTGTTGCTGTTGTATAGAAATGTCATTTACAGCTGGATGCCTTTCCATCAATGCATTAATAACTCATGTTCGTGTATTTTTATAGTATATATTACCATTTTATAATGAAATGTTAAATATTTTACTTGTATTTGTATTTTACTTTGATTTGTATTGAGTACTGAGCATTTGCAGTATTTCTATTTACTAGAATATTTTATTAAAATGAATATTTAAAGTCACCCATTGCTTAAAAGAAGTATTGCTATTTTTTATAATAATTGTCTTCCTTTCAGTACTATGACCAGCTTTTGCTCTGTTGCAGTAGAAGTATCATGGATGATGTAGGACTTTCTTCTTGTACCTCTTACAGTACCCTCTCATTTTGAAAAACTAAGGACAGGTTCCAGACCACCCTTTGATGGAAGGCATCTCCATTCTGACTGTACCACCAATTAGTGAACTTATCCCCTACAGAATAAGAACTTTGACAGTATCTTCTCAACAACTGGTTTCATTGCTTTCTTTTCCCTAGTACATTCTGCCACTTCCATTCTTACCTGGATTGCCCCTATTCCACCTATTGCTCAATACTCAACAGGGGGAAAAAAGAAAGTTATGGTCAAGGGAGTGTCACTGAACCACTTCTCTTGACATGTGCGAGTTAATTTAGCTGTCAACTGAAATGATGCTGCTTTACTTCAAGCTACACCTAATACAGGATGCCTGCTCCTGTGTTCCCTCACAGCTAAAATGCAGAGAGATTGTGCCTCCTTGGCTCCTTTTACTGCCAACAGTTACAATCACCCCTCAGGCAGGCCTTAAGCACTTTGAAGCTTAAAAGGCTACAGACTTATAAACATATATCACAAATGCCTCCCTTTGGTATTAATATTACTTAAGATTTACTTAGAATTCTCCCCCCCCCCCCCCCCCCCCCAATTACTGAATGTACTTCTCATTATATATGATATTTGTTTATTGTTTCAATTTCTCATGACTTGGGAAATGAAAGGTAATAAAGCACTGCCCTTGCATATTCTTCCTAGCACAGCAATAAGATTTCATCAATAAAATATGTGATTAAACCCAACTTTTTTTACTGGTCAAAAAAGCCCTAATGGGAATATTTTTGTTGATTTTGTTGTATACTTCCATTTTGTGTGAAATGCACTCCTAATAATACTATCCAAATACATTTGGCCTAACGTAGTTTTATTTTTTAAATCATGCATTAGAATCAATCTCCACATTAGAAGTGATCAGATTTATAACAAGGTTTTCATTAGACAATAGGTGCTTATATTTTGCAGAAATTTTGCTATTTCTTCTCTGAGAATCTGCTGCCTCTACTGGTTTTTCCCACAGAGAAGACCAATTAATGTCCAGTGTCATTTCCCTTCCTGCATTGTATGGCTACTAAATCATGTGCCAGCCCAGAAATTCTATGTAATTTCTCCTCACCCTCCCCTTCCACGGTAGTTAATTCTGATTAAATTTTCGTTTGGTACCGAAAATTGAAAAGAGGGCTTAAGAAATAGTAGCCTGAATCCATGTATACTTATTTCTCTAGGACTCTCATGGTAGATCATCTGTATCATACATAGTGTTATACAACACTCATCACTAGATTATCTAATCCAATTCTGGGTCAAAGCACTGGCAGGTTTTGATTTTATTTTATTTTAAAAGATTATAAATTTAGTTGACCAAATCCAATCACAAACTCATCAAAGTAATATTCTTGAAGGCAAGAGTCTACATAATATTATAGATGTGTCTTTGAAAATGTGCTTGTATTTCATCAGACAAGTGGAGGGAATATTTTACTTTCAGGTGCCCCAAAATCAAGAGATACTGCATACATACATCTATGAAATCCCATCAGCTCACTTCAAGTCAAAAGACTTTGCAGTAACAAAGGTGGGTGTTTGGGTAACTATGGTCCAGGTTATAGAAACTCTAGAGACTCACAGCAGAGCACGGGTATATGAGATGTGTGTTCTGAGCACTATGAAGAAAAGGCATTGGCTTCCTGTCATTAGAAGTGGTAACAAGCCTTTCCTTTGACATTACTTGTATGCTGTTTTCCAGGGAAGTTCCATGGATAAAATATTTTAACAATTCAATTTGGAAGTCATAAAGTCTTGTTTTTTGAAATGTCCATAAAGCCTTTGTTGTTTTTTTTTTCCCTCCTTCTTCCTAGGCAAGCAGTCCTGCACACTACTACTACTACTACTACTACAGGCTGTGCTTTGATCAGATGCTGACCATGAGATATTAAATGTTGGTTCCATATTGATTAACCTGGAACCGCTTCCCAACTGTCAGAAGCTTACAGGCAACTAAAACAACCAGTGCCATTTGTATTAAAAACCTAATTTTTAGATGAGAGAGTTTTATAATATTTTATCTATTAAGAAAAACTGTAGTTCATATTTTGGGAAAAAATATTTCTTTATAAACAGTTCTTAAAGTTGCAAGTAACTTTAAATACCTGGTTAACAAATAAACAGAAAAGATTATAAATCATTCTTGTTGCTGTTGGGTTGTGGGTTTTTTTTACCAGTTTGCTTAGTCTTTATGTTTTGCTTCATGATCCAAGTATAAAAAAATGAATGGATTGATAATGTGGCTTTCTGTGGAAGAATATGTATATAGAAGCAAGTGAGCAATGTGACACTGCTGCACTAAAACCAATTCCCACAAGTCTCTGGGAAGGCACAGAAAGTGATTCCCAAAGATTTAGCAAGCAACGTGCTGCAATAAGATGTCCGACTACACAGATGCTATCCTTTCACTAAATATCGTCTAAGAGTCCTTCTTGCAAGTATGAAGAAGTATGAACAATTCAAATTAAACTGCATTCCTCAAACTAAACCCCCCTACATTGTGATACACTATCCTCGCATTCCGCTTGCTTGCATATCCACAAACTCAGTGATTTGTTATTGCTCCTCCAGTTATTAGCGAGAAATAATCAAGTTGAATGGTGCCACTTCTCATGTCATACTTAGTGGTTTAGACAGAGCTAAATTTTATGTTTCTTTATAGTTGAATTTTCAGTAAGCTATCTACCTCCCTCATCAAAGGCTACATATATATAAATGTATATACAGTTATTCCTTCCTCAATAACTACTGGGAAATTTAATGCAGCATTTCCTCC
Organism: Gallinula chloropus; assembly: GCF_964237585.1. NCBI lineage: Eukaryota > Metazoa > Chordata > Aves > Gruiformes > Rallidae > Gallinula > Gallinula chloropus. Next base: position 60,045,948 of record NC_140088.1, read on the forward strand.
AAATATCTACCCCTAGCCCATGAAAGTAATTACTAATTTCCCCCTATATAACCAAAAAAGTCTTGGAATATAGGTCAAACCAAGGAGTTTAACACTAATTTTCTTTCGTTATTTAGGGGAAAAAACATGTTAATATTATTATTGTAATTTTTAGAGTGGGCTTTTCTTTATGTTTTATTTAAAATGTTAATGGAGTCTATCTGCAATTCAGATAATTTATCTTTAAATCACAGTTCTCCAGAATAATGCACTGTGAGCACTGTAATACACAGGCAGGTCCTCTTAAAGAACATGCATCAATTCTCTTCCTTTCTGAAGCACACTGCAAATGCCCTCTAACAGGGCACAGCAGCATTACATAAATCATCTTATATGAAAAATTAACATGACATCAAATATTTATAAATATTAATGTGTATGTTAATATAACCAAAGCTGTAACAAACAATCATAACCTTGCCAAGTTTCTTAGGACAGGCGCCGCTGATAATGATATCCATTATCTCTGGAGGAACACGCAATTATGAAAGTATACATGGGATGCTATATTGTTATCTGCTTTTAAGTTCATCCATTAAACACTCCACCTCACACTGGATGTTAACCCTCCTCTTAGCTCTTTGTCAGGTACTATTATTCTGTGTATTTACACAGCCATGTGAATGAAGAATGAAAAACTGTTAAATGTATACAATTTCCCTACTTCATTAACACATCCATTTAATTTGATTTCACGCATTCCTTTGCTATACAGCAATTATACCTTATAATGTCTGGTATCTACCTACCTGTCTCTATCCACCCATCCATCCCTCCATGCTGAGCATATAGCTCACACCTGAATTTGTGAACTCCTTTGCTTTATGATTTACAGCTGCTGCATTTATGCTGTTACCAAAGTTGTTCAGTATTTACATTAGAAAGTTCAATTTTTGGTGGCTTAATAATTATTCTCTAGGATGAATTTCACACTTAAACATAAGACACAGTAGGATGCATTTCACCGTGATCAGTTTTGATCAGTTGCTATGAATTTCAAGCATATTTTGTTACCATGATTTATCAAACATTGTAGTGATGGGGAAGAAAACATTGAGCCAACCCCAGAAAAGTAACTATGTTTCTCAGACAGACGTGACTAGAGGTTTTACAACTGTGCTTACACACGTACAAAGGAGATTACATCCCAGGAAACTTCCTTAAAGGTCTAAGATGCGTACCCAAGCCGGAGTGATGCTGATTACCATTTACAATGAAGCCTTCACCTGAGCTGAACAATGATCTGTTCCTCTTTTGTAAGACAAAAAGGATCATCATAAGTACAGATTTAGTAAAACCCGGCATTGAAATAGGGTACATTGTCAGCATCCTTTATCATTCAAGACAAATAAAATAAAAATCAGCAGTTTCACATAATAACATTCTTCCTTATTACTGTTATTAGGTATGAATATTGTGAAGCCCACTTACGTTTTTTTAGAAAATAAGCTTTAAAACCTTAGATCTTAGCAGCTAGAATATTACTATCTTTATTTCATTGAGGAGCCAACCAAGATGAAAAGTAGGTAAAAGACTTGCCAAAATTGGAAAAAACAAAAATGAAAAAAAAAAAGTCATATAGCTCAGCCAGACAGCACCTGGAAGAAGGAGCTGCAGCAAAACCACCCTCCAGTGCTGCTCTGACCCACAAACCTCACATCCTTGCAGTGCAGTGACTGGTAAAGGTGCATGAAATAAACTCATTTAACTTGTCCATGATAATTAAATACCAGTTTGCATCAATTACTCTGATATTCCAAAAGCATGAAGAACTATTTTGGGGGGGCCAGAGAAGGGATAAAATGAAATAAAAATTCACAGATTTTAAACTTCTGACCTTACTAATTTTGCCGTATCAAACAAGAACATAGACTGCTTCAATGATTAGATTTTATACTGTTTCTTTTTGATTACCCATAGTAAAATAGGGAAAACTAAGTTCTATTACATGTGAAACATGACAAAACCGAGAACTGAGCCTGCATTTAGAAAGTAAAAAAACCCAAACAAACCGAAAATCCACAACAAAGCACTACAAAAGACATGTCTTTTCCAGGGGATTTTCACCTTCAAATTTAGTATTAAAACTACTAAACAAATGCTGGCAGATTTAGTTAAGTTTTTCTCTCTCTCCTCCTCCTCCCCACTTACACCTTTGTTTGTTTTTTTTAGAAAGGAATGGAGGAAGGACTTGTAATATAAATTTGAGGATTTAAGAACTTTGATTCAATTACAGATGATATCCCATACCCTGGACAATTTAGGTTGTTTTTTTTTTTTCCCAGAGTTTTTATTGATAAAAGAGATTGCTATCACTTTTGTCAGTGTAAAAGCTCATTTACTTCCCGTTTATAGAGGTTTGTAATTGATCCCCTTTCAAGTCTTTAGTAACCACTGAAATTGATTGTATAATTATGTAAAAATAAACAAACTCATTTTAAACGATGATTATTCATGCACTTTCTGATTTAAGATTTTAAATAAGAACATTAATTCATCGCACATCTCAGAGATGAATTATATTATGGTGGTCAACAACCCTTTAGTACATTACAAATAAATGTAATTTTTAAATATTAAAAAAATCCCAAAGAATCAGTCATTATTGTGTGCATGCCTCAAACATAAATTATGACATAAATCAAAGCATGCAAAAGTGTAGGCACCAAAGCTAGATGCTCTTGTTTTCATTTCTGTCTCCTGTTAACACTCGAGAATGCCAGATGTGTTTGTCTTTCCTGTATTCGTACCTTTTCGCTATAACCATTTAGTAATTTGCTTATAGTAGTCTTGTTTTTTGCCAAAACAACCCCATCCAAACAACAAATCCCAAACCAAGGTGCCCTTAATGTATTTGTAGGTTATACGCAAGAGATTTGAATTTCAGAGCCTGCATTATCTCTCAGGATCAGGACTCAACATGCACTGTGTGAGAAATACATGCTGTATTCTCACACAAAGGTGCCAATCTGAACAGGACCTCTCCACGTACACAGTTTTAATTCTTACTTATAAAAAAATCAATAGTTGTCAAGCAAAAATTTCATTCTTGACTGAGATTAGAAACCAGTGGTGTATTTTCCTACATAAATTTATCACGACAAGGTTTTTTAGTAATTACTTTTGTATTTCCTCCCCTTTCCTTAGAAGTATTGCAAATGGAGAGTCAAAACTCTGGGGTGACACACTTACAATAATGTCTAACGCCCACAGCTCATCAAGAGAACATGGATATAGCAGCTCTCGTGTGTTTCTGCAGCTTTGCAAAAGGACTAGAGTCAAGTTAAAGTGATTTGGTATTTGCTAGGTATCATAAAATAAGAAAGATTCTGTGGGAGTTTTTCTTTTAATCAAGCTGCTTTTAATGCCACAGTCCTCCACAGTAATTTCTAAGTGAAGAAATGCCTTATTCCTGTACTCTACATGCACGTTCATCAATGCATTTTTCTATATGCATAAACCCTACTCATACCCCAATTAGTGCTTTGGTCTAATGTATTCTTGTATTAGTATCAATCATGTGGACATATAAATGCTTTCACTAATTTTACCATTAGTCTTAAAAGTTCTTACATAAAAAGACTGAAAAGTATCTACTTAAAGAACAGAGGTTACATTAATAATTGCAAATTTACTTTTATAAAAGTTTTGATCCCTTTCTTACTGATGCAGAGGTTACTTCTAAAGTTTTGATGAACGTACCACTTTCTCTGGACAAAACTGGGATATTTTAAAAGCATATGCTGTACATCATTTGTAATTTTTTTGTTTTTAAAGAAGAGCTACAAAAGTGTAAAGATACAGATATTTTCTGATTCCTCTGTCTTTTCCTTGTAGTATTGAAAAGACTGAAGCAATTTTTGGACAAGTATGTACCATGACAAAAATAGTGGAAGTTCCCACTGAACTAAAAAGGCCCCTATTAGGCTTCACAGCTCCTTCAGAAAATGCCATTGAAAGTACGGCCTTAAAAGAGAGGATAATTCTGGAAGTACATCTGCTTTTCAAATGTGTCCACTGTGGTACCTGCATGATTTAATTTAAGTTTGACAAGAAAACAAATTATTTGAGGCATGAGGAGGAATATGGATTTTACTTAAATGAGTGGAGAAGGAGCTGGTCTTGTGCCACAGTGGATTGTATTCAAAAAACAGCTGAAACTGAGTTCAGGAACGAATAAAGGATCTAAGGCTGATGGAAACTAAGCACGTTACCAAGGTGACATACTTCATCTTGGTGGGACAGCTGTACTGTTATTGAAACATCCTAATTCAAATAACCTATGGTGCCTATTGCTCAAAAGACAACTTGCTTTCTCCACTTGAAAGACACTAAATTGCTGTAATTGCTAACAGAAATAATGCAAGGAGCAGAAAAGGATCCGTGTTTTGCAGAATAAGGAATTAGGATAGGGATGAGGAAAAAAAAAGTTATAAAACCTAGTAACATTTTTGATGTTTTCTCTTAAAGATTACAAAGTAGTCAGCTAGCATTCTACTTTCATATAAGAACATTGCTAATTGCAAAATAATGCTTATGAAGTCTTTAATACCAAGGAATTGGCTTCTGGAGGGAGAGTGTTTTCAGAGCAGCATGAAGGTGTGGGTAATGCAGATCACCCAAAGAAAGAGATCAGCAGCTCCTACCTGGAAGGCAGATATTCCAGCTGATTAACACGATAGCTATCTCCACTCTCTTGTTTATAATCCTAGGTTTAAATTTTAGCTGTTGCATTCCATTAGCACAAAACTTTAAGTATATGGTTAAGCAGGGGCTCTGGCTTCTGTATACCCAAGGAAACATCAATCAGACAAATGACATGAGATCAGAATTCATGTATGTTCTTTCCTTGGCTATTTCCACTTCCCCTTCTTCTCTTTGTCAGTGTTTACATAAAATGTTTCACACCTCAAACGTACCAAGGCAGTCTCTAATGCTATCACTCAAACCGTGATGATGTTTTGGGTAAGCAACCATAACCAGGCATTCCGACTTTTCTCAGGACATCCAGAATGGATCTTTGTGCTCATGTTTCTGCAATATGACTCACACAAAATACTGTTCAGATGTGATCGACTGATTTCCTGGTTATTTTTCTGACCAGGTTGGAGATAGAAGAAACAGTCCAAATAGAAATATTGAGACATTTTCTTGATGTAGTATTCCTGAAGTTGACATGGTTTTAATTTGAAATGCCTTAAAATGATCTGATTTTTTTTGTGGGGGGTGTGTGCGGGGGGGGTGTGTGTGTGTGTGTGTGTGTATGTGTGTAGTTTGAGCTACACATTTACCTTTAGAGCTTGCCTAAGTTTTTCAGAAGATTGGAATGGAATGAAAAAGAACACAGAATACACAAAATTATCCAAGTCTCACTTGATGTTTATGACATTTTGCTTCTTTCCTTTAGATCTGAGCTTGTCTTTTGTAATCTAGATCTGTTTTAGCCCTTAAAGATAAAGAAAAAGATATTTTCATTTGAAAAATATTTACCACACCTCTTTCTGACTCAACCCAAGGAAGGGCATTGCCCTTCCTCCTACAGTGGAGATGGTGCCTCAGGAACAGGCAAAAAAGAAAGGAAAAAAAGAGGGGAAGCTAGATTGGATCTAAAAAGCAGCATTAATAATGCATAAGAGGGAAAATACAGACAGGGAAATGTCTTCAGAGCCCAGCTATATTGCCTAGTGACAGATTTGTATTTACAATATGGCAGAATTTCCCCCCACCCCCGCCCCAGAAGGTCATAGTTTAAGTTTTCCCTGCAATCTGGAGTGGGACTCTGTCCCTATTTCCCCATGTCACACAAGAATATTAATGCTGGGGACAGGCAGGGGCTCTGGCAGTTGAAAAAACAAAGACAAGTTCAGCTGTTGTGAAAAGAAATTGTCTCAGGCTAGGGCTGGCATGAAAATGGAAATGCAGTTCCTGGAAAACTTCGGAATCTTCTGGAGTGCAGGGTTTTCAAAACTGTTCAACCGTAAACCAAGACCATTTAAGTTACTCTGCTGAATAAAGACACAGGTCTCAGGCTGCACAAATGCAGTGTCACTGATGGCCCTGCACAGAAAGCACATACTCAAAGAAGCATAACTAGAAATCTATGCATTTAAAATTATTCAAGTAGCTGTGCACATAAAACAGGTTTGGAACAGAAGTGAGACTAGCACTCTACAGCTTTGTTCAAGGGATCATGCTTAGCCCTGCTTGTATGCTCACCTCTGCCTGCAGCTTTGCACAACGATTGCCTAAGCATCACTTCAACATTCGCACTTGGCTCTTTCACAGACTCTTTCACAACAGTTCATTACTTCACGAGTCACGAGGACCAATGGAGCCTTGAAGTACTAATGTGCTGTAAGTACGGTCAGTTCAACTGCTGTGCACGCACTAAAACTCAAGCATGGTTCTGTCCCTTTGCTGGGGCACCCACAACTATTCACAACTCCTGCCCAGCCATGCAGCACCCCGACAGAAACCTTATAAAATGGTAGGTGTGGGAGCTATATTTAGATATTCATTTGTGTAATCTTAGAACTGAATTAAACCAATAATACTTGATGTGGTTTCTGTTTTTCCAACCATAGATTGGAAAAAAACCAACCACCACAATGCTCTGAAAGTTTTTCAGCTCTCAAAACTCATGAAAATAGTGTTTTCAGCAGACCTACAGTGCATCGGGAGTTCAGTGGTTTTAATCTCTAAGCCATTTCTCAGTGTCTGGATGTCTAAACTTGACCAGGAGATGAGCGATTCTTAAGATGCTGAAATCTGTTGGGACTGTGTTGAGCCTTAACAATTAAAAATAATTCTTCTGGTTCACGTCCAGAAACAAGTTGGATCTTGAGTCAGTACTGCCTCTATAAATAGCACAGCATGTTAGAAGTACTCATTTTTAATACAAAGCAATAAACTGCATCTTTTCCCTAATGACCCTGACAAGTAATTTTCTATAAATTTACGCTTGAGATTCCCTGGATGAAACCCTATTGTAATCAGTATAACGACGTACAGACAGAACAGCTCAACACTTCTTTCCCCCAAAGCTCAGCAGCTCGAAACACTGAAGTTGCACATGAAGAACCGACAATATTTCTCTGTGGTTACATCAGACTTAACATCACTGCAGAGGTCAACTCAGAGCATCACAATGACCAAGTACAAGCTTATCGTACCAAAGGTCATGCAAAACTGTCCCTGCACTGAGAGCTATTTTGTCCTCCTTGTTTATTAATGCTGATCTATCTATACTAATGGATTTAGCTTGTAGGGGGCTGGGAGAAGAATGAGAGTTGCTATATCTCAGCTTCCATTCCTCATTAATATTAATATCATCTTCAGCTATAGCATACTGGTACAGCACATGGTAGGAACTTACAGGACAAAGAGCTCCTGTGCTTAACAGGCAGGTGTATTCATTCTGAAAATCAAATGCACTCTGTAATATCTGGTTATTCTGAATTATTGACTGTGGCCTTGTATGACAAAAAAGACATCTGTTATAGTAACATCTCTTCAAACTTCACGGTCTGAAATTAACAACTTAAGTTCAGATATTTACTACATAAAAAAGAAATTTATTTTTAAAATCACTGCTATATTTAAGTAAAAAAGATAACATGTTTGGATATCAGTAACACAGTCTGTATGCTTAAAAAGCTTCCAATTTGTTTACTATGAGTTTAGTTACATAAATGCTGCAGAATCAATCCCGAGTCCTGCAAGAAGTCCCATTAAAAGCAGTAGAAGTTATTTTTCTGTCAGGAAAATCTGTGCGGATAAGCACCTCAGACTGAATCTTTACTTTTGTAAATCACAATGATCTTTGCATATGCAATGCTCTGCATTCCTGTCACTACAGCTTGGTAATTGAATTTACTAGCCAAAGCTTTTGAATGTTCTCACAAAAATTCCCAAAGCAGGAATGGTAGTTTATCATGTCATTCCTGGTGTAAATCCATCTAAATTATGTGTTTAAATATTAGATGGGGGTTTTTGGGGTTAAAAAAAAATGGATTACATCCCCTCTAATCAAACACAAAATATTTTTTCATAAATGTCTATCAATACATTTAAAATTGTGATATTCAGGGATCTCATTCACCTGAGTAATTCTACATTAATAGAGCATATACTCCAAAAGCTACATCTCAACCCTAGTAACTGTATGTTGGCTATTTTGGAGAAGAGCTCTCTGGGGATGAGGAAAATGCTGGAGGTAAAAAAAGGAGAAAAATGTGAAACTATAAAGAAAAAAAGGAAAAGAAGCCATTTGCTGAGATACGCTGAATGGTGACTGCGGAAACAACTCTCATCTATGTTTACTTTGTTCTAGTTTCTATTTACCTACCAATAATTTGGTCCTCTCTCAAGTTTGTTGTGTAATTTGCTTTTTTAATTTCATCCTTTACCTAAACATACATAGATGTTGTGTATTTAAATTGCTACTTGTTTCACTGTTGCTCATTAACAACAAATAACGTTATTTAACTCAAACTGATTATGTTCAATATTCAATATTATTATATCAGAAAGCCTAAATTGATTATAATGTCTAGAAACTTTGGTAAAATTTTAACAAGTCCAAACATTTTAGAAACTCCTATTGCAAAACAGGTAAGAAAGGAAAATCTGAAAATATAAAGAGAGGAACAGCTTTTAATATCACATGCAACAAAGCAATATATGTGTAGAAAATAAACACTCCATAAGAATTAGCATTTCAATGTTTTGTAAACTAAAGTAATATATGCTTTTCATTATTTTAGTAAAATTAAAGAATGGGTTTACAGCAGTATCTTTAAAATTTCATATTGTTCAAGCTTGTTTAGGCATGGCAAATCATTTCAGCATGATGAATGCCTATGCAGCAATCAGAGATACTTATAGGTACTGCAATACTTCTTGAATTCAAAGCTAAGAGAAACAGATACTCTCATTTTTATGTAAGCCATTATTAGAATTTACTTGTAAGAAATCTGACATACTATGTCCTATTGCTTTAATATAAGCTATATATTAGAAAATATTTTTTTTTCTGTATTATGTGGGATTCACAGCAACAAAAGCAATTGCATAATATGCTGAAAGCACGAAGATATATAGCATGTATGCCAGTGAGGGTGAAGCAAAAGGATTTTTGACCTACACTTGGACAATCTAAAGGAAATAGTAGTAACTTAAAAGGTGTTGAGAAATCCCACTGAAATATTTACATACTTTTTTGCAAAAAGTGTTTAAAAGCAGCACCTTTTTTTCCTTGGCAGCCACGTAAGGAATTTTGAGCTATAGAGCTTGTTCCCTCATTGCATTAGCCCAGCTTTACATCAGTGTAACTGCATTGATTCCACTGGAATTTCCACTGGCACTGAACTTAGCAGAGAGGAGGATAAGGACTGTGAGATACGTGGCATTCATCACCAAGGGTGAGCAGCTTACCGCTAAAGTGAAGGGAATTTGATTACCTGTTACAGATGCTGGAATTTCAGAAAGCACTTCAGAGCCATAACATATAATTCTTTCCTCCTTCTCATTCGTTAAAAACAACCTCTCACATTCAGATTGAATGGGAAAAAAAACCCCAAACCACAACTCTAAAAGGATCATTCTCTAGAATAATTCTTCATGCTTTTATAGTACAGTAGTGATTTGAAAGTTACTCTCTAGGTTTGGTCATCATCTTAGACTGTAATGGTCTTTCTAAGCCGGTCTGTGCTCCCAGAGACTTCTGTCTTTCCCTCACTTTTGATTGAGAAATTGAAGTTATCTGTCTAAAGAGGAAAATATGTACAAATGTCTCTGTTTTAAATCATACAATCATTTAAGCTTGAAAAGACCTTAAAGCTTTTCAAGACATTTCAAGTCTGACTGTTAACCCAGCACTTCTGAGTCCACCACCAAACAATGTCCCTAAGCGCCACATCTGCATGTCTACCTCCAGGGATGGTAACTCAACTACTTTTGAACAGTGCTATGAATTTTAGAAGCTCTCCTTTTACAGAAGCCATCATTTCTTAAGTCTATTCTTGAAGTCAACAATAAACAATGAACAATGACCTTTCTCTTTGGTAGACAAGCACTTAATTCTTAAATAGTTGATAGGTCCTTTTATTTCATAAAATTATTTCTGACGGTGGGACAAAAAAATAAATCACTTGAACATTTGCTTTTTTCTTTTAGCTAGAAGTTAGAAACAAATGTGTGTCACTTTCGCACTGAAAAGAAAGTAAGGACTGGGGAGAAGATTACATTCTCCAGGTGAAACAAAAGTTGAAACTTCCTATGGGAATCATCCAATTTTGAACATTGCTGGAATGCCATCTTAATATTTTCTGTCTCACCATCACTTCCATTTTTTTTTTCCCCTAGAGCTTCTGCTCATCAGTAACTTCTCTTGTGCATTTGTTTGTTAGGTGGCAAAGATGACTCCTCCATGGTCCTTGACTTTTCCCAGGAAAAGATCACAGAATCATAGGGGTTGAAAGGGACCTCGAGAGATCATCGGGTCCAACCCCCCCTGCCAAAGCAGCTCCTTAGCTCATATTGCACAGATAGGTGTCCAGATGGGTCTTCAATATCTCCAGAGAAGGAGACTCCACCACCTCCCTGGGCAGCCTGTCCCAGGGCTCTGTCACCCTCACTGTGAAAAAGTTCTTCTGCATGTTGGTGCGGAACTTCCTGTGCTCCAACTTGCAGCCGTTGCCCCTTGTCCTGTCTCCACAGACCACTGAAAAGGGGCTGGCCATTTCCCCCTGCATTCCATACTTAAGATATTTATAAACATTAATAAGGTCCCTCCCTTAGCCTTCTTTCCTCTAGGCTGAACAGTCCCAGCTCACTCAGCCTTTCCTCATAGGGGAGATGCTCCAGGCCCTTAATCATTTTTGTAGCCCTCCTCTGGACTCTTTCAAGGACATCCCTGTCTTATGTATACCAGCGAGCCCAGAGATGGTGGTTCTGTCCTCTAATTAGGCAAAGGATTGAGTGTTACATGACATTATTTCAAGGAAGCAAAGCCAGCAAACAGATAAACCTAAAATTTCTCCAAATTGCAAAAGATTCTGCTGTTCACCATCCAGTTGTTCTTCTTTTGAAACAGTCCTATATGCTGCTAGAGGTAAAAACTCTGCTGCATGCACATGATGTTACCTGACTACTGAATCAAATTGCTCATAGATACTCAAAGATCTGCCTGTTGTTTTCAAATACAAATTGCTATGCCACAAGCTGAAAGCAGAGAAAGTTTCTTTAACCACTGTATTTTCAATAAACCTTGAATCTGTAGGTGGGATTGTAGGAAATTTGCCAGTTACACGAGTGAAGTATTTTTATCCCTTTATTAAATTCACAGAAAAATATTTGAAAGATTATTCCAGTAAGGTAACAAACTCAGAGAAACATGATCTTTAAATGTCATATCTTACTATAAAATCTAGACATGTGAAAGGGTCTTTGTGAAATAGCATAATGGTACATACACCAGCAACACGCCTCTTGCAATCTCAAGGGATATCAGCATAACAGAAATACATGTCTATGGACATAAACATATTGTGTGCTACTTTAACCTCTTTAGCCTTCCCCCCCCCAAAAATTCCTGAACCAGGAGAAATGGATCCATTTTATCCATGTATTCTAGTTGGGACAATACTGATTTTTAAAGTTTCAAATACAAAGGATGTAAACAAGTACCAACCCAAAACTCCTCTCATCGTTGAGTTTAATTAGTCTGAGTATTGCACATTAGTAAATAATTCATACTTTGATCTTGCTTGTCCATTGGCTTTTTATCTGACTCCTGCTAAACCTGTCAACTGCTACGCATCCGAGAAAATACCATCATATGCATTCACCGGTATAACAGGACAGACAGAAAGGAGTAGTTTTAGATAATTTAATTAGATTGTAGGTTTTTTAATATAATTCAGTAAGTATGTGAACTTTTAACTTCTGTTAACTCAATTTCCTCATGCTTTCATTTACCATTTGTTGGGGACATTACAGTGATTAGCCAAAGCCCTTCCAGCTCTTAATGTTCTCAATAAATTCTGGTTTAAATTGACTGTCACTTTCTCGCTATAATAAAGTAGGTATTTGACATCTCAGAAAGAACCAGACTACTGTCTATTACATTTTCTTGAAGAAATTTTTTCTAGTTCCACAAAAATCAACAAAAGTGCTAAAGACTGCAATGAGTAGCCACAGCAGGTAGGTGGGCTGAACAAGCACACGCTCAGGCAGTTTCATAATTGTGATTCCTTTGGGAATTAAAATGCTGCTGCATGCCTTTTGCCTGACAATCTAAACAACACTATAGTTATATTTAATTGTTCTGTTAGAAGGTTATTAGCAGTGTCTGAACTCCCCGAGAAAACCCAAAATTCCCAGCTTTCCAGTAATATATATCCACTGTGCTGAGAAACAAATGCAACAGCAGTGTTCTTTTTCTGTTAGGTTCAAAGATTGGCTTTTGAGGCACTTGGCCCACACAAATCTGCTAAACTGCAAAATGGCACACTGAAAATTCTGCAAATTTATGTACAAAAATTCTCAGAAGGCTTTACTGTAATTTTTTTTCCAGATTCAAGCAATTCTGAGATATAGTCATAGCTTATTTGGTCAAGTAAAGATCAGGAATGACATATGGGATAGAAAAAGAGGAAATTCATAGCCCTAAGTCTCTCGGTTCCTTATAATACTATATATTCACATCACAGACATATATCTGGCAAGTATCTGTATTTTGCAATCATGGCCTACGCAGTGCTCAAAATGTGTAGACAAATAATAGTGTGCTAGACCAGCATCTTTTGGAGAACAAATTCTGCCTTCATATGAACTCTGCATATTGGATTTTTTTTCCCCCACTATGACTTTTTTTTTCCCTTTCTATTTTAGCTTGTTCTCTCCAGACTTTCTTGAGCTCCAGCACATCCTGATCATATTTCCCAAACATTTCATCACTTGCAACCCTCTTAATTACTCTAATCTATTTTCTAAGACAATATGTTGTGAAAAGTGACAGTCTTCCGCTCATCCTTCCTGGTAACTAGATCTGCTTAGTAATGCCAACTTCATAGAATCATAGAATCATAGAATCATAGAATCATAGAATCATAGAATCATAGAATCATAGAATCATAGAATCATAGAATCATAGAATCATAGAATCATAGAATCATAGAATCATAGAATCATAGAATGGTCTGGGTTGGAAGGGACCCCAAGGATCATAGAGTTCCAACCCCCCTGCCACAGGCAGGGCCACCAACCTCAAGCCTGGATCTACACAAGGTTGTAAAAACTTCCCCCTAATATCTAAGTTTAACCTTCCTTCCTTTAGTTTTAATCCATTCCCCCTTGTCCTGCCATTGTCTATCCTTTTAAAAAGTTGAATCCCATCCCACTTATAAGCTCCCTTCAGGTACTGGAAGGCTGCAATGAGCCTTTTCTTCTCCAGGCTGAACAAGCCCAGCTCCCTCAGCCTCTCTTTGTAGGGGGGGTGCTCCAGCCCTCTAATCATCTTCGTGGCCCTCCTCTGAACCCTCTCCAATATTTCCACACCTTTCTTGTATTGGGGGCCCCAGATCTGGACACGGGACTCCAGATGGGGCCTCATGAGCGCAGAGTAGAGAGGGACAATCACCTCCCTGTCCCTGCTGGCCACCCCTCTTCTAATGGAACCCAGGATACCATTGGCCTTGTGAGCTGTAAGAGCACACTGCTGGCTCATGTTAAGTTTCTCATCCACCAGAATCCCCAAGTCCTTCTCAGCAGGGCTACTCTCAAGGAGCTCTTCTCCCAGTCTGTATCTATGTCTGGGATTCTTCTGGCCCAAGTGCAACACCTTACACTTGGCAGTGTTGAACCTCACTAGGTTCCCCCAGGCCCATCTTTCCAGCCTGTCAGGATCCCTCTGGATGGCTTCCTTTCCTTCTGGGGTGTCAACCACACCACTCAGCTTGGTGTCATCCGCAAACTTGCGGAGGGTGCACTCAATTCCACCATCGATATCATCGATGTCATTCAAATTTCCTATGTCTCTTGCTCTGCATTCTCCATGGATTCAGACAAGAACACAGCTCTCTCCTGCAACAAATCATTCCTATGTCTTATATTGACTTATTTGTTTAGATATTAATCAAGAGTCACAAAAAATAGGAGCCTCCAGTTAAATTTCTGTATGTATGCTCAGGGTTCATGGGACCCAGTGTTCCAAAATACTGATCTCAAAAGGGAAACCTGAGAGTTAAGCACTTTTCAAATATCAACCCTACTACACAGGGTTTGAACATGGATTTAGATCCTAAACTCAGGTTGCTGTTTAACTTTTGATTTTGCCCTGCTTCAGTTTTGCCTCAATATTTTTTCTTGAAACTGTACTTTGGCAATTTCTGAATCATTCTTACACCATTATCCATCCCCCATTAAAAAAAAAATAATCCTGCTGTCCACAAAAAACGTTTTTATATTCAGTATTTTTATAGTTCCAGGCTTATTTGTTTTTATGGGCGCAATTTTTCTTTCACACCAGTACAAAAGGAGCTGCTCTCTGACATCTATCTTCTTTCAGTCTTAGCTTCATCAATAATAAAACTCGTAATATTCTGTATGAATAAAATGCAACAAGAGAAATGGTCTTGTATTGTGCCTTTTCTCCTTTTTCTATAGTTCACTGCATCATACAGCTCCAAAACAAAACCAGCATTTGTCCAAAGATTTTGATATCAAGTAGCTGGAATCTCATGGGATAATTATACAAAGGAGGAAAACACTGTTTTACATTAGACTTGTAAATAAATTCACAACATTGACTTAATTTGCACATTTATTTTCTTAGTAGCAGACTTTTCTTTGGGAACGTACAAGTGTTGTAACTATCTGACTGCTGTAGTACTGTAATAGTGCAAAGGACAGTTAGATTCTCTAAACATTTCCCAGTGTGGTATTTATGTATTGGAGCATTTAGCACAAGGAGGAAGCAAGCAGATAAAGGAGATTTACCTCCAGATGCAAAGAAGGAATTGCGTTAATGTGAGCTGGCTGCCTAGCGGGGATTTTTTATTTGTATTGGAACTTTTGTTTTGGTAGGATTCTCAGGCTCAGACCACATATAAAAATATATTTATTTTACATTAGGTCAAAATTTGGATGTGTTGAAGTTTGGCAATGTCCCTTAAACTTCCTTATTGACCTTATTTGTTTTAAATCCTCAAGGTTTACGCAAGGAGCATAGTTTTTACTTGCCATATAATTTTAAGGTAACTTTGGAAAACAACTGTTAAAATTGCTTAGAAATAGAAAAAATGCATCATTAAAAATTGTCATTTGCATTAATGCAATTAAGCTATTTCTTATACTACTTTTCAATTTTTCATCATGGGCAGTCCTGTCATTTCTATTGTAGGCAGAAATAAATCTGCATATCAATAAATACTATATCTTTATTCTCAGAACATGTACCACAATAGATGATGATTCAGAGTTGGGTTTTTTCAGCCATTAGTATGTCATTTGTTTACCTGGGTGGTTCATTTTATCTCCAACTCTAAGTGTGATTTTTCCATAACCTGATATATTTTTAAAGGATGAAAATTATTTCCTTTCTTGTAAACCCAAGAAAGCAATAAAGCATGTGACATCTGTAAAATTATTCAGAAGTTAGTTCCCTACGATTTGACAACCTCCAATGACAAGTAGAGAATAGGAAAGGGGTGGGGGGCTTTCTGTTCCTGGTGACCCCAAAGTCTGGGGTCTGCCCAAGGAGACCTTAATAATCAAAGGGATTCAGACTGAGAGGACAGAGTTCTGATGCAAAAACCCCAGCACTGATCCACATGAGGGACACATGACTTGCTGTACAAGAAGGACCAGGTACAAGGTTTTGGGAAAAAACACCAACCAGTGAACAAAACACCTACATCACCTGTAGGTGAAAAAAATCACAGGCAGCTTGGATGATGTGAAATCCATGAGTAGAATGACTATTAAAGAGCAAAGTGCAACTCCCACTCAAATGAAAGCCTGAATTATTTAATGCTAAAGGGTATCAAGTTTTGCCCCAGTAACAACACAGCAGCTTTCCTGCTTATATACAAGCATAAATAGAGTTATTAGAAACAGTTGAGAAAATTAGAACCATGTGTGAGATGAAGGATATGCCTGAAATACTGCTGCATACAAATCTGACCCATTTTTCCTTGTGAAAATACTGTTAAAAGAGTATACCTGGCAAGTCCACAGCTATTCGTCTATCAAGCAAAAAGATAACAGCACTGAAAAGCTCTATCCCCGAGTCTGTGAACAATGCTGTCCAAGAACTGCCCTTTCCTTTATAACTTCCAGTGGAGTTTCAAAATATTTTTATAATTTTACATATATATAAATGATACAGTATTTACCTTCTCAGATATTTTGAGACAAATCTTGATGATAAATCTACCAGAAGAAAATTATTGAAGTATGATGCATTTCTTAAAAGTAGAGTGCAACACACCATTTAACACCAACAGCCTGTCTGCTGTGAGCAAGTAGGGAGGGGGAGGAACAAGTTCTTCCCTCAGGTTATACGGAAACAAAGCTTCTTTCAAAAATTCAAATAATTTTGTCATATCTGCACAATACCTATGACATGGGAAGGGATCTATGATCTGTTAGGCTGGTTTTTAGACGGCTCCCTCTCATCTTTCAAAAAATAATGGACTTACTATCAAAATCCTTTAACATATTTGTGTACGTATCTGGCTTGTGCTTTGCTTCCTCTTACCCTCCTGACATTTTGAGAGTTCTCTGCCAGATCTTAACAAATGCTCTTCACTAAAAATAACAGCTGACATTTTCAAGTGGCATGCGTTAATCACATTCAGAATAGGATTTTTTTTTACATACACTTATTTGTGTTTTATATTTTTTTGTAAATCTTAGCTTTGGTTGTTAAAAAAACCAAAGCAAAACACTGTCAAATACATTCCACAGCTGTTTTAAAACAAACAAGTTTGACACTAATATATTACAGGGGGGTTTGGGTTGCTTTTTAAAATTGATAATATTTTTATTGTTAAATAATCACCTGCCTATCCAGTTTTCAGCACAGGAAAGTAGTGGTAGTCTGCCTCATTACGTGAGCAGCTCAGTTTCTAAAGGAGAGACTCGTGCACGCCGAGTAACAGAAAATTGGCTCCTACTGAAAAATGGCCTCACCTCTCTGTCAAAGAGCAATAAAGGCTCATAAATTCATATACTTAGTTCGTCATTTAAACTTCACCCTCGGGCTTCAGAAGCCACTCACTCAGAGTTTCTGCTGCTGCAGGAGCTCTGCCCATAGCTTTTATGGACAGAACCAATCGTCACACCCAGACACGGGGCAGAGCGTTCTTGCATTAAACCCAAAATGGTTTCCATGTGGCTTGGTTTGGAGCTTTTTTGTCTTGTCATGGGAGTGCAGAAACATTTTAGTGGCTTTTAAAGGGTATGGCTGTCAATTAGGGACTAGGAGGCCAAGGCTCATGCTCATTATAAGTAAAATTCCAGTTGTTTTGCTCCCAGAAGTGCGATTTTCATGAATTCTCCTGGTGGACCCTAGCCTTTCAGATAAGAGATGTGAAGTCTTTGCTAGCCATAGCACACGGTTTGTACCTGCATACTTGCTACAGAGGAGAAAGAGGGAGTGTTCATACTACTGACAGCTTGACTGCAGGCACTATGCATTTCTGTGGGATTTTATGGTGGGAGCCCTGTAACTCCCTGCACAGACCCCACTTAATGTTTGATACAGTGAGCTAATAAACTTCTGACCCACTCTTCAAATCCACCTCTGTGTTCATCTTAGTCTTCTGTATACCTTAATAAATGTATAACAATTATTGTAAACAAGATTCACAAATATTGTATGTAAAAAACTTGACACCAGAATGGAAAAAAAAAAAACGTGTCTGTAAATTATTTTTAAAAAATCTGCATATTATTTGTAAAAGAAAAGCTACATTTTTTTTCCTTGAAAAGACCTTTTAATTCTAGTTTTATCACATGATGCAACTCAGAAACCTCAGTTATATAACGACACCAACGCTAACGTAAACAGGGAAGACATCCAGTGTCATCTGACAAGAGAATTCCCACTCCAGGTAGTACAAGGAGGCCACAAAATGTTATACTCCAACGGGGTCAATTTGGACAACGACTGGTCTATTTAATGGGAAAATTGTCTCTTTAGCCTAGAAGGAGAGGCAGAACACATGAGCTACAAGCTACTTATGCAAAAGATACAAATATTTTACCCAGCTCCCCCATCCCGTTATGCTGGTTCTTTCATGGCTTGGCCATTGCTGTGACATCCAACTGCCTAATACTCTACTGAAATCATACTATTGTCAGTACAGGTTCAGAAGAGCTGGAAACTGATCGATAACGATGGTAAAAGTATTTTCTTCCCTCCGCCCCCCCACCTTTTTTTTTTAAAAATCAGGAATGGCTACATTTGTTGCATTCTTCCCATAAACATTTTCTCTTTAAATAAATAAAAAAAAAAGCTTCCTTATTATCACCTTTGTCTTAAGTTAGAGCTCCTGAACCATATCACATTCACTGAACTCACATCAAGTACCAATTGAGGGTCTGGAAAGAGACTCAACTAGCACATTCTCAAATGGGGATACTTTCCCAGGTGATACATACACCTCACTTAGCTTCCTCTTCTGTAAATTTGTGATACAGACTTCCCTTCCAACCCACGCTCCTTCAGAACAGATACACCCTCCTCAGTCATGTAAATAAGATATCTCATTGCTGTCTGTTACTTGAAAGTGTTAAGAACTACCACCAAAAAAAAAAAGAAATCTGTCACAAAGAGTTAAGTGGGAGGTGAAATTTTTTATGTAGTCTGGAACATAAGAGACACCATTTCATTTTTATATCAGATACTGTCTGTTCTGTACCAAGTTTCACATAAACGTAGCTAAAATGCAAAGCACTTTCATTTGAGTTCAGACTGGAAGAATGTTCTTGATGGAGCTTATCTCAAAATCATTTGAAGTCCAAAGTGTCTATGCAAAACCATTAATCTCGGAATGTGTCTAAACACTATCCTGGAGACAGGCTACAATTTACAGTTCTCTGTGACAGGCAAATCACTGGTAGAGCCCTGTCATTTAACCCCAACGATTTCTTCAGTAGGCATGGAAAGAAAGGTTTTCATACTGCCCTGTCAGAGAAGGGCTATGGAATATGTCAACGCTGTATAACTTTACATAAAAATTAAAGCAATGCACAGGTATTTCAGTCATGAAAAAAGACCAGCATGGTGGGCTTTCAGATCTGTGTCACTGACAAAAACTTGCTACATGAAGTATTAAGACAGCTTTTGCATTTTTAGGGGCAAAATATCTGCCAAAAATGTGTTTTTCTTGTGCACCAGTTCTTTGCTTTTCATTTGTTAAATGTAAGATGGAGCTCTCTAGTTTTATATAAATCCACGGTATGGTTTCAGTCTCCAGTTACATAATGGGACGTGTTTGCTAGCAGCTGAGGACACCAGAACTACAAATCACAGAATGTTAGGGGTTGGAAGGGACCTTGAAAGACCATCTATTTCAACCCCCCTGCCAGAGCAGGATCACCTAGAATAGATCACGCAGGAACACATCCAGACAGCTTCTGAATGTCTCCAGAGGAGACTCTGGGCAGCCTGTCCTAGTGCTCTGTCACCCACACAGTGAAAAAGTTTGTCCTTATGTTGACATGGAACCTCCTACACTCCAGCTTGCACCTGTTGCTCTTTGTCCTGTCATTGGACATCGCTGAGAAGAGGCTGGCGCCGTCCTCCTGACACTTGCCCTTTACATATTTATAAACATTAATGAGGTCATGCTTATCTGCCCAATACACACAAATGTCATTGGAATTCTAAAGGCCCCAGCTGCCTAAAATCTGGATTATGCTTATTGAAAGAGGACACTAACTGGATTTACAGTTTACATGCCTCTGTGTTTAATATGTGTTTCAGAGTCACAAATCAAACTCTATATAACCTAGAGCCCATATTAAAGCTTACAGGTATTTCTAACATATTTTCTATTTTTCCCCCAATTGCCTTCACACACCTCTATTTAGAAACTTTTTTAGTAAGATAAGCCAAACTGATATTTGTTCAACTTTTTGGCACCTGTTTTATTGCATTTTCCTTTGAAAAATTTGTTTCAGGGTGCATAACTGAGCAGTCATATTCCACACCTGCCATCATTGCAGCCTTTTCTGTGCAGTGTGCAAAGTGATTACGTTCACATTATGTACAGCTCTTTGTGTAAAACTCTTCTTGGAACATTCTCTAACAGGTATCACTGCTGGGCGGTGATA
Source organism: Gallinula chloropus (assembly GCF_964237585.1). NCBI lineage: Eukaryota > Metazoa > Chordata > Aves > Gruiformes > Rallidae > Gallinula > Gallinula chloropus. Next base: position 60,066,333 of record NC_140088.1, read on the forward strand.
AAAATGAATGCCAGAGAGGTACACATGGAGTTGGACAAAAGTCATCTGATGCTTCCTAGCTTTAATTGTCCTGATCTTCCCACAGAATGCCTTTCACTGATTTTGAGGGATTTATGGGAAAGTTCTGGCATTGCATTTTCCTTTCAGGTCTGAAGAACTGGCAGCAAAAATCGGGGGCGGAGTGGGGAGAGGGTGGGGAAGAAGGCATTCCTGTGCATCAGGAAACTGGGCATCCTGCCCTCAAGATTCACTGTAGTTACAGCTAACCCAAAGAGACAAACTGAATATGTCCTAAAGACTCTGCACTCCTTACAGAAGCAGAAACTGATGAAAGGATTAAGGAATAAACCAAGATCTTGGAGGGGAGGAGGAAGAAAAGATACCTTTAACTATACTCCTCGATGTCCGTGATTTTCAAATACAAGTTTTGATTTTTCTTCTTTACTACCCACAAACATTTGCAAGCACAGACCTGGCCATCAACACCTGCATTGACTGTGTCAACACCTTGGAAAATCCTACTGGGCTACAAGGTTCACTCAAGCCTTCCCAGATGCTACCAAAAATTAAGCAACTCTAAAACTCCTTTAGATGTAAACAAATGAATTGCTGCCCACGTATGCTCAAATGCCAGGATGGTTTGACTCATTTTCTAACAACTCCATTTTTCTCCAACATCAGGGGGACACGTATGGCAATGGAGCTCCTATTAGTAACGATCTTTGGGAACTCTCCGAGACTGATGAGCTCTGCCCCAATTAGGAGTGTAAAAACAGATGGACTTCATCCAAAAGCCATGAAAGCAACAATGGCACCAGCAAGTGGACTGGATTCAAAATGTGTTTGAACGCTGTACCTGGGTTTGGCAGACAAAGCAAACTATTTGAAGGCAGACTAGATAAGGACTAACATGCATTTTGTAGGCATATTTTTAAACTGCAGTGACAAGTAGATAAAAAGCCTCTGATTATGAATTCATTTGCATCTGCTCATTCAAAATTAGTTATCCTTGATGAGTGATAATAGTGTATTTTATGATGTTTTCGAGGTGCATTAAGCTATCAATTACTAACTTACACAATCATAAAAATAGCTAACTACTAACTTAAAAAAATATGATCAGCATTGTGCAGCAGGCAGGGTGTAAATACCCTTAAATCAGAAAAATATTACCTTCACATTTGTAAACAGCTTTCATAATGCACTGCATAGCACTGCGCCATGTTCAGTGGGCTCTGTACAACGTATGCGACTCATGCAAAATGCAGCTTGTCACACTGTGCCAAAAATCAGTATTTTTCTTCAAAAATTGAGAGCTGAAGCTTGTGTGTTAGAGGGACTGATAGCACTTGCTAAATGGCATGGCATACAGAAGGTAACCATTAGCACTTCTGTTCAATCCAGCTGCCTCAACTTTGATTATCAAGACCTCAACATGTTCCAGTTCTGACGCATCCCTATGAAGAAGCACTTAGTTTTGCTGAACTCTGACAGAGTACGTCCTGATTCACCACCCTGGACAAACGTCCATTAGGGCCAGGGACTCTCAATTTTTTTTCATTTTTGTTTTGTAGCCTCCATCTCCCGAGTTCTGTCCTTCCATTTTCCACAGTTTCAGGTTTTCTGTGTGCATGAAATTCCACACCTTAACCTTAAATTATTCTGTCCTTCTGGTGTTCACTGACAGTCTCTAAGGCTTGGGCTTTATTCTCCTTCAGGGTTCATTCTTCTTCTAAATACTCATCATCCATTGCATTCTATAAAGAGAGTTCCCAGCAGTAGTTTTTAAAATAAAAGATAAAATGTTCAGTATCTGAACATTTAAGGCTCTAGTGTCAGTACCTGGAATGCCTCCTGTTGACAATGATGGTTATCACTGGGGGCAACTGAAATCTGTTCATTCTGAACTGTCTTCAGAAATCAGCCTTATCTGATTGTTCTTTCACATCAAAAGGAATAGGAAGACAAAGTAAGCTGTGCATATTCTTTCACTCTGCACTTTGTTGTTAAAAAAGGAGGAATCCCACTAGGACCCATAAACCACTTTTAGATATCACTAATCTTTGCTATGGATTTCTATTTTTTTCCATTTATTGCCAGCTGACTTATTAGATTTTGATATTTTAATGACATAGAGCAGCACTGTTAAGAATTATTGTGAAAAACATATAACAAAATCTAGATAGACAAAAGAGCATTTATTGCTTGAAGGGAAGTGACATGTAATTCTCAGCATTTACAGCTGAGATTAGACCTTTTTTCCCCCACGCGGCGGATATGTATTCAGTAATAGGAATACCTGCAAAGTCTCCCAAAAATCACACCTGGAGCTCCTGGGCTCAGACTCAGTTAAGTCAGGTTCAGTCTCAGTGACTAAATACATAACTTTGCCAGCTGCATAGAGAGCAGACTACAGTAATAAATTCCTTCACTTTTTAATTTTTATTTTAAAAAACACAAAGCACAGTTAATGCTGTTGCTGACAAAAGGGACATGAAATAGTATAGATCTAAGTTTCACCAAAAAACCCACAACGGGAATTGGACTGCATATGGTACACCTCAGGCTTCATGTCCACATGTGCTGGGGTTGCAATTTTGGAGACCGTCCCACAACTGAGTAGCACTCTCATAAGGATCCCTACTTTTACATACACAGCATTATCATGTGATTGATAACGAGTAAATTAAACATATATTTTACACTGCTTTATAGTCTCTGACACAACTATTATCAAGGGAATTAAAATTTTAACTGGGAGCCTGTATCTTACATCTGTCTTCTACATCTAGATTCTGGTACTTACTAATAATTTATATACTACTGAACAATTTTGGGAAGCCTATGCATTACCAACCAGTTCCCTACCCTCTAATGAGTTCATTAACTTGTGGTATACATGTGATCTGTCCTTGTTTTGGTTTTTTCCTATTAAAAGGTAATCAGGTCAATGACTATCTTACTGATATTTTATTGATAAACTTTCTATCCACCTCTCTACTGATCTTAATGCTAAAATAAGTTTTGTGAATTACGTAATTTGTATAGTAGCCTCAGATATGCTAATGCAATGCACAGCCTCTTCTCAACATCTGTCAGGTGATAGAGAAAAGGATATGGATGATAACTGAACTTGAGAGCAGTTTGCCACCAGGTCAGAAGTGTAGCACGTGTGAACATTTCCCCTTCTATTCTTATAAAGTGAAAGAAAAGTCTCAAACCTCTTCAAAACAGTTTGACAGGATCTAACACGGGTTTACAAAAGGTAGATCCTGTCAAACTAACCTGATCACCTTCTATGACAAGATAACCGCTTAATGGACGAGGGGAAGGCTGTGGATGTGGTCTACCTGGACTTCAGTAAAGCCTTTCCCATAATTTCTCACAGCATTCTGACTGAGAAACTGGCTGCCACAGGCCTTGACAGGTGGACCCTCAGCTGGGTTAAAAACTGGCTGGATGGACGGGCCCAAAGGGTGGTGGTGAATGGAACTAAATCCAGCTGGAGGCCGGTCACGAGTGGCATCCCCCAGGGCTCAGTCCTGGATCCAGTTCTGTTCAACATCTTTATCAATGACCTCGATGAAGGGATTGAATGCTCCCTCAGTAAGTTTGCAGATGACACTAAACTAGGAGGAAGTGTTGATCTGCCTGAGGGTAGGGAAGCTCTTCAGAGGGATCTGAACAGACTGGACCGATTGGCTGAGACCAGTGGGATGAAGTTTAACAAGGCCAAGTGTAGAGTGCTGCACATGGGACATAACAACCCCATGCAGCACTACAGGCTGGGGGGAGAGTAGCTGGAGAGCTGTTTGGCAGAGAAGGACCTGGGGGTGTTGGTTGACAGCAGGCTGAATATGAGCCAGCAGTGTGCCCAGGCAGCCAAGAAGGCCAATGGCATCTTGGCTTGTATCAAAAACAATGTGGCCAGTAGGTCTAGGGAGGTGACTGTGCCCCTGTACTCGGCATTGGTGAGGCCACACCTTGAGTCCTGTGTCCAGTTCTAGGCTCTTCACCATCACAAGGACAGTGAGGTCCTCGAGCGAGTCCACAGAAGGGCAACCAGGCTGGTGAAGGGGCTGGAGGGCAAATCATATGAGGAACGGCTAAAGGAGCTGGGGCTGTTCAGCCTGTAGAAGAGGAGGCTGAGGGGAGACCTTATCACCACCTACAACTACCTGAAGGGAGGTTGTAGAGAGGTGGGCGATGGTCTCTTCAGCCAGGTGACAGGAGATAGGACAAGGGGAAATGGCATGAAGCTGCACCAGGGCAGGTTCAGATTAGATATTAGAAACAAATTTTTTACTGAAAGAGTTGTCAGGGCCTGGAACAGGCTGCCCAGGGAGGTGGTTGAGTCACCTTCCCTGGAAGTGTTCAAAACAAGGGTAGATGAAGTACTTAGGGATGTGGTTTAGCCTAGGATGGGATTGGTTGGATTTAATAATCTTAAAGGTCTTTTCCAACCTTGTGATTCTGTGAAGATTCCAGAGCAGACAGTGAAACCTCAGTTTCACTAAGCTCCAGCCCTCCCCGTAGAGATAATTAAACTTTACCTCAAACCAGAAAAACTCAAATCCTATTTCTTATTTTACACATAATCCCAATTTTTAGAAAGAAAGGCAGAATGCTGTGGGGGAAAATCAATTATTTGGTTGGTTCCCCCCCTGCACCCTCCCCCCAGAAAAAATCTGACAAATTGACCTGTACCAGCTTCTGCTTCACCTTGAAGTACCAGCTTCAGGTTTCTTGATTTCTCTGCTTCCTGATTTACCTCCCCTGTGCTATTCAGGTGAGATGGATTCAGAAGACAAAATACAAAAAAATCACAGTACAATATCTATCATAAATTAGCCTTAAAAAGTTGTTCAAAGAACCATCACAAACCACAAGAAAGGGTTTTTAGCCTCTTGAAGGGAAATAAAATGCTTTGTGAAACAATAGCGCACTGGCTCAAGAATGTTTGAGTATCTGAAAATACCAGGGCTGCAATACTTGTGGCAACTCAAAGCATCAGCTGGATCACTTTTAGACATGCTATTACCACACTACAAAAGCAAAACTGTTTGTCAACATTATTTAGCATTTTTGCTTAAGAAACAAACAAAATATTCAAATTTCCCTTCATTTATTGTTTTTCTCTCTTTCTTTGGCAAGCAAGCGATAAACAATTTGAGCTAAAGAAAATGGAAACAAGAAAGAAAAAAGGGAGACTTATTAAAGGAAAAGTCCCTGTTCTTTTTTATCTAATGCAGTTCTCAAAACACCCACACCCTAATTAGTTGAGCTGTATTCACAATATCTGACAAAACCCGACTTCCAATTCATTGCTAATATTTTTCCTGAAGAAAGAAGCTGGCTTTCTACATAAAACCCAAGGTATTACTATTCTAATATCCAGTTTGTGTAAAACTTTACAGACCCGCAATGACCGTATCCTCTAGAATTTATCACCTGGGATATTTAGTCTCTGACCCTGGATTAAGCATTTATTTTAATACCAACAAGCTGTTGAGTTAAAGTAAATTTTCCTGAACAGCAAAGGGTCCTAAAAGACAGTACCGAAACTCTGGGATTACACTGATGCAGCACCTCTCTAGGCACATTATTTTTCCCATTGTTCTGTGCTCTGAAAGTGAATCCATGATTTTGCCTTTTAACTCTGCAAATGCTCCAAAGGAGAATCCTACCAGGAAAGACAGAAATGGTTCCCGAGGACAGAGGTGAGTTTTCATGTTTTCAGATAAAAAAAGAAAAAACCCCAAACTCACAGAATCATTTGGGTTGGAACACACCCCTAATATTGAGTTCAACAATTAACCCAACACTATCAAGCCCGCCACTGACCATGTCTATGGCATATCTATTTCCCAGCACACTTCATACCAAGTCAATCGATGACCTGTATGCATTACATCAGCCCTGCCCAGACAAACTCTATAGGCACTGATTTTTGCTGGTGGCTATGCCAGCAGGTTGAGTAGGGGCTCAAGAGTAAGGGTTAACTTTGGCTTTCTGCTAGAAACCCAAGAGGTTCAGGATCTTGCTCATGTGGCAAAATACCAATGAGTTTCAGTAGTCATTTTCCACCTGAGGCCATCTGAGTTTTGTAAAGGAGGTATCTCTTCCCTTTATTCTGCTATTAAAGTTGTTAAGTTAGATAAGCTCAGGAACTGCTTAATAGCCTGACAAAATTGAGCTCATTAATGATCAAACGGCTCTGGACACTTCTGATTAAAAGTATGATGTTGACTGTGATGATAACAGACTAAAATTTAACAGCTTTAATATGTTTCAAGGAGCCGTTTTAAATGGGGGCTGTACACTGATTTCCCAATGGCCAAGAATGAGAGACAGAGAAATTTCCCTTGATAAGCATAGCAGAAAATTGGGGAATTTTCCAGCAGAGCAGAATCTGGCACTAACCTATCCTTCCAGAACTGTTTAGTCAAAGCACTGGGCTAAGTATCAATCCTTCCTCCTTATGCTATTTTGTGGCTGGTCTTTAGTGGTACTGCTCAGAAACCAGTCTGGTGGTTTTGAGAAGGACCTTGAAACTGAAGGTTTTCAACTGTCAAGGAAACCATTTTCTAAAGACAAGAACAAGCATCATCACTACCCCTGTCACTGGATTCTAAATGGAAACAGTGAGAAGCAGTCTGTACAGAAAGGCAATTAAATCCAGGAGTTCAGGCCCGTGGCTCCCAGGCTTAATTTGATTTGCACTCAGAACTTCAGATGGAAACCTCAGCTTTGATGGCAGAGATTTTAAAAACGCATCTTTGCCACTGCCTACTGTGGCTCAGGCCATTTTCCTTTGAGAAATAACTTCTCAGATTTACAACTAACACACCAAATCTTGCAATTCTGTGTAAAGATGCGAGGTGTATCTGCAAATATAAAAACATCCATCCAGTAACATAGGTCTCCATGAGTGACTGATGGCCATGAGATGATAGTTCTGTGATCGAGCATGGTACCTCTTTATTCTATTGAGGACAACTTGGGAAAACAGCCACTGGCATGCCTCTCTACAGCTCAGAAATATAGGTAGCCTGGCAAAGATTTGGTACTAACTTGGAGGAATCACACCAGTATTTAAACAGTAATCATGAAGATTCATAACTGTAAGAGAAAACCAAAACCCCCAAAATAACCTATGTAGAACCAGGGTGGTGGGCCTACTATCAGCTAGGAAGTCAGCTCTGATTCCTATACCAACAATGCAAGGACTTGAGATGCTGTGACATTTACTGCACAGAGAGAGTCAATTTACAACAGGAGAGACTAAGTCACTGTAATCCCTATCTACTAAATGAAAAGCTCTATGGATGGCCAAAAATATACACAACTCAGCAGAAGCCATAAGCTCTATGGATTGGGGTGAGAACATTGCAGTCTTACTGTTACTCAGCACTCGTATATACATTTTCATAAAAGGAAAAGCAAAAAAACCAAGTAAAAGTTGTGACAATAACTTCTGCCATAAAATTGTATCATCAGGACATCTACGAAATAAAGAAGCCTCTACTAAAACACCAGCCTTTACCACGGTGTATAACATCATTTGACTGTCATGAATATGAATTGAAGCAAAATGCTAGCATTTAAGCCACAGAAAAGTTGAAAATAAATGATGTCATAAAAGAGTCATGATAAAAACTGTGAGGAAACTTGAATCTACCATAAAAATTAATAAGTTATGTACAGGTTTATTGAGTTTTAGCTTTTTGTTTACAGTAGTAAATTGTCATAAGTTAAAGGTCTGGAAAAACAGGGATTTAAAAGTATTAAAAAATTTATTTTAATAGAAACCCTCTTGACACCAGGACCATTTGGGTCTTTTATAGCTACAGCTAAGATCTACCGAGGACTTAAACTGTTGTGAACAGTTGATAACAGTAGGAACAGAGACCCTCTGAGAACTCTGCAGGGCTTACTCGGTAGATGAGAAAGAAAGAGAAGTTGTTCTGGCAAATACAGAAATACCCCAAGAACCACCAGATGAATCATCACTGGACTTCTACTGCACCAGCAGCAGGAGTTCTGTTGGTTGGTTGTATCTTTCAGGACACATGATGTTTGAAGAACCTACCAAACTCAGGAGTCATCTGGAAACACTGTCTATTCATGGCTTTGGGTATGCTGATGTAGAAGAACAGAGGTGTTCGTTGAACTGATTGCATTAAGAAAAAAGAGAAAACCAAACCACAGAATAAATACATATATATGATGCTAGTTTTGTGTCAGAAAAATACAATCCATCTTCGATACGAATATTTGTGAGATCATGTATGTGAGGATTTACTTAGCACAACGTCCCAGTCAGATGGGAGATATAAAGGCCTGTTCCTATTCGGAGATCATAAAGAATTTTTAAAGTTAGCTTTTGGTAATAAATGCCAAGTGTACTTTAGTATTAAGATGTACGTCTATATGAACATTCATAAGGACTGGAAACATCTGTTACTGTATTCATTTATCTTGATTATTGCTCTGACTTGTTCCCTTTACCCAGAAGGATTTGAGTACAGTAAGGGACAGGTGAATCCGTGAAAGCTGTAGTACAGGAAATTAGAGTTTGTGAAAATCAAACGGGTAGAATTACTGGCCTCCCTTAGCCTGTGATGGCTAAATGAGCAAGGCACATCTTACCTTGCTTAGTTTTACAAGCACACACTAGTTTCAGCTCGAAGTCAGGGCTAAATTTGTGTTTCTACATAAAAGCATATCCAAACAACAGAAGTTCAGACTTTACAAACCCAGCCTTCCTGCTTCCCTCATAGGGACACTACAAAACCCACATTCACGTTGGGTATTTTAGTCTAAATGCTTAGTCCCTGGTAAAGGGGGAGTACCTTTCAAATAGCTGAAAAGCTGAAAAAAATTTGGAGAACTGCCCCATAGCCCAAGTCTGACATATTTTCTTAGAATAGCATTCATCCATCCCTTTGAAAGTGGAAAACAGACTAAACGAAATGCTAAAAAAAGCAAAGTAGTAGTTACAGTCTATTTCAGTAGCAGACATTGCCTTTGTATGTGTGTTGCAACAAATAGCCAAACAAATCTTGTTAGGTATCCATCTGAATACGAAAAATACAACTCAGAATAAATTATACCAACCTACAATTCCCTACAGCTAGTTTTTAATTTTTAAAGTCTGCACAACATAATCTACTAATTCTCAGTCACAAACCACATTTGATTAAAAGCAAAAGAAATAGATGAGTACATCTGTAAATGTATTTATAACGATCTGTAAAAATGGTATATTTCAGTATTAATTACCCCTTTAAAAAAAGCCCATAAACATACATTTTTATATATATATATATACACAGAGAGAGAGAGAATGAGAGTGCTGTATTATCCCCTCAAGCAGACAAGTTAAAGGGTTGGAGAGGGCTACTGAAGAAGGCCATAGTGGTCAGTTGTGTCACATGCAACATTAAAACTGCAAATATCTTATATAGGTAATATTTCTTATATTCTCAGTTACATGAGTGAAATACCCTACCTCTCCTTACTGACGCTGTCTCTGCCAGATTCAAGAAAAAAACAACCTGTGTTACTCAGCAATTATTCAACACATTTAAATTAAATATGACAACATACCTAAGAAGTGAGAAAGGGATAAGAGCTGGTTTAAATAGTCTGATAATGAAGACTGTACTTCGAGTAAGCGATACAATACCTAAAAGCCGCTTCCAGATTACTGAGATTTTTATTCTTTTACATAGAGAGAGAGCAAGCTAGAAGGTGAGAGAGAGAGAGAGAGTGGGAAAAAAAAAAGGAATCTGCGGTCTGTAAATGATCAGCACAAAAAATAAATTATGGTCAAGTAACTGAACTTTTCTGATGTGTAAATTGAATCATTCCCACACGCTGGTGTTTTATAATTAAAAGACCCTTTTCACTGTGGGAAATTTTACTGAATTTTGTATTAAAAGAAGAAACAAACCATCAATCAGGAGGAGGTAGGGGAACTCAAAGAGCTCAACCCATTAAACTTGAAGAGTGTAGTCGAATTCTGAATGACTTGCTCTAGGAAACTGTAGCTCTTTTAAGGCAGGATACTGTACAAACATTAATGAGCAGAACACGTATCTGATCGCTGTTCTAAAATCTTTTGTAGTCATATAGAAGAACACACTTTCCATTTGGTGTCACAAGATGCAGAATATGGTTTTAAATGAACCCTCTTTGTGAGGTTCACAAGCTTTAAATTGCTTGACTTTGGTTACCATTGAGAAAAATCACTGAGCTAAAACCAAAGGAAAAAAACCCACCCAGGTACTTGTTCAATTCAGTACAGTTGCTGTGTAAGTACTGATCAGACAGATTAAGGTTTGTTCACAGCCAGATCGCTGCCAAATACAAACACTTCTGAGTGTGTACCAACAGCTGCCATTTCAGAGCTCTAGTACCTTATGTGCTTTCAGCTGAGTTGAGGTCATAACTGCAAATGACATGTGCAAATTGTTAATTTAAAGAGGGGCATCATTAAAAAACATCACAATATGGCATGTGCAGGCAACAGTAGTTTCTTGTGGGAATCTGTGATTTAATAGTTCATTTTGAGAATTTCAATATTTATTCAGTTATGTTCCATTCTTGATAAGTTTGACAACACATAGAGAATTTACCACCCTGGATCTTCCTGCTTGGGCGAAATACTTACATCTGATAAAGTTAATGCTACATGAATTTATTCCACTTTATGTTTTGACCTACGCTGTTATTGCAACAACAGTAAATTAGATACAGCAGTATAAATTATTAATAAAGGGTAAGTTGGTAGAACATTGTATACTGAGCACACACATACCCATTGTAATTTTGCAGTTTGCTGTATTCTGTCAGACAGACAACTGTGTATCATTTAAGAAGCACCAATGCAATATTTGGGTCCCACCAGAGCTTCAAGTTGTAGGATATTTCATCTTACCTTCAGCTTAGGTAGAACGTGGTGTTCTGCTGGTGGGTCTCCAGTGATCCAGATACCTGCAATAAGAAGAGATTTTGGTCATCAAACATACCTTTATTTTAAAAATGTTTAATTGTTACTATAAAATATCACAGTAACTTTAAAAATCAAAACATTAGATTTTTCTTACAATTATTTTTCTCTTTGTATTATGATATACAATGTCTTCATAAACTGTGTATCTTTCCTTAAGTCTAAATTAGATGCAGATTATCTGTAATAAAATATTTATTACAGCTGCTGCTGGACTGACATGTTACTACACTGTAAAATACAATTTCATTTGAATTGTACGGAAGAGTTCATTGCATGTTGAATACTAAATGTAAAGATGGCATTTTGGACATCCATGTTCCCTGTATATCATCTATACCTTTGGTTCCTTTAGGTGACACATGAAAAAGTTCTTTCCTTTCTGCTACCACAGAAAACTGATCATGTATTCTGAGAATTGAATATGTAAGGGAAAGGCCTTACTAGCTTTAGCACACAAGATATGAATTTTCAATTGCAACTTTGCAATTTTGTTGATGTATGCACCAGCAAATATATTACAAATCCCCCTGCCATAGCTTTGCAAAGCCAACACATTCAACAGCAATAAACATAAAACATATGGAAAAGATAATGATCATTTTTAAAAGAAAAATAAACATAATAGCACTCACAATATATACAAAGAGTTATTTTCAGACAGTATTTTTCATAAGGATAAGCTTACAGTGTTCTGAAGTTAACTATAAAATGATTTTCTGTTTTAATAATCCAGAATTTGGGAGTATTTCACATACGAAGACTGAGCATTAATAAATTAAATGGATACATAGAATAAGGCCCTTGCCAATAACATTATCTGAAAAAAAAAAAATCATGTTTCATTCCTATCTTACTTTCCAATTATGTTCACATCATCCCGTCAACCAAAAAGGGAAGAAAATAAAAGCACAGTATGCCTTGAGCTGCACAATTCTTTTGTTTCTAGTACTCCTCTTCAAACAAGAGCCCAAACAGCCCACACAATTTTTCTCCAAGCCTTTAATAATGCTGCAATTTTGCAAGTGATAATAATAATTTATGACAGTGGATCAAATGTGAAGAAAATGTACACTTCCTGTATTTGTATAAATACTTCTTCCCATGACAAAATGTTTTCATTTCACTGTGTGTTCAGCATTTTAAAAATGTAGTGTGAAGGAGCATTTCACCAGTCACTTTTTTTTTATTTCAAGCAAATTAGAAGTGTGAAAGCTCAGCATTTCCTAGGATTTTTAAATTTTTAAAAGGTAAGCATTGGACTCACTGATGAAAGAATCAGATGGGGTGTTATTATGATCCAAATAATGGTAGCGTCCTTGTTTTGGCTGACAAGAGTTAACTTGCTTCATGGTAGCTTGTATGATGCTATATCTGGGATTTGTGACCAAACCAGTATAGAGAACACAGGGCTGTTTTAGCTGCTGCTGAGCAGGGCTTACACAGAGTCAAGGCCTTTATCTGCTTCTCACACTGCCCACCAGTGTGTGTGCATGAGATTTCAGGAGGGGGCAGTTGACCTCAGCTAACCAAAGTGATAGCCCACACCACAGGAGGCTGTGCTCAGAAAGGAGAGGACCTTCAGAGTGATGGCGCTTGCCTTCCCAAGTACCTTGCACGTGATAAAGCACTCCTTTTCTGGAGACAGAATGCAAGCACAAAACCAAATACACAATAACCAGACTTTTGTCTAACTTCCCAGCTACAAGTGTCCAGCCATTCCCATCCATGTAATCAGAGTACTCACAGCACAGACCTTAACACAGCCTGCCTCAGGAATTCTGAGCCCCAGGCAGCAACGGAGCTGGAAGGCAAACTTGAAACATTAATGTGTAGAAATCTGTGGAAACAACCTTAAATTTCATCCTTGTGTTTTCTATCTCTATTATCAGTTGCAGGAATTTAATCTTTTACCTCCGGAGGGTGGGTTAATGAGTTCTAAGTGACAATTCCAGAGCTGTCAAGCATAGGTATTTAAATTAAATAAAAAGCAGGAACCTTATTACTCTTCCCCCTTCAATATTTCCTATTTCTAGATTTAGGTGACCCAGCGCTCAAAATTCTTCCCTTCGTGATTCCATTTCTAGATGACTATCTGCCCCAATTCACTTAAGTCGTATTTCTGAGTATGTTCCTAGCATTGCACACTTGAAAGTCCAGCTTGGTGACACTCACTGACACCATACTTCACTCCCTTTGATGCTCCGATCTTCATTTACTGGAGCATGATCAAAGAGTGCTGCCCTCAGAAACTGGGGAAGGAAAACTGAAAATAGCTGCAAGTTAAAGTCCAACAAATAGCAATGGAGTCTCTTCCCAGACCAGCTCTTCCCATGGTAATCAGACGTGGAAATGTGCAGTTTCACCAGAACCAGTCTAATTGCTCAGTCTGCTGGTTTTAATGTGAAACACACCATTCAGCAGAGGGGTTATGATCCGGGCATTTTAGAATTCAAAAAATGAACTGTTAATCTACAGCAGTCCAGCTTGTGCACAAATTCACCTTTGGGACAGAAGAAAAAAGCAGAATCTTGAAAGGCGCTGCTGTGTAAGAAAAAGAAGTCATTGTTATCAGAATGTGTAACTGCCAAGCTTCCACAGGAAAATTAAAATTTCATCTAATTGCTCCTTACCAGCTTCTGGAAGAAGACAATGAAAGGTCATGTAAAATAACCCTAGTCTAGACAACAGGGTAGTAGTGCCGTTGCCTGGCCTCAGCTGCCTTTCCAAGAGGCAGCAGGTCTTCCTTAATCCCTAATCTCTATGGGACAAGGCACATACAGCTAGACAATGGCATGTTACTAGGAATTCACCATAGTTAGCATGCAAAGTCAGCAGAATAATTGTTACACATACTGAGACAGAACCCGTCAGGCTATGGAGAAAATGCGAAATAGAAGAGATGTTAAAACATCAATACTCTTTTACATTAAAGTGACTCAAAAAAGCTTATAAAACTTTACTGCTGCCTGCCAGATAAACACTGAAATGATCCAGCACATCCCATTTCTTTGACTATCAACTTTAAAGGTCTATTAAGTTGGAACTTGAGTGATTGTATTACTATGTTAACATCTATGAGAAAACATGTGCTTATTTGAATTGGGGAAGAATACCTTGCCCACCAGAAAAATAGATTTCCATTTCGGAACACTGAACTGGAATTTCATCTCCCACTCAGTTATGTGCTGAGACAGTAAAAATGGGTAGTTTTCCCTCACAAACACGCTCTCTCCACCTTTTCTGGTAAGGACTTTTGAAAACCCTAAGTAACAACTCAAGCATTTGTAATCAAGAAGGACCTAGCATAAGTTATAGCTAACATCATCTATCAAACAACACTTTATAGCACAGAAACTAAGCAGGTGAGTAGCTTCTTTGCAGAGTGGAACCCTCCACACTGGATTTCAGTAGAAGTTACATGGAACAGAATGGACAGGGCTAGTAATTTATCATCAACTCCAAGAAACATCTTGGGTACTTCTGTGAATAGTGCTCTTTTGTAAATTGTATCTGAGCCATATCCCTAGACACATCTGGAAGGAGTCCCGAGCCTGCTTTATTGAGGTGGATCATTGGCACAATTGATCCAAAGTTCTTGGTAACAAACAAATTAGAAACAGCTGAGAGGTGCAGTGCTATGGAGAAAAAATAAGTTCTCAGCACCAGCCTCATTCAGTATGAATTAATGGACCCTACAGCCTGCTGTGATGACGAGTACTCTGCTACCATAACCTTAGCCATGCAAGGGACCCGGGAGTACAGTGTTCGTACTGAGCATAGAAGCTCTGATGTAAGCAGCTATCTAAAACTACAAGGAACACTGAGATCAGGGTCCAGGTAAATCCACTTGGATACGATTCATGTAAACACCCTCCCCCCGCCCCTCCCCGCAACCCAAACAAACTACAGATTATGAAATAAGTATATACCTAAATATGTATATTAAAACGTGTAGTATTAAATACATAGGCATATAAAACTATGATAATTCATACAGTTTGTATAGAACAACTTTGCATTAAAAGTTACATGTAAAATACTATAGTTATGCAAAGCTACTTACGTATGTTTATATATATGTATAAATCCTATTGATTTATACATCTTTGATTACATATAACTCCATATATAATAGTTCTTGAGAAACTTGCTACATTGCTGCCTGTGTGACAAAACCTGCACTCTCTATACACATACATTATTTTATACCCTCGTCACAGTAAAACCCAATAACGTAACTGTACATTAGTTAAAAAAAGAGGTTGTGGGCAGCCTAAATTGCAGTGACCATGAGATGGTGAAGCTCAGGGTCCTGTGTGGAAGGAGCAGGGCACTAAGTAGGATTACAACCCTGGACTTTGGGAAAGCTAACTTTGGCCTTTTCAAAGACTTGCTTGGGAGAATCCTATGGATTATGGTAAGGGGGCACAAGAGAGCTGGTCAATATTCAAGCACCACTTTCTCCAAACTAAAGATTGTTGTATCCCAAAGAATAGGTAATCAAGCAATGGAGGAAGAAGATGTGCATTAAGGAACATTGAAACAGGCTGCCCAGATAGGTTGTGGAGTCTCCTTCTCTGGAGATATAGGACATCCTGCTTTAGCAGGGAGGTTGGACTAAAAGGTCTCCAGAGGTGCCTTCCAACCATGACCAGTTTCTGAATCTGTGATGTCCTTTTCATAGAACAGATTCTTAGCATATTATTTTCATGTTCACAGTATTACTGGCAAAACCTGCTGAGATGCAACCTCACAGCTATAAAGATGCCAGTTACCTGTCATACATGCTTAAAATAATTGGTATCACAGAAAAAGTAACACAGCAAAAAATAACATTAAAGAATGGGTCTCCATGATATAATGCAGAACGTATCTTAAAAATACATGTAATAAAGCACCATGCATCTCTTTTCATATCAAACCTGGCAATGCTTCAACTACTTTTAAGTGTGAATTTCATGCTATAGCTACTAGTTCTAGTAAACTGAAGACCTCTTTCTTCAATTACATGTTCCCCCATACAATGCAACTTTTCCTATACCACAATACTTTACTCCCCACAAAGTCTACTATCAAAACCAAACAGAAAAACCTATGATTTCATTATGAAATAGCTATGGGATTTCTCTTAGTAGAAAGAAAGAGTAGAACATGCATGAAAAACAGGGGTAAAGGTAAAAAAGTTTTAAGCAATTAAATATTCCAGTTGCTTTTAATTATTGTGAATAACACTACATTCCTTTCTACACTTTTATTAACTTTAAAAAAAGCTTTGAGTAAGCATAAAACAATACACTTTATCGTTTCTACTTGGATTTATTCATTAGAAGAATGTGTTTTCTGTTTACATGAAATAAATTTACTTATGCTGTTGACAGCACTATGAAAAAAGCATCCTATCTAGCAAGGTTCTATGTACATAAGCATCAACACATATTCTTGAAAAGTCAAAAGATGACTCTTGGTATATGATGACAATTTTAGGAAGAAAGAGACAACACCTTTACATTTATTTCAGATTAAGTAGTATCATCATTATTGTATGCATAGAGCCTTTTTCTGCCCCTCCCTTGATTCTTTATGTTTAGATCATGACAAACATTCACATGAAGCTGAGAACAATCAATATGCATAGAATGATAGGAGTAGGAGCTTTTATCCAGATTGCTGCTGAATGCTTAGCAGGATAGATTTCTCTCAGAACTGCCAAAATTTAACGTATTGGAAAGTCAGTTTTCAAGTTAGCATTCAGATCTATACAATCTAAAAATCACAAATTATTGTTAATTAAATGGGATCTAGTTTTTAAAGGACCTTTATTGTTTCACTGATTAATCCTGTAATCACTATATTAATCAGTTTTGAGATTAAATTCTGGCCCATCAAAAACAGCACTTTTAACAAGGGCCAACAAGATGCTGAAAATGAACATTTTGCGATACCAACAATTTTGCAATATCCCAGTGCAAGCACACAAGATTTAAGTGGCTTTTGCCCCCTCATTCAGCTGCCAACACTGCTAAAGGTGGTACATAGATTTCACCCATTCTCAAAATTAAATCAGACAGATGAACACAAAATAGTTAATTTATACTCTTAACTGCTATTATGAAGTGTCAGATCCCTTCCCCAATCCCAAAGTGTCTCATTTATTTATCTTTTATCTGTGTGGTATCAACTTCTCTATTTTTATTGTACTGATAAATTGTAATGAACTGCAAAATTCATTCAAATAATTTAATTTCTATTGTCTCATGTATTTTGACCAGCTCTGCAAGTTATGCAGAAATATAATCACTGTCTGGTAGGTGATGGGGTTTGTAATAGGTACATTGTAATTAGAGCAGAAAACTTGGTAGAAACTGCTGTGTCTCATATTTTAGAGGTAACATAAAAGCCTCAAATAAATAACAATGAATTGAATAGAATGTAATTTAGTCTTCTCAAAGATTTTTTGAAACGAATGTCACAGAAGTAATATCCAAGTCTAAGTTAGTTTTAAAACAACATGCAAAGTCAAATGACATCTTGTTCACTAAAAGTAAAGATAATCACCCTAGGCTAAACCTGTGTGTGGTTTTTGGATGCAATATTCTTTGCACTTCCTTTTATTTTTGAAGTCTTTGTATAAAGGTGTAAAACAGTAAGGATGAGAAAAGAGGGGCTAAGCCTTTAAAGGTTTTGATAGTCTGCTCTTCAACACCTATAACTGGATTTACTAAAAGAAACCAAGTGAAATATTTAAAAAGCTTATGCTGATCCACAAACATTTGCCTCAAGCATATTTTTTTTATAAAACTCTTTAATAGTGCTTTGAGAGGATGGAAAATTTTGTCTGTGACTTTGGCAGTTTTGAATAGATCACACAAAAAAGGGTGGACGTTAAAATCCAAGAAGTGTTTTGGGGGAAAAATAAGTGCCCTAGCCAAATATGGTTACTGACTGACACCAGTGGGATACAATTGCCCTTGTCAACCTTGAACACACAGTGACTAAATATCAGGGAAAAAGTCAATATTACACCAACTGTGCACTTAACTACAGTGTTGCTGTGTTCACATGGAGAACACAAAAATCAATTTATTGTGTGAGAGCTACAATCCTTTCAGAATTCAGTCAATCCACTGATTTATTAATGCTATTGATTACACTGAACTAAACATGTAATATGAAGACATGCCACACCAAAAAGCAACTTCCATTTTCCAGATTAAAGATTTGTTTTTCCACTTTAGGATGTGTATTACCCTTGAGACCAACTCTACTAATATAAATGGGAATTCTGTGAAAAGATCCATGCCAGTTACATTTCTCCAAGTCGGCAGAAAAGTGTTAGGTACTGCCTTTTACTTTCATACTTAAATATTTATACACAGAAACCCCTTTTCTGAGATCTGAGACAAGATGGACACAAAATATAATTGCAATTAGAGATGTGCTGAGCTTCCAAAAAAAATATGTCTGGAGACTAAGTCATGAAGAATACCTGCTGATTCCTGGATAGTGTGGGTACTTAACTCACTTGCATGCTGTGCGTCTAGTTACTGTTTGTATTTCACAGGAGAGATCCATTACCCATATCAATAGTGGGCAACCAATTATAACCAGGACATATTACTTCAACTATCATAAAATATTAGGTTGCAAGGGGCAAATCATGAAGATGATCTACGATAATTAGAGAAAACCGACAGCAAGTTATGCACATGTGTGATTCATCAGGATAGAACAACACTACATGCAAAAATCAACAGCAACTGCCACACTAGGTAGAGTGGAGACTTCTCCTTACTCCTGCAGCTTGCAGTGACAGGGACACCAAAGACCAGCTTTCATTATTTACCCCAAAGAACTAATGCATCTGCTTTTGAATTGTGATTTTTGCTGGTAGAATTTCTATTCCCCTAATGGCAAAGACGTATTTTTATTTTTACCCCAGAGACATACACATTATTACAAGTAAAATACCAATGTAAAGGAAGAGCAAAATAAAGTGTTTGCCTCAGCGGAAAACTTATGTCTATTCTGAAAAGTCTGTTCACAGCCCATACTTAATTTATGTCTTTTATTGGTCTGAAGATGTTTAAAGAAATACGTTTCCTGTAAAAGAAAAGTAAAATACGATTAACTTTTTTTTGCAATATAGACTCAACTAATACAGGCAAAACTCAACAAGTTCAGTGTTTTCCCACATTCCAGCTAACAATGTTTCAAAAGATTTTTAGTAAAGGTCTCTTATTATGTGTACATTACAGAATTAGAACCATAATACAGGTCTCTGTGCACTACAGTATACAGAACATATACTGCTCACAACAGTCAATGAGACAGTCTCTGTACTAAATTAAAGTTAACTCTTTCACCATCGCTGCACTAATTATAGTGGATAAAGTCCTATCAAAAGATCTTCTATATAATTTCTCTTCCTGCAGTAAGACATTCTTGTAACTAAAGGTAAATAATCTAACCTTGTCGATTTTATGATTTTTATTTTTTAGTCTTACTAAAAATAAATGAAATTGGAAGCAACAGAGCTTCATTTCTGTACAATTCCTTTGCATGCAGTTGGATTTTTGGTATCTTCTACATAAAATAGAAATATTGCGCCAGGTAATAAATTGCATGACATTTCATACTGAAAGATTGCACAGCTTTATATGCATTGTCAGTCTGATTCTCTATTGATACTAATGAATTTTTTTCTACCAGTCTGAATTAGCTGGTTAGCTACTGTATAGAAAACACATAGGACTAGCTGAGAATTCCTGAAAAATGTCATAACTTCACAAAATTTAAACACAACAAAACCCCACACGTGCTTCACAGCACCTGAAATCTGAAAAGTGATGTTTAGGAAGTAGGCAATACTAGGACATAAAGCAAGTAGAAATTGAAGAATAGAAATGAAGACAATTTAGTTTTAATCCTCTTTGGGTTTTATTTTGTATGCAAGCTTTCACTCGGCTACATAGTGATCTGGAAAAAGTCTATTTGTCCTTCCTTATCACAATGATTTTTAAAGATTTCCTCTTTTAAAGAACAAATAAAGATAACTTATTCCATGGCAATTGCATAGCATATCAGCAACAGGGTTTCAGTTCTTTGTCACTGTAATTTGCTGTGTCTCCACACAACATTGCTAATTAAGGGTACATTAAAGGGTGAATCACTACTGTACTGTGACCTCCTTTATTGAAAGAGGTTTTGGAGATTTCTCCAGGAACACACCATTCAACAGTCATCTCTGGTGAAGTTGCTTCACCAGGAAGAGCTATTTATTAGAAACAGTAGTGAACAGTACAGAGAGACAGAATGAGCGAAACAGCGTCAGTAAATCCAATGACGTCTGAGTGGGAATAAGTACCCCCTTCAATGCATTCAAAATGGCGGGTTCTAAGTTCTGCTCAGAACAAGAACCTGGGAGTCACTGTGACTAGTTCTCTGACCTCAGTCAAAAAAGCAGCATTAGAACATCAGAAATTATTAGGGAAAAAAAATCACCAACAAACCCACAGCAGGAAGCTTTAATGCTATAAATCCATCCACTGTATATTCATGTTCAAGACTGAGTTTCTGATCGCTGTATCCCAAACACATGCATCAGACCTAGGAAAGGGCCAGAAAAGGTAGGAAGAGACTGAAGGGATTTTGAAGTTATTCCATACTGAAGGACAGTGGAATGGATCAGAGATCTTCAGCTTGAAAAAATGGTAACTGAGGAAGAGTACGATAGAGACCTATATGATGATAAATATAATACATATAATGATATATTCTCATTACTATGATATTACAATAGAGGTCTTTCAAACATCACAAGATAAGTTTTAAGAAAAAAACACAAAGATTTATTAAAGAAAATCCATAATTATGTTTTACAAGTCATCATCAAAAAATGATGCCACACAAAAGCACAAATAATTCAAAAGGCCTACTGGACTGACAGATACCTATGAAACACAATAATCCAAATCTGACCTCTGACAGAACTAGACTTCAAGCCACTGACTGCCAAGTGGTGGGATACTATTTACAGGGAAGAACTGCCCAGAAACGCTTCTTTCACTCTTTCTTTAGGTGTCTCCTACTTGTTTGACTCAGTGTGTTTCTATCTTAGGCATCAAAAGTAAACCATGCTAGACTAACCTTGTTTTTCTCTTTAATAAAGTATCTGTTTTCCTTCTGGATATAGGAAATACAATAGCTGTCATCCATCACCATTAGCAAACTGATGGAATGCCACATTAGCTGAGCTCAAGATAATAGAGGGTAGATAGGTACAGAATTGTCTGAAGGTGAGATACCTGCTGGAAGTGGTGAAAGCCAGGCATACAAGAATTTCTCAGGGCTTGATTCTTCAGTTATGTGATTTAATATTTTCATTAGTGGTCTTAGCAGAAAAAATGTCAAGGAGCATGCTGATGAAATTTATTGATAGTACAGTGGTAAGCGGAGATGATACAATACAGAAGAGGACTGTTATATCATACAGAAAACAATGTATGACCTTGAGGACTGGTGTAATAGAAAAGGGATGAAATTTAATAATAGGTAATACAAGATTTTATATAAAAAAATATTTATTAGGAACTAGAAGTTAAGTATCTGGAAACAACTGAGAAGAATCTGTTGTACTACTTGTTTTCAACACAAACATACACACAACCATACCCACTGCTATAACACTGTAAGAAGCTAATAAAAAAGGCTAATAAAGTCTCTCTTTTAGACATATGCTTTCAGTTCCATGTTTTATCCTGAAACTTCTTACATATTGTGAATTATCCAGATTGCCTAGTGTTATAGTCCATAATAACCATCTCTGATGTCAGCACTGTCCCAGTGCCTCTTTGCTCATGCAATCAGCATATTTGTTTGAGAAATACATACTAAATTCTACCAGACTTCAGTCACTGCTATAGCAAAAATGGGGATGTAGGGTATGCGTATAACAGAAATATTAAACTCAAAGTATGCAGTGATTGTATACTCACTGGTGGATTTTTCTGATTTCCAGAGTTACACTGATCTTTCTGAAGCCTCTCTTGATTAACATCAGTACTGTAAGCCACAGAAAATATGTTCTTGAAACCTTTCAATCACTGAAATTTACTAAAAAGCTAAAGACAGGGAAGGTCTCATAAATGCATTTTTAAAAAAGCTTATATTTTAGAGATTGATCTGAATGTTATATAGAAAATAATATACCATCTGGAATACTTATTGCTCCGTATGCTATTTCCCTTGGAATGCTTTTCATAAGGAAATCCCCAGACATGTTTTCTAATGCTAATTTATTTGTCAATGTCATTGCTTTCAATTGTCAATTCTGTTATGACAAGAGATTTTATTAGACGCAGAAGAAGTCTAAAAGAATTACAATCACATCACAAAGGCAGGCAATATATAATTTCTATGTAATTTGCATTAGTTAGAAGTTACTGACAAGTTTGGTTTTTTTTTTTTTTTTTTTTTGTGGTAACTTCTATGCAGGGCTCAGGTGCTATTCTCTATCAGTTTGATTTATTTCATGGAATTGCCTGTACACACTTGCTCTGTTCTTACAGTCTTATCTATGCAACTTCCACTAATGATGAATTTGGAGAGATGTTCTTGTGAACTCAGATACCAAATTCAACATATCAGAAGCCTGAATTGAACACCTACATTTACTAATAGAAACTCAGCTCTTTCCTCTGTCTTGCATCTGCAGTTAAGATTTTGGACCAGAAAATGATTAAGTCTTGGATGTCAGCACAGAAAAAGAGGAAGCTACAAGTTCATATATCTTCTGGCTACAATGCATTAAATTTTCAGACAGTTTGTAACAAACGAGTGTTTCTGCAAGACAAATCTCCTTTAAAAGTTACCTTAAAAGTAAAGATTTAATAAAGTTCCAAACATTTGCCCAAAACTTCACACCTCTGCATTGCTTTTCTGGCTTGCTATCATTTATAATAAGAACAGACATGACTTTTATCTTACTTTCCACAGGAAAAAACTGTGCATCTGTACTATGGCCCCTTCTAAGACTTTAACTAAATTTCAATTAGAGCAGCTTTACTGTTACACTTTGACGGTTTTTCTACTACTTTTAAAAATAATTATTCTTACCACTTGCTACCAAGGAACAGTTATTATTGAAAACTATTTATTTTAACTTTATTTATAAGCCTATTTCACGTTTCACCTTCAATTCCATTTGGAAGCAATGACTACAACCATGAAAACTACCAGTTAAATTTATGTTGATTTTTGTTATTAACAAAGCAGTGTGAAATGTGTCTCCGACTCAACATTTGTATTTTATGTCAGTCAAGAAGCTATTGAATCTTCTCAGTACAGGTCATTTTTTTGCTCCAAGAAAAGGACAAATTCACCGAGTAAAGTTCAAGTTGGTCTAGCAAAGCACCAATATCTCCTGAAAAGTCACCTGTGGTGTAGTTTGTAATTCAGTAGTCTTGTAACTTACAACTACTCAACTTCTTTCCTCTAGTAGAAGGTATGGTCATGATGAAAGAAAACATTCCAAATGAATTATGAATAATTAAGTCAATGGAATGTAAGATGAGGTCATCAATACACTATTATAGGGATGTAAAAAAAGCTGCAGTAAGCCCTTTACATTTGCTTCATTCAAGTACTTGAGTTGCCAAGAATTCTTTCTAATCACCTTGAACATTATACTCGTGGAAGGAAGTTAACTTCATAGTTTAAACATAAAGTCCTTGTTACCTATTTTTAAAGCTGTCTATCAGTCATGCATCAGGATATCAGCCTCTGGCATTCTCCAAATTCATGGAAATGCTTCAGAATGGGAAGAAAGTTGAAGTTATTTTAATGGTGTTAAAAGCAAAGTTGAAGTTCCTTATTCTTAAATAAATCCACTGAATTGGGCTCATTCTGCAGTGTTCAATATTTATTAACCATTTAATTTTGTGCTTTTCTGAGGGTTTTCTATCAAAAAAGAAGTTTTCATTTCTAAGTAACCCTAAACACTTTTAAAACTCTCTAAAGCTGTTTGGCTCTAAAATACATGCATGGCTATTTCTAAGTTTCAAACCAGTATTAACTCTCATAAATTTGTATGTAATCATATTCTGAGCACTCTGCATCTTTATGGAGCATTGATTTTTAGACTACGCAGTGATGCTGGTTTAAAATTGAGCTATCCATCCAGTAAAATAAATTAGATAACAATCTGTCTTTTGCGTATTGCAAAACATTCATAGTGAACCTCAAATGTATTTGGAAAGGTAAGGAGCAAATCACAGTCTAATCTGATAAAACCATGCTGAAGGTTTGGCAATTCACATCTTGTACAAGGGAAGTTTAACAGAATGCAAAAGTTAGAACAATTTCAAAATAGACCTGTAAAAATGCTGCCAAAACACTGGACATACCTTTGCAAACTCTATTCAATCAATAGAGGATACTTCACAAGACAATAAAGAGAGGAAGAACTGTTAAACTTCACACATGAAGACTTTGGGTAGCTCAGCAATGAAGGACCAGAAACTCAATTACACAGTCAATAGCGTGATCCATACAACTCCAAAGAAAATTCTGAAGACCTAGATGAGGAGCTAGCATCTCACTACCAATTACACAGGGCTCCCAATTACATAGGGAAGTGTGAGCACTTTAGGTATTTAAGTTAGAAGACTGAGCCTAGATAAAAGACATTAGACATGTAAGTGACTGCTCTAGGAATTAGTTAGTTCATTGATTCTGTCCAGAGCAAGCTTCCTTTCTACAGTACAGCCAAAAGTGTTGTTTTCTTCATCTTTAATTACCAGTTGATTAACCAAAGGTCACCTGCTTCACATTTCTAAAAAATACTAAAGATCCTACCATTCAGTTAAGTTTGCAACTGACAACTGGACAGAAGAGAGGTAATACAAACACGGAAAATTCCAGTGCAGGATTCCAGGTAGTAGTCTCTCAAAAGATATGTAAAGTTTAGCATCTATAGTCAGGAAAAGAAAAAATAAAGCCACCCCTCAATTAAAAAAAACAACCAAAACACAAAACCAACATCCCTCCTTCCCCCTCCCCAATAAAACCTTATCAACATGCCTATTAAGACAATGAGGAAAAAACTAATTAAAGTAAATTAGCTTAATGTGCACAAGCTGGATAAAGACAGATCACTTCTAAAAATCCAAGAAGATAATGGTACCCATTTGGGATATGTTTTTGGCATTTTTCATATAAATTGGACAGTTTTAGAGGATAGATATGGTAGAGGAGTCCTTACAGGCAATTATGTCTCTACAGTGCTGGTGGCTGACATCATAAAAGTATAATTTTAATTGCTATTAATTGTGTTAAGTCTACTTTTATTGAATACTTAATGCCATCTCTGACAGTTGTAGTAATTTATGTACTTTAATGAAGCTTCTTGGTAGAAGTTTGGACTTATAGGGTCATTTACACTATGTTCAAAATAAGGCATTTTATCAGCTAAGAAGTGCAGGTTATAGAAACACTGATTTCAAAATTTGTTCGTTTTCATTAGGATTATATAGATGCCTATAAAATCAGTTTCTGTCTCATGTTTTAAGCATATCAAAGTTTACTAAATATTTTAAAAACATTTATTGCACGGTTTCACAATATGAAGCTGCCCCTCTGTTTAATAAGAAAACTGAATTTAGAGAGGCTGCTGAGTAACTAAATGACACCAATTCCCATTAATATTGTGCCATGTGGGATTACAGTATTGGTAAAATAAAACCCTGAAATCGCTTTGGCATTCAACTACAAAACCACTCATAACTTCAACTGAATAGGGCTGTCTGCTCCAAGAACTTGACCCAAAGCTTTAAGAATGGATAAAATATCAGAAGAAATGCAAAATAACAAAGAGAATCCAAAGGCATATTTAACAACATAATTTTATGGAATGCAGAAAGAACATTATCAACTTCATAGTCCTGCACTAAAAATCACATCACTCTACTGCAGATAGGCATAGATGTTTTCTAGCAGTGTGATTTGCATTATTAAGTTATAAGAAATTTATGTATCTCAATCACTGCTAGTTTCAATATTTGTCAATTAGCAATTGCCCCAGCCACACTAATAGGACAATACACTATTATTGCATTCCTGTCTGTTTCCATGGCTATTTAAATTTGTAGCAACATTATGTACAAAAGAAATTGTTGAATGGGGGAGGAATGTGCTTCAAAACTCACAGGTTCTCTGGAAACCCCAGTCTACTGTCAGGACTGTGCAAGGCACACCTAATAGAATGGGCTATCAAAAAAAAAATAATTCTGCAAAATACACCCCTTTTTTTGCTAAGTTATCAGAGGATGTTACAATTAAGGTGATGCCCCCTAATGGATCTTGTAGCAGAGAGCTTAAACTGTGGACTGATATTTTTGTGCACTAGTTCCAAACACGTAGTGGTCAAGTACAGCTGCTGGCTATCCATCATCACTTTCAGTTCACTATCTTTTAATCATGTAAATCAAGTTATAGGTCTTATGACTAGAGTTGTGCAGTTCTGAAGGTCACATTATTGTCTTTATAATTTGGTCCTTGTTGAAAAATTAGCTGAAATTCTCATGGTTAAATTTTAGAGAGAAATGGACATGTACTGCTTTTGTTAAAAAAAAAACAAAACACCAAAAAAGCAAAAAAAAAAAAAGCACATTTAAAGACAAAAAAATCTAAAGGTTGTTATGCTTTAATCTGAAAGGCAGATGATTTTTTTTAAACAAAAAACCTATTACAATATTAGTAACAGATAAGTTGAAAACAAGACTTAGTAAATATGCCAAATAGTCTACATTTTTAACAACTCAAGCTTAAATGCCTTATAGATATATCTCAATATACAATATGTACACCAGATGATAGAACTAAAAACCTACTATATATTTCTAAAGTAAATTGATTTCATGACATTTTATAAGAAGTAGTGACATATGAAATAAAATCTGCATCTTCAGCATCGAATTATTGTCTTGGAAAATACAAATGACATGACAACGTTGCTCCTGTTGCACAAACATTGTGAGCTGCTTCTGCATTTTAAGCTATTTGAGGGGTTTAGTTTTTGACTTTCAGTTTCCAAGTAGAAATAACATGGTCAGAAATATCAGAAGGAAACAAGACGCAGACGAAGATGATATGTTCCCTTATGCCACCTAAATAAATTAATTTGGTTTTGATCAAATATATGGCTCATAGTTCACTTCCTCATCTCTTATCTACTCACAGAAAATGTCCACAACAAAATGAATATATGCTATCCCCAGCATTAAAAAATTCTCATAATATACCCAGGATTTAGTTTTGTCCTTTTGGTTAACATAAAAGGTGAAATAAACTTACACATAGCCAACAGCCTTGCAAGTAATTTTAAAAAAGTATTTAGAAAAAGCTATTCCCAAGCTGTAACATTTCTTCTATTTAACTTCTCCCTGGGAATATTAGATCTTTTATTACAAAAGATTGGAGAGAGATAGATCCAAAATTTTTACCTCCTAGTTCAATTAACCTATTAATTATATTGCTGTAATTAAGGATAGCTTTGCTGAATTAAAGGGTATTAAAATAGGTGTAAATGAAAGCAGAATCAAGTTCCATATTTATAACCTCCACAGTAAAAGCTAATATATTCAGGTCAATGCTACAAATATTGCCGTAGAAATCATAAAATCTGAACAATCTGCCTCAGTTACAACGTTAAGTGCACTTGATGGTCATTATTGGAAAAAAAATGCAGGTAGACAACCAGGTATGTTCTACATGCAAGAGAAGGAAGAGGACAAGGAGGAGGGAGAGTGCAAGAGCAGGAGAGAAAGACAGTCTCTAAAGGAGCTGACAGAGTGGGAATGGCACAAGGGAACTGGTGGGAGATCAAGACAGGGTTCAGAAGAGTGAGAAAGGATTAAAGGGAGCCCAAGACATTTTGTGAGGATCACAAGAACACAAAGGGGGTGAGAGTGAGGAAAAAGTGGCCACAAGGAGTACTTTACTGGCAGTCAAAATGTCCCAGCAATAAAACCATAAAACATGACAGAAAAGGAACTTAATACAGAAAAGTGGGTCAGTTGACCCTAAAGGTCCACCTGAAACACTTCAAGACAGAAGAAAGAGGAATTCAGGAATGACTGACTATATCTGAGGTGCCTTAAACCAGTGGGGGACGACTCCATTCTGAACACACTTCATTGAGGTTTTGATTTCCAGAATATACAGGCCGAGACATAAACTATAATACACCCATGTCTTATTTTTCAGACAGAGAAGAAACTTGTGGTTTTACAGGAAAGTATCCCAATGGAAGATAATAAATAGACAAAAAAGAGATATGTTGATAGAAAAATCATCTAAATCCACAAAGAAGTCTAACTTAACGCATAATTTCTGCTTTTATACCCTTTTCTCTCCCCTTTTAATGTAATCAACTGGCAAGAAAGGTATGACTCTTACTTGAACTACAAATAGCTACATTAGAGGAGTACCTGTCCTATTTTGCAAGCAGATTAGCTACAACTGCTAAAATAGATTCTTACTTCCTCCCCTGTGCTCCCAGGTTATGGGCCTATAGTGGCTCAGCCCCAAGCAGTGGTAGAGCACCACAGGCCGCACGCTCACTCCCTCCCTGATGAGCAACAGACCCCCCAGGAGGGCGGGGATAAGGACAGTTTGCTGACAAACTCACTGTGAAAGGAGAACAATAATGGCCTGTGGCAAACTTCACTCACACCCAATGATAACACACAGTACTACATGGAGTGAGGACTGACCAGACACTTAGCCATACTGGGACTACTCTGAAGGCACCCAGGAGTACCCATCCCGTTCCAGCCCCTTTTATGGGGGAATGATGCCAGGTGGTGTGGGAAATGGCCTGGTCTAACTAAGCTCACCTGGGCTGGCTGCTTGGGGAGGTTACCTCTGGCCTGGCTAGAACCAGTACATGACCTCAGAGATCCCAGATCCTCCCAAATTACCTGCATTTGAAGACAAGATGTAGAGAACAGCATGGAGATGCTGCAGCTCCTGCTTTCATGCAGTGAGAGAGACTGCAAGGAAGCAACACTGCTGCTTCCCCCTCTCGATAGGCCTGGGGTAGGGTTAGACTGTATTGCCAGTGTGTAGGGGATGTGAGTCACTGAGGCAAAACCCCACAGGTGTACTGATCAGCAGTCTTTCAGTAGGTCAGCCCCAATATTGGTAACTCTCAAAACAGTTGATTTGGTTTACTGTGCCTATTCTTAGCTAAATAATCAGTCAGTCAGTCTCCACATGAGAAAATAAGCAAAGAATAGATAAATCAATATTAAGCAATAAAAAAGGACATGGCTGAAACTATTATGTTTCATTTTCCTTGTTTTTAAACTCTCTGGGAATCAGATGAAAAATCTCAGCGTTGTTCATTGTCCATTCTTGAACAGCCTGTCAAAGAATAGAGCTGAATCTTCAGAAATATTAGGTTTAACATCCATAGTAGTAGTAATAAAGGACAAGATATCATGTAACTTCTGTTAAAAGTTTAGTACATCATTTAAATGCCTGTTTATTGCTTTACAGATGCCATTTCTTGGTTTTCCAATATTAAAAGAATTTCAATATCTACATTTTCATATTTGCAAAGCAGTTCTCTCATAATCTTTTTACATTCAAGACTTCCCAGTGTAAGCACTAGTTGCCACGCTTACGTGGCATACTGCAGCTTACAGTGGAATTACTAAGATGAAAAAAAGAAGCAGTGTCTGAGCTTCTAGGGCTGACAGCTGGAACAGAGGTGGTCCACACAGTAGAAATGTGCCTGCCAAAATGCAAAAAGGAAAGCTTTGGAGCAGAATGAGGAGGGTCAAATGTCCGAGGACAAAACCTGCCAGTTGGTGCCTGGTTACTCAGTAGCCCTGAACCCAGTACAGCAGTTCTATTCCCCGGCTTTTGGCAGCTGCCCGGGGACTGAAGCACCCGGTTCTGCCCTCCTTGAGCATTTGGAAACCTGAGAGATACACAGCTGTTGCCATCAAAAGAGAAATTTATCCTGGGCTGTGTGCCAGAATAAGGACTCTGGCACTACTTAAGCCCCAGTAAAACCTTCAAAGGCTTAAACATCACTTAAAACCTTGTGGTATTTGTCAGAATCTCTTACCAGTGTCAGGGAAGGAGCCCTACACTAAAAGTGCAGCACTGGAACATAGAATTTCTTCTAAAATGAGTGAATGTCATCACCAGTGAAGAACTACCCAAAGTACCTTTTATTTTTTTCCCCTCTGAGACCTGGAGAACTTGCAGATCTCCTCTTTGTGTTCTGACAGCATTAGAAGTACAGCTGGAACTTCATTTTCTTTAGTATTTTCATTTAAATGGAAAGGTTGTAAAATGGTTTTATTTAATCAAAACGACATCTTTCAGGATACAACTGCTTCTCATTTTTTTTTTTTTTTTTACAATAAAAGCCCTTTCATTCTTTTAATTTCAGTGTCATGAATACACAATACAGTGTTGGTATATTTGCTTTATTTCTGAACTGTTAACAGACAATGAAAGAGTATTTGGAATTTCACCTACTTTCCACCCCAAAATGGAACAATGCACAAGTAAGACCTTAGTTATGTGTGCGTGTATGAGAGAACAGTTGGAAAACAATGGGATAGAAAAATCTATATTTCCACCTTGAAGTGATGAATTATCTACTGTACGTGCTAGGTCAGCCTTTTATACTATAATTATCACCAGAAAATCTGGTGGAAGTCAAGTAGCATGCTCTGCTAACAAGTATCTGTACAGAACAGCTGTGTCCTGCCAGAAAATCTTTTAATAACTTACACGTTCCATGTTTCAGTTTTCTGATTTGTAAAATGGGAACAGTAGTGCCAATATATCTTTAATAAAGGGCTTGCTACGTACAGATGAAAAGCAATCTGCATGCTGAGTATTTGTTAGCATCTGGTCAGTAACAGATATATGGTCTTCATAACTTCCACGGTCCATAAAATCAAAAATCCATTCAGAGCACTGACAGAAGAATGGGGTTAATAATGATAAATGTCAGTCAGGAGGCAGTCTGCCGTGGGGTGCGGACAAAATTCTGTGTCGACATTGCACCAAGGTGTAAGAGAGGAACCATGCTGGAACCATTCAGGCGATTCCTCTGAAACTGCGTGAAAGACAATGGGTATTTGGCCTGTTTTTAAATGCCGACTGGCAGTTAAGGACTTAAATACTATTGTTTTCCAGGAGTTTTTATATGATGCTATCCTTCTACTCCTAGTTACTACACCTGTCATTTTGCTTTTATTATATATATATATATTTAATCATTTAAAACATTGCCTATACTAAAAAACACGATGTAGAGGAATTTATATTTTTCTTTTTCCTCATACTTCTTCTGTGTTATAAATGTGCCTATTCTTTGGATTTATTGTGTGCTCATAAATCAATACTTTCATGCAGTAATAAAAATAACTTATTGTAATGGTAACAGCTCCAAAGGACTCCTGACTATGAGTGGCATTTTATTTAATTCAGATCTATGTTCCATTCCCCAACTAATGGCACACTGTGGGTTATAAAGTGATTAAAATCGTTGTCAAACTGGCCTCCTGGAAAGAGGGAGCCAAACTTCTTTTCCTGCAGCTGGTAGATCTGCAGGATCTATATTTGAATTCTACAGTTGTAAAGCAAAGAAAAGCTAGTGCAGGAATAATAAACCAGGAAATTATGTGAAATGGCTATTTTTTTCCCCAATGCCTCTAGTAAGCATATTTAAGTAAACAACAAAAACAAAGCAGTAATCAGTATTGTTGTTTTTTGAAGGTTAATGGAAATAGGAACAAAGAGATTTGCCTACATCTACAGAGGAAAACATTAGACGAGGTAGGAGTATAACATCTTTTGAGTCAAGTCTCTAGAGTTTTTATTACTGTATTTCTGTCTTCAGTTCTTTAAGGGTCACTGGATTTCTTTCTTATTTTTTAAAATTTATGTTTACTCTTTTCAATATTTCTGAAACTTCTCTTTATAATATCCCTGAGAGATATGCAGACAATACTGCTAGTTTTTTGAACTTCAGCACTTGCACTCCACAAACTTGATATTTCCCCAATAACAAAGCGAAATTATTAGGGACACAATAATTAATTTATTAAATGAAGAGCCAAAAAAAGAAGATGAAGTTGATTACTCTTTGTCTTAGCTTTTGCTAAGGCTAAGGAAAGCCCAAATAAATGATACCTGGGAATCACCTTTGCAGCGATTTTCAATTTGTTACACACTGGTGTGTAAAAGAGTTGCCACACAGAAATGCTTGTTAATATTAGCAACAATTATTTACACCAGAAATTTCTAAAACAACAGAGGTATTTTTCAGACAACCAGTAGTCTACGCAAGCTGTCGTAAAAGGGAAATGCAACCAGTCTGCCATCAGTTATGCTTTTCTGGCTTTTGCTCTTCTAAGAGAATGATGTCTACTGTCTGTGGTCAATTAGAAGAAAAAATCCTGCTTCTGAGAGACGCAATACACATGGGTCCTACAACAGAGCCCACTGTACACTCTTCTGTATTTCTATCTGTTGAAGTATCAATACATAGTGTAATAAACAACATACAGCTAAGAGCTGCAGTGACCTAGTGTATGTTTATGCTTCAGCACCACAGTTCCTCTCTTATCTTCTTAAGAGGCTGGATCAAGGTATAAATTTAATCTTTAACCCATCAAATTTAATTCTACCCACCTGTAACCTCAGCTTTTTCTCTAAAGAAAAATGCTATGGACACATTCAGTGGTCATGATAAAAGGAAAACAAAACTTCTGGATACCGACTTAAAGCCTAATCTCCCTAAGGCTTAACCTAAAATATGATATATCTAACATCAAGCAGTTTTTAAAACTCTCCTTGAGATTTCCCCCTTCCCCTCACAGCTTTCTCCATGATTCATGATATACCCTGCATCTGCTCAGACTATGAATCTTTTGAAGTTCAGATTTGTAAGTCGCTTTTCAAATAGATCAAAACCCACAATAATAACTGAAATAAAAATAAATCTGCATAAACCAGGTATCTGCTTAAAAACTATACATTTATGGTCATGTTCTTCAATGAACCCTGAGCAAAACAAATTCTGCAAAAAGGACTTTACAGCTCACCTTCAAATGAGGACGAAACCATGCATATTCTCAGAGAAATGGTGAACATTTTAAAAGAAAAAAAATCAGATTTTGTAGCAGTTCTTTTAAATACAATAGAATTTATATGGGGGGTTGTACTAAATAGATCTCTTCTCTGCTGCTCCCTTGCTCTTAAGTGATGCTTCAGGAAAATCTGCAAATTTAATTGAGCTGAATTTCTTTACTAACTTGTTACCTAACCTTCTCTCTTCCACATTCAAACAAGGCAGCACTAACATAAGAACAGTAGATAATCACTGCGGGGAGAAGGCACCCAGGAATCTAACTTCGGTTCAGGATGCTCTGGATTCTGGTTCAGCTTTTGATACAGGTTTCCCATGACCACTGGTACATCTTACCTCCTCTGCATCTCAGGATACCGACAGTAAATGACACACGAGCAGGCATGTTGACTTCATATTCTTCCCAGGGCAGTATGTGCTGATGAGAAGATGTGCCATACACATGTATTCTGTAAGGGTTAATTTCAGCAGTGATTCATATTCCCTTTTCTTGCTGTAACTTCTCTATATCTAATACTAGTATTAGGACAATGCTCCTCACGGCAGAACCTTAACATACAGAAGCACCATTGTGTAGAAGGTAAGTTGTGAGATCACTATGGACTTCAGACAGACCCTTCTATCACTCTTGAGTACATATTACAAGATAGCACTGAGAGAGTTAATGTGTACTTCATAAAAATTTGTTGTGCTTCTATATGTTAATTTTCATGTTTTCCTTCTGAATGTTCTTCCTATATCTCTGTTTATTCTGTGACCTGTGGCTAATGCATGTTTTCTAGCTGAAAGCCAGCTAAGCCTTTGCTGGTACTTGTCATATGTTGACAATATTCAACAGTGCATACAGTATTCTAACAACTTCATACTGACAAGGGGGAAAAAATGCATCAGCATTCATGGTTTTATCTCAGAATCTTCGCCCAGATTTCTGTGGTAAAAAAACTTGGAGAAAAGAGAATGAATGAAATTGTGCTTCATGGACACATTAGTGACAAAAGAGAAAGCACCAATGAGCAATTTCCTCAGACTGAATCGGTGTCAAGCAAGAATCCCAGACAGAGCCATCGGGTCCAAACCAAGCAAATGAAGGGATGAGGCTCAGAAATAAACATAAGTCACGGCTGACTAGCTGATGAAATAGGGATAGCAAAATCAGCCTTCAGCATTCAGCGGATCTTCTCAAAGTTCCTGAGATGACTACCTAAAACAGAAGTTTGTGACCTGAAATCTTAGTGCCCTGCTCAGTAAAGGCCTCACTGCTATGAAGATCTGTTACCATGAACATCATGACAGATACAGCTTCTTTACATCAAGAAGCTTGTAGTTACATCCTCTGCTTCCTAACAGCACGATTTATCAAATCTGAGTTCCAATAACTTCTAATATATTTTCTCTGTTGAACCCTTTAAACACCCATTTCCTAAACTCTATTCAAGGCAAATGGGAACTTTGCTTCTTCATATTTACTCAGAGAGCTTCCACTGTCTTTGCGTTATTTATAAATAGTTACTGTACATAAACTAATTTTGCTGTTAAGGTTACTGGACTTATTGCATATTGTTTAATTACATCTGTATAAATAAGCACAAAAGCCTAGCAACTCCAACAGTAGCAGCATGTTATGCATACTCTGCTCAGATTCAAACAGCGGAATGTGAGGCAGCTCAGAACCAGTTCTGTCAACTCCACTCCTCAGGAAAGGATTTATACAGAAACCTCGCTGCAGTGTTCTGTCTAGTCACCTTCACTTCCACTAAGCTCACAGATGAGCAAAACCACAAACAGACTGTTATCTAATCATCCAAAAATATTGAACCTGCCACTGAGAGAAAGCTAAGCATTCACTCATATTGATACTGAAGGGAGTGATATTTTTAATAGTAACTTACACATATTGTGGATAAGTATTAGTGTGTTTTATTGGGGTAGAAGAGTAATAATTTATATGCAATTCTTAAGATAGCGCAGAAAAGAAAAATGAATCATTTTAGTCACAGAACAAGACCCTTAGAGTTAAAAATTTGGAGATCCTCTATTATATTTTTACCTTACTGTGGCAAGACATTGCTGTAAATAGAAAAAATTAATTTTCAAAAACTATGCAATTAAAAAAGCCAATGAATACATCATAAGCATCCTGTGAATAGACAGATGGAGTTAATCAGAAAGAGATTTGGGAAAATAAGCATAAAACTGGTTGATTAAAACTTAACTCTTAAGAAAAAAGAATGATGACAAAAGCACAAAAAAGAATATTCAGATGATTTCATCCAGGTCACACCTGAAGTACTTGGAATTTTGGTGTGTTGCTTCACACACTGTGTCCTTCCTCTGGTCTGTGCAACAGGAAGGTGCCTGGAATTAAAGGACTGACATTTGAATGAGCGATGAGACACGCTTGGCAAAAAGTCAGCACCGCGCAGTTCAAGATCAGCAGGGGTATTTTGTGTGGGCTCAGCTCTGTGTTTTGAATTTATTTGGGAACACATAATTCTTCTTTCAAGATAAAAGAGAAGGCAATATGAAGTAACCTACACTCAAACGTTAGTCAGTCACTTGGGCATAAATTTTATGGTTATGTTGCAGAAACAAGTTCTTACTCCTAATCCCGCTGTAGCTTGGAGTAAAAGTCTTTGGGATAATGCCAGTTCCTGGCAAAACCCCACTGAGACCAACAAGTAATAACACTACTCCCTGTTACCAAAATGGGTAATGTAGATTCCAGGAATCAAATCAAGTATTAAAATTCTGATCAAAAGTATTAACTTTGATTCTTCCTGCTGTTGATTTGAAGAAACAGGGATAGAAGTGGAACTTTTATATTGTTAAAAAAGCATTATGCTAATGTATCATGAGATATAGGTAGAAAGTGGTTCCAAGAAACAGGGAAACTTGGGAAAAAAATTTTTAAAAATATCTCTGTAGTTCTCACTGTATATAGTTGGAACAGGTGGCATTATGTCCTACTGCAACATATTAACATGAAGGACTGGACTCTTTCAAGTTCTATGTCCTTTTTGAACTGAAGGGCCCAGAACAGACACAATATTTCAGGTGTGGTCTCACCAGGGCAGAGTAGAGGGAAAATGTGGGAAAAAAGAATTCAGTGGGTTTAGATCCAAGATCCTCTCTAGGTTTCTCCTGATGATAAAGTAAGGCAGTGGGAAAGGGAACACTGCAGAATATAGTTGCTACACCCTGGCTTGTAAACTCTTCACTAAACCCATAAATGTTGACTATTTCTAACATGTACAATGACGTCATGAAACCCGGTGACAATAATCCTAAGGAAACATACATTTATTTCTTCTGATACAAAGAATGTACATTATTTCTTCCTTAAACAAATATATAGTCCCTAAAGCACTTTGGGTATGCAAATCCGTATGTTTAAAAACAGGTTTTAAATATAACCCTGTGTTCTTCCTGCCTCAGTTAACTAAAACCACTCAGATATAACCAGGAATTTCTTGAAAATATTCAATTTTCATTTAGCTCTCTTTGCAAGTCACCTTTAAATTTGGAGGGAGAGTTCAGAACCTTTTTACAGTAAAATGGCGGCACACATTTTTTTGTGCAGAAGTCACTATCTCCAGCAGCTCCTATTTCATTGCTGAAGAAGCCGTTTTATATTCATTTTGTATTTCTTAAGATCCAGCATACAAAAAAATAATAGGATAAATCACGCATCTGAAGTAATCTATAATAAGATCAGATATCATACTAGATAAACAAATACCTCCCATTCTAGCTTTCTCTGAACTTTCATTACTTAAGAGACTTGTGCTTTGCTTACAACAGGAACCAATGTGTGGCCAAAAACTAGCAGTAAGAGTTATTCTGTTCTTAAAGAAAACACACTGTTGATCCAATTATTTTGAAATAGTGAGTAGCTACTGATAATTGCTTATATATACATAGCTAGGACTTGGTGCTCTGTCATGTCTTCCTCCTGGTGAGACCTTTGTATCCCTTTGGCTGGATTACTCTGTTGGAATGATATTCACAGGAAAGGTGTTATAACTAACAAGAAAATCGCTCATAGAATTGGGAACAACAGGTGGTATTCTGCACAACCACCCTCACTAGAAAAAGAAATTGGAGTATAACACACCAGTGGAAAAAAAAGAGAAAAAAAAAGTCTAATAAACCAACATATTTTTAAAAAGTTATCAACAGATGTTCACAGGTTCTCATACAAGCTGTTTCTGAACAATAATCACAGGGAGAAATCTTGGTAGTTTGGAAGCTGATATCTTCTGTTAAAGTAAAAAATTACAGACATTGGGAAACTTCCTCACTGCTTGAGCAAACATCACCCTTCTTCACTTAGACATAACTATTTCCCATAACTGTGCCAAAATGTGCAGTAATTCTGCAATACACATACTGTTTTATAACACTAAGCTGAGATCACCAGAATCAATTCATTTGCAACTTGACTTGGATTTAAAGTGCATACACAGAAAACAGTTGGCAGTCATAAAATGTACTAAATTGCTTTGGAATCTGCTCTGCTCTCTCTTACTCTTGACCTTCTGGTCATACATTGTTAAAATCTTCTGAGTGATTTCAAAAATGCATTCTATTGTTAGGCAATTCATTAAGTTAGTATAAGCGCACAAAGGACCGCTCGGAAGTGGCGGTGTCATTTTAAGCAATTTGTTCTACTTGTTGTAAAACCTTCTTCCACAATGTTAATACTAAATATACAAAAAGGGGAGGAATGAAAAGTGTTTATCTTTCCTTTCCTAAGGTTCTATCAAGTATACATCAAACTACAGCCTACATGAGCTACAGGCTTTGCTGCATGTATTTAGAAAGCAGAGGAAAGAGGCAATTGATGGTTTTTGGAGGACTCAAACTTGCAGAGACTGGAAATAAGCCATATAGATGTGTAGATATGCTAGATAACTTTTTATGGCATCAGAAGTGTCGCACATAAGAAACGGTCTAAAACGGACACTGACAGAGGAAACAGCTGTGGTAGAGTGACCCATGTCTTCTTCACTTTGACTGTCTAAATCAATCAGATTTAAAATGTTTTGTTTTTCCAAAATAAAAATTTATCTTATTTGGTGGAAGTTCAACAACCATTGTCATCAAATCAATCCACCTACACAGGCATTGCTCTCACAACTTC
Organism: Gallinula chloropus; assembly: GCF_964237585.1. Classification (NCBI taxonomy): domain Eukaryota; kingdom Metazoa; phylum Chordata; class Aves; order Gruiformes; family Rallidae; genus Gallinula; species Gallinula chloropus. The sequence goes on from NC_140088.1 coordinate 60,104,676, forward strand.
AATGACCTTTCTGCTAGGATCCTCCTCAGCTCTGCACATGAGCCCTTGAAGTATGAGATGAGTTTGTAGCCAAGCTCCCGTTAATCCGAAATTTGTTCATGAGTTTTTATGTCTGGAGTTTCTGTACCAGAAAGCAAGCTGTTGACCACCAGAGTGCAAACATATTTCTAAGGTCTGCATATCAAAGACTTCTGTGGGTGGGAATCAATTTGAACTAAATTAGTAGATTCTGATTTCTTCTTGTTCCCCTGATGAGCAGTGGGTCAATCAAAGTGTCCCCAGTAGTACAGAAAGGCAAAGGGGCACAATTCTACATTGACAATGAGTGGTACAACCAGGATACAATGCTTTATAGATTATGAGCTGTTCTGAAAAATCTAAGGAGGAGAATTTGGAAGGTGAATTTTCAAGAAATCAAAGGCCCAGGATCAGCAATATATTCCTAGTTTGGATTGAAAAATAATGCATATCGAACCCCCTTTTTTAATCAAAGAGCCTTATAACTTGTACAAGGCGGTGTATTTCTTATTCTAACCGGATCTCCTGAGATGATTCTTTGGAGAGGGACAAAATAGGAGTTTAGAACCAAGTTCAAGTTGCTTCTGTTCTCCAGTGTCCATCCCTGACATACTTGCAGTCTCATCATCCTTAAATAAAACAGCAGTTGCCAAGAGGAAGATGTGAGCAGAACCAGAATGCAAAAAGTCTCAAATGATTCACTTACTCTCAGCATTTTCACTAAACCAGCTTCCTCAGAGACTGATTAACTCCAGTATAACAGAGGAAAAGACAGTAGGCTATTTTCAGTTCTATTGCTCCACACTCCTCAGTGACTCTTAATTTTCTTGGAAGTTCAAGCAGTTGAAAGACTGGTCTCTAAATGACCCTATTAACACAAGTACTTCTGCGACATACCCATAAGGTTCTAGGAGCAAAAAAACCTCAGTACATTTCCATAATGTGGTATGATAGGTTCACAGTAAGTGACATCTTTAGTTTTCTCCAGCTGGAATCCCAGTCTACCAGCTTGCTGCCTACTCTGGGCTGTATAAGAGACCTCTGGCTTCCTGGGGAACCCCAGGTCTGACTGGGATGACTGAAGCTATCAATGTCATCCAACAAACTAGAATTAGCATCTACTCCAGAATTAGAGTATAGCCTAATCAGATTAACTGCTTTGTAAAAGAAGCTACAGACAGTGCTGGTCAGTCAGAGTTAGCTTTAGAATAATAATTATTTAAAATAATAAAATGATAATGAAGAATAAACTTGTGTCACAGCAAGAATTCAGTAGATTTGCTATTCTAAAAACTACTGCAGAGCAGAATCACATAAGGAAAACACAGTTCTACCTCATCCACCTAGACCTGTCTTCAATGGTTTGGTTTCTCAGGAAGCTTGTGAGACTAGACAATTAGCTTCTTAATGATTTCAAGGCTCTGATGCCTTTACCATGCTTTTTCTAATCACCACAATAAAGATGGCTGCCCTCAATCTTCTAGAGAAGAAATGGGAATGGACAAGAACTAATGTGTTATCTGACTCCAACTAATGTTCTGCTGCTTTCTTCTGCTACAATGGCTCTTGATATCCTACCAGTGAAAAGACTTGCCCCCTTTTGCTTATTAAATGTGTATGGTTCATTATTAAATACTAAACTACCTTGCTCTCTGCTGTAGGTTATTGATTTACTCTTTCTTGGAGGCTTTTGTTGACCGTACCAATGTGAGTACTGCAAAAACAGATGTGATAATTACATATTTTCTGCTTCTTTTGTATTACTTTCAGTGGCATAGCTGTTCACTTCCTCATATCCCAAATATTTAGAATTCTTCTTTGCAGGTAGCATGAAAGGGTTCACTACTTTATCTGGGCAGAATGGCAGGAGAAGGTTTTCTTCATGTAGTAGCTGACATTTTTCCTCATTATTTTCTTTCTGCCTCCCAAGCATTTCTAGTTACACTGACTGTGTTGCCTGGCTTGATTTCTTTATACCTTTAAGCCTCACACCTTCAAACCCTTCAGGTTCTCCAGGAAAGGGCTGCACACTTTAGAATATCCTGTAGGGTAGGGCTGGAGAGGGCCCACCAAAGTACAGCACATATATGAGGGTGTGCTAGAAACATAAAAGACACAAACCATCCTCTACTGCCATTCGTAGATTTATTATTTAATTCTCCTTCTAAACAGGAAGGCTATAACCTCCTTGGGGAACCCTCAGAGCAAGAGAAAAGCAAGAGTTTCTACATCCAAAAATAGATGGCATAAACTTCAAGAAAGATAGGTGCTTAAAACAAGCAGTGGTGGGATAACACCTTAGCCTGGCACCACACTATCTGTACAAATGAAAGGAGAGGTGACTTGCTAATTACCTGGTGATAGCAGGCTGAGCTCAGTTCAGAGGTTACACCTCTGCTCTGAGATTGTTTTCTGGCTGAATAGCTCTCCTTTCTGTTCAATCATGACACCAGTTTTCTTACCCTCAAACTTTCTCCCACATTAATTACCCCTTCAGACCATGCTTCCTGCTTTATGCTGTGAACACCAGGCTATTCTGGGCAAAGCCATAGTCCTAATACTTCTCATTTTATAGCTTTTAAAATCACTTTAAACCATAACACCAAAGCAGAACATAATACAAAATCAATACATTTTTAAAAAGATTTTTGGTCATTTTAAGACTGCAATATTCATTTCTACCATGCAGTATGAATGGAATTGCTCCTCCCACTCTCTCACCCCTAACTGAACTGATTGGGAAATACTTGCACTTGACTCAAGGATTCCTACATGGGGAAAGCAATGTAAAAACTCACTGGAAATGCAACGTAAAACCAAAGTTTTACAATCTAATTCAATCAAGCTTTCACCACTGATTTGCATAAATTAAAATATATAGTAAAGCTCACACACTATCTTTACAATTGAATTACTTGATTTTCACTTCTTGTATTAATCTCCCTTGGAGTGAACAAAAAACCACTACTGCTGCTCACGGTAGTTAGGTAGAACTGGAACAATCAACCCAGGAAGCCAAGAAATCGTAATATCAGTTAGAATTTCTGAAGCCATGAAGGACATACTAAAAAGGAAAGATTAACGCAGAGAGTTATAACGAGTTTCATCTATTACTTTTCATCAAAGTCCAACAAAAGCACCACTGGACTCAGTGACTATATAGAGTTCAGTTTTTCCAGGGTAATGTTTTATGGTAACACAGTAGTATGAAGCAGATGTGCTTGATTTTTTTAGATATAAGACATGGTTCATCACCATCTAAATTTACAGTGTTTCACACAAATAGTGTGTTACAAGCCTGGTGGTACTGTCTTAATCATAAAACAACAGTCTGATACCGTGGGTCCACAGGGAGAGTCTTGGTTTGGAGAAAAGAGTGGCAACACAGTATTTAAGACTGAAGTTTGTCTCAATCCTTCAGGTGATGAATGATGTGTCAAAGCATCATTAAACAGTGACTCCACAAACTTTGCTTTCTGCACAGTGAAGTAGAGATTTTCCCATATTTGATAGGAAGTGTGGCGAGGCCCTGGCACAGGTGTCCCAGAGAAACTGTGGTAGCCCCTGGATCCCTGGCAGTGTCCAAGGCAGGTTGGATGGGGCTTTGGAAAACCTGGACTAGTGGAGATTGTCCTTCCTGATGGCAGGGGGTTGGAACTAGATGGGCTTTGAGGCCCCTTCCAACCCAAATCATTCTGTGAATCTACAAAGGATGAGGTGTGCATCCAGGGGAGCTGTCCTCCCATGGAAGAGACCCTGCCAGAACAGGCAGATGCCCCACAAAGCCAGTGACTGCAAATGCAGCCAGTGGGGGAATTTGTGCCAGAGCAGGTGAAAAGAGGAAGAAACAAAGAGTGTCAAAAAGAAGGAGCTGCTGCAAAATGATCCTGGGTTCTTTGACTCACCAAAGGGACTGAGGGCAACATGTGGCATGAGGCACTGGAGGTGAGGAAGGGGGGAAGAAAGGTGCCTGGAGTGAAGACGAGTTTTTTTCTCTAACTTTTTGTTTGTCTTCTTTCTCAATACTGGAATCAGTAATTAAAAGCTTATGTTAATTTGCAATAAATTAAGTGAATTTCCCTGACTTGAGACTGCTTACCCTGTGGTAAATGCACACCACAAGAAAATAAAATTAATTCTGAGTATGAAAAGGAGGATTCAGAATCACACATTTCTTTAACTTCCCACTGTTTTCAGATCATACAAAATTAAGATTGATACACTACTCATCTATTTGCATGAAATGGAACCATTCAGGTAAACAGCAGCAGTTGGCTAGGTAATGGAGATCTGAGAGGATACTTCTATTTTTATCAAATTTATGGTCTCAGATCTACAAAAACTGTAATTGTTTCCACACCTTCTGTGCTGATCTTTGTGCAATGGATGACACAATTTTGATTTTTGAAATAAAAATTTGTTGTTCATTTTATAATAAATGATATACTGTATTTTTAAAAATTCCGTGGTGAAACGGATGACCCTATCTATTAACTTGCATTGAGTCTTCTATAAGGCCTTTAGTAAAACTGAAGTAACTGTCCCTGTGTAGAAATAATGCTGTTTAACACTGACTTGTCTATGAGATACATTCAGCATCTGAACACTTAATGCATTCTTGGTGATTAAGGTATGTCCACGAATCTGAATCTATGAATCATGCCATGTGGCCAAATGTCTGTGCAATATGAGCTAGGGAGCTGCTTTGGCAAGGGGCTTGGACCCAAATGGTCTCTCGAGGTCCCTTCCAACCCCTATGACTCTATGATTCTATGATAATATTATATGGACAAACTTCTATGTCAGCATCCAGGATTTGGAAGAGCAGAGTTTTAACAGCTACTCTGAGACAGACACATGGCTAATATCCTGAAGGGAAAGTCCTGAAGACTAGGGTTAAGAAAGCAAAATGTTAATTTGAGGTGAGGGATTGCAGAGAGGAGATAGCCAGATGTTGACGCTCACCAAAGCATCAAATCCTCAGTCTTGGTGAAGAATTTATCATTAGATGATAGAAACAGAAGGATGCAGGTCTGGGCACCTCTCATTTAATCTTCAGCCTTTCAGGAGGCCTGCATCCATTGCTTAGCTTCAGATAACACAGGAATCAATACAGAACTGTATTAAGAGATGGAACAAGATAACACATGTTATTACCTTAGCAATTATAAGGGACAACTGTTGGGCAGAACTACCCAGCTTACCTTAATTATAGTAAAAAGAAATGATGACCAAGACACATCAGAGATGAAAAGACTAACGTAAATGAGCTTGTATTTTAAAAGAGAAAAGGCAAAAAGCCAGCTGTTGCAAACTAGCTAACAGATGAATTTGAATTTTGACTCGAACAACTTCATATTCTTTCGGACATATTCATTACCTTCAGATAATTTAATTTGATAATGGATTAGGACAATTTTATATTAGTGATAAAATAAGGTTTCTGACCTGATACTATGTTCATCTGGCATTTAACCTGTTTTCATGAGAAAACTTCTGATCTGCGGATGCCCAGTAATATTCTTTGAAAATTTCTGGATTTAGTTAAACAAGACATTCCCTTATGGCTTCATTTCCTATTAGCATTCCTGGAAGTAAATCCTCAGTTTCTAACATAGACACCTACTCCACCTTCTGTTTTTGTTTTCCTTAATCATAAAATTGCATTAATTCCATGCAAGCACATGAATCTTCCATATCATATCTGCATCACATTGATCTTTATTTGTGCATGACATTGTCTATTTAAAGTAGAAATTGATTTTTAAAAAATCAATTAGAGTTTACTTTCCTCGAATTTTCTTGATTCCAGGTGCCATCTGAGAGGCCAAAAGGGAACTTAAAAGGTAGAACATTTCATGGTTCTTAAGACTTCTCATCATCTTAATGTAAATAAAATGTAATAGTCATTGACAGTTAAAAAGAAGTATCAGTAAACCAGACAGCAGAATGAAAAACAGGACACGTTCATCAGTGTTACGTTCTCAGTGCAAAATACAGCTGTACCTGCAGAATTGTCTCAGTCAGAAAATTTGTTGGGTTAAGCACAAGCCCAAACATATGATGGCTTCAAATATTCAAGACATCGACAAAGTGGTTCTCCTTTTCATTTTTAGATACATTAAAAAATACCTCGTTCGAGTATTACTGTTTTTTAAATTACCTCCATGGTACAGAGGAAAGGTAACATACTTCCATACATGGCTTTAAATAAAATGAGTAAGCTCAAGCCGGTACACAGAGCCTATCAACTTGTTGAAACACTGACTGAAGGACCTTGTCTAAACTTTCAGACAGGACACCTCTCCAAGAAGTATGATGGATGCAGCCTAGAAAGAGTGTGATTAAAGACTGAAAGAAATTCAAAGGCAGGCCCTAGTTCCTTCTGGAAATTCCTTCATATAAAGATATATTTGACTTTTCAGTTGAATTCCCAAACACCAAAAAATCTATGGTTCTTCCATCTCCTACTCATTCAGATAGCCTAGCAATTAACTGGGAAGAACTGGAAGCAGAGGAGTTTCCAGTTAGAACACTGACCATCACAACCTGCATCACTAAATAATTTTTGTTCTCCAGTGCTGACATTGAAACAACCATACAATGATCAGTAAAAGCAAGCTGCATGTAGTGATACATCCTAGTGTTTCCAAAAGAGATCTTTAAAAATAAAAGAAACCAATGTCTTAAAATACGAAAGTAGAAATACCTGGTTGTTGCTTCAGTGCAAAGAATATAATTTGCTAAAATATTCCGCAGCATAAAATTGTAAGTTACGTGAAATTTTGTGATTTCTTAAGGAAAAAGCACTTTTAGAAAGTGTTCTTTGTATTTAATGCTTACATTTCTTTTTCTTCCCTTGCCCTTTTTCATGGGTTTTATTTGAAAGACTGACTTTTATGCAGGATAGTTGGCAGCTGAGGATCTTTTCAGCAAAAGTTTTTGCATGGATTTTTTAAAGCAATGCTCTTTTTCAAAACTGTAGAAATTGGAACAGTAATTGATAGCTTTATCATATTTGTCTCAAATGTTAATGTCTTTCAGTGAATGCATCAAATATAAGTGATGTATTAATATAAGACTATGTTTCACAGGACATAGTAAGAACTGTTTTAACTTCTTTCTTGATAAATTCAGGACATAGATTTCAGAGTCTGAAAAACATCTGCAATTGAGAAATTAATGTCTCATGATATGTGTAAATTTACTATAAAACAATGCAAGTGTAGGCAATAAATATTTTCAAAGTAGTACTTGACACAATTCTTATTTTCCGTTACAGACTGAACCCATTAATAGCAACAAAAAAAACCCCTTCCTAACAGACATCCCTGAGCATTTCCTTATTTCAGCCATTCCTCAAAATGTTAACGTTTGCATTTCCATTATTTTTTTTCCACACTTTCCAGATGTCTTTACCTTATAAAACGTTCCTCTTTAAATTCAGTTTGGAGTTTGTGGAACAATTAAATTTGTAAATATTTTTTATTAATTTGCAGTACCTGAGTTTTAAAATGTCTAAAATATTAAATAAAGAATAGCATAAAGCTAAAAATTCCTCTACTACATTGAAAAAAAGATCCTTGCACAGAGTCACAACCAGAAGCCCGAAGCCTGGGAGCCTGTAAGAATCTTTTGGGGCGAAGAGTGTGAGTATTACTACTAGATAAACTGAAGCTGGAAATTAAGTTTGAATCTACTTCCTCCCCATCCTCCCTTCCCTTTTTTGAGTTATATCAGCTGAATCTATCAGTTAAGATGGACTGCATCATCCTATCTGGTAGTCACCCAGGGCTTAATCCTCACAGAGTCATTTTATAGTCTAGCTTTTGGCTGAGATAGCAATTCAGGTCACACCCAGATGGCCGGCACATTGAAAATCAGTTTGAAAGGTGAATTTCAGAGCTTTGGAAGAGAGGAACAATGTAAACTCTCACTGGCTTTCAAGAATACTTCTTCGTGCAATCCATTTTGGATACAAAACCTACTAAATTCTCTAGCCAGAACATCTGCACATGTACATGCTTAGTTGAGCCAGTATGCATATGATGAACTGTTTATTAATGCAGAGGTAGAAGGTTAAGATGGACCATAGCAAAAGTGATGATAGATAAAATCAAAATGCCACTAGTCTGATTTTTAAAAGGAAAATACCTAGAAGTATCGTGGAATATTTCTAAATCAGAGATTACAAACCAGCTAATTCAATATAAGACATATAAATGCTGATCAGCTGGCCAGGAAAAAAAAAAAAAGAAAAAAAAAGTGCCCTATCCAGAAAATAGAATCTATCACACTTCGAACTGGAGAGTAAGCCGGCATGGAATACTGCATGTAAAAGCCATCTAGGTACAATCAAAAGTCATTTTCATCAGCACAGAGCCCCAAATTGACCACTATAATGTGGCGGATTAAATGGGTCTTGGAATTAATCACATATGAAAGAAGTTCTCTTGAATGGTGGAATCATATGGGACCTCCACCTGCTGAGATGTTATTGATGCACTATCCGAACAGCTTTCTAAAATGCTGAAAATAAGTCTTTGTCTTGTAACATTTTTCACAGAGAATTTGATGAATGCAGGCAAATAGGGCAAGGAATAATAACTGGATGCAATTAAGTATTTTAAAAGGCAAAGAATTCTGACATAGCAGAGTCTGTTCAGTCAAAATGAAGAGTTTTTTGCAATTTCTAATCTCACTGATGAATGACTTGATTCTATAACATAGGGCAAATGAAAAGAACAACAACAAAAAAGGACCATCTGAAAGAAATGGGAAGGGGTACTGTTGTGTTTTCCTCTCTGTTCTTCTCAAACTGCAAAATCTATTCAAGCTGGGGGACTAGAAGGCAAATGTCATGTTTGCAAAACAAAAGAGGAAAACATCACCAGATTTATAGGGCATAAGAATAAATTTAAATCTGTTTGAACTTCTGTGCAAAATATATACTGTGCTTCCAAGGTTGGTTGAAGAAACATTACAGTATGGTGAGTCGATATAGAATCCATGAACATAGGTCACTAGGGGCAATGGCATGGAGGACAGACTTAAAAATGTGACCTTGAATACACAGAATTTGTTTAAAGTATGTAAATATAAAGGGGAACAATGCAATTATAAATGCATTGAATGAGATTCAGTGTGTTACATATAAGTACATAGAGGCAGAAGAATATTGCAAATATGGTAACTGTTATTTTAGTTTTGGCCTCTGTACGTACTTAGGATTTTAGCAGAAATTAAGCTAAATGGCATACATGACTCAGGTGGAAACTCCTTGCCACCTCTTCTTTTTTCATGAGGCCACTAGCATGCCTCCCTAAACACATGTGCAGTGGCACCTTTCTACAATATTTACAGAGGATGCAGGAAGTTTCTTTCCCCTCACAAGTTTCTGTAGAGTTAAGACCTTTAAACTTAATCAATCCTTTATAATTTTACCTAAGTAAATGAGAACAGAATCCAAGTTATTTTTAAGCTTCCTTCAAGGTTTGGAAAACTGTACATTGGCTGTGTTAGGAAAACAGCTATCACCTATACCAGGGAACCTGATCCATTGCCAACCAGAACTTTTCTAAAAATGGAATTGATTGTCAAAGCCATAAAAAAGACTAAGGACTTGGCAGTTTTTCATGGTATTTACAAAAAATACAACGGTTAAAATGCAAGTAGATTAAGACCATCCCTTAAATAAGGCATTTAAAATAGGTTTCAATTCCTGATTTAAGCTTCTGTAAGGAGATCTGGAATACACCTCGTTTGAGTTATTCAGAAAGCAAAATGAAAAGCTACCAACTTTGAGATATCGACCATGAAAGATAATATAAAATCAGGTGCAATGTGTTAGACCAATGCTCAACCTAGCCCACTGTTCTGTCTCCAGCACTGGCCATAAATTAACACTTCTGGAAGAGCACAATAACAGGGCAAATCTCTTGAAATACTTTACAAGAAGACTGGGTTAGTCTCCAGTGATTTATTGGCCAGGGTCTCCCCAAACAGATGATGTTTTCCGTGGGCCAGAAGTGTCTTTAAAGTTGAAAATTGTTTACTTTCAGATTAACAGAAACAAATTTTGAGGTCTAAAGAAGGAGGAGATTTCTAAAAATGAGGTTCAAGCAAGGTTGAGGCTTTCCTGTTGGGGAAATGTTGGCATATACTTTACATATCTGACAACCAGATTATAAGATAAATTTAAGAAGCACACAATGTCCTAGTCTTCTATGAATATTTATTTATAGGAGTAAAGCTGAGCTCTTCCAGCCATACAATCATTGTCATCTTTGTAAAGGAATCCTGTCTGAATTTTTTTTGTAAGCAAAAAGTGCTCTCCCTACAGGAGAAAAGGACACAATCTAATACTTTCTGTATTACTGCCTTTTATTAATCTTTTCTGCGAGAGAGAATAAGCAAGCACTAAATATCTAAAACTACATTATTTAACCTTCTGACACTTCTTTTAACAGCAGACAAGTCCCTGCCACAGTCAACTTCTAGTAAGAAAACGAAGATTATTCATATACGCAAAGGCAAACCCTTGCTTTCCATTTTATTAGCGGAAATTAAAGCAAAATAGATTTGCGTAAATTAATTTTATATTCTACTAGTAACTTGGAAATCTCCATAAGGCCTTGAACAATTCTAGATCAGATAAGAAAAGAAGATTATCTGAACCACAGAGGGAAATCACATATTTTAAGAGACTCAGCTTTAATCAACTAATTCAAAGTTAGATTTTAATAAACCTTACATTTTTTTTCAGATCAAATAAGCTTAACAAGGAGAAAAAAGCTATTCCATCTAAAGTCTGAGTCCACAGTGTAACTGCAATAGAAGCAGAATACTTCTACAGACTGTAAAAATTGTGTATTTCCAAGAATGTTATCCATATCACCCGTGAATAGATTAAAATAATTACATTTTTTAACCAATTCATAGATACTCCTTTTCTCTAAATGTTTATAACACACCAGCTGTGAAGAAACAGAGTTAGTTTTCCAATGTAACTGTGACTTGTGGTTGATTTAGCTGTTTAAGAAGGTGGAAACTCTGAAGATTTTTCTGCAGCTTGGAGATTTCCGATGTTGGTTTTTTTCCCCTCATGGATTCTCCAATGTCTAACTGGGATTGATCTCCTGTTGCCTGTTTTCTCTCTAATGGGGCACTCAGAGGTTATATGTGTTCTCTTTTCCTGGAGCTTGGAAGTACTTAATTATTTTTGAGACCTCTAGCCCCTGTTAAATTTAGTTGAAGCACTCAGGTTTCAAAGTTATTGAGGAGGTGGGAGAGAAGCAGACGGAAATGCACAAGCACATAATGTGACTGCCAGACTTTGTGGCCACAGAAAAATGGTTGGAAATATTACACAAATATATAGAAGCACTACCTGGTTTTAGATTGATAGAATTCAGTTATATCAAAAAAAGATGTAAAATTGTATTAAAAAAGGCACATACAACTCTGCTGACAAGTCCCCTTATGGAAGAAGAATTCTGCTGATCTGGAGCTGGCACACCCTGCCCGCTCACCCCCATCTTCCTGGGATCACACACAGCTCGTCAGGCATTTCTTGGCAGGGTATTCTGATAATCCTCAACAGCCCAACCTTTTGGAGCTCTGCCAGGCAAACATGTACTGAAATAGCCTCTTTCTAACCTGTTTCCAGAAATCACAAGAACATTGCAAAGCCAACCAGGGAATCTGGCTCCATGTGTCAAGTAACCAGGTTTTGGTTCCTGTATTAAACCTAAACAGCAGAACTCTACCCTGAGTGCCTAGAGACACGTACCGCCAATATAATCTAGTCTCGATTTCATTTTGGATTCATGACTTGTTAGTTAAAAGAATGGAGACTTTTTTTCTACCCTGTAACATTTAATATGTTTTAGCACTGTACTTTATCTTGATAACTTATTTTTTAAAAGTGATCTCCTTAAATACCATCTAATATTTAACTTATGACAACTAGTTTTCAGTCATTCCTTACACATCATCTAGAGAGGTCTAGCTAAAGGAGGGTTTAAGATTACTATACACTTTGTGTCATGTCTTTCTACTGACCTGAATAGTTCATTGCAAAAAAACCTCCCAAAATCCCATGGTGTTAATGCAAGATAACAAAATAGGACTTTGGTAATAAGTTTGTACCTGATCCCCTCAATACCGTATAATTGCTAATAATAATTTCAGTCATTGTTGAAAATCTAGTTTACAAGATATGATTTGGAAGTGTACAGTTAACACTGTTCAACAGTGCCAGTATCTACTAACAAATTGTTAAGATAAATTAAATAACAGTTATTAGAAAGTATTAACTTTATTGTAAATAAAACTAAAAGAACAAAAGTGCTTCAAAGTTGATTCAAACAAGCAAACAAGCAAAAATTACAACCTGTAGAGGTGAAATGAGAAATGGAAGCTTTTCCCTTCCTTTTTTCAAGTTTTCTTCCATTCCCTCTGTGTACCTAATATAAAAATCAAATTATGTAATATATAATTCCTCCTATCCGTGTTGGTCCATCTTTTATTTACCATGCATTATAGTAGACAAATCACCATTTATTTTCTCATTGAACTACCATCCATAACAATAATTTAAAACCAGCTAATAAACATTATGGTTTGTTAGAACTGCTACCGATTAAATCTTAAGTGTCTAAAATATACAAATATAAACAGAATGTAATTAGAGCTATTTAAAGAATCCATTTTTAACTTAGATTAACCATACCTTCCATTTGCTAGGGATAAACACTCATAAATGAAACCCATTGCTGAACAAGAAGCAATTACTTCAGTTTAAAATATTAATACATAATGCCTTTTAAAAAGCCGAGGAAAATCATTTATGTACTGTACAATACAATCTCAATTCATACTGAGAATGAAAATGGGATGGCATTCTGAATCCTAAGCGAGCTGTGAGTTTGTTCTTACCCATCTGTATGTCCATTAAACTATTTTCTCCCATTAGTATTGCTCTCAAAATAGTAATTATATATATGTATAAATATAAAATTTATAAAATACATATGAATGGGTTATTTTGTATTTTTAAGCTAATAGAACTCCCCATTTTGTTGATGGGCTCTCTTGCAACAACCCTTCTCAATCATAGCCAAGGCACGCTAGCAATGCAAACTAATTACTGTGTACAGCATACTAAATCTAGATTGGGAAGAGTCTCAAGCTTATCCCAGGCTGCAGGTCTAGAAATGGACACATACACAGATATGTGCATATACATATGTACCAGGGATAACAGGTATATGTTGGATGATAATAACTACCTGATGATGAAACACCTCTAAGTCACAGAGACAGATGAGTTCAGGAAAATTATTTATTTTTTCATGTTATCATTTTTCTTCTGCTTAGACTATTAACTGTTTCTTTCTAAGCATGGTGTACAAATTGCATCTAGAGGTGTAATTTTGAGCTAAATCATACAAAGTCTTATTTTTTCACACTCATGCACTGAGGAAGTATTGAGTGTTTTGCTTTGTCTACAGCTGCACAAGACCAGAAAGATGAAAACCATGGATCTGACAGTGCTGTAAACCAGTCTTTTATTAGCAAGCGTTGTTGTGTCAAGGTTGGGGCCTCCCTTCCTTCGGCCTCAGGACAATACAGACTGAATTTTCAAAGGAGGAAGAATAAGATTATTGGCATTTTAAACCAGATTTTTTATTATTCCTCCTTATAACCTGTCACACACTACAATTTACCTGGTTATGTAGCTCTGAAGTACGCTCAAGTGTATAGATGTTGGGCAGGGGAATTCCTTCCTCATCATTTACGAAGTCATGATCTACTGTTTTAATATTTTTACCAATCCCTCACTCTAAGAAACTAGAATTATAACTGATAGGAGAAGTTTAACAAAGGATTTTTCTATTATCTTTGAAGCAGTATTTTTATGTTTATATTAGTGTGTTTACATTAGTGTATGTTAAGGGCAATTAGCAATTAAGCAAATAATTAATTATGTGCAATTAGAGTGGAACTGTAGACAAATAGTACTGTATTACTGGCAAATTTTAACAATGTGATAAATTATGGCAATTATAGGCAAAGTAATAACGATTTTCAATCAAACAATATACATGAGAATGTGTTCTGAATCCACAACAACCCAAGTTCAATCTGTTTGCGTTTAAGCTGTCTGCCACTTACACACTTGATAAAACATACTTACTTTCAACTCTAACTTCACGTTACACATTTTTGCATAGCTATGAGCATTTCCCTCTGCAAACGCACAAAGGGCTTTGAGGAGTGTCCTCTGTTCAGCCTTCCTCAAACATTTCAGGACAGGAACTCCCTTAAGTGATGCCTCGTGTCTCTGCCTTCAGTGCCTGTCTGACGGACTGCTGAAAGGAACCTGCAGCTGAAAGGCACGTTTCAGACCGTCCGGCTTGTACCCTCCTGTACCAGAGCAAGTGTCCTCTGGTTAGTTATTTAACTTAACACGGCAAGCTCTGTACTGCAAAACCCGAGCAAGTACTCCTTGCAGTCTCTCCTGCGCTGTCAGTGACCTTGGGCAGAAACGGGGACAAAGCAGGGTAGTTCCCAGAGCACCTCTGAGCAATCCTGCCTGTCAGAGCCCACCGGTTATGCGAATCTGGGGCAGGAGGAGGTAACCCGGCACTTCAGAGTCAGGCAAGCACCTGTGGCTTCAGAAGGGCGCCGCGAGGAGGCCGATACGCTCCAGCGCTGAAGTAACGCCTAAAAAGAGTGCTCTGCCGGGAACACGCAGAGTTCTACATTCCCCTTGCCTCACCGGGGAAACAGCGGGGCTTTAACGCCCGGCGGGCGATGCCCGGAGCCCCGACACGGCCGAGCGGGCGGGGCCGGAGCCTCCCTGCAGTCTGCGACTCCCCCGCCCGCCTCCGAGCCTAGCCCGGCCCGCCCCGGCCGCCTCGCCCCGCCGCGCCCGCCCGCCCGCTCGGCCCCCACCGACCCGGGCCGCCTTCCCCGCCCGGACAGGGCCGCCCACCGGGTCGAACCCCGCGGGGCGCGCTGCGGCGCCTCCAGCTCGGAAAGAAAACGGGGCTAGAAGGTCTCCCCTCCTCGGTGAACGGCGTAGTCCTGCCACACCGGCCTGCCAGCTCTTCCTTCTTTCTAGCCGCTGGATCGTGCAAGGGAACTTAAAGCAATGTTTAAAACCCGTTCCAGTGTTGTGACTGCCCAGCCTAATAACTCTCATTAAAAAAAGTCCTATATTTTTCTCCCAATTTAAAAGGAAACTCCTTTTAATACGGATATGAACATACACTGACAATATTACCAGAAAAGTCATCCTAAGAATATGTAACGAAAACATAAGGATAATTTTCTACATACATACAGAATTTCCCTTCTTTTGATTTTAGTTTTCCTGCCCTGCATAAACCACACTTCAGGTAACTCCTGAAATACATGTTTGGAACTGCAATAGTTACCGTCTCATTTCAGCTACATGACACCTATGGAGATAGAAAGCTGGGAGTCCACCACATCATAGCTTCTTTTGTAAATTAAATGCCAGACCTCTAAGTTAAACATGGCTGCAAACACAACATGCACAGGACAGACAGGGCATGCAAGCTGCAAGCAACATTCCCTCTCCGATTTTCTCCATTAACAAAACACAGTTTACAGAAATGTTATCAAAAACACTCCACCTTTAAAAAAAACCAAAATCAAAACCAAACCTGTTAGTTTTCTTTATGATGGGATGAATTTTTTACTTACGAATATGATTAAATAATTTAAAGGGAGTTAGTTTTTTGGGACTGTACCATCAATACACTTCTAGTCTCCACCCCTAGGAACTTTTGAACTTACTGGCTACTTTTAGTCAGTTTGACAGACAAAGTTTCTCAAAATAAGGCACTCCTAAATGTCTCATGAAGCCAGACACAAAGATAAAGAAAGAGACCCTACTCACGCCCTCACAAAAAGATGTACCATGATCAGACATGGAATCCACAGAGGAGAAATACCGTTCGAAAACCCTTAATCCAATGTAATCCTTTAAGGCTCTGTCCCAGTTATAAGGGTGTTGCTTGAAACTCTTTCTTGGGTGTCCAGTGTCTGAAAGTGGGTGAGAGCGCCTAATAAAACCGGGATACAAATCAATTTAAATTAAATTATCCATAGGAAACTGTTGTGTGAGTCATGGAAGTACATTTGCTGAATGAAAGATGTGGTTGGTCTGCGTTTACCTATTGGACTAAATCAAGGCACACAGGGAGAATGAGCAAATTTGATGACTGTTAAACTTCTCACATCTGAAAGGATGAGATTATTTTGAATAAATCCAAAATGAAAACAGAAAATTCTGGAGAGTCAAAATTTCTTCAGCATTTGACCTGGCAGAAATGGGATTTTCCAGTTAACAGTTGCAGGCAGGTATTTTCACTTAATATATATTGTCCATGTAGGATCCCCAGGTCCTTCAGTGTATCTGCAGATTGGGAGACTTTTAGAGATTAAACATATTCAACTACTTACCAGCCAATCTATGCTGACTAAACAAAAAATAGTCAGTATAATATATTTGAAGGGTGTTTAAGTTTTTGTAGTAGAGTTCTACTTTTTAGAATATTCTGAAAAAGATGATTTTTGCAATTTCATATTAAATGTTTCACTCTCCACTCCCACTTTCTTTCCTAGTAACTTTCCATGTACTTTTTTTCAGGTGAGATCTGCATGCCTCAGTCAGTTGCAGCACAGACTACATCAGATGCCACATATTTAAAAAGCAGAAATAAATTATATATATATATAGCCCCCTTTGTATGTTAAATGCCAGTTTGATTTACCAGGAAATACCCAATTCTAATGTTCCGCTCCACTAAATCATCTCTCTCTCTCTCTTCTTAAAAATACCTGAATCAGCAAATTCACATTGTGCAGATTTCTATACACCAGACTAAAGCAGAAAAATTTATTCTTCTCTTACTTTCAGCCACAGCACCAATTGCATCTCAGACTTCCTTTTGGAGCCCAGCTGCAGACCGCCAGCTGTTTCACATCCATCAGGCTTCCACAGCCTGAGAACAGGCTTTATGTTCCATCGTTTCAGCCAGGAGGCACATCTTTTTTATATAACCCGGCAAATATCACAAGAAGAAAGCTCAGCTACAACAGTGGAGGTCAGTCAGGGAAAATAGAAAAAACACAGTGGGTGTTTATTTATGTTTACCTCTGCACGGGGATGGAGGCTGCCATCCACCCCACATTTAATACATTGACTTCCCCGAGGTACAGTCTCCACTGACACGGCCTATTGTTCCCTGACATTGTGTGTGAACTCTGCTGAGAAAGACGCGAGTTTTGTAAACCTAGAGGCATTAAGCAGAACAATTCCATTGGACAATGGGTTTTAAGACACTTCTTTGTGCTGCAGGAGATTTACCTTGCTTGCTTGGAATTGGACAGGCATGGGGGGCTGGGATGAATAATACTTGAGGACTATGCCGTGCCCCACCTCACAGAACAGAGATCCTCCACACTGCTTAAGGACTAACGTGAGAGGGTGAAAAGGGGCCCTTCTCCAGCATCAGCAAAATGCATCAGGACAGAAAGGTGTAAAGCAGGTCCCACAGGGGACATTTGGACTCTGTGTGTGAAAGGCAGCACCACTGACACACATCAGCATTGTGGGAGTGGAAAAAGAGGGGTGTGGATGCGTGGGTGACTTCATTCAGTGGTTATCATTAACTTTCATGAAACTGTACACCTAATAATCCTGTACGTGTTTCTTTCCTCCTAGTTACCGCTGCAGTCAGCTGCAAATATTGGTTTAGTCCTTTAACGTTACCTCACTATTTTCACTGGAATTCAGCCTTGAAAGTGCAAGTGCTATTCATAAATGCAATGTTGAGATTATTAAAGCTAGAGATATGCAAACATAGTAAGAGATGAGAAAAATGTATTTGTGTTAATTTGTGGGCTTCTGTTCTGTAAACATAAACTTTGGAAGTCTCTTAAAAACCTCTTGTGTATTCTCAGAAACATCCTTAACTCATTATAAGCTGAACTGTCACTTTTATTATTGTGTGTATTAGACATTGCTTAAAATTAAAAACATTAATCAGAAAAGTGCTGTCCTAACCAAAGAAAATATTGCCCAGTCTAAAATTCAAATATTAAATTATTTCATTTACAATCTGTGGGGCTTACAAGATCTGGATACAGTGTGCAGTGCCGTTATCTCACTGTATGCGTGTGTATCTGTATCACAAGCTATAGGTTGCAAATTGCAGAGTACTAAACCAGAAGAGATGCCAAATCTATGATGCGTACTAATAAAAAGTATCTTCAGCACCTTTGTGAATGGAGAATATTTCTGGCCAGAATCCAGAAGCTGTGAGATAAATCTGGGCATGTGGGGACAGAAATCCATTCCCATACAAAGGACTTCAGGGCCAAGGGCTTCAGTTGCATGCATAAATAATGCAAAGTTATTTTTCTTTGAGAAGGCAGAATGTCCTTATGGGGACAAAGTTGGTTACAAGACGGTTACAAGACAATGAAAATTGTTAATTAAATAAAAACAATGGCATTTCCTTGGGATTACTGCCTGCCTTCTGCGTGTTTCTGTGAGACAGATAGCCACATTCATGTAATAATCAGTGACGCATACCATCAGACATGAATATTCCTCCCTGAATGTGAAGGGATGTCAACAAAGTCAGTCACACTTGTACAGACTTTCTAAAAGCAGTTATTGTTTCAACAAAACCTACCGGTGCTACAAACTGAGTGGCACTGCAGGAAGGGATTCTCAGTCAGTTTATTTGTCTTCAGGTAACTGACAGGGTTGGGTACAGTTACTTTCACCTCTTCACTTCAGAGATCATCCAGACAGCAACAGAATTTACGGATAACTATGTCCTTTTAAAAATTTGACTTTTTTTTTCCTTTTTAAAAAAGATGGTATATTTCTACATGTCTGTCTGTCCCTGATTGTTAATTATTTAGTTACACAAAAATGAAGTCCCACCTACCTTGAACACCTTCTGCCTTCCTGATTTCAATATAGAAATAGTGAAATTAGTCAATACTTATTCCTGGGGCAAAACCAGTTTTTTTTTCCTAAATTAATTTAGAAGATATTATTTAGAAAATAGGACTCAAAGTACTTTGATACACATTCTACTTGTTGAAATGATAAAGAGAACAGACAAAACAGAACAAATATAATTATATGTATGTGTATTTGTTTGTATTTCCCACTGCTTTTCTTTCTGTCCATAAAATAAAACAGTTTGCAACTGCAAGTGCATAAGGAATCATCTGAAGTCCTTGTTGGCACACAGTCTAACAAAGAGTGGATAAACTCATGATCACTGACAGATATAAGGGCTATAGAAAGATGTGAGACAGAGAAGCAAAAGGATCTTAAAAGGTTTGCATAAGGACTCCAATTACTCTTTTAAGCTTTTGATGTTCAAGCCCATGTCATTAAATACTTTATGTTGCTGTCCAGATCTCTCCTACACAAGTAACTTGAAAGATTCCTGTTTTCCAGAAGTTTCCCCTTCTTGCTTTATAGCTCCTCTAACGGTATTTTTTCATCCCTAATAGAGTTAGCATAAAGAGCACCATAACTACAGCTTTGATCACGTTTAATTTCCCCATAAACAGTATTTTTCTCTGTACCAACATATGGCTTCAGAATTTAACCAGACCTGCCCCCTCACAGCTACACTGTTTTTTCTAACGCACTAGACATTATGTAGCATTATATATAGTAATAAATAAGTAACATTTTACATATTATATAAATGTCTATAGAATATGTAAGCACTATATAGAAGTATAATCTACTGTCTTTTGGAAGCCAGTGAGAAATACGTTTTTCATTTGAATGAAGTGATTTACTAATTCAAACTCTTCAAGTCTTTGGTGCTTTATAAATTATCATCTTTGTTGGTTTTGCAAGGTAACCACATTTCCAGTATATATCAAACAGTATAACTCCTTGGTGCCATTTCAAATCAGAAGTGCTACATCTAAACACACAGGAGGTAAATGGGGAGCAGAGTCCTTTACAGTACATCACACTCAGTTTTCTTAAGCAACCCTGCTGTAGGTATATTCAGCTTCTAAAATATGCTTCTTATGAACACGTGAAGGATTCAGCAACTGTGATTTTATTACACTTAAATTCTTACAGAATGTATCAAGATAGGAACACTGAAAACTTGATCTTTTTGTAAATGAGACAGAGAGAGAAATAGAGGGAGGGAGAGAGGGAGGGAGAGAAAAACCGTGGTTAGTAGCTGAAAATATCATCCCTTTTCACTAGTTTCACTACACCACACTAGCAATTACATCTCAGTGATGTTGATACCGAACCACCTACTCGATCCAGAAGGAGAATGTGGTCAGAAACTACTATTTTCCTATGTCAGATACTGACAGACAGTACATTCATGCAGAAAAATATCATCAGGTGAGAACTGAGAGTTCCCGCTAGAGCAATTTGTAGTTTCTTGCCAGCTGAGCTCATCCTAGTTTCAGTGCAATGATCAATGTCCACCAATGCTACATCTTATCTAACACAACTGTCACTGAAACTACCACCTGTACCACTAGCAGAAGTTGACCCACATCTGTAACCTCTTGCTTTGATTCCTCAAGTATAATGTACTATATTATACATATAATATATATAATATACATCATATATATTATATGTAATTTATATATGTACAAATATAGGAGCTGCTACTCATGTACTACATGTACTCATGTAATTCATGAGTAGCAGCTCATGAATTGGTTTAGTAGGAAACTTGTAAGTTTCTATAAACATAACATTGACAGTACAGGTCCTAGAAGTAGTGTTCTTTGGTAACAAATTTTTCACAGATGCTTGTGGGGAGGCACAGAAATACTCTGCTTCCAGATTTCTGGTTACTGGTTTCACTTTTCCTGGTACATTTTAGAAAGTCCATAAATATTATTTTCTTTAAATATAGCTCCATGTTATTGGACACTATTGACTATACAAACAGAAAGAGACAGTAGGACTCAATGATCAAGAAAAGTGATCACAATATGCAAAGGACATGTAGCAGGAGCAGCTAGACTTTCTAAAGCTATGTTCTTAAGCTGAAGGCCATTTGGTTCCTGCCTACAATGAATAGCTGGAATATCAGCAATTACCACACCACTACTACTACAACTGCAGTTTGAAGACAATACCTACAGGTATGCTACAAAAATGTCAGGAGTCTCTTAAAACACCAAATCCCAGCCTTGATCTGGTTCTCCAGCTATAGATAGGAACAGAAAATCCTGCTGATCATACTCCTGATAACTGCCATCTAAAGCCAATCTATGTGGAGCATGAAACAATTGTCCAAAACAGACATCAGGATCATAATATCTAACTACAAAATATACTGATAGCGTCCTCTCTAGGATGAATACACTTGAATTCCAAGTACAGAACGAGAAAATTTTTCTATGATAATTGCCATATAAATGGCAGTGGGCAAGACCTGTTTGGGGGAGGGGTTGTGTTGAGTCCCTTTTACTTAGACAGACAAACAAAATGCTTGAGAAAATATTAAACAAATAATGGAATATTTTTTGAAACTGTTTGCATAAAAAAAATCAGAGTATCTTAAAATGAATATAAGAAATGGAAACTTTAGAAATTATCAACGCCTTTGTCCAGCAGTTACTTCTGAAACTTTGCTTTTACTAGATGCGATACCCTCCTGTACATTTGAACCAAGCTACTCCTATACTATAGAAAGGTAAGAATGTTTACAGCATATAATAAAACACACACTGAAAAAAGAAGACAAAGTAAAGTGTTTGTCTAAAGTTACACATGTGCTTCCCCATGGCTATGTGCATATGCTTACAAACCTCTTGTCTTGCAGGAGAGGGGCAAGAAGATGGAACCCACCAGCTATTTCTGCCTGCAGATACTGATATGTTTTACTGGAAACTAGATGGAAAAAGACTTTCCAGTCTTCTAGTTTCATGTCACTGATGTGAGGAAGATACCTTGGTAAAATACTGTACTCCTGATAAAACCTACCATTTATAAAAAAATCAAATCCACTGCTGCAGCTCCAGATTAAAGAGACGACCTTAAAAGAAGAAGAAAAAAATCTACTTCCAAACAGCCTTCCTCTTCGTAAATATGATAAACTCTTGGCTATTGCTCACACTTCCTGACAGAAATAGGATAATGCCACTCTTCAAGTAAGTTCTTATTTGTTTGTTACACCTTTTGATGGGTTTATCTCCTGCCATCCAATAGTGGATAACTTTTCTGGTGAAATCAGTCATGTCAGGCCCGTAAACAAGTGCTGGATTGTGGGGAGTCTGAACACAACCAGGAGAGCAATGGTGATAAAAGGAGCTTTTAAACTTTGCAAAATTCTCTCTCAAAGCCACAGTTGGAATGTATGGGATTGATTTTTATTTCCCTTTTGATTTCTAAGGAATGTGTTCGGTCGGCAGATACTGTATTGCACCTGGAGTTTCCTATAGGTGAAAAAAAATTCAATTATGTGTCTATTATACATATAGTGCATAATTAGTATTTCACGGCAACTGAATTGTTAATCTCAGAATACATACCTATGAATACATAAAGGCACACAGGAAATGAACCTTTATAATAAAAGCTGTTCTAAACCAAGCTGAGCAGGTTAAAAATATCGTATTTGGGATTAAAGAATGTCTACATTAAAGTACATTATATGCTCTTTCAAAGATCCTGCTGAATCCAAATGGCATCTATCTGCAACCAAAATCCTGCGAAGAATTTTCTGTGAAGAGTTTTGGTTGCAGAATTTCCAAAGCTGCAAAGAGAAACTCTATGAGCATAGCTCTCTTATCTCTGTTTGCTCTTTGCTGCATTTAAATTCACTGCACTTTAACCTAATTAATTTAATTACACAGCAGTGAAATTGGTACCAAAAGCTGGAATTTAGATTTTCTGTGGAATGCGTACAAGAGGTTCATACATTGGAATTGCTTACATACTTTTACAGAGAAGGAGTTAAAAACACTGGGGCTATTCTCTAGTCAGCTTGCAGCCTCTTGTTAAAATGGGAAAAAGGAGATGGACCAAGTGTTTTGCAGGAACCTCTGTCACTCATGGAGACAACGTCCCAGCAATCAGCAAGGGCAAAGAACTACCCTTAAGTGAGGAACTCAGCAGCTGGGAATCAGCTGTATTTTTGATAGTTTTATCACCTACCAGTTGGTAATGTGTAACTCTCTTGGTTATTTATTATCTGTCCATTAGCAGAAGACTTTGTCCACAAAAGACTGGAATCTGTTCAGGATCTCATCTCAAAGTGCAGGCAGAGTTATGGCTGAGAGCCAGATTATAAATCGGAGTAAGTGGGAAGTAACTTAGAGTGGCATTTACATCTTTCCATGCAGAGAAAGATGACTGGATTGAAGAAGATTTGGGCTTTTCACAATTTAGAATTTATAAAAAATATAGGCAGGAAAATGCAGAATTAGTCAAAGTAAATAAAATGAAAGAGTAAGGTTTGTGAATCTCTGAGAGTAAAACAGAGTGGGGCAAATAAAGAGAGGGGAAAAAGGTAAAATCTTTGGATCATGTGAAAGAAAGGTGAAGAAAAGACCATTGAGTTAGGTACTGACAAAAGTTAAGTGTGTACAGGGAAGAGTCAAAAGGACATTGTTTGAGACAGAAGACCCTGACAAAAGCAGCTGAGCTTTTACTTTGCTTTTGCTGAGACCATTATAATAATGTGCAGAAAAGAAAGAGACAGAGAAAGAAACTGAAGAGAGAAGAAAGGTACAACGGGGTCTAAGTAATGTTAGATGGCAATGGTACATGAAATTACTGGGACAAGTGGTATCTTTAAAGGATAAAAGAAAGCCTTTATATTGGTGAAAGAGTGAAGGAGAGGAAGAGGACAAAGTATTAGGGCCACAAGGTTATGTTGGTTTGATCTCCTCTTTGAAATAGTTGGTGGAGAGGGAAGTAGAGGAATTAAAAGCAGTAAACAGCCAGAAAGAATTTTTAACATGATATTTGACTGTCAGGAAAATTCTACTAATGTATCCTACAGATGAACAAAATAGGATTTTAAGAAGTTGTATTCAGTTACCTTTCTTATGAAACAGTAACATGTTAGCTTGCACAGCTCCTCCCAAGGAATTCTATAAAAATATTTCCAAGTTCTCTTATTTATATTGCAAGTGTAGACTGACATAAAAAATAGAAGAAAAACGTTCATGGCAAAGTGGTTACAATTTTGTTCGTACTGTAAACCTGAAAGTGTATTTCTTATTATTTCAGAATGAATTTGTGAAGGATGTCACTTGCTATATCACTTTTTTTTTTTAATTCCTTACTGTGCTAGAGATGATGCAAAGACAAAGAGAACATTATGATGATGTTGCAAAGAAGTTCACCGTTTGCATTCATTTTACAGAAAGACCTTTACGAGTCTTTACAGACTTTATAATACAAAGCTACAGTGAACTTGGTATCAAGTCATGGGTAGGTATCTGATTTAAACTATGGAATAAGGAGATAGAGAAACATGAACAAAAAAATGCGGACTGCATGGAGGTAATAAAAATAACTATGTATAGACATTGTAATGACAGCAACATGTTTATAGAGCTTGGTTTGATTTGCTTCACCACAGTTCCTGACGGATGAAAGCCGGTTCTGATTTGCAGCCCCTGAACTGCTGCTGAAATCTCTGTACTAACACATTTATGTGATTTCCTGACTATAGTTGGCTCACATCCCGTCAGTTTAAGGCTGGGCAGAGTAAGCTTGCATCTGTTGGATTATATCCACGTAGGAGGTTTCCCTGCCTGTTTTGCAGTAGCTTGTTATTACTGCATGCCTTTAACATTAGGATGTGTCATGTTACATTATGCCTACAACATGAAATAATATAGAACTTCATGCACTGCTATCGGTAGGCAGCAGAAAAACTATAGACTAAACATAAACCATTCAAGCCCCGTTTATTGCAGCAGACTGTGAGAGAATGTGCACAAAGGTATCGGAAGAATATTCAGCATGCTGACTAGTCAAAGTACTTTTGGATAGTTCTTCCATATATTTCTAGTTTCCAGATTTCATTTGTGTTGGCTCAAGGGAGCAATCTCTCTATCACTGAAAAACACATTCAGCATAAGTCAGTTCCTGAGAGGAATGTCAAACGTGAAACAAAAACCAAAACAAAAAGGCCCCTGCAATACAACAGCAGTGTCTTGGTGAATGAAGCCAGAATTGAAAATAATGAACTTAATAAAACCATACGAGTGCTAATATGGTTTACCTGTGTTTTCTCACACAGAGGCTGCATATGGATTGTTAAAGTAGACTGTATACATTAAAACACACTGTGCAGAACATATGTTAATTTAAAACCTGTGAAACTCAGTTTATGAAACTGGCATATATAACATATGAACCTTAGTCGGGTTAATTAATCTGCTGTATATATTTTTAACCTAACAAAAGACACCAGCTATGAAAAACATGTAGTTGAATAAAGTAAGTATCACAGAGCATTTTGGACTACTTGCCAATTCATTTTCATGTTGTGTTGACATAAGTTTACCAATTAAAAGCAGGGAAATAATTTTTCTTTTTATTTGAAACCTCACTGCTCTCAGATCTTTGTGGGAAGAGCAAGCCTAAAGCAATAACCATAGGAAGGAAATGCTGTAGGGAACTCCTGCAGCATATTGTAGCAGGCAACAGGACTGCACTTTCACTCCGTATTTTGTAGCAACAAAAATTTCCCACAGTTATGATACTCTCAACATTTTAAAGCCACAACAATTTCCCTGGTATTTGTAAACCTTGTATTTAATAATATTCTGTCCTCAGATTCAATCATAATTAGTTTACACTTGGTGAATAAACTATGGTAATCATTACAGTTTAAAAAAAAAACAGTTTTAACTCCTGAGAGCAAATATGAATAAACCCCACTTTTTCATTATTTTCAAAACAGAAAATACTTCTTATTTAGCTAT
The DNA here is from genome assembly GCF_964237585.1 of Gallinula chloropus. Classification (NCBI taxonomy): domain Eukaryota; kingdom Metazoa; phylum Chordata; class Aves; order Gruiformes; family Rallidae; genus Gallinula; species Gallinula chloropus. Next base: position 60,130,713 of record NC_140088.1, read on the forward strand.
ATAAATACTAGCATATATTGCCAGAATTGCTGGGAGCAAGAGATAATACCAAAAAAAGTTAGTGGCAACTATATGAAATCAATTAATTCCCAGTCAAATTTTAAAGGAATACTTGATGTGTTCATTTCTGGATTTTAAAACATCTTTCAGGTGTATAAACTACAACTGAACAGATGCCCACCACAAAGGGTTTTCCTAATGTTGCAGTACCACAACCTAGGGAGTCAGAATACACGAGCTTACCTTGCAAGGGAAACAGCATGACTGAGGAAGTCCTTGAAAACATATGTTCTTTCAACTAAAGTTTTTATGCTGATGGGTTTGTGGTTTGTTTGTTTGGTTGGTTGGCTGGTTGGTTTGAAATTTTTTACTTCAGAAATTGTCCAAGGACACTGGTTCTTGTAATAGCTCCCTTTCTAGGTTACAGGAAGCAGATCATTCCTAACGAGGCCTTCAGTTTCTGTATTAACAGTATTAAACGCAAGAAGTCATGAACTCAAAAAGAAAAGGGTGAAGGCTAAAACTGTTATGAAATACTTACTGCTTTACCTGGATTGCCAAAGCAGAGTAACAGAGGTAATCAATATATGGTTTATTACATGCAAAGCTTGAAAAATAGGCTTAGCAGTTACTAGATCAACGGCAAAGAAGTTTTGACAGACTTACGTAATTTGGTCTTTTGTGCTCCAGCTCCTGCTCTGCCATGCTTCCTGACTAATCTCTAGCTGACCAGATTGCTCTTCAGCTAACCATACCAAATGCTAAACTAGATGCAGCACCTTGCAGCTGTACATGAGAAACTGATGCTGTTTAAATCTTGTTCCAATTACAGGAAAAGCAAATAAAAATTAAATACCGCCTTTCTAGTTCAAACCGTTACTTTTTGCAATCTTAATCCACATCCAGAAGCTTCTTTCCCCTGGAACTAGATTTCAGAAAGTTGAATTAGAGGATGGTCTGTGTTAGACTGTGAAGAATAAAGGCAGTGGGGGTCTTGAATTCTGTGGGAGCAGAAGAAAGGGGGTCAGGACAGCATGCTGGTGTCAGGAGAACGTTCTCCTACAATACTTCAGGCTTTGAACATTAAAGTAGCATCTGCTGGGTGATGCCTGGGGAACATACTGAACCTCCGTCTGGTGTGGTGGAGCTCTTCTTTACATACACTAATAACACTGTATCCTCACACGTCTGGAAAATTGTTAAGCATGTAGTGTGAATTCTCAGTTTGGACATACACTTACCCACTGAAAAGGAGTTTTCCTGTTACTTATTTTCAGAACTTTATATAGAATGAGTTTGCAGAATTTACTTGAGGTGAGAAAGACCAATCCCTGGAGGTAATTTTGGCTTAATGAGAATAAAACAAAACATTTAGATGGAAGTGTTTCAGGATTAATTTACTCTCAAACTTGGAAAAAAAGAAAGGTGAGGACAGATACATCTTTTGGCAGTATTATAATTTAAGGATAATTACCTGCCTCCGTTGAAGCTTTTATACCTCTCTGAACCAATAACGAACAATGAGTAGAGAAAGAAGTGCCTGCAGGACAGCTTTGTGGGGAATCATGTCAAGTCTGTCCTGGGGAATCAGCACGCTTGGTTGCAGGTAAAGCTGGTAAACTGGCACATGGGTTGGGGACCAAACAGGAGTTAGAAGTCAGCATGCAGCTATAGGGCTAGGACCTCCCTGGAATCACAAAGATATGGTGGGATGGCTCACATAACTGGAATTCAGCAGTGGAATACAGGCTCTTCAGGAAGGACAGGATGGGAAGATGAGCTAGGAGAGCTGCCCTCCAGATGAAATGCGTGGAGTCAGGAGTCAGTCAAAGGCTGATGGGTGAAGATTAGTGACTGCTCTTGTAGTTGGTATCTGCTCTAGACCTTCTCATCAGGAAAAGGAAGTAGACAAGGTGTCTTCAAACAACTGGAAGAAGCCTCACATTCACAGGCACCCCTCATGGGGGACCTTCAGCTACTTTGATGCCTTCAACTGGTAGAAATACAGACAGAGATTTTTTTTTAAATTTTTTTTTAAAGAAAAATACAGAAAAAGCTACTGGGTTGACAAATGGTTGAAAAAAGTTTGAAGCTGGGAAAGAAGCAGTATCTCCTTTAGTCTAACTTACTGTACTCTATATCACTTTGCTGGTAAGTAAAAGATTGCATCAGAAATACCTGACCAGAAACAGCGTCATCAGTGTCTCTAGGTATCTTACACAGTTCTGACTAGCAAGTCCGTCTAAAATGCTTTACCAGTTCTCCCCATTTTGTATTTATCAAATGAGACATTTAAGTATAAACTGCTTGTAGCTAAGAAACAGATGACTATTTTGTTATGATTAAACTCAGAATTTTCATACGTAAATGTTCCCTGAAATTACTTGCTTAGATTTGTACTACTGCAGGCAGAAAAGTATTTCCTTATAAGCAATTTTAAACAAATTTAAAGTTTCTTGCAAAATATTAAGGAGTTTTGTATCATAATAATAAGCAAATGAAAAATGTAAAAATTTAATATATTGATTTATTAATTTACAACTATCCTTTCTATTTCTATTCAGTTTGCCTGTTTAACTAATATTTAGAATTGTGAAGCATTTGTGAGCCTATTTAATGACAAAGCTAAAAACAAATTAGATGGCACCGCTTTAAAGCAGCAACTTTAGGAGCAAAACACATTCACACAAAGAGAAATTTTAAACAGTCATTTGCAATTAGTGTTATTGGATAGATAGAATTGTAGGTGGCTCATTTGTTATCAATATTACAATTAGTTAATTGTCACATTTGCTTTTTTGTCATTACAGCCTATTTTCAGACTAAGGTGAGAAGCATATTGCACTCAAGCTTCTGATCTTTCTCTTTGCAACCTGTTTTACATGAGACAACCATTTCCTCAAAGTCTCAGGGAAAACCCCAAAAGATTGCTAGATCTTAAAAATTTCGATTATGTCCTACCTTTGAAAAGTGAACCAAAGGGAATTATGACGCTTATGTTTGTGAGGGTTTCGAACAACTGATTTTGTACATTTTTGTTATGTCAAAAGAAAGATCTATGTGGCAAAGCACATACTTTTTTGTTGTTAAAAAAACAGTATTAGTCAGTGGGAATATTTATAAGAACACAAAACTGGGGGGAGAAATACGGTTTTGTCATATGTAGAAACTCTGGGTCAATTTTTAGGTAGTTCTAGAGGAAAAAATAATGTAAAAAAAATTTTAAATTCCATACTTCAGCGCATAAGTTAGAAACGCTCCTGACTTTCTGTGTTGTAAATCTGTTTTGACTTGGCTGAGTTACTACAGTTTTATAAACACTGTTCATTCATGCACAATATTTCTTTTATAGCAAGTGGCTTTTACAAATTATCGCTTTAAGTTTTATTGGCACTGTGCACATGCACTGAGCTGAAGCTGAATGGAACTCTAGACCATCTGATTAAAAAAAAGAGTAGAAGGAGAAGTCTCTAGCTTGTCAAATTCACCTTTTAATTTTGCTGGGGAAGGAGGATGGAGGGATGCCTTCCTAAGCCACAGAAGAGTCATGGGTAGAAAGAGCTGAGAACACTGAAGTAAACAAACATTTAGTATGTGTGTGATTGCACGGTTCTCTCAGTATCTCAGCAAAAGATCCTTTGAGACAATTGTTATTTCTATACTTGCACACGTGTTACTGCACTCCAATTTGTAGCAACCATATACTGGAAAAGAATACCATTTTGCAAATGACTTCTTAGCTGTTAAAAGAAAATATTAGAACAAATAACGCAGTTTCATCCCAGCAGCCAACAAATTGGTAACACAGGTCAATTTAATTTTACTGCAGATAATAGTGTCATTTAGCCGTTTCTTTGCTATGAAACAGTACGGGGCTTTAAACCCTGCATGCCTGCTCAGACCTTATTTTCTGTGAATGAAGCATACTTTTTGAAATGATTTTGTAAAAGTGCTCTCTTCTGTCTTTACTAAGGTGCCCGAGTCTACTAATTTGTGAAACTATGAATCTCTTGATAAGATTGCAAAGGGCTCTGTTAGCAGTAGTAGGCTTCTCAGTGCTCACATTAATCTTCAGTTGCTGTCAAGATTATAAACTCATATGTTAATAAACTGGGTCTGCACATCATACATTAGAAGTAACTGTATTTTTTGGCCAACAGGCTTTTAAGGTTAGATTAAAATTTAGTGTAAATCATGATTTTAAGAAGCATACCACTAATGAAAGCCAGCTAAGAATTTGGCCCACAAAAGACTGTATAAGAGAGACCTGTATTTCTGAAACACACACACACACACACACACAAACCCAAGTGAGTTCAACCTGTTATGACATTTCATTCATTCATACCTGATCTACAGGCAAAAGTTAAACTTTTAATACAATCACTATTGAATATTCAGTTTTAATACTGGAGAGGAGACTGTGTTTAAAACAATAGTCCTGGGCTAAATTTATTTTGGTGACAGAACAAAAATTGCTGCCATAACCCAGCAGCCTCAGAAAAAGGAAATTCTGAATTAAGCACGGGGCAGTTGATGTACAATGTAGTCAGGAGCAAATTTTCACTGAAACTTAGAAGAAAGTTCTGACTATCAGAGTCATCAGGCACTGAAACATCTCAACAAGGAGAGCAACAGCAAGTAAGCAAATGACTTTCAGGTACCACTTGGACGACTACATGGAATGACTGGAAGATGTCACTGCCAGCCGTTGCCTGGAATTGGTAACTTGGAAGATCTCTTCCTGTTCTGTGTTTGCATATAGATTGACAGTGTTTGCTTAGTCTAGAAAATTGCTTATTAGCACTTTACATTTATGTAAAGGAAAACAAAGAAAACATTGGTTTGCTACTCAACAAAGAGGGCAATCTATAGACTCATAGTAAAATAATTTAATACCTCTTTTGCATTAGCTTTCACAAAAAAGATCAACTGCAAGCAGACACAATTAATACCAGTAAAAAGCGATAAGATCTCAATCTGTAATGGGAAGAGGAAAGGTTATATAGTACTTAAATAACGGATATTCTCAAATCATCTGTGCTGATAAACTTCCCTCATTTTAGGGGACTTCGCTGATTAAAGTAGACTCAGAAGACTTAGTGGTCTTTGAAAAAATATGGAGGACAGATGAGAGGCTGGAGGACTGAAAAAGAGCAAAGAGACTGCTATTTTTAAACAAGCAAAAAACTAGTCTGGTCTGCTTAGTTTCAATCTCTCTATCCTAAGCCCAACACTGTTCAATAATGGAAAAGAAGGTTTGCTTACTAAATTTGCAGACACCACAATGCTGGAGGGACTGTAAATATCTTGGGAAGTGGGATTAAAATTCAGTTACATGATTTACAGACTGAAGTGTGGTCTGGAAAAGAAAGGATGACTTTGCAATAGGGACAGGGCAGACTCATAGGCTTGTAGCTCCCTGGATCTTCCTTCTGGTACTTCTTGCAGATAGGCATCACATTGCTACTGCCCTGTCGATTTTTGGGGCTTCATTCTGCTACTTGGTCCTGTTTTCCAGTTCAGGGGGCTGGGTACCTAGAGAACAATGGGTCTTACTATTAAAGACTGCAGCATTAAGTACCTCAGCCTTTTCCTCATCCATTGTCACTATCTACTTTCCCACATCTAGTAAAGGATGGAGATTCCCCTTAGCCCTCACTTTTTTGCTAATGGAATTAGAAAAACATTCTTCTTGTCTTATATGGCAGCAGCCAGATTAAGTTCTAGTTGGGCTTTGATCTTTCTAATTTTACACAAATTCACAGATTTGTAGGGGTTGGAAGGGACCTCTGGAGATCATTTAGTCCAACCCCCCTGCTATAGCAGGATTACCTATAGCAGGCTGCACAGGACTGCATCCGGACGGGTCCTGAATAGCTCTAGAGAAGGTGACTCCACAACCTCTCTAGGCAACCTGTATTTTCTCCTGCATAACTGCATGAGTTCCTCGTAGTCTTCCTGAGTTGCCTGCCCCTTCTTCCAAAGATCATAAACTCTCTTTTTTTTTCCCTGAGTTCCAACCAGCTTAGTCTTCCCCACTGGCTCATTTTTTGGCTCATGGGGACAGCCTGCTCCAGTTCCTTTAAGGTTTCCTTCTTGAGGGAAGGATCTGCAAGGGACCATTTTCTACTTTGAGGCTAGACTGACAGATGGATGGACAGATGGATAGAGTGCATACAGATGAATCTCATTTCATTAGGCAGCCAAGTTATAAACAACTGGAAGGAAAATACAGTGACTGGACAACTAATTGCCAGAGATCATAGGCAATATGCAGTGATCAGAAACCACTTCTATCAAATCAAAATAGAAGGAAAATGGTTATTTTTTCTGGTGTGAAAAGATTTAATGAACCACTGATTAGTGTCACTCCTTGTTAAATCAATAAGGAAAATTCTGAATCACTTTACTATTGCTTGCTTGTATTAGTAAATTGTGCACTCAGGCATTCAGGGACTAGTGATGGAACACTAAAGGGATTGTCTGGGACTTTTTCTTTGTAACAACAAAATTTAATGCATCTATAGTTAGCAGTATTCCCTTATCTTTTAAATGCCTTTCCTATTTCCCATAAAGGAAAAGAGCCTCACAAGCAGTGCTTTTTGCTTCCTAATAAGCAAACTCCAATCTCTTATTAACTGGGCTCAACAGAAGCAGTGTTTAAAAAGTTTTAGATATTAGAAGACCAGATATTAGCAAAGCTCTTCACCTCATTTAAATTCAACATGGATATTAATGCATTTCCAACAAATGAGTTACACCATGTAGCTTCAGTTAACTGAGCACAGGGATTTTTTTTTGTTTGAAGGCACATTAGGGTTACAGTCACAAATGGCTGCTACGGGTTTTCAAGTATCATGAAGGAAAATTATCATAGCAGGAAAGCAGTACAATCATAAATTGCTGGAAGCTAGCTCAGAGAGTTGCTTTGGCAGGTTGGGCGTATGCCCAATGAGACAGAGTGGCACAGAAATCTACTGCTTCTGATACATGCTGGCAGCTGAGGGAATTAAGGGAGGCTTTTGAATGCAGCAAGGGGAAAAGTTTGTGGAGGGAGAGGGATGGGTTGCATGGACCAACTGAGGGCACTGATGCAGGGTATGTAATGAGTGACACATATGCTTCAGCCCCTTCTCACAGGGTGACTTTACTCCCACTTCCTCACTATCCTGCCTCTTCCTTTTCTCCTGAACATTCACACTTGCCCCACAGGAAATCCTTCTTGTCTCAAAGTCCTTGCAGAAAAGTGCTCCTGCCACACGTGCCTTCCTCCAGAGTCAGTTTCTTTAAGCTCCAGTAAAATTCCTAAATTCAGTAATCAGCAAAATCTGCTTCAAACCAACATCTCTAGATTTCAGATTTTTCTACATCTGGATTTTTTTATGCTTGATATATACACCCTAGATATTTAATAGAGCTTTTGGAGCATTTTTCGGTTGGACTAGATGACCTTGGAGGTCTTTTCCAACCTTGATGATTCTATAATCTCACTGAGAATCCTCATAAACACACTCTGCACCTCATCCTTTCTATACCAACCCTTCACAGGTAATTATTTCTCCTTATTGTTTTTTTCAAGTCCTTTCTTTCCCAGCTGACAAAATTCATATCTTTCATGGAGAAAATACCTTTTCTTCTTCCCATATGCATCACTGTGTAGTACTTTTCCATAAAATATTTCAGATCTTCCAATTCTCAATTAAATTAAATAATCGCTAGTGCTAAGAATGCTCCCTGAAAGTTTAGGAATGATCAGATACAGTATTTGTTACCTGCAGAGAAACAGATACACCACACAACAAGCTTAAGACCTGTCTTTGCCATGTTCATGAAATACTTTTGTACGTCCAAGGTTTCTTTTTTAGGTGCTAAAAAAATGTGAGAAGCTTTACTGACTTCAGATGATAAATCTGCATTTAGGAAAATGTAGATTTAGAAATTTGAATGTGTCACATTTTCCACATGTACATAATTTTCCCATATCCATGATCTCAGTGGTTCATTTTTCATGGGTAGTTTTCATTAAATAAACATGCTTCAGCATTCTTTCTACATTTATTTCCAATTTTCCATGTTTCTATATCATTATATTAGCAATGATAAATCACTAATGTAATGGAATGAACGATGTTTTTGTTAAAAATGCATTGCTTTCACTTCTATGAAGAAATTTCATATTCTAAAGAATGTGAATAGACCTAAAAAAAAGACATTAAGAAGACCATTTAAAGTGCAGAACTTGGTGAACAGAAAGAGAATTCAACCTTTCTTTACTTTTTGAAAACCTAATGCATTTAATCAAAGGTTTAATTCTTTCTAAAGCTTCAATTTTCCCAACTTTTCATAGCAGAGTATTAGAGCTGAAATGCTGTGAGCTAGTGCTTCACGAAATTCCATTGACACAGCAGCCAGTTAAAATAATGTCCTTTCACTTAACCACATTTAACTGAGATAAAGCAACATGAGATTTAATAGCTTCCAGCAGTGCCCAGTGATGGAGTGGCTAGCCCAGATTGCAACAGAAGGTCACAGGTTCATTCAAGGGACAGGGTGCACATAAACCCTCTCACATGGTAACAGGCCAAAAGTAGATTTGATTTGACTAGATGCAACTACACTGGAATTACGGTTGATTATATCAGCCTTGGATTTAGCCGAGAGCTAGAATAACAGGAAGAGACCATGTATGATCTACTCTAAGAGTCTGCAGCAATCCTATTCTAGTCCATGAACGAAGAACGAAATACAGTAGACATCAGCAATGTTCTTCTTCCAGAGACACATTGGAAGCAGTTATTTAGCAAAAATTAATTATCACTTGAAGTACCTGTAAAAGTTTGTAAGAAGAAAATTATGTAGGTGTGATTTCACTCAGAGGTATCTCAATATCATGTCTAAAGCAAAGGAAATAGTAAGATAAAAGGTGTAAGGTGACAATGTCACTTTACTGATTGTAAAGATATAGTATCTGATTGTCAAGATATAGTATGCAAAACCAAAATGTTGTGACTAGCCACACTCTTCACTGTTTCAGGGCCAGGTAAGAACAAATGGGTAAGTAGTGATTACAGGGCTCAGCAGTTCCTTACAATGCTCAGAATTTTGCCTATGTGATGAATATTTCAGATACATCCTGCAATCTTTACATTCTTCACTGACACGGAGACAAGATGCATTTTGCATCTGCTAAAGACTTCTGATTGGCACATATGTTGAAAGACTGGCCCAAGATTGAAAGACAGAGTGTTCTTCAAAAGCTGTAGCCATGAAATATTTATTCTTTTCTCTTTCATAGAAATGCTTTTGATGACTATATGACATAAAGTGCCACTAATAGCTCTGGATAAAATTATATGGCTCTAAAGACTATTAAACTATTATTCTTGGAGGGTGGAAAAGATTTTATTTGACACATATGATCGCAATAGTATTAGCAAGGTTTTGTTTACAACCTACCCTGAAAAAAATGTGGTACATTATCAAGTGCTTTTTGCACAGGCAAATTCAAAACTGACAATCACAAATGGCAGCAATGATATTTGTGATGTATTTAGTAGGTACTTTATCTCACAGTCTTTTGATAGGCTGTTTATTAATTTTTAAAAACTTTAAGTATTCAACTAAGGCCAAGTGAACACTAATGATATTGTTCAAAATATGTTTTGTTTGTATATGAATTTATATATTTTACAGGGTAAGTCACAGGCACATGAATCCCCAAATGTTATTTAAATCTCTGAAGTCAGCTGAAAAGCAGAGACACTCATACATGCATAATGTCTAGCATGACAACCTGAAAATTATGTGAAAACAAAAAGGTTCCTTTGTCAAAGCCTAACTAAAATTTTCTGATAAAAAGACCTATAAGGCATTGCTGCATCATAGAAACCATTATATTCCGATTTTTACACGACTGTTTGTAGGACTCTTGTATCTGCAAATATTATAAAATACTAAAAACCTTAAAAAACATAGAAGCCTGATAAAATACTAAAATGCTAACAGGCTAAATGAACACACTTATCATCCCGTAAACTTCATTATCTCAATATCCGCTTACAATCATATGCATTTCATAAACCTCCTGCTACTGCAAATCCCTTAGTTGTACCCACCATTGAATGGCCTGTTTCTCATTATCAGTGACCAAAGAAATGTAGCACAGTCATGCAACGAAAGTGGACTAAAAATGCCTTCCTGAGAATTCAGTTTCTCTCTCCCTTCCTGTGTTAAATACTTTCTTTGCCAGAAGAGTAAAAAAAAAAAAAAAAAAGTCACAGTAAATTAAGCAGTGGCATCATGCCCAAATCAATCACAGACATTACCTTTTAAATAGTAAGCTGGAACTAGCAGTTTAATAGTCACAGGGAAATTTTTTGGTTTGGGAAGTCACTTCGCTTATAAATCCTTTTAATATCCTATGGACAGTTGGTCAAACCTTGCATGTTGAGCAGAGTATACCGCTAATTATACATACATGCACCCACTCCGGTGGGTATGCAACCAGGAAAGCCTATGCTACAACATGAAGTGATAGCAAATACTGCTTCCTCTTGGTTCAGATGTCCTCTGAGTAGGCTGCTAGATTTCTGTGAATATTTTCTGAAAGGTACAACAGTCACTTCTGGACTTTGACACATGCTTTACTCCTTTCAAAATACCAGGAACCTGTTTGAGGTCATTAAGAGTTCAGTCTAATGATTCTGACATGGTTTGATATTCATATCTGAGTAGTAAAGATGGATTTTTACTTGGTTCTATAGATTGGGAATATGTTTTGATGAGCAGTATAACTATAAAGTTTGACATACATATCTTATGTTCATAGAACATTTTAGGCACAACTATAAACCCAGCTATTTTCATCTTGCAAAAGTGTTGTAACAGTGTGTAAAACTAAAACTTAGTAGTGTGTCTGTGAGTCATTGCTTGCAACCTTGGAAGACAGAAGACATGGTGAAAAGGATGGACAGGAGAGCCTGTTCAGGAAGTCCCCTGCATGTGTGTGAGTTAATCCTTACGTTTCTTTTGCTTTCTTTCTTTTTTCTTTTTTTTTTTAAAGAGCAAAAAGGAATTAACAGACTGTTAGCAAGCTAAAACAGTGCGGCTAGCAGGTTCATCAGCATCTTGGATAAGGTCTCACTACCCAGCTGGATAGGGGACCATGCCATGAAACTTGAGAATTGAAAACTGTGAGTGAGGTTTTACTGCAGGAGGTAGGAAGCGGCCAGCTGGCCTAGCACTTGCTTCACCGAGAAACCAAACAGAAGAGTAAACAGTTATGGTTCCGTGGTGGGTATGGAGTAATTAGATATTGCATGTTGCAGTGTTTCCCTGCTGTTCTTTTTGTTTCTCCTTTCAATAAAGTACTCTTGCCTAAGCCATCTGATTCATATTTGCAGGGAGAGAAAATTAGCTGACTGAGCAACAGAAAGACTATTTTAATTTTCCCAATTTTCTGCGTGGGAGCTCGAGTTGCTGTTATACTCCTGAAATTTGAGACTGGCTGTTGTTGCTGCTGCTAATCACGCAGCTAAGTGGGTGACAGGCCTGGTCCAAATGTTGGTCCTGGGTGGTTGCGCAAAACCAGCCCTGTAAAGTTCAGATAGCTGTATCAACCGTAAACCCACCAAGCATCTGAAATAACCTGTGGAACAAGTGATGTCCATTGAAGACAGCATGGTACAGCATGACTTCTGGTGTCTGTTTCCTTTTTTACACTTAAACACACTATAATGTCCCATTTGAGAATTATCTAATGGGGTTTAAGGTATGTGCACTGTACCGCCTTTCAATTGTGTCAGTTCTTTACTTTTTTACCAAATGGATTTCTCTGACAAATATCGGGGTGTGCAAAACTCTATAAGGCTCTTAAATCCACTTATATCTCTAGCTACCTATCATTTTTTCAGTTGGTTGCTGTTTTGGGATGTTACAGAATTTGTATGGGAAAAACATAGTATGTCTATACATTATAAAAATCTAAATATATGTGTTGCTAATGAATGGTTATATAATATATTTAAATATATCTAATCTGTGGATGTTGGTAATTGTTATGATATGCAGTTTATATTACAACTAGGTCACGGTACTTTTTGGATTGCTGGGTTCATGCTCAGCACTTCAGGTATCCTTTTTTATTTAATTTCTTATATTGCTTCAATTCTATTGATATTGGCAGAGAGGCACTGTAAGTGACATTGCATGGACTCAAAAGTCAATGGAGGATTTTAACTCCCATTGTGAAAACTGAACAAATGTTACATTGCACAGATGATTCATTTCTGTGATAGCTTCAGGATGCACAGGTGGCAGCAAAACCACAGTACTGGTTAAAACAGCTGGATTCAACAAAAACAAAAAATAAATTCTACTTTATGGTGCCACGGTTTAGGCTTATAGCAAATGAGATCAGACATTTTACCAAGGTTTTGCTCAACTGTACAAAATGAGTCTGTAGCTTGGATTGGGAACGTTATGCTTCCTACTCGTGTTGAACATTTTGTGCATTGCTTGATTCACACACTCTTCTCTTCTAGACATCTTTCCTGATGTTTGTTTTTGACTGTGTGATGGATGAAAGCCACGTGGCAGAAACTTGATCCAGGGAAGTATACACTGTGCTCACTGATGTACGAGGCACTTCGTAGCAGCCAAAGGAATCTACTACCGTATGTCTTAAGGGGCCTCAGCTGTTGTCAAAGGCTATGTGTATCATCAGCTATTGGAGCAGCCTAACAGAAGGAAAACTGCAAAGTCAAACTACAAGTGCCCAGGTCCTAATGTCCGTGTTGGGCATTTCACGGAAGAGACAGTTCTCAGGACTAGTGTCTAGTTCCCTGGATTGAACACCCATTACAGTTGCCTCAGGTGCACTTTGGGGCATCTTCGAGCTTAGTTTTAATCCATCTCAGGCATTTGGAACAACTACTGAATATGAACCAAATCCAAACAGCATGTGAGACTGATCAGGGGATTTAATTCAATAGCACAAATCCTGATCTCAACAGAAGCATTATTAGAGAGGCCCTTAAAAATTACTATAATCTCATGGTCTCTTTAATTTTCACTGCTTTTGCACACTTGTTTTGCAAGAATAAGGATACTTTTTTGCTTCTTTATGATACTATGCCTAAAAATTTTGATATTGTCTGTGCTTGAATCATCTGTCTGATTACCTCTGGACTGCATGACTATAAAGCTTTTCCTGGGTCTAGTCAGAATACCAGACTGAATGTACTAATGCTGTGCAGCTGTTTAAAAAAGGTCTCTAGCATAACATAAATAGGCATATTTAATTATCAGAAATGTTCATGTTTTTACCCAGTTCACCTCTCTGGCACACTCAAACCACCAGAGCAGTCTGTAGGAGAGGAGTACATATGCCTGAGAAAGGCATATGCAAATTAAGAGGGATGCATCCAATGTTATGATTACATACACTTTTTGCTTTGGCAAAAAACTATTACTGTTTACTTTGTAAAGGCCACGCTCTTCATAATATCTCATTAACATTTTCCCCTTTCATGGAAGAATAATGGGTTGTAATTTACACCTCAGTCAATATTTGTTGTGACTGATATTACATTTGTGATAAAATCAGTAAGTCATCTCGTTTACGACAGCTACCCTTACTGAAATATTTGAGATCCTTCTACATCAAATGAATAGTGACAACCAAGTCTCTAGTGGGTTGCAAAGAACCTCCAGAATTTCCTCCAGTCCCTTAAAGATTTCGTATTTTCCTTTCTTTTCTTTTTGGCAGGGATTTATTAGGTGAAAAGAACTGTTATGAAATCATAACTGTTTATGATGGAAAGATGTTTTCAAAGAAGATGATCATAAAGCTCTAAACTCTTCTGCTGTTACTCAGATTTTGCTCTTTCTATAGACAGATCCCTTTGATTGTAGACCCTTTATTCTCACTTTAGATTTAATAATCTGTTTTGTTTTACAGGAGAGCAATAAGAATGGGGTTATGTTCATCAAAATTAATTCTTATAATTTAGCTAAGAATTAATCCATTAATTGCTTTGAAGATTACTTTGAAGATCAAAGCCTCAGACTTGGACCAGAAGCTTATTGAAAGCCCATAGAGGACTTAAGTATGTACTTTATGTGCAGAGTTGCAATGGAGAAAGGGCTGAAATATCTTCTGTATTTGTCTATGATGATACACTAAGCTTCTGACACAGTAATTTTCTGTAATCCAATTCAAGGATAGCATGCATAGCTTAGAAGGGCCAGTTCTTCATCCAGAAGCAGAAGAAACATTTTACAGCAAGTTGGAAGGAAAAGGAACCACTCTGAGATCCATAAAGATCTCATTATTAAAGTGTAGTAAAAGTCCAATTAGACCTTGAAAAGAATAGACATTTTATCTAACTCTGAAAGCACTGTCCTTTCTGATTGGCATCACATCTCTCTTCCCCAATTTCAACTTGTGCTACCAAATCTTTAAGTAACAGGTAAGTTTTTCTGAAGTATTCTGGATTTCTCCATAGAAAAATGAGACACATCATTGAGTTTCAGACAAAAAAAAACCCAAAACAAACACGTGTTTTCACTCCATGGTCTGTTCTCAGATTTGTTCTCACATATTCTCAGAAATAGACTTTCTGTGCCTAATATAATGAGCCAGATCTCTTATGGCTGTTTATATTGATGAACATAACGAACTGTTTTGCTGCCTTTCTTCCCCACCATCAGCAGGCTGGCCATGGAGCGGCCATGGAGCCAAAAAAGGTGGCAGCACACATGAGTAAGAATAAAACGGGGCGGGAGGGGGGGGGGAAGATTATATTCCAACCCTCTAACTACACAGAAAGATTACAATCAGCTTTTTCAAAACAAGCTATACTCCCAGAAAACTTCCAAACAAGATATTTCAATTAAATTTGTACTTCATTTGTAGTTAGGGAATTTTAAAGACAAATTCATTTAAATAAAGAAATCAGATTTTCAAAGTTAGCTATACAGACCAAAACTGAAATTATGTATGAAAATAAAATTTATTACTTAAGACAAATACCAACACTTTTTGGGAAAAAGGATGGATAAGCTCCTTACAGATCTTCCCTCCAAGAAAACTGTATATTCTTGATTATATTTCTTCTTCATTTGCATTAAAAAAATTGCAATAAAATCGAATTAACTGGGATTATTAAACCAAATTTAATTAAATTTTGGACATTATATTTCAAAATATATATTTCAAAATTATATTTCATTTATAAGAAATACAAATCATATGGAATTTGTTTAAAATGACTGGGAAGTGCTTGCGAAGACGACTGACATTCAGGAAAATTCTTATCTACTCATATTTTCACTAAAGGAATTATGTCAATTTTTTAAATTTCTTTGCTACTTGATTCCATTATGTGCATGTTTCTCTTGATGAGTTCTTACTTTTGCCCAGTTGTTGTAGGTCATATCTATCTCACAGTAAACATATAGGAAAACTGGCATGTCTTGCTGTGCAGCTGGAGAAATTCCTATCAGAGTAGCAACTGTCTCTACTGTGCATTTTCTGGACATTTTTTCTACCTTTTTATTAGTACAAGTTGCTAAAGTGAAAGGAATTTTGATAACTGTTAAAGTGAGATAGCATCTTCTATAAGATTTAAAAAAAAAAAAAAAAAGTTTTTTTAAAAGCTAATTCTGAAGATCAGCTGGAGAGGGCCCAAAGCAGCTGAATTCAAGTGACAAATAAGAAGAAAATGAGGTCTTAGGTCCCCCCTCCCTCTCATTTAAAATAAAATCGTTACATGGGGTGTTTATTCGTTGCTTCATATGTAGATAATCCTTTGCAAATGGTGAAGAACTAGACATTAGAAAAATAGTAAGCAATAATACCACTGGGAGTCATTTACTTGGGCTTCACTTACCTAAAATTACTACAATTATTAAATGTGTTGGAAAGAAATAATGAAACACTACATCGTCTCTGCAAAAATGTACAAATTATATTTCCTGCTACAGAAATTGTTTGAGAGATATAAAAGTCCATTATGTCATGATTCAGCAACAATTTACTTGCAATTTAATAGCAAATTAGATTCATACACTATCATTTATTGCCAATTGGATAGGAAAAAAATAAAAAGAGATTGTCCGTGTCCAGAGAGAGTCTTTGCATTTGACACATTTACTGGTTCTTAAGTTAATGTGTTTTGCCAATAGTCTTCCTCTGAGTGTGTGGTAGCCCAAAGATCGCCTGACTACTCTGGACTTCCTAAGGCCAGGTGGTCTCAGTGTTCCCATTCATGTACAGAAGATGATGCCCAACAAAGCTCTTTGGAAGATTTCTAGGAAGAGCTGTACCGTATAGCAAAGAGCTTTTGATACAACTTTGATGCATGCTACAAACTGTGGACATTGATTTGAAATAAATTGTGACTGATGATTAATCAATGACCATTTCCATAATCATCATGCCATCAGTAATTTATCAAGGTAGCGTCCCTGATGTCACATACCCTGGGTAACTGAGGGATAGTTAGAGCACAAGCTGTGATTTTAAAATGTATTTCTAAGAATATTTAAAAATATTTTCTACAGTAAAATAATCTATATGACACTCTAAGCAAATAAAGATCAGCTAGGACTGCAATACAGTAATTTTGACACAAATTTTCCCTAGAAAAAGGCGATGATTTTATCCTTGGAACACTTAAATGAAAATTTTCTTATCAGATGGTTCAGCATAATTTGCCAGTATGCTCTGGAACAAAATAACTTGCTGGGTAAAGCAATCTGTCAAAGAAACTCATATTAACTCTACTAGACCCTTTAAAAATATGTGTATATCCTCTTTTTGAGTTATTAAATATCAACCAACTTTTGGTTTGCTTCTTATTAGCAGAGTAGAAAGACACCACACATGAAAGCATCTAGTATGTGAAAAGTACTCCACAATCACATGCCTTTCTGAAAACACTAATAAGAAAACAAACTCTAAATTGCCACAGTTACCTTTATGTCAGCTGTAACTAAAAGGATAAAACATATACATACACAACATGGATACGAACTACATCCCGAAGTACTTTTTTGGGGGGGGTGGGGGGTGGCGTGTGGTATTCCCAACATCTAATTTGTGCATTTGACTTTAGCTTTCTAAACCGGGAGCCAAGTTCTGCAGGCAGCCAGTGGAAAGAGACAGGCTGTGCCACTGTACAGCATAGAGCACAAGCACTTGAATCAGCTCCTGGAGCAGCCTCCCTCTCCCCCCAACTATGGAGAGAGCTTAGTGAGTCTAACTTACATACACCTTAAATTAGATACCTAAAGCAGATGGACTGAACACCTGTCTTTGTTTTCCACAGAATTTTTATGACATTTGGCTTTGAGGAAGGTGTTTTGCAATAGGAGAGGATCCTGCTGACCTGAACGAAGTATTAAAAATACTGTATCGATAACGCGATATAGCTACGCTCATCACTAGGATTCTCTTCCCCTCTTTCATACCCAAGTTCCAAATGTTGGGTTCATATTTAAGATAAGGAAGAACATCTTTCTTTGATCTGTAGTTTCTGAGCTGTCCTGTTTCCACAAAATATATACCAGTCTGTGGGCTCCACTCCAATGCACTATTCCAAAATTTTTGGCATAAAATCTAAATTACAGAGACATGAACAGTTCTTCTGGCTTTAAAGGAATGGGAAAATAGACACTACAAAGAAAATTTCTTGAATGTTTTCTGGCTAAAACAAGAGCAGAACTTTTCTGTAAGTTTACTTAAGATTATCAAGGTTTTAAACAAACTTTACAACTATAAGTTAACTATAATTCCTTGCAGTAATAGATAATAACAATAACTGTATGTAAACAGACTCACAACAGATCCTATTCTGTTCTTTAATGCATAAATTCAGTTACATTTTACTGGCTTATTCATACAAGTGCCTTAACTAGCAGGGATGATAAGGGAACTGGGCATTTGGAAAGGAGAGTTAAGTATAGACATGATGGCTGTAAGATAAACAGTTGCATTACTTTGTTCTCCCTGCCCTTAGATACCAAAAGGTGGAACCAATTAGTAGGTGGGTAACCCCAGTGGCGCAGGGAGGCAGAGCTAGCACTCTGACTACAAATGCTGACCTGCACGTACAGGAACACATGCAGCCAGCCTGGGAAAACCGTATTCCAGTAACCGAATTTAATTGCATAAAAGAATGCTTTTTGTCATCTTAATTTTGCACAGGAGTTTTATATGCTAAAATTCTGCAGAAGATTCAGAAAACTTTCCAGTGCTGAAACGAGCAAACCAGTCACCAGACAATCTGGGGATTGATTTATAATTTGGAAGGATTCTAGAAGTGATGGACTGTACGCTCAGGGTGAAAGGGTCAACTCAGGGCAAAAAGGATCAAGCACATTTCCTAGAGGAAGAAGTGTTATGGAGTTTAACAAGAACACAAAGGTGAGCTCTCCCAACAATTAATAGGAAATTTCCAAATTGCTGTAACAAAAATAAACAGTCCTTTGTGCTAAGGACTCAGAGCTGTTCAGTACTGTTAAGATTAGCATCAATCTTAGATGGGTATTTTATTGGGGAGGGTGCTGGGAACTTTTATGGAAAAATTCAAATGAATCTACTTCACATATGCCTGAAGTGGCCAGGCAGTTGGATGAAATGATTATTATAGATCCCATCCAACTGAAATATTCTATTCTGTGCTCTCATATTGTTGTAAAATTGGAGGAGCTGCAATGTGTTTTCAGTGTGCTACTGGTGAAGTGTTTTTCAATGAACATTCTGCAGTACATTAATTCTGGAACTTTTAGTGTAGCTCATTTTTAAGTCTCCAAAAAGCTTCATTTAGATGGGTTGAGCTCTATACTAGAGCTCCAGTTAAGAACCTGTGTAAGCAAAAGGTCCCAAATGTCCGCAGCAACTTGCCTCTTTCAAGGAGTGTTTGCTTCATACATCTACTCTGTGTAATCTTTTACTTAATTGTTTCAGTTGGCCTTTAGACTACTCTAAGGTTAACTACTCCAAGGTTAACTGCTATAATATTATCGATAACAAAATTTGACAAAGTCTCTTTTAAAAAGGGGAATGCATTGTTTCTAATAAATACTAAAGTTGCTCTGCCTACAATTTTGTACTGCTTGGAAATGAACCAGACATTTACTGCTGACTATTAAAGTAAACAAGCTTATGATTTAATAAAGGCATAATAAATGTTTTTCTCTTCTTTATGACAGAACAAAATTCTTGTCTAACATCTTGTGATCTAGGCTGGAAACAAATTTCTGTGACAAATGCACACTCATTATCTGCAGAGATTAGAGACCTACTTAAAACAAATCAAAAACACTCAATGTCTATGCTCTGGTTTTACATACCAGTGTGTTGACCTCTCCAAGAGATTGAAAGGTTTTGAACTTCAGCACTGTCACTTGAACAATAATTTAAGATTCCAATAATGTCAGGCATATCAAATGAACAGGAATAGCTCGATGCAAACCCTTGGGTAAGGGGAATAATGCAGACAAAATTGTTGAAGGAGAAAAGCTTCAAGCAGCAACAAGCACAGATAAATAAGGGGTGTTTGTCGGGAACAATCAGTTTTCTAGGACAAATACTTTTATACACAGATCAGCCAGGCCCAGTGCAGAAGTTTGAAGAAATCAAATTAAAATACAGATGCTCAGTTGGTCTTGCAAAACCTGGGTACATTTTTCAGTGATAAATAGAAGAAATCTCCACACAAATGTAATCACAATGCTATATGACTCCACTGGAATAGTCAAGTTTTCTTTAAAAAATAAAATTCTTGAAAAAATGTCTTTTTGTTCATGTTTCACATGTGGTTTTATGAAAGAAAAAACTTAAGAAATTTCAAACTAATCTCCAAAACCTTATTTTTTGCAAAGCAATACTGATAAAATGAAACCCCACCATAAAACAAACAAAAAATTATCCTTTCTGTAACTTTGCTTTAATATCACAGTTATATTGTACTAACTAACAGTATATATTTGAAATGCCTAGAAGTCAAATTTTCTGTCCAGAAAAAGGATGAAATACCAGATGCATGTGAGAAAATACAAAAGGTACAAAAAGTAGAGACAAAAACCCCCCTTTGTATATAGAACCAAAAAGACTGAGAGTGCTTTCCGAACATCTCAGGTTTGGAAGTTTGTTTCTTTTTAAAAACCATATAAAGCTGCAGAAATAATTCTTTAAATTTATCAACTGGATTAATTAATCTACTAGAAAAATTTCAGTAATGATTCACAGAAAATTCAGACAATATCTGCGGAATGCCACACAGCAAAGCCCAGAGGAGTAGAGAATACATCACTTTCAAGGATGACACCATATTCCATTAGCCTGAGTTTGGCATGACTTTTTAAGTGGCTTTTAAAAATATTTTTGAATTTTTAAACACATTAGAGAAACACCACAATGCTCTTCCGACTGTAAGTATCTATTTTTCGTATCATAATTGAAACCTAATTAATCTTTTTCCCTGGAGACCTTTTAGAGTTGAGGGTAGTGACTATCATAGGAAGAGGACTAAGTAACAAGAGGCATTTCCATGTACAAATATTTCCTCTGGAGCATCCAAAGAATGTTTGGAAATCAGTTGCAACAATTTGACTTAAATGTTTTGACTACACATTATGCATGCTGTTTAAAATTGTAGCTCAATTTTCACCTATATGAGAAAAAGAAAATATTATTTAGTCAATATGCTCACATGGCTTTTGCAGAACTCTATTAATTAGTATTTAAGCTCTATTTGAGAAGTGCTATGTAGTATCGCAACTGAATTTTTCATGAAATCCTGGAACACTGCCGTGGGAAATAATAGCAGATATTTTTTTTTCCATTTGCCCTTAATGAAATGGCACATTCATATGAAAACGATATCTGAAGATATTTTACTGGGGTGAGGGGAATTAAACAAGCTTTTTGTTTTTCTCTAGCTCTTAATAATATTGCAGATTTATGTAAAAACACAATATGAAGAAATTTTTTTTTGAAAGCAGAAATTAAAGCATAAAAGTATCTTTCAGAGAATGAACGAAAAGCCACACTTATCTGACAGGATAAACTGTAGCATGTGCACAGGACAAGTAGTATATTTAAGTGCTACTAATGCATTTAATCTGCTATCAGTTTTTTCAGGTTACATATTATTACTTAAAATAACAACCGAGATTAAACTCTCTCTCTGTCTCCCTCTCTCCCAGTTAATTCCTTCCAAAACTCTCTTGGTAAGTTCTGTGCTGAATCTGAATTTTATAGCAACACAGAAAAGGACTAAGAAATCTATTTCAAAATTCACGTTGGATATGTAACACAAAAAACCCACTACTGCTGCTCTGAACACCTTTCCTCTGAGCCCCAAAAGGCACTGCATTTGGATTCGGATTGACTCTAAAAATAGATTTCAGTTGGAAGAAGGGGAAAGGAGGAAAGGAGGTTATCCATCCATCTTGCTTTATGACACATACAAGAGAAGCCTGGTATGTGCTCTATACATCCATACCTGCAAACACAGATATAATTTTAACCCCAGAATGTAAATACGGAATGCGGTATCTGCTAAGCGTTCTGTCACATTATCACTTAGACCTTTGTAAAGAAGTGAATAAAACTGAGGATGGAAAGATAAAATACAATCTTTCATGGCTTTTTTCTAATCACATGTCAATTGTACAATAATAATGAAGGTTCGGTCAGTGCCGAGAAAACAGAAAAATATTTCCATGTAAAATAGAAAATAATCTCTTTGAAATTGGAAAAGAAATTATTTCCTACATGCTAGCAAGTTTTTTCACACTCATCTTTCAAAATTTTCAATTTGTGTGACAACAGGATGGGATTTAAAGTGTAGAAATTAATTTTGAACTGTTAAATGATTTCTTTTGGTATGGTGTCAATATTTGCCAGTATTACTTATGGTCAACTTTTCCCACCTTTACTCTTTTCCATCTCCAGAGAACATAGCTTAAAAAATATAATTAAAAAAAAAAATCTTGGAGGTGGGTTTTTTTTTTTTTGTTTTGGTTTCTTTTTCAATGTTAAATAATTATGGCAAGTGTTCTTTTTTAACATTTTAAAAAAAAAGTGGTTTAAATTGCTTTTATTCACTCCAATTTTAGCCACAAGATATGATTTGGATCACTCAGATGTTGCTCTTCATTCATGATATCTGCTTGTGTTGAAGGGCAATGCAATAACACTGGTCCATACAGGTATTCATGTATATTTTAAATAACGATAGCAACACAGAAAATGTGTTACATATACATTGCAAACAGCCTCATTAAAACACACATATATTATTTTAGCACAGCAAATAACAATCTCACACTTGTTAAGACACAGTTACTTAATTTTCATGTCTCTCTAGGTACTCAAGAACATCAAATTATCAAAATGACTCTTCTCACATCACATACAACAGTTCCTGCCTCAGTGCTTCCAACTGGTAGGCATCTGCTCTTGGGTAACACTCAAGTAGTAAAGTCTGGTTGGCAGAGCAGTACTGCATGTCTCAGAGGCTTTTCCTTGTTTTTTCAAATGGTTTTTACTCATTTCTGCCTCCAATAGTATTCTGAATTTGCTCTACAAACCAGCAATTACCGGTGACTCAATTACTTATCTTAATCACTCCAGTTATCTATTCACATCCAAATATTGCCTCAATTAAAAAAGCAAACCAAACCAAAAAAAAAAAAAAAGAGGAAGGAAAAAATATTATGGGGAAAAAAATATTATAGAACTGTTTCCAAAGAGGAAATGTCTATGTGAAGAAAGAAAAAAAGTAAGGGTTCTTAAATTCACAGGTCATCTCATTACAGATCCTATTCAATTCCAAATGAAGTCAGTAGAAGTCTTCTGAATAAATTCTTAAAGAAATTAATGGCCTTTGATATGGACTTTTTCCCCAAAGCTATTCAAATATCCATGTATTTCTCTCTAAACAAGGTATGTAGATGAGAACATTTAATCACAGGGTGCCGCTCTTTCATTTAGGTCTTATGTAACTTGCCATTTTGCATAACATAATAAAGCTTTTCTGTATAGATTTGTATTGAATGTGTCATTAAAGCTACAAGAGACTGCTTAGGACTGACAGGTGAAGTTCTGGGAGGACTGATTTAGTCTTCTATCTACCTGAGATGGCTAGCCAGAAATATAAGGCACTTTACTGCATGGTGGGGTTTTTTTCCCCCCCTCTTCTCAGATGCCATCCCAAAATAAACATGCCAAAACTCTGCTTTGCTGACTGCGTCATCAGAGCTTGCAAATGCTAGCACTTCTCTGACAGGCATTGTGAATCACAGTTATTTTTTCTCCCAATGTCTATGAGGTCTGCCACCTGAACTGGCATAGTTTGTAAGTGCCATCAACTTCTCCTCAGGGCTTACAAGCTATACTTGCTCTTTCAGAAGAATCTGAAAATGTTGTGAACCATAACTATGTTTCTGAGAGAACTTACAAGTTCTGCCATCTGTGCCTGCAGTGCTTTAGAGCATCATAATATGGATATGGAGATATTTTCATCGTGGGGTTTACGATCTCTACCAGCTGCATCAGCAGAGATTGTTAGTGCTGTGAACCACAATCATTTATCTCTCAGCACAGACGCTTGCTTTACTTTTTCATTCTCAATAGTCTATATCTGCTTGACCCCCTGTTACACATACATGTATATTTTTCAGCAAAAGAGAAAGCAAAAAACCAAAATAATCCTTTAAAGCAGATCTTTAATCACTGCAGATCTATACAAATCTCTAAATATTTACATAATTTTAACTATGCCCTGTCTAGACCAAGAATTTACTGCAAATACAATTATTGTGATAGCCATACCAGTTGTAACCTTTCTGTAGTCTGAAAAAGCCACAACTCTTGTTGCTACTTACAGATTTTAAGAAAGTATTTCCTTTTGTACACAGGAACTTCATCTGTCTTTATACAGCTCTGGCATCTTCAGACTATCTCCAGTTTAGACAATGCCATGAAAAAGCTGTCCTTATGAAGGAATCTTTTTCTGTCATCAGATACCTTGAGGACTTGTCAATACACCACTACTCTCCCTAAATTCCCCCTAGGCAGGAAACGTATTGGGTGTTTATGAGGAATCATGGCAAATCCAGATGGGTAAAACAAGGGCTGTGTGTGTCAGAGGGGAATGTAGAGAGGAGCTCTATCTTCTCCATATGTTGACAGAGAAAGAAGCCACTGATATGCCAAGAAGCTCTGACTGGCTGTCAAAATGGGGAATGCAGGTATATAAAGGGAAGTAGTCAGAGATCTTACTACTGATGTCATCATATGCTTAGTTCATTCCTAGATCCAAGAATGGGGGCTGTATGGAGCTGGAAAGGCTACTAGCACCTATAAATAACAACTACTAAACTTTCTGATTATGGCTTTGAAGATACTGTCCTTATGTATCTCTAGCACTGTGTGTGTGTGCATATGGATAACCTGAGAGAAGTAGATGAAATTTAATTTGACTATGATGACTTGCTAAACCAGAACTACCTTGTCGATACATGCAGGTTTTGGTTTACTTGTTAGCTGAACTGTGAGGAAATGGCCTGACTTCCCACCAGCTACATGGAAACTTGTTTGATGCATATGATCTTGCAGATTTTGCTCCTGGGGCTGTCTGGCTGTGTTGGTTGCTCACAGCTGGGGACATGAAGGACACCAAAGCCCCCAGGCAGGAGAATCAGGCACCCAGCGATTCCAAAAAGCAATGAAATCTGCTTCCTGCAAATCAGGCCAGCTGAAGGTTTCTCTCACAACACAGCTTTCGGAAGTCAATGAACAGAACTAGTTTTGGAAAAGTATTTGCTTAGGTTGAAGGTAACTGTTTCTGATTTCCATTATAAATGTAGAGATTTATAACATGAAAATATTAAAATAAAGTTTTTGTTACTTTAAAAATTTTATCCACAAATCACATAGAGGTTATTCTGCTGATGAAACTGTGGGGCAAATGCAACGTTTCTAGTTGCTTCATTTTTTTCTTTGCTGAATATGAATAAAAATCCTCTACTGAAGTTTCAGCAGTTGAGATGTAATATCTAAGCCATGGAAAGTAGTAGAACCTTGTGAGGTTATCCGCTGCTAATCAACTAATACCTCTCTTGCCTTTTCAAAAATTTGGAATAGTCTATTTCAGTTGGAAGGGACCTACAATGATTAATCCAACTGCCTGACCAATTCAAGGCTGATTTCTTGTATCTTTGGTTCTGTGTTGAAAAACTACATATGCTAAATTTTATACAAAAGACGAATGTTCAAAAAAGCAGCAGGAGTACCAATGCTTTATAACTCTCTTAAATGCTAATTCTACTATAGCATTTACCAAACAGTCATTAGTGCCTTGATCCACATCCTTGGGAGCACCTGATATGTCCATCCTGCTTCCTATTCACATTGTACCAACAAGAGACCTGACGTATTGTTCCTTGCTTCCATTAATATTTCTGCAATTTGGACATATGTTTACATACCTGTTTTCCATAAACCCTTCAAATCACTTTACTAATAATCTCAAAAGTGTACTTTTGTAGCACTGCTGCTTTGTATTTTAAGAAAACAAACTCCAAAAGGTGCGAAGTCAATTAATTTGGAAATCTGAATTGGTGCTTGCTGATTCTTTTGGTGCACTTCTACCAGATGCAGCAACTGAGCACACAAAGTTTTTAAGTTTATACAACCTGTGAGAAAGATCACATTTTCCAGAATAATACTAAGTATTAGTATTGTGCACAGCTCTGGGAAAGATGAAATCAGACCCAAAATAAATGTGGTACTGCACCTGCTTCTTGTAAGTAGGTGGTATTTAAGCTGAATTTAATCTTGGTATTTATATACCCAGAGAGAGTACACTGGCAAAGAATCCACATGAACATGGTCCAGCTATCTACAATTAGGGGATCATTACTAAAACAAATTATTTTCGTGTGCATCTGGCCACTATTCCATTGTTTGGAAACCTGCAGTGAAATATGAAGATAAACCATAGAGAAAACTGAAAATTGCTAAAAAATTTAACTTTGTCCTAATCAACTATGTAATGGGCTGCCGGCATGATTTCCCTCTTTTTCCTAATATGGATATGGAAACATTTAGAGGGCTTATTGATCCCCAATACTTAACTGTTAGGTCATATGAATAGCAAATGAAATATGATATAAAATATGCAAAATAATAGTACATTAGCCTAAACAACACTAATAAATTGCAAAGCTTAGCATGAAATTGAAAATCGCTAATGGAGCACTGTGCAGTTTGTTGAAGCAATGAGCAGTCAAAGAATCATACATAATGTAACAGTGCAATTGCTAACAGCAGGCTCATAGAAGACAATTTAAACTTATTTTTTATGGACAAGAGGAATTGATCTTTGAAGCGGTTCCTAAGGAGATTCCACTTAGCCCGAACAGCATCTTGGGAGTGAGTTCTGGTCTAGCCCTTGCATCAAATACATATTTATGAACTTCCAGAAAAGACTGATTTAAATTACACATGAGGTTATGGTTTACGAACTTAAACCAGAAGAGGTAAAAATACTAGACATGTGGAACTAATACTTGAAACAGGTATTGAATTTGATGGTTAGGACAGTCCTACAGGTTCCACTGAAAGACAGGTCATATATAACAAGTCCCAGTTCTTAAAATTCTTAGGAGTTACAAATATGTAAAGTTCTGAACACAAAACATGAATAGCTTTCAAAATCAGATTATGCTAGATGATCTATCTTCTCAAGGCCATCTACATGAAAAAACAAATTATGTTTAATACAGCTAGTATGAAACCACGGTAGGAAATGTTCTCAAATTTGTGAACATTCACAGGGAAACTTACAATTAACATCGTATTATTTTTTTCTTCCAGCAGAATTTTCCCACTGAAATGTTAAATTTGATGTCGTCATTCAATAGAATCCCATGAGGGTTTATATGATTTAGTGGTACTGTAAGACCTAATGTATTCTAAGTACACTGAAATTAAGAACTGAAAAGACAAACACGCCATTCTTACGAGATTGCATGCTAGAAATATTTTCCTTTCCTAAAAGGTGTTTAATTGTAACATGGCAACTGTTCACTTTCCTCTTTCAATTTAAGCAGCCAACATTTCCCCCAATTGATTTTGACACAGTATATATTTATGCTGTTATATTGCAGTTGATGGTTGTGTAAGCCCAAACTCTGGCCTCATTAGCATAAGGGTCTTACTGAATCTCTGAAAAATTCCACAGAAAAATTATGTGCGTGTAAAATGGGAGGATCCACAGAAGGGTGTTTTGTTTGTTAAAATGTAAAGTATTGAATGGTGTGGGCTTTTTGTGTTACTAAAGTTTTGTGGATTCTTAGTACTTATGCCTACTCATATAGCTAATAAGCCTAAGCCACAATTAACTCAGTAGCAAGTAGGTTACTAAAGGGCAACAGTTCCTGTGTTCACTCTGCAAACAACACTGTAGGTTGCATATCTTGAGATGTGAGGGACTGTTAAAAAATGTAGCAAAGACGAAACTGTATGATAGAAACTCCATCATCCTGGGGCACCCACTGATGTAAAGGTGGGATAACTGATGGAACACAGGGTCACTGCCAGGGGATATTGTTTGATTGCTCTTAATGCTGGGAATTCCATATCAGACGTACTACCTGGAGGTAACAGTCCTAAATCTGGTCTGGTCTTAATCAACCTATTCATCACTGACCCTGACGAGGGGACAGCATATACCCTGAGCAGATTTGCTGGTGATACAAAACTGTGAGGAGTGGCTGACACACCAGGAGGCTGCACAGACTAGAGAACCATGGACTCTCCTTCTCTAGAGACACTCAAGGCCTGCGTGGACATGATCCTGTGCAGACTGCTCTAGGTGATTCTGCTTGAACATGGGGGTTAGACTAGCTGATCTTCAGAGATGCCTTCCATCCCTGACTATTCTGTCATTCTGCAAACATTACAGCCACAACCCCATTAAAGACATCGGCTCCAACTCACACCAAATTTCTCATCGCAATAATTCAGGTAAAGGTGTTTCTATATACTATTGGTATAGCCAAAATGAAATATAGGAAGTGCCACTGACTCTTTTGACAACGAAATACAGATAAAATACCTAAACAATGTATACATAAAGAAGTGTGTAATAATTTAGCACAGGTATTATACAAATTTAGTGTTTGCTTTGATCAGCTCTGACCTCTCTACCAGTCAAAATAACCTGATTTTTTGTACTCTAACTGTAAGTGGCCTACATGCTTCTCAAACTGCATACCAGCAGAAGTCTACTGTCAGATAGCTATTAATCTACTCAGCAACAATAAGGCTATTTTTTTAAACCTGTTTGATTCTTATTTTTATCTGATCCAATTCTTTTCACAACATAAGCTATCTTTCTCCCCCCGCCCCTCCCCCCCCCCCCCTTTTTTTTAAAGGGTCCATTTTATGCCTGGGTGTCAGGAAAGCACAATTTCACGATTTCCTTGTCTCCTTTTTGCATCAAATAACTATGAATTAATGAAAAGTATCCCTTTTCTGTACTGTTCCTCTCTGATGCTGGTATTCAGCTGTTCATACTCAGGGATGAACTTCCTATCCTACTCTGCAATGATACAAGTGTTACAACGATGATAACATTTTCAGAAGAGGCTACATCAGAAATTAGCACCTGTTGCAGTTCTGTGAGGCTGTGCTGCTGAGATGGTTTCTTTAAGCAGCAGTTAGAGTTTTCTGCCAGCCTAAACTTTAAACAATGAGCAATTCAAGGCCAAAGTTGCAGCCTGAGAGATAGTCGAGCGCCTCTGAGAATCACATACAGGAGAAAACAACCCGGAAGCAGCTGCATTTTGCCACCAGAGAAGGGAGCGAGAAGATGTAACGAGCTGTGCAGACACCAAGGCCGGAACAGGGCAGGGGAGGAGGTGGCCCAGGTGCTGGAGAGAAAGATGCCCGTGCAGCCTGTGGAGAAACCCATGGAAAAGGCCGAGACCCCACCTGCAGTGCGTGGAGGGGCTCCACACTGGATGGAGCAGGTGGAGACATAGAGGAGATGCTGTGAGCCAATGTTGGAACAAACCCCTGCCAGCACTTGCAGCCATGAAGAGAAACAGAGACACAGAGATGAGTGAGAAAGAGATTTGTACTGGAACAGGTTTGCTGGGGGAGGCTGGTGACCCCACAAAGGACTGGGACTGAGAGACATTGTGATTTATGACTGTCCACCATAGCAGTGACCCACGCCAGGGCAGCTAGTGAACAGATAAAGCCCTGGGGAAAGGATTCATACTGGAGTAGTTTGTGGAGGACTATCTCCTGTGGTTGAGACCCCACGGTGCAGCAGGGGGAGGGTGTCCATCCCCCCCAGCCGAGAAGGAAACCAACTTGCAAGGGACTGACCGAAGCCCCCATCTCCCAGTCCCTGCCCCCCTGTGCTGCGATCGGGGGGAAGAAGAGAGTGAAATCACGACTAGAGTGAAGTCTGCTAAGGAGGGAGCGGCGGGGGGGAGGTTAGAGGTGTTTTAAGATCTGGAAAAGGAAAATGGCTCATGAAGAAGTAACCGAGAACCCCGTTTTTTCCCAGTCCCTGTCCCCCTGTACTGCGAGCAGGGGGAAGAAGGGAGCAAGATCATGGCTAAAAGGAAGTCTGCTTAGAATGGAGGGGTGGGGGGAAGGTTCTACCAAGAACCCCATTTTCCCCAGTCCCTGCCCCCCCTGTACTGTGAATGGGGGGGGAAGAAGGGAGCTAAGTCCTGACTGAAGTCTGCTAAGAAGGGAGTGGTGGGGGTGTTTTAAGATCTGGTTGCATTTGTTTTAAGATCTGGTCATGCTCCCAACTCCAGTTTCTTCGCTGTTCTTTGTAGTGTGGCGTAATAAAGTAGACTAGTTTCTCTCTTCTCCACTTTGTGTTGAGTCTGTGTTGTTGATGACAGAATGATCTCTCCCTATCCTTATTTTGACTCCTGAGCCTCTTAATATATATTTTCTCCCCAGTCCAACTAAGAAGGGGAGTAATAGACTGACTTTAGTGGGAGTCTGGCCTCCAGCCAGGGCTAAACCACCACAGCACCTTAGTTAACGATATTTGAATGACTCCGCTTAGGCCTGTGAAAAATAGTATATTTTCTATTACTCTTATCAAATAAATAAATAAATAAACAAATACATAAAAATGAGAGTGCTGAGACTGGAACGTAGCAGTTTTAAGGTGAAGGCAAGTGGGATGATGCTATCTTGAGGGGACTGATATTCTGGAATTCGAAACTGAGGTGCTGAAGTGATACAGGAAAACCCAGGATGATGCATCGTTGATTGCATGGAATCACAGCAAGGGAAAAGAAACTAGAGCAGTCCTGGCACACAAAGTACAGAATATCTGCAATAGCAAAGGAGTAGGAACCCAGAAGACCTGTATCTCCAGCTCTTGTGAGCCCTAGGGTAAAAGGCACAGTAAGATTGCATATGCATTATTTCACAATATCTGTACATTTTAGTACAATTTCATGACCCACTGAATATATCCAATGCCAGTCACTAAATATCAAACTTTGCTACTTTGTCATCTCTAATTAATCTTTTGCTTTGTTCTCCTTGCAGTATGTTTTCATGACATTGTGAAGTCATGAGTCACCAGTAGTTACTGGTTTAGGATAGATCTGAATATCTGATAATGGAATAAATCTTGTAGGAAGAGCAGTAAAAAGAATCTATGAAAAAAATCCCAATTAATTATATAACTCAATTTGTTGTTTAGGGATGACAGGAATCCTGAGGCTACTTTAAATGTGAAATTGTTTCTTCCTTCTTTCTCTCTTTTTTCCTCTCTCTGTCCTGCGTCTGATTTTGATCAAAATTGTCAGGGTTCATCAATGGAAAGATTTACTAGAATATGAAAATTCGCATGCTTGTGCATCTGCTTTGTTTATTCACTCTTTAATGGTACTAAGTCTAATGATACCAGGATACAATCCCTTTCTGAATAAGGGATCCCCAAATTGGCATAATGTTTTATTTATACAAGAAGTTCTGCTGTAACTCCAGTGTTTGTAGAGAACAGTACAAGTAGTAAGTCTTTCGTTTCACATATTAGTATCTGTAACTAGAGTAAATATATGCTATATTATTTTATAGTCAGAAGCCCTCTTGACCACTGGGAAAGCTCTGAAGATTATGCAGATAGATAGAAAATATTATCCTTTTGAGAACTATGATAAATCATACTTTTAATAGATTTTTTTCCTTTTTGCAACCTATTTAGCTCCTGTGAAAGGCACCAAATGGACAGCCCTCACACCCTGAGTCTTGTATTGTTCACATTAGAAAAAAGCTACCCCAATTTCCCACCAGCGTACATAATTGCTGCCATTGAACTACTATTTGTGACAGTAAGACAACAGCACAGTCTGTATACCCCATTCAGCACTCACTGTTTCTAGTGATAGTGCAAACTAAAGTGCCAATTGTGGCATTTGCTTTTGTGGATATAACAACCTGTCAATTAAGAAGTGAATTAACCAGTTCACTACACAATAATCATTACATAATAACTCTCAGTCCCTGCTAAGCTGAGCTATCTTCAAACTGGCAAATCAGAGGCAATCTCTTTGGTTTCTAGAGCCGTGCGCCATACAGATACCCCAAATTTGTTCATTTGGCCATGCCTTTGTACTTTAATGCAGAATTAAAAGGAATATATTCATATCTTGTTATTCCTTTTACCATTTTACTGGTGTGACTGATGACTGCAGGTAATGAACAAACTATGCACAATAAGGGCAACGATCAAGACATCACTTTTCCTCATTAAATAACCTTGGAAACGGATTATTAAACTTGCCAATTTCAGCTGGTTATAAAATATACAGAACATGTTTGAAGACAGCATCTTTAAGCTTGTAACAAGCAACCTGGAACTGATTGTTTTGGTTATTAGAAGTAGCTGACTTTGAGCATCCTTAGAGTAGTTTTTCAATGGTACGCTGGAGCCACATTATTACCATAACTACTGTAATCATCATGACAGTAATGATTATGCTGAAACCTAAATGTGTGAAATTAAGCCACTAACAACTGTAAATATGTCCAGCAATGAAGTCAGTGAAAGGTCATTACACTATGTACAACTCAATTCATAGAAACCTAGCGAGGACATTGTATTGAGTTGATACATGGTTGGAAGACTTGTACTGTGTCTGTATTCCAGCTTCTTTGGTGATTTCAAGAATGAACAATCATAATAAAGCATCATACCCAATATTCACTAGGTCTCAAATCATTAGGTTGTATGAAAAAAACCACACCACTTGTTATTTGCAATCAAACTACTGAGCTAATTCACGCTTGTAAGCAAAGGTGAAATTACAGTTTGGTAAGTCAATCCTGTATGACAAGTGCACATATGTTTATATGTAAATTTAATCTACTTGGCTACTCATACGCCATCAGAACAGGATATTGCACTCAAGTATCAGCACTTCCAAACTGAACAAAAGTACTCTGTGAAGGTAGTGGAGTAGAGTTTCAGTTTGAAAGGGTTGATCTGCATTGGATACAATTTTGCATTTGGTTCCACAAAGTCAAAGAGTACAGAAAAGAATAAAATACAAGAGGAGAAGAAGAACTAGTTTTCTAAGCATAATGTAACTTTCAGTAGGTATAACTCTACAAAGAATGCCTGATCTGGTTTTGTTTTACCATTATAATTTTCCTTCCTCCAGGAGAGACTGGGCAACAGATACAGAGTGTGTTTTATTAAACATAAAATACCAGAAGTCAGAATGTGCTTTACAAGTATAAATGATGAGGTTTTCCTGACCATGATCCTATTAGCCAAAGACATCATACTGACAATCTTAAATATGACTTGAGATGTTGGTGAGACCATCCTGGAAGAGTCTGGAAGAAGAGAAAGATGTATAGGAGAAAACCGTGGCGGAATACAAATGCAATATGAACATAGGTAGATGTAAAGCTCAAATGTACAGCAAACACATGAAAAAGAACACCAAGGAATTTGAGGAAAGAGGATTTTAGTCATGAGGGCTGAAATATCCTGAATAATAGAAAGATGTAGAACCCAAGCTTATTCCTGCAGTAGCTGGAGGTCCCTGCACCTTGCTCTCAGAACCAAACACACCTGCGCTGGTCTTGGGAGCAATGCATTTCTGTCCCCATGATGCCTGCACTTCAGAAGCTCTGCTGATCATGAACCAGCTATGCAACTTTGTGTCTCTGATACAAATAATCTGGCACTCAGGTACATAAGCAGGAGTTGAATGAACTTCAGTGTCAAAGACATGAAGACTAAACACAAACAAGTAAGAAGCTAGTGAAGCATACACGAAGGATAAAGGTGATAGAAAGGGAAAAGCAAGACAGATTATTGGCAGAAGCAACATTAGGGGGAGATTGGAGGAAGTGACCTGATGGAATTTTTAAATGTTTAAGTACCACCCAGAATACGATACTAAGCTTATAAAGAATAAGGGCTGAATACATATTTTCAAATAAATATATATATATATACACCAGGAAAGGTGTTTCTTTGTGTTTCTTTGATTCCTCACAGTGGTATTTCTCAAAATCTCAGTGAGGGCTATCCCAAATACCAGGGATGTAAGTAGTTTCAGGCAGAGGCACTGAAAGCTTGTGCCTAGGACGTTTGTTCCTGGTATCATCTGAAGACACAAAAATCTCAGGGTTAAACAACCAAAAAGAAAGTAAAAAGGAAAAAAAATCTCTTTGTTGCAATTGAGGAAAAAAACAAGAAGAAAAAAACAAACAACAAACCCTGATGAAAAAAATCAAACAAGAAATGTAACTGATGACTGTAAGGCATGCTGGAGGGCTGGACACAGCCCTTACGCTTACTTGCATCTTGCTGTGGTACTCTGACAATTTACAAAAGTAAATATCTAGTCTTAAAGGCTATCAATCTAGTCTTAAAGACTAGATTGTTTTCATTCTCTTTAACAGGAAAGGTGTCTGCTGATGCTTCAGTGGGTGACAGCCCTGTTTCTAGTTCTGCTTTGCTGTTGCCCCAGCACTGGAAATTCCACTATGGATAAAAACGCTGCACTTAAGTAAGTTGGTGCTGATACTTCCCCATGGAGGGATTCCAGTTCACTTTATACATGAACACACACCTTTAAAGCTAAGACTCAGTTGAGACAAAGAGGGTTGTGATCTCCGACATACAGCACTTTCATTTCAAACATGCTAAAGGCATAGTATGGGGCCCATCAACAGTCTCAGAATATTTTAGAGAGGATTCACCGGGCACTGAAAAAAACTTAGAGGAAGGTGAAAGGGAAGGTAAAACAAGCCAAATCTCTTAAGGGTGGGGAGGAAAAAAGTAATTACCATATTTGAACCATGAAATAGTTTTCCTGGTGTCTCTATTGCCTTTGATAAAATGGATGTTGTAACCAAGAAATAACGGCATTGACAATTGCTAACTACTTATTCTGTCTTGTTCTTTCTCTGCCTGGAAGTTTAATTTTTACCATTGTGGGCTCTGGTACTAAGCAGTAATTTGCAAAATTCACTTTAATCTGATTTCTACTGAGGGAGAATGTAACCAGTTCTCCTCAGCAGCAGAGAAGATGGACTCACAGATAAGCTGGTAAAGGGTTCAGCAACAGTAGAATGGACACTGCACCGTGACTTATCTTTGGAGATTTGGAATTATTTTAATGATGTGAGCAGAGAGATTATATCAGTTTTAGGTTAAGTTTTTTTTGCCAATTAGAGGGATATCAGAGAAGGAAAAAAAAAAACCAAAACTTGAACCACTGGAAAGATCCGTGTATTTAAATTTAACTAAAAGCTAACTGTAATTTACCCTAATGCAGATACCGATAGGAGTGTTAATCCAGTCTTCCATGATACATATCTTCAACAAAGATTCTATAGGCCATAATACATCAGGGACTCCAGAAAGAACTTAAGTTTCAGAAAAAGGAGTGAGATACCTTGCACAGTGAATCAATTTCTTATTACTCCCTACAAGAATTTCCTGAAGAGAAACAGATGTATTTGAACAGATGTTTTAGAGGGGATATAGCAAAAGGCTATGAAATAGATTTGACCCTACATGCAAAGAAAAGGAAATAGTATTAATGACATTCTATGACTCTTGTGTGGACATTAATACCTCCTCCTACCTCTACTAGAATCAAGTAGGCCGGGTTTAGAACAAGGTATTACACTTCAATGAGGGAGAAGTTTTTTTTTTCCAGTGAGGTTACACTATGTTACCTGAGTCATTTAATAACTAGACTGAACCTTTAAGGCACATGATGGAATTTTTCTATAGCAGAAAGAAGACAACATAGTACAGATTTGCCATCATGATTGACTATGCATAATGCAGAGCTTCAGATGCTAAGTGCATTACATGTAAATATTAGCAGCTCAAGCTGATAGATTTATGGAGAGGAATTAATCTAAATGATGGCTAATCATATTGTCCTTGTTTTGTGAGGGACTACATATGTCACCCACCAGGCAATGAAAAAGGATGTTGAATAAATTTAACTCACAAGAAGCAGCTTGGAGGAACCCCTTCTTTTCTTAGATGCGTTACATTTTAAACATGAAAGGGTATGTACTGCTGATGTCCTGTTCATCTATCTTCTTTCTATAAGCAGAAGCTTTGATCAAAACAGACTGAAGAACAAATACTTTAATAAATACTTTAACATTGAATTTCTTTTATAGTACGGATCCTTCCTGTATCATTTGTGAGTTGTTAAATACAGCCCCAGTCTCTACGTACCTGTCATCTAAGCCAATTACATTTCAGTCACTACATCCAACTTTTGTGTTGGGGACCTCCAGATCTGACTGAGAATTTATTTGGTTAGAATAAGATGGCCATTGTGAGTGATGTATACACTTTCTTAAAACAACAAAGACTCATACTGTCATAACTAACCTAACCTTTGCCAGTGTATTACTGAAAAAAGTAGTAGACACTTCCCAGTATGATTTCCTTGAGGCAATGCAGCTCTTGTTGCAATGCCTTCATTTTAAAATGTCTTGTTATATCAGTTTTTAAAATGCATTCTTCTTCAAAACCACACAAAAGCCATCACTTCAAAAGCCTCTGATTAATCTGAACACAATCATGGGCATGTGAGATAGCTGCCATTTAGTTCAGCCAAAGCAATCCATGCCAACTGCAATAAACCCATCAAACTGTCATAGAGTCAAGCTGTGAGAAAAAGACTATGGTGATTACATGCAATAGTTTCCTTCAGTGGTTTTATAATTTCAATTTTTGTAACATTTCAAGATTTTCAATACTTATACTAGCAATCCTTTAGTACAGAATATTTTCCCTGGGAGTTACTATCAACAACTTAGCCTATTGGTTTTTTTCCCCATCACTGAATCAAGCATATAAGCTCATCAGACAAGAAATATTGTGATTACAGTTACATATAAATTATTTAAAGAGATTCAGCCAATCAAAACAGATATTTAATACCTATTTTCTTTGATATGTGCATATAACACCCATTAAAAGGACACAGTCATGGTTGAGAAGCCTTAAATTGAACCTAAACCTAAAATTAAAATTACATTTTTTTCCTTCACCCTGAAAGCCTGCTGTCCTTCAGCAATGACCCTCTGGACAAGAGAAAGGTAAGGAGACCTGGTGTGCATATCCTGAGACACAAGATGTGAAGTGAAAAATCCGCTGTGCTAATTATGATGATCAAGAAGCACAGAGAAGAATGACACCTAAGATTAAAGAAATTTAAGACAAAATATTTAAATTGTCCTTTGAAAAACACTGCATTATTTATAAGAATCCTTCAGGCAGATGGAATATTGGAACCTCAAGGTGTGTTTTCCTCTCCACAGATGTATTTTATGCAGCACAAATGCTGTTGGGAACTTCACCAGCACACTGCAAAGAGCACACCGTGGTGGGGCACAACTTTGTGATTCTCTGTTCCACAAAGCTCTTGGATTAGCAGTATGTTTAAACAAAAGTCACTGTCAGATTTCATGGCAATAAAAAGACAGTAAGGATAAGAGAGTTTGTGAGCTTTGCCAAAATTGCATCTTGCTGGGATTATTATTCAGCTGACTAAAACACTTTCTCAACCTTGAACACCGGTGGCTGTGCCACACAAATGATCTATGTTCTCAGTGCTAGCACATCTATGTAGACTTAAAAATGTCAGATTCCCCTTCCACCGGGTGCCACTCTCTTCCCTACCTCAATAACATTTACAAGGATGTCATCCATGTGCTATAGTAAGGTCTATGAATGCTTTTCTGACGTGAAGTTTTTTACAGAAAAAATATTTTCTGATGAGTTTGAGGTGGGGCAGGCTGTGGAGGGGGGGAGGAGGGTGGGGAAGGTTTTCTTAAGATTAGGACTGTGTGGTCCTTAGGTGGTTGGATAATGTCCTGCTAGCACATAAACAGACACTCAGCTGCAGCTCACCATTTCACTCTGTTGAGCATTCTTGTGCTGGTGAGGGTTACAGCAGGGGGGTATCTTACAAAATGGGAAGAGCAGAAAAAAAGCACCCAAAAGTATTACTGAGGGTAAGAATAGTTACACTCCTCAGGCACTTCAGTATCAATTTCATTCTACTGGTTTAACCACATTGCTGAACAGTAGTTGCAGAGGAAGAAAGCTGCTGTTTCAAATGTAGTTCTGGGTGGGTCAGGATAAGTATGGTGAGAGAACTTGCTTTGTCTCAAAAGATTACACACTTGTGACTGCAGAAAAGAGAAAGAGCACTAGCCAAACCCACCACTTTCAGATCTTTTACAATGAGCGGTAGTATTATTTAATGAAAACAGTAACTTCTCAGAATCATATAACGTTACCATGCCACCAACAATTAGCTGAAAGTGTAGCAAGTGCCATATGGATGCCACTAGCATTGTGAAAAAGGGTGAGATAGAGGTGAGAAGGTAATACACATACCTAATACATATACTTCCGTGTAGGCATGCTTAATAATTTCCATAGCTGAATTATCTGCATCCTTCTGAACCTTGGTAAATACTACATTAGAGCTTTGTTTTGCTTATAGCATGTCTTTCCCATTCTTTTTTTGCCCTTGCAATTATTTTCCTTGCTTATGAAAGCATAGGCAGGCTATGACATTTCTACTAGGATTCAGAAATATGTGTGAAGCATTAGAAAAAGAACCTGTATCTGACTTCTCTGTGTGTGGGGGATGAGGGCTGTGATAAAGAGCTCCTTAAAAATATGCTTTAAATTGACCTTTGAATCTTGTTCAAGTTTCTGTCTTGTATTTTTAATTTGTGATAACTGTTTTTCTTTTCCTATTTATCAGCTTTCTTAAGGTTTTCACACATTCAAAACATTAATCTCTCTGATTCTGTTATTGCTGTGATCATTTTGCAGTGTGTCATTATACACTACTGTTTAACATTTACACTGATTGAAGAAGAACGCATTGTGTAATAATTTAAAGACAACTATTTAGAATTTGCATATTCTTTCTCTTTTTCATTATATTCCATTTTAATGAAGATTTACAATCGTCTCCTTCTTTGGGAACATCTCCTAATTAATTTTAAAAAAAAGAAAATATTTACTTTACTTGCCAAAGGATTAATAAATTAACAAAGTACTGATGTCTGGGTCCTTTTATTAGTTGGTAAATAAGCTCTGACAAGAAGAATTCTGCATAATGAAGATACTACTTTTTCTAGTTTCTTAACATTTTAAAGTAACTAGACTCAAGACTGCCTCAGTCTGAAAACATTTCAGCTAACTAAATCAGAATCGAAGGGGAATGAACAAAATAATAACAAAGTTACTTGATTTTTACCGCATTTTATGAGTATGTTTGATAAAATTAGTTTCCCACTTTGTGTTCTGATCTCGACTGCAGGCATTTTAGTTCTCACTGCTTTTCATTCAGTATAAACATATCTTAACATCCTCAATTTTTTTTTGAAAAAAAAAGCATCCCTTTGAATATTTTATAATAAATAAACATCACTTAAGATTTATCAAAAAGATGGATACCCTGATACCGTTTACTTATAGATGTTCTTATTAACTGTATTCTGAAGCCCATACCAAAGAGCTTTAACCAATTTATCAATTCTCAATACAGAAATTCTGTAATCTTGAAGTACATTTTAAAAAAGAACAGAGAGTAACTAATTGGCATTACATATTATCTGTGTAGCTACATAATAATAGTAATATGCAATACTTTACATATATGGTCCTGTAGAACTGGCTTCGGTAAGATTATATGGCTCCTCTCACCATGTGGAGTTTTCATTTCACTGTAAAAGCTTACTCCATCTCATACACTGCAACATAAAGGAAAACTCTAGGATTTGAAAATATTTGAAGATATTTGACTAAAATATCTGAATGAACATACCTGTCCTTAGAAGAAGCTCTCAGTACAGTAATTGAAGTTTCCTTCTGTTCTGGACTCTCACAAAAATGCACATT
Source organism: Gallinula chloropus (assembly GCF_964237585.1). Taxonomy (NCBI): domain Eukaryota; kingdom Metazoa; phylum Chordata; class Aves; order Gruiformes; family Rallidae; genus Gallinula; species Gallinula chloropus. The sequence continues at coordinate 60,170,213 of NC_140088.1, forward strand.
GGTGTGAGTTTAACACTGCTAAAGAATATAATGCATTTAGTGTCTGTTCAGTGTCTCCTTGTGCATATATACATTTTATAATAAGAGGAGCATTTTGTATGTGACTATCTGCATAAAACAGGTATTCTCTTATTGTTTCATGTAAATTATTTTTTAAACACCATCTTTTCAGGTACATTGAGTGCAAAAAAGTTTCAATCATCTGAAAAATATATCTGCCAGACAAAAATAAGATCAATTCTATTTACAGAGTAGGTGCTGATGTCAAGAAATCTCTTCCAGTTTGGAATCACCACTTCATAGATTTATATGGTTCACACACTAGCTTGTTTTAGTGAGTATCTGCACTACCTGCTCAAAAATTCCTAGCAGAAATCCATGTTGGGAAAGTTGAAGTGCAAGTCTCCAATGTCTCCGACATTCCTTAACCATTCAACTTTGCACTAAGGAAACACAAACAAGGTCCATTTTACCAAATTATACATGTCAAATTCTTAAATGAACTATAGTCAGCTCTTCACAGGATGACCACCAGCAGCAAAAGGCAGTGGAGGATGAGATCTCTGGTTGCAGAGGAGGGGTCTGGAAGCACACTGACAGTTTTAATCCTGGCTGACAAATACTCAGTTTCATTCAATAGGTTTATATAACACTTTTTAAAAAATTATAAATGAGAAAAAAAAAAGATGGATACCATATTGCAGGGAACATAATGATGTAGCAAGCTCAAATGACTTGCTCCAGATAATTTGCAGGTGACTGTTGAATCTTCCAAATTGGTGTGTGTGTGTGTGTGTGTCTATCTGTTTCATATTTGCGGGAGATATGTCAATAATGAATAGCACGAGTGTTTTCAGAGAGTATCTTCCCATCGCTGGAATCACAGTTTGCCTTTTATGGCAAACCTGGGTAAGTAGTGAGAGCAAAGAGGAAGTTGTCTTTTTATGAAGCACATTTTAACACACACAGTACAGCGTGTTGGGTTGCTGGAAGTGCTTCTGCAGGGGGTGACCACAGTGGTCTGCACTGGCTAACGTCTCTGGAGCCTGGATAGGAAGGTACAAATTAGAGCACTTCTACCCCTGGCTGTTCTAATCGAGGCTGGTGCTGGAGCAGAACTGACCTCAGAATTAGGGATGTGTGACTAGCTTTCTGTCCTGATGAAAGGGATTATGTGACATGGATGCTCATGATAGCAGGGGACTGGGCTTAATGGCAGGAAGCTAACATTCTGGCCACCCAATGGGGCAAGAGAAGCTATCTAAACAAAACCTGCGAAAATACTTTGTATAAGCACAGTATGATTATATAATTATAAATTTATTATAGCTGCTGCCCTACAATATTATGCATTAAGGCAGATCTCTGAGAGATCTCTTAAAAGCTGTCTTTATCAACATCACTTCAGAAGTCAGGCCTAAGTTTTTAAAATTCTGACAATGCTGCCTTAAGATCTTTTGAAAAGGTACTTATTTTAAATTAAAACATTTTAATATTTACTTTCACTATAGTGAGTGTTCTGTGTTTACCTTTGTTAAAAAAAATTTTGCTCCTTTAATAACATATTGTGAAAGCAACGCACTAATTTATCTCTCTATACAGCTTCTCTGACTGCAGATAGGATTATATTTGCTACTGTGCACACATACAAGACATCAGGAGTGACAGTAGTTTTAGGAAATGGAAAAAATTCACAGAAAATATGTGTCATCTGGTTAAATTTGTTCATAGTGCCACTGGAATAGAAACACAACACATACAATTACTTTTGATACAATTCTGCAGCCTGCAATACTTCGTATAGAAAGGAAGTAAGTCCAAAACATTATTTCTATTAATAAATACATGTATGTTTTCTTTGTTTCTTCCTTGCACTGTCATATTATTTTTTTGATAAAAAAGATGCTTTCAGTTTTAGAACGAAAAGATATGGAAACAAAATTACCTTTAGAGGCAGATTATACTGCGAGGGGAGCACCTGGTCCCATAGCTGAGGAAATATTCCTGCCCCAGGAATGGCTGTTGCCCCACACCTCACTCCTTGCTGCCTCCCTGGCTGTTCTGGTGCCAAGGGGCCTGTCCGAGTGGCCCCCACCAGTTGTTCTTGCTGGCTCCACCAGTAGCAACCACCAGCAGTTCCACTCTGCCCACCCTGGCTGGGTTTATTATTTCTACTAAGATTAAAAGAGCAAGGAAATAGTGGAAAAATTGTATACCGCAGCTAGCTCAGTAGAGGTGTTGGACTAGCAATATTAGCAAAACTTTCACTGAAGTTAAACTGGATCCTCTCCAACAAAGCCTTCTTCAAGTATAGTGATAAAAAACTGATCCAGTTTTGTGCAAGTTGAATTTACCTTTAGGCACAGCAGGCTTTTACTATCAGTACTACTACTAGCAGTGGTAGACAGGTGCTGCAAACAGGGAGTCAAAATCAACTATGCCTAAAAGATTTACTATCCCTTCTCAGCATGAAGCGATAATCAGGAAATATCATGCCTGCCGCTTCTCTAGTTTCTGTGAAGAAAGTGGTCTGGCCATATAAACAGAGAGCAGAAGGATAGCTGCACACTCCTATGAATACATTGTCCTCCAAAGGCACGGCAATAACTGGGCTACCACAGTGCTTAACAAAAATGGAATATAGTTTGGGAGTTTCAATGCCTCTGAAAGCTTATCCTGAAACACTGATTTTTTTTCATCTTCTGTCTCTTCCAGCTCTGGATTATGGAGCAAAACAATTGTTCAGGCTTTCCTCTACAGCATTATTTCACAGTAATATTTTTGGCTGCTATCAAGAGTGCAGAATATAGATTACAGCCCTTGCTGTTAGGCTAAATCTAGTACAACATATCTCTCTCAGCCTAAAATTTCAATACAGAAGAGAAATAAACCTAGAAAATTAAAATACCCCAGATAACCTTGTCGAAACAGCAAACTATTTTTCTAGTTAAGAAATTAATAACAGGAATAGTAATTAAAAATATTAAAAGATGAAATGAGATTTTTAGTGAGTTTTTGTTTCAATAATTTGTTTGCTATTGCTTAAGTTCCGCTGGCTTTTGAAAGCTGGTTGGTTCAGCTGAGATGGCGGGTTTTTTCTTCATAGTAGCAAGTATGGGGCTGTGTTTTGGATTTGTGTTTGAAACAGTGTTGCTAATATACAGACCTTTTTGCTAAATAGAGACTTCTTTTGTTACTGCTGAGCAGCATTTACACAGAGCCAAGGCCTTTGCTTCTTGCCCCGCCCCACCAGTGAGTAGGCTGGGGGTGCACAAGGCTTTGGGAGGGGACACAGCTGGGACATCTGACCGCAACTGAACAAAGGGGTAGTCCATACCAAATGGTGTCATGCTCAGCTTATAAAGGGTTGGGAGAAGAGAAGGAGGGACTAGACAGTGAAGGTGAAGGCGTTTGGAGCGATGGCATTTGTCTTCCCAAGTCACCGTTACTCATGACGGAGCCCGGCTTTCTGGGATGGCTAAACAACTGCCTGCCCATGGGAAGTGGTGAATGAATCCCTTGTCTTGCTTTGCTCGTGTGTACAGCTTTTGATCTACCGATTAACCTGTCTTTATCTCAACCCACTAGTTTTCTCACTTTTACTCTTCTGATTCTCTGCCCCATCCAGCCGGGGAGGGGGTGGGAGGCAAGCGAGTGGCTGCATGGTGATTAGTAGCTGGCTGGGGCTAAACCAATGACATCTGCATTGCTAAAAATATTAATTAATGTAGGGGGGTTTGTTCTATTTTGTTTTAAATTATGATTGAGGTTTACTTCTTTTGTTTCTTTTATATTTCAATGAAAAGTATTTTAATGATAAGCTAGTAAGATCTACTTAAATAACATCCAGTTTAGATGAGCACATTATTTGAAAACTCACTATGTAGAATTCCCTCCATCAGCCTTCTCTCAATGCATGCGGAAGTGCAGTCAAAACATTCATAGTCTTAGATGTCTATACACCTTATATTATGCTGACTATTCACTTTCAAGGAATTATGTTGTGGTGATTATGTAATATGCAGGCTTTGCCAATATACAGATTGATATTTTAGGTGCTGCGTACGGCTGCCATTCCCTCCACAGAGACTGAGTACTGCTACAGTGACATAATATACTGATGGCAATACCCATTTTGGTCCAAATAAGGAACTTGTCATTTTTTCTTGTTACCTCTAGAAAAGTCCTTTAGAAAATATAATGACTTCCTAGAAAAGAAATATGAAATAGATGATGTATATTCATTTGTAGGAGAAAAGGCGTCACAGCATTTAATTGATATTAATGAATGCTAAAATCCCTATTCAGATACTATTCTGTCATTTATAATAAACAAAGGAAAGATATCTGGCTTCCCTAGACTACACTGTGACCCAATTACAAATAAAGTTCAATCTTCTGGAGCTATTCACTAGAAATAATAAAACTGGTCTTGCATATATTTGTTTCATATATGGAGCAGTATATAATATTTTCTCAATATGGCTACAAATATCTTTTAAGGTGTTCTGATTGTTGAGCAAAATTATGTTTGCCCAGCAGCTCTGCAAGACCTTTTGGAAGAAAATAACTTCAAAAAGAGAATGCAGAGATGTGTTTCTCCACATGGCCGATATCAAAGATCCATTCACAATATGAAAAAGTTTCAGAAGCACATTTAAAACATCATTTGGTGTGTCGCTGAATCACATTTAAGAGCAATTTGTCCTTGAGTGTCTACAGAGGAACAGAAAAAAGCTTTATATCCGACCTGGAAGGAAGCCTGTCTGTATCTACTGTTAACCTTTGGAACTCATGGCAGCAAAAAAAATCATTGATATAAGCCTTGAATTGATTGGGGTTTTAAAGAGCAATCAATCAATCGATTGATCTATCTATCTTTTGGGAAAAAAAAAAGACACTCCTTTAAGCAGGTGGCTTCCTTTAGACATCTGCTGGAAACATGCACAACAACTTAATGCTGTATCTCCAAATTCACACAGTGCAATGTTTCTTTTGCACTGTATCTGATACAGTGTGCAGATCCTTCAGGTTCTCTCATTGTTAGATTCTACAGAGAAAATAATCATTTCAGCCACTCGTGTGATAAACCAGCACTTGAAAGACTCAAATGTCAAGTTCTTTTCATCGCATCGACAGCAGGTGTTAGACCTAATCTTCCCTTGGTTTATGCCACTGCTTTGCCTTTACTTCACTGCAAAATGTGGAATTGCCTTGTATATGCTAATGGGAACTGCATTGCCCATTATTTCTCCAATTTCATCTATATTACCCTTCACCTGTTAGCGAACAAAGCAATGGTGCATATTATTCTCCCCTCGATGCACATCCCATTAGACTTCAGTGGAGAATACACCCCCCTTGTGTGTAACCAAGATGAGATTCATAGAGATTCCCCATTTGTGTTTACAAGTGCATTGTTTCTTTACTACCTAATCTGTGCTTTTTATATTCATATAAGACCCACAGACCCACAGCTTAGATATGATCCCAGTTTTTCCTAAGCTCAAAGATATGTGCATCCAGAGCTAAAGCTAAGTTCCACCACCTCCAGAATATCCAGCATTCCTTCTGATGACAGATAAATTTGCAAGTAATAGAAAGTACTTATCATGAAGTTCTTTGCTACAAACTGTCACAGGGTGATCACATGCTTTTAACAGTCAATATACTTCCAAACACAAGCTTGGATAAAAGAATTTGTGAAATACATAGATTCCTGTTCCATATTTAGAAATATTCTTTCATCTATAAATTTATATGTTTATGTATTTTCATTCGTATAACTATACGTGAACTTTTGAATTTAGTTAGCATTCTGATGAGTTCAATTACAGTTGATGACTCTGCACTATACTTTAAATACCACTGTGAATTAGCACAGTATGCTTTCTAAAACACCATGACGTTACACAATCAGAAAAACAATTATGCATCAGAATGCATAGAGAACAATTGGCAATGATGTTACATTTCAGTACTGTTCTTCATTGATAGGAGGTAGTATAAATAAATATAATCCATTCTACATTTAAGCATATGAAAGTCAGTGCTATGTAAAGATACAACCTTAATTTTACTCTAAAATCTAAGTGCCTACTGCAAAAAACTTACATTTTCAACCTCATGCTGAAACTTAGTAATATAAATTGTCATCTATAGACCTCTGAGGCCAACAGAGCTATAATCAAATTTTCACCTGCGGTTGGGTGATAGAAAGCATGGTAGATTTTCTGTCCTCTCTTTATTACTCTCGTTAAAATATTTAGGTGGTTCCCAGGGAAAATGCTACGCTATGGCTAATTCAAACCTGTTTACATTAGAAAGTGAAAGAAGGCTCTTTGTATCCTGTTAGTCACAAACATTTCCTAGTCTCATCCTGTCATTTCCCCATGGGGGTTCTGGGTGCCATTCTTGACCGTACAATACCCAGTTCTATTGAATGGCTTTGGGGACTGCTTGTTTCATCCTTTTCATCTTTGATTAAAGTCTGAATACAGATTATTTTTTTTTTTACATGGTGTAGTTTCTAGCCTATGGGGACTATATCAATACAGAAGGTAATCTATATTCTTAATTTAATGTTCAGTAGATGCACCCATGGAGGAAATCCCCCATAAATTACAGCACATTCGTAACTATATTTTTGGTGACCAGAGAACTAGAAAATTGCTTGGTATCCTGAAATGTGTTTACAACTTGGATTTATAATCTGATGTGTTTGACAGAAAGCTAACAGCCAAAAGTGAGCCCCATATTAATGCAATTTACAGAACTAATCTTAGAGGCGGTATTATAAATTAATAAAGTAACTCAAAGGAAAATTTTAACATACAATGTAGGAGTACACTTACTTTGAGTTGAAATGCTCTGGTCTGAATCCTTCTAAAAAGGTCATAATCTGAGGATTTTATTTTTTATTAAAGCCATAAACATTCAGGCTAGACTCTTTTTTTCCCAGATTTACAGATAAATTGACATGTAATGAAAAACGACAACAAACTACATGCCATTTGAATGAAGCTGAAAGATTGTTTCTCAGCATTTGGATAGAACACTTTCTTCAGGCTTACAAGTATTAGGAGTCTGCAAACACTGTTCTGAAATATCTAATGAGGTCTCAGTGACCTAGAAAAGGCAGTGTATGGAAAGCAGCTTGAAAAAGTGAGGTCTGTTCAGAAAGAAGCAAATAACTGTCTTCACAGGAAAGCTAAGTATGGATCTATTTGTGTGGGAAAGAATGGAATACCTGCTCTCTCAATCAACATTAACAGCATTGATAGGAATTAGGAAAGCAAAGCGAAAAAAGTAGTCTCACAACAGTTATTATATTTGTAAATTCTCAGGACCATGTTTCGAATGATTAAGTGAGAATTTCATGCTTCATTAAAAAAAAGCGTACAGCCTGATCTTCAAAGAGAGGGAACGGAGGATGGTAGAAGATGAAGGAAAGAGACAAGCTGAGGGCATATCCGCACACATGCCTGCAGACAGACCTTGGGTATACGTTGCCTAAAGATCAAGGTGGCTGGATGTGAGAAAACTCTGAGAAACCGTGTAGTAATGTAATGCAAAGCTCTGAGCTCATAAGAACAACTGAGAGCCCTTTCTGAAAGTTGTAGTTCATTTTAGCTACACCCATTTTTCTATTAACGCACTTTGAACAGAAACTGTTCTACACCCCAAATGAGAAATCACTATATTTTTTAATAATGTTTTTTTTCCTGGATTAAGACCCATGATTTTTCAGAACTGCTCATCAAGATTATGCATTTTAATTTATGGAAATAGTGAATTGCTCAGGAAGAAAACTGTAGACAAATTACCAGACAGTTGGGGGAATAAAAAAAATATCTGAATTTAGAGTGTAGATAGAGCACAATTATCCTTTAATGTCCGCTTTTGAGAAGTCCATGTTTAGCTACTGGATTCTCTTGGCTTTTTAGGCTGACATAATTATTTTTAGCACAGTAATATTTGGAGAAAAAGAATACATAAAATAACCTGGAAATACACACCCCGTTTCATTAAATCAGTCATCACGCATGAATAGGCTAAAAAAAAAAAAAAATTTCCTTGATGGAGAATGACATCATGATATTCAAAACCTGAAGGACTGGGTAGAAGGCAGATTTTGTACTCTGAGGGACAGTAGTGGGGCCAACACAGACACATTATTAAATAAAACAGATTGCTCAGAGCAATGTAAATATTAAAAAAAAAGTGACCACCACATTTTACCATTTCTACCTAACAGAACAAGGAACCTATCAAGAGCAATTATTTTGGAAGTTTATGTAGAGTAATTAAAGTTCAGAACATTCATTCTTCCCTGCCCCCTGCTTTTACAGGCACGGGTGAGTTTAATTTGGAGAAAAGAACATGGAGATGAAGAGCTTTATTAAATTACCTAGAAAGGAAGTGAGAGATCTCTTGCTAGATTTAAGAAAGTAAACCATAGATCCAAACAATCTCAAAACTGGAACTTTAAGCAAGATTTTACCTCCATTCAGCTCACTGAAGACACACAAAGAGTAACAACTAGCTTCATCTCCAAGAAAAGTATGTCTGCTACTGGTTAACAATTTCCTATTTAAACCAGAATTAAATTCTGCACTTTCCAAACAGGATTAAACAAAGCTAAAATAGGCAGAGTATATAATCTGCTCTGGCAGAAGGAATTTAGAGTGTTTATGACTGCATGGGCTTATATTCTACTACATAGGAATGGTAAATTAGAAGTGAAACATATAGACAGCATAACAAGAGCTACTTCCCAGAAAATTTCAAGCCTGCGTAACAAAGATTCCCTTCTTGGCCAAGGAGGAATTCATGCCTGAAGTGCCTGGAAAAGAAAAATCTAGGCCATCGGTTTAGACAACTGACTGAAGTACTCAACTGCTAGAAGTTTGTATTACTAAATTTTACATTGTGTCCTCAAGTTTCACAAGCAAGACCATATCACAAGTTCTTCTAGCCAACTATCTGGTGTTTGGCAGTGGCCAAAAAACACACGCTCTATTGGGCAACCGTCTGTTCATGATATATTGTGAATCACAGGCAAGAGCTGCACTTTTCATAACAACTCCTCTTCATTTTTCATGGGTTACATCTTGAATTCTGTTGGCACCCATGTCAATGTGGAACACCTCTAAGCAGGTAAGAATTGCAAACAAAAATAAACAAGTCAGGAAAAGAGCTGCAGACAGTTTGTAAAACCATACTGAAAGAGAAAGTAAGTATCGTTTTTATACTGTTGTGCAAAAACTACTTGGGGTAGCAAAAGCAAAAGAGGTTGCTGTGAAACAGATTTCTCAAACTTTCAGTTCCCAGAAATTCTGTGTATCAACACACAGTTTTATACATATGCATATACATATCTTACTGTATATGATACATAAAATGCATGATGATAAATCACACAAATAGGTATCCTGTAGCCCCAAAACTACACCCTGTGAATTTCAATTTTGCAGGCAAAAAGCACCCAATCAAAGAATCATACCTAAGAAACTGTGACAGTGGGAAAAGACACTTAGCTCTTGATTTCAAACAATCAGAGGATGATTATTTAATGACATAAACCCACAAAGTCTGATGCAAAGTCTCTCTTTACATACCCTGCTTCCTGAAATTAAGCATTAACCATACAGTAGTGGAGCAAATAGGCAGTCTTTTAAAAAATGGTATGTTTTCATAGCTTGCATGGAACAGGGGAAGCTGCACATTCTCTGCATCTTGGAGTTCACAGAAAATTCCTCAGCAACAGTGAGAGGACCGCAGACATTTATGTATCTTGTCCAGCTTCAGTAGACACTTAGGTCCACCTCACAGGAACACAATGACCATAATAGTACCCATCACAGAAACTATTCTCCTCAATTGTACAGGCACAGTGAAACCATGGGCCAAAGCTGAGCTTTGAAATAGCTGTAAAATTGCAATCGATGAGAAATGTTTGTGCCATAATTTAAAAACCAAGGAAGGAATGGCTGCCCTGGTGTCAAGACAGCATGTATACGCTATTAACACGAAAACATCTCACCTGGAAAACTGAAATGCTTTCTTTGTTAGACAACAGGCTGCACTAACAACTCATATTTTTCTGTTATCTGGGATCTTTTACTGAAGTACCAGATCAAACTTTAAAACTTTCTAACAAAGGTCAGAAAATAGGAAATATTTTTTTGTAGGAAATGTTTAATAATTTTCTTCTGGTACATGCTGATGTATTTATTCTGTTAGAGAATTGAAAAATAAAAATAACATTATCATTATAGCCCCAGTCAGCATAAATTATGGAAAATGATGCTGCAATATGTCCAATATATGCTTCCCACTGTGAAACGGTATCTTTCTTAATCTTAAAGATTTCAGAAACCATGTTTGCCAGGCATTTCAAGAATAAATATGAGGACACTCATTGAATAGAAGCTGCAGAGGGCAAATCTTTACAGCCAGTATGGAAATCATAGCATGGAAAATATTCAGAGATACTATACTGTAAAAAAAACAGGTGCATATTACCAATCAAAAAAGGGTTAAGGAGGTTATAAAAATGAAGGAAGTACCCTTCAAATACTTGAGATCACATTAAAATGAAGAAAATAGCAAGACCAATGAATTCTGGCAGATTAAATGTAAAAGCAAACCCAAATGGTCTAAGAAGGGAGCTTGAGGAGAAACTATTAGAAAAAATAAGCACTAATAAGAAACCTTCCTTGAATTTCATTGATGATAAATTACTTCTCCAAGTGATGGAGAAGCCAATGAGGAGAGGTGCCATGCTGGACCTTGCTCTCACCAGCAAGGAGGGAGTGGTGGGGAATGTGAAGCTCAAGGGCAGCCTTCACTGCAGTCACCATGAAATAGTGGAGTTTGCGATCCATAGGGCAGTGAGAACAGTGCACAGCAAGCTCACTACCCTGGACTTCAGGAGAGCAGACTTTGGCCTCTTCAGAGACCTGCTTGGTAGAGTACCATGGGGTAAAGTCTTGGAGGGAAGCTGACTAGTTTTCAAGGGTCACTTCCTCTGAGTTTAGGAGGGGTGCATGTCAACAAAGGAGCCAGGCAGAAACACCAGGAGCAATGCAAGGATCAATAAGGAGCTCCTGGACAAACCCAAATGCAAAAAAGAAGCCTATAGAGGATAGAAGCTAGGGCAGGTAGCCTGGAAAGAATGGAGAGAAACTAAGCAGCCAAGGACCATGTTAGGAAACCTAAACCTTGATATAATTAAATCTGGCTAGGGATGCCATGGATAAGAGAAATTTCTTTGGGTATGTCAGTGATAAAAGTAAGACTAGGGAAATGATGGGCCCTCTCCAGAAGGAAATGATATATGTGGTTACCCAGGATACAGAGAAAGCTGAGGTACCTGAGGATTTTTTTGCCTGAGTCTTCACTAGCAAGTGCTCTAGCCATAATGCCCAAGTTGCAGAAGGCAAAGGCAGGGACTAAGAGAATGAAGAACCATTCGCTGTAGGAAAAGATCAGGTTTGAGATCATCTAAGGAACCTGAAGGTGCACAAGTCCATGGGACCTGATGAGATGTATCCATGGATGCAGAGGGAACTGGAAGATGAAGTTGTTAAGCCACTTCATATTTGAGAAATTGTGGCAATCTGGTGAAGTTCCCACTGACTGGAAAGGGGGAAATACAACTCCCGATTTTCAAAAAGTAAAAAAGAAAGACCCAGAAAACTACAGGCCAGTCAGTTTCACTTCTGTGCCTGGTACATCCTCCTGGAAACTATGCTAAGGCCTATGAAAAATAAGGAGGTCACTGGTGAGAGCCAACATGGCTTCATTAGGGGAAAATCATGCCTGATAAATTTGGTGGTCTTCTATAGAGGTGTTGCAATGATGGTGGGAAAGAAAAATGCAACTGGACTGGAGCAAAGCATCTGACACTGTCCCACATGGCATCCTTATCCCTAAATTGGAGACACATGGGTTTGATGAATGGACCACTCAGTAGATAAGAAACTTACAGGATGGTAGCACTCAAATAGTTGTGGTCAACTTGTCAATGTCCAAGTGGAGATCAGTGACAAGTGGCATTCCTCAGGAGTTGCTATCAGGACATGGACAGTAGGATTGGGTGCACCTTCAGTACGTGCAGGTGACAGCAAGCTGTGTGATCATTAAGATGATCAGGGCTCTGGAGCACCTGAAGAGAGAAGGCTCTGAGGAGACCTTATAGAAGCCTTCCAGTATATGAAGGGGGCCTACAAGAAAGCTGGAGAGAGACTGTTTACAAGCTCATGGAGTGATAGGACAAGGGAAAACTGTCCTAAAGTGAAGAAGGGTGGATTTAGATTAGACATAAGGAAGAAATTCTTCACTATGAAGGTGGTGAAGCACTAGATCAGATTGCCCAGAAAAGCTGTGGATGTGATTCTACGATATTATTCCACCTCCATTTCAGATACATCACAAAGGTTCAGAGGGAGTTTAGTGGAAGCCCTGCTTCATGAGGAAGAATAGCATATGCTAAGGTCCATCCATCTGTTAAAACATGTATTTTTGTGGAATTCAGAAGTTTACAAAACCAAAAGCAGCACTTAGATCGTTAATATGGACTAGTTATCTCTTCCAATACAAGAACTGGAAACCAGTAATAAAACTAGAAGGTACATTCCAAACAAAAGGAAAGAATTCTTATGGGAGTCCCTGGTGAGGAAGGCATGCAGACTCATAGGGTAGAAAGAACGTTTCCATGGTCTGCTGTGGCCATTGCTATATTTTTAAGAGTTAAAGCACTTCCAGAAATGTACTACAGTGGAAAAGAAATCATTTAATCACCCCACGCAATTTCCATGTCTACCTGCTTCACTGTTTCTTGTAAGCCAGTTCTCAGGTTTGCAGTATCAAACATCAATCTCTGCTTTCTTTAATATGGAAGCAGTACCATTTAACAGTAAGTATTTAATTCAGTTAGCTACTGTACTGCAATGATTTGTATGCCAAATTTTTCTAGGTTCTTTACTCCCTTGGACAGCTGTGTAAGCTTTCCAATTGCTTGCATAGCTCAGCTATTACAATTGTACAAATATTATCTATTTGATCTCAGGGAAGTTTTAAAAATAATTGTTAAACAATGATTATGTTTTGATTAAATAAATATTGCTAGTGTGGCATTCGTTAGGACATAATTGAAATTTGCCATGAATAATTTGTTACCATGTTTGTCATCCTAACTCTGATTTAAATTGTGGATATATTTGTTGGAAAGTCATCCTATTTTGCAAATTTGACATCAATAGCTGTTTCATGAGTGTATTTGACATTATTTCTAACATTTTTATGCCAATCACATTTATTCTAAACTGCTTATTACTTTATTGCTGAAAATGGCAACATGTATTTATTTAGCTTTTTACTTTAGATTCAGCAGGCTATCACTTGCTCTGTTAATCAGATCCAACCTTGAGGATTATAGTCACTAGTTTCAAGTTTATTTAATTGCTGATACTCAGAAAATGAGAATTTAGTAATGCAGTTACATTTACATCTCTGATAAGCTGTTTTTTTACAGGATTCATTATGTTTGGAAAGAACAGATTTTTTATTTCCCTTCCTTTCTCACTACATTTATCTTATACTATTCTAAACCCTTTTTGAATGTTTGTTTTTACGCGTGTACTAAGTGCAAAAATGAAATTTAAGTTTCATGAATTAAGGACAAAAGATTAATCAGCTAAATTCTTCAGAAAAGTTGCTAAAGCATCTCTGACTTAAAAATCAGCTACACCAATTTCTTCTGAGCTGGGAAGAGTCATTGTTAGTAGAATAGGACAAAAGAGAAAAGAGCTGAGATTTGTTCAGACTTTTCTTCCCAATAGTTTTGTGTGATGAGAGGCTCATCAAGAGCACTTTTACTTTCTCCCTCACTCCTTATAATTTATAATCATGAAGACTGTTACCAATATGGCTAAATAAAAGTACACAAAACAGAAGAAATATTGCTATGTCTTTGTACTAGTGTAATCACCCCATCATCCACACTCCACATTTCAGACTGTGCTACGGACTATCAGTAGTCTTGGTCCCACAGACAAATGTCTAGGGATTGGAGCACATCAGGCATACTGCTAGAAGCACATCTTGGAATTTTGTTTTAATTGAAAGATACCCAGTTCATGTGCTGTGAGTCTGCTCTTCAACAAGCACCAAAGCATTCTGAGTGGCAGGAGTGAGATGATTTTGGAGCCCCAAACAGATTCAGACAGAGACTGAGCTCATGCACACAGTGAAAAAATATTTGTCTTCTTACTTGATTCTTCAGTACTTGCTGGGTATTTTGTAAGAAGGCAGGATGCCCTCTAAAGAGCTGTTGTACCCTCTGATCCTCCAGTTCTGTAAAGAATACTACACTTAAGACTTGCCTGTATCATGACCATCTCTAGTATCTCCTTTAATAATTTATTAGCTTTAAGGTTAACAGTCTACTGTAACAGTGAGTTTTCTGTGACCAGCTAGTACCCAATTTCATATTTTGTGGTGTTTTTTTTCCCCAAATTTTTCCTATACAATGCTTGGATTTTCTACAATTACCCTTGTGTTTTGCTATATATCTCATTAAAATCAGATTATAGAAGAAATTAGCAGCTTTTTCCCTGCACCCTCACCAGAAAGAGGATATTATTCTCAGAGACACAGGTCCAGGCAGAAAGTTGTAAAGAAAAAAATTACAGAATTTATGGATTCTCATCCTTTCCCCCAAACTATGGTAAACCAAAAAAATCCTTGAGCTAAGCTGTTATTTCTTCACATTATGCATGGAAAATTTCTCCCACTGATCTATTAGTTCAGCAAATAGGAAGAGGGAGATGGGTAGAAACTGTTTTTACATTCACTAATAGCAGAGATCATGTGAGAATGCTGCAAGCTGCAAGTCTCAAATATATGCTTGAATATGAAGTACCACAGATCTTAATTTTCCCAGATCTCAGCACTACAAAGGAAATGAAAAGTAAAGTGAAAAGCATTAGGCAGGAGTTTATAATGGAAGGAATTGAGGCAGCAGTACTATTCATTGCTAAGCTCTTGGTTATTTTTAAAGGAAAGGCTTATATCTTCTGAGACCTGAAAGCAGCCTGCAGCCTGCTGGAAAGAATGAAGTGAGATAACAAAGTCCAAACAGGACACTTTGATTGACAGCATGCAGACTGGTCCATGAGTACTGAAATCATAACCAACCTTTCATATAAAGTCACGTTGAAATATACTAGTCTTGCTCCGACAAGTTTTAAGATTTTGTATGTGTTAAGAACAAATGTGATTTGTAATCAGTGTGGGGTTTGTCTCTCTTTAATGGCATGCTAACTGACTGGGGATGAAGGACTCACTGTGAAGTTTTTATGAAGTCATCTGCTCAACCCTTGAATATCGACACCCAAGTGTTGTCTCTGATTCACTTTGGAATTGACTTTGTAAACTCCTAACAACAATCTAAAAATATTTACAGGAAGGGAAAGCATTTTCAGAAGTATCATAGAATCATAGAATTGTAGGGGTTGGAAGGGACCTCAAGAGATCATCGGGTCCAACCCCCCTGCCAAAGCAGCTCCCTAGGACATATCACTCAGACAGGCGTCCAGACGGGTCTTGAATATCTCCAGAGATGGAGACTCCACCACCTCCCTGGGCAACCTAAGTAGATGTTTTATGTTTTAGGATAATGAAGAAGGGGAAAAGATCTTGGATCCAAGTTTACACTCTGTTAGTCCCTGCCCAGACCAGAGTCAATATAATTCAGATGAGCCGAAGGTTAACAAACCACATTACCAGTTATAGTTCTCCATAGGTAGCTCTATGCCACTGCAATGGGAGTGAACCTTTAGCCTACGGCTACTTTTTCACTCTCACAAAGTATCTCTTACTATATTCTTCCTGAAAGATCCTGTTCTGTTTGGGTAATTTCAGACAGAGACCCATACCTATATCCTTTTGTTTCTAGTTCCATATAGCCTGGTATTTTTTCTCCTGAGTTCCACACTGTAACCTGCACAGCTTCAGCCACATCCTGTACGCAGGTTTCTCTCAAGTTTTTATACTGTATTAAAAAGCCTCCCAGACATATCAGTAAAGGAAAAATAAGGAGAATGGAAATTCCGCCTGTTCAGTTAAATTTAATATTCAGAGAGGCATATACATTTTGTGAAATGTAACTTCTACATATCACAGTCAAATCTGTACCCTTGTTTTCCTTGTGCAGCCACAAAGGGTTGCCACAGTTTCTTGGATACAGTAGAAAATCTACACTTCGATAAAGGAAAAATACACACGTTAGCCAAAGTACAATTATCATGTATATTGGAAATGCCCTCTTCCTATAAATCCTTTGAGAATTTATAAGGGGGGAAAAGTTTTCCAATAGCATGTTAGACATGAAAGCACAGTCACTAAAGGGAACATGGGCTACAAAATACTAGATTTTTCTGCAACAAAATAGGCTTCTTGGTTATCTCCACAAGTAACCTTACACATAGGCAAGGCTGCCAGTTTGCCAACTAACAAAGGGATGAAATAAGTCTCCAGTAGCATTATTATAGGTCAATGGAATATAAGCCAAAAGCAACACAGTATTTAGGAAATGGATGTTGATAATAAAAGAGCCACTCTAATTTCCTGTGGAGTTCTTAAATTAGCTCATCCCATATGCATACTGGTTCAAACTGATAGTTCTGCAAGATAAGCACTTTTACATACCTCACTGGTAAGTAACTGATTTTGTTCTTAGAGAATAAAACCTGCATTGGGTTTATATTGTAATTGTGGATTCAGGCCACGGGGAAGGCCAGCTATTTGTTTTTCTGTCTTTGCTGATTCTGATATGAACTAAGCTGTAGCATTTTGATGCAGCCAGGTTTTAATACAGTCTCAAATACAATTATTAGCATGAAATGGAAAACGCACTTTATTCTTAGCACTTGTGTATAATTGCTATTAATTCTGATGATAAAATGCCTGTGTAGTCAGAGAAAACTTAGCCCTTTTTCCATCTAGAAAAAAGGGTAGTTTGCAGATCACAGAGACAGTTAAATATAGAGCCGCATTAGTATACTTTTTGTAAAATTCTCATTTCCTCCAAGTGAAAGATATTCATTGCCTTCTATTGCCAACACTTGGGTCAGCCAAAACATTAAAAAGAAATATATACAGCAGTAAAGCATTTGTAGCATTTATTTAAAAACAAATAAAGTTTGCAAGGCAGATCAGACTGCAGTATTCATAGTGCTGTTGGTAACCTCACAGTCACTGGAATCACATACTTCACACAAAATTATTCAGAGAAAAAATTTCTACAATATCTTTAGGCAACAAAGGACATTTCTGGTCATCGTGTGAATGCTGTGTGACTCAAACTCTGATACAAACCCAGGATTTTCTTCCTTTCTTCCCTAAGTATGGGAAAGCCTGCTCCTTTGAGAGTTAGAATAGCTTTCGAAGACTTCTGATTTAAATTTCAAACTCTTGATCATAGTCAGGGAGTAAATGTTTTTATCCTGGAATTGAAAATTGGATTCTTTAGCTCTATACCAAGTGAAAATATTAAGCATTTTGTTGTATCCACTATGTGAGCCAAGTTCCCCACTGTGCCTTCAAATCCACACTGAATGAACCATATTTGGATCTGCTTATCAGAAGGAGACATTTAGAAAGACAATGAGCCTGTCCTGCTAGACGGAGACTCCTGATGCTTTTAGATAGGCCCGCGGTGAACTGCAAAATGGGCCCTAAAATCAGGCTGACATGGTCGCTTAACAAGCTGTGGTATTAGCTGTTGGCTCAGAGAATTTCTAGTGTCACCCACAGGGCTGATGATGGCAGCCATCATAATTAGAATGCATGAATCAAAAACACCAGGTGAAGATTTTGCCTTGGAAGAAAGAAAAGACAGAAGGAGGGAATTACCATGCCCTTTGACTATTAAGCTGCTGCAAGCAGCTGGATCAGTGACCAACAGTGACTGAGCGGATTATGCTATGGGGATACTTGCTATAGCCTCACACTTCCCACACCCAGTGGCTGTCAAAGCAAGCGCTGTGACCGACTTCAAAGACAGTGATACAAGAGGCTACATGGGGGAGAAAGGTAACCCCACTAAAGACGGGGTGGAGGGGTGGGGGGAAGAGCCCAGGCTTTTCTTTGAGTTTAGCAAACAATTTCATTTAGAATTAGTTTATTTTATTAATGCTATCACTCCGGATTCATCCCTAAAAAAATGCTAAACTCTGATGTTTGTTGAAGTGGAAAATCTATGTAATCTTAACTGATATGACCTTGAAAGGGATTTGCTGAACTTTTGTATGATTGGATTTTTCCCAACCTTTGTAGACTCTTGATTTTAAAATCTGCCTAACAAAAGCTCTGCCAGGAAAGCTGTTATTACAAAGATGCTTCTCAATAGGGAGAAGTGGGCTAATTGCAAGCTCTTCAGTGAAATAAAGGAAGGTTTTGCAAACAAGTACAGAATTGACAAAATGCACCACATTGCTGTTAACAGAAACTATGGGGGAGAAGCATCAGAAATGGCAAAGATGTCTAATATAAATAGATGCTACAAGACGAGCTAGAAGAGGCTATACAAGATTTCAGATAATTCATAAACAGTAATTGCTCGTCTGACCTTGATGTGACTACAGAAATTCCATTAACTCACAAATCTTGACATTTAATTACATACTAAAAAATATTCTCCCATTTATTTTGACAGGGTCTACAATAATCCTGCATTCGACTTTTATCCACATTTTCAGCTGCTTTTCCCACACTGCAATTTATTCCCAAAGTCACAAATAAAACCCATAATATCAGACTATACTGTTACCTAGAATGTTCTTTATTTCTTCCCAACATCTCAACAGAAACACTGAAAAGGTGGGGTTCACAATGGCATGCTGCCCTTCACCCATTGTGTTCTGAGGTTGAACTGAACCTCCCTGCAGATCATTCACCTGAGCAAAAATTCACAGAGTAAGACCACAGTAAATTATGTTATATGGCAGTTTAAAACTAGCCAAATAGTAACAGGCATTATAATAAGAGAGATTAAATAACAAGGAAAAAGTTTACTATATTTGGAAAATCTCTAGTAGTATTTCTAAGTCAATATTAATCTATAACAATTTAAAAAAAAAATCCAGATATTGCAGCTAAGCTGACAATTGGTGTGATGAAACATGCTGTTTTAAGCACTAATGACGAAGGTTTTGGGTTTTTTCTTCATGTGGTCTAAATAAAGTAGACTCTAGGGAGGTAAGAGATCAGAATACTGCATATTAACTGTATAAATATACTCTAGAATTACTGGATTCCAGCAACATTTACAATGTTTTTTTCCTACTTTCATGTAATTGCCAACCAGAGTAGAGTCTTTTTTCCTCTTAATTCTTTAAGTTCAGCACTTGACTATTCTGTATGAGTTGATGGTATAGGCTTACTGTTGCCTCACCACTTCAGAATGACTATATAAAACCTTTTAATTTAAATACTGTACATTTCTTTTCCTGCCTCAGAACAAAAGCTAATTCTGTCGTTGACAATTTCTTGACTTTAAGTAATGAATTGACATCATCATTTGATTTGAAAAAATAATTTAAAAAAATCTCATATGAACCAGGAATCATCACTGTTATGTAAAGCAGTTTGATTATGCATACTTATAATTCTAAGCAAACTAGAATGTGCCTAACGTGAAACACACTGTACTTTGCTTTGTTTCCACATGTACCTAGCAGTCGGCAGGAGCAATTTCTAGCAGTTCCTTACTGAAAATAAAAACCCCATCATGAAGAATCCTGTAAGATTCCCATAAATGTTATCACTCAACAGTCTGGAACTGAGCCAGAAGGTATATATTGAGAAGATAATATTCTACTTAAAATACCCACAATACTATATGTATGTATATATTCACACTGTAGTAGTCCAATACAGTATGTTATGACTTTAAAAAAAAAATTAAGCTCCATCATTATTCCTCAAAAAACCCAAAACATTTACATGGAAAGCATACATAATACACCTGTGTCTGTATATATAGAGACATGTATACACACACACACACACAGACACAGACTCTAGGAGATAATTCTTTGTGTTAAACACATGGCTAAATATTAACAAAAAAAAAAAAAAGACCAAAAAAAAAGACAGACATTTCTTAACATGAAATCCTTCCCTTTCTTGGTTCTTCTTATTACATTACTCTCTTATCTTCTACTTTCTGGTAGGACCTACATCTCAAATTTTGGCGGGGTGGGTTTTTTTTTTTTCCTTCTTTCTTCTTAATTCTGTTTCTTTACATCAGCCCTAAGACACTCCTCCTTTCTGAATCACTGAGACAGGAACCCTTGACTTCTGCATTGGTTTCTTGTGGTCCTCTCCCTCCAATCCAGATGAATTAATTTTTTGGCTTACATCTCTTTAATGTGTATTTACAGTGTCCTCTCCCCCAACCCTAATAACTATGCATGTTTTCTCACTCGGGAAGGATATTTCTCCAGCTCCAGACCTCTGGACTGCTCTCCCCAGTCTTGTGACCATGTCTGTTTTTCTCTATTTTGGCAGCACAACCGAATACATAAAAACCCCACATCTTTGCCTGTATGCAAATGCTACCTTTCCTTACCTTACTAAAACACTGCTATTAGCATTATCAGCAATCTTTTATTTTTCTTCTGACCAGTTCAAATCATTATATACTATGACAGCTCTATTAATTTCAATCCACTTACTATTTTTCCCAGACAAGCTCTTCCCAGGTTTTGAATAGGAAACATTAGAACTAAGAAAAGACAACAGAGTAAATAAGATTGCTTCTCCCCCAGTCAGTTGTGTTCTGAAGAGCAGTTTCCATTCCAGGTTTACTGTTATTTCAGACTCTGACTCCAACAAATATTGAATGTCTTGTATTTGCCTTTTAATTGTATGCTTTGGAGGGAAGCTAGTACATTTTCTTATTTATTTGTTCACCACCACAGCACACAAAATGCTATTTGCTGCACAGTATGTTGTGAGTGTGATTCCTTTGGATTTCAAAACTGACAGTCTGTTCTTCCAAATTTGGTCCCTTACATTTCACTGGCTCTTGGAACTCATCTCCTAGGTAAAAAAGTAAAGGAGTAGACATTACAGAATCACAGAATGCTTTGGGTTGGAAGGGACCTCAAAGATCATCTAGTTCCAACCCCCTGCCATGGATTAGTTGCATAAAATAGAAAAAAAAAAGGCATCTAGCTACTATCATTTCATTGATTTTGGCACATCATAACAAGAACAGGGATGGTTCACATTAGACCTTTTCTTTTTTCTCCATCACTGGCCTTGGCACTTTTTGAGGAGAAAAGAATATTCAAGGATTCCTTCCATCCTCTTTTCAATCTGCTGGTAGTCACCGAGTTTTTAGTCTCTACTCTGTCTGCTAGTACAGACTGTTCTAAAATCAAGTTCTTCCTTGACTTTTGCAATCAGCGTTTCCTCAGAATATACTGATATCCCTCCTACTTCCCTCTTCGGAATTAAAAAAAGGGAAGGAAATACTGCCCTGCAGATCCTTTCCTGTCTGCCTCAGATGGTGAGGGAGGGAGAGAAATGGATGAACGCAATTCAGCAAATTTCCTTGCTTTTCCCAGCAGGGGGTCTTGCACGTGGTCAGGCATAGCAAGAAACATGATTTCCACAGGGCCTCAGGCAGCAGCCAAATTTCACAGCAGGGGATGAATCCATGGCCACTTCTGAGGCTACGGAACTGCACATAACACAGGCCTCTCATTATAGGGTTGGACAACCCTCTAGAGACTTTCTGCTGCTGCCATATTAACAAGAAATGAGTGGTTTGTGTATGTCACAGGAGCACCCTGTTAAATATTACTGCCTTGTATTATGCAGAGTTGTATGTACGCGTTTCTTTTCTGATAAGGCATAGAGAAATCAAAGGGGAGACAGGGATTTACTGTATGAAGCTTCCAGCCCCATGTGTGAGGCAACACAGCCTGTGACAGGCACGGTGACATCACTTAGCTGTAAAATAAATGGGAGCTTGAGATTCAGCTTATTTTTCGTCTCTATCTTACACATTTCAGAAGTTTCTCCTACCACTTTCATGCAATTCTTTCATAGATTTCTATCATGTAGAGTCACTTTTAATATATTTGAATTTTTTGATCTTCAATAAACTCTACTCTGCTCCTTTGAGAAAAATCTTGCTTACTTTGAAGATATTTCTCTGCTTGCCTACAGTCCGCAAATTCTCTCTAAAACAATAAAAGTTCTAAGTATAAATTAGTCTCTTAAAAATGGCCTCATAGGCAGGTAGCTGATCATTCCACATGCCACGTAAGTTCTAAAGCATGGCTACAGATTGCTATATTAATTTTCATGTATTAAATTTGAAGTCCCAAAGAAAAATAAATATATTTTGGTTCTTTAACAACACACACTTCATGAACTCGAAACCACTTACAAGAACATGTCAGGGAAATTAATTTGAACTGTAATTGTTACAAAATATAGGAAGAGATACAAGGAAAAAAACTATAGTGATCAGAGTTGCACACAACAAATAAAAATGTCAAACTATTCAATAAATGATTTAATCCCATATTTAGTCAGAGAGTACATGATGATGATAATGAAAACTCCTGTCAGCAGTAACTAAACATAATGTTTAACACAGTTCTTAAACCCATCATTTTAAAATCAGAATGTCAAATAAAGCAGAAGAGTTTTAGAAGAATTAAATGACAAGTTCTCTGGACAAAAATAACTACTTTTTTTTTTTTTTTTTGATTGGGCTGAATTTTTAAATTTTTAGTGTCCAAAGTAGAGCCCTGTTAAGTACTGGCTTGCGACCAGTACCAGATAAAACACTGATGTTTTAGGGATTATAAAAGAAGAGAAGGAAGATGACATAGCTGCTGTTTGTCAAGATGGATTTATAAAGAATAAGTTTTATTGAAACAAAGCAATTAATTTTCCATATGCTTGCATATTTGACTGATAAGAATTTCACTGTGAATGTTAGAGTTTTTTTACTTCAGTGAAGCATCTAACTTGATTACTAGAAGAATCTCGCTTACTGAAAATATGATCATATTTTCACACATATTTAATGGTGAAAGTACTGGCTAAATAATAGATCTTAGAATGAGAAGAAAGTCATTACCATGCAGATGGTGTCTAAACTTCTACTCTCCCCCTCATCTCCATTTATTATTTAATAGCAGTGCACAATGGGAAAAGAGACAGATTTAAATATCAATAAAGTTATGTAACTGATCTAATAATTCTTGTCCAATTTTTACATAAAGAATTTCAGAAACAAGGCTGCCATGATTTAGTTGTGTGTTCTCGATGGAATTGTACCCCTTGTACTTCCTGATATTTAATAACTACTCAAGTGCAGTAATCAAAAACTATCTAATAGTCAACCTATGACATTTAACTTAGATGATTATCTATCAGAGGAAAGCTTGCCAGACAGCTGACAGCACATCTCAGTTCTCCAGCATTGCTCTGATACTCCTTATGCTCAGAAACGTGAGTCTGTTTCCTACGCATACCTCAGTGGACAGTTCATTCCTTCACTTCTTGCTTTTGGTATTTTTTTCAAGTGCAAGAGAACTTAGCTAACTCAAAGCACAATGACAATTTGAAGTAGCAGTCTGGCAAAATGTTTTTATTTTATATTGTAAAAATGGATAGAGTTCCAGACCATTCACCTTTGCTTATCCTTATTAGCATTTATGTGTGATAAAGACCATTTTTGTTAGTGACTTATAATCCAGACATCATAAATTACATCAAACTTAGATTTTATTCTTTTTTAATATTGTTTTAAGGCTCAGTTGTAGCATTTTTCACAGTGTGAAGAGTAGGAAGAACTCCAACCATTCAATAAGAAAGAACAAGAAAACAAGGAAAAACTACTAAGAAATTTGGCATAGTATGTAGAAGTACTAAATTAGCAGTATAAAAATGAGAATGAACCAAGAAGTTTTCACTTTTATAAAATAACAGCATTTCCAACTCCACTAAATCAGACGGAGAAGCATGGAGGAGACAATGGGGGGTGGGGGGTGGAAGAAATAAGGAAATCCAAGGTTGGTGGTAAAATGGGTCCTGGGCCTCCTTCCTCTTTTACACCTTCATGATCTGATGGTCAATTGCCCAGATAACTGTGACTGTCTCCCACCATAAAGATCTCTGTATCGCATCATAATAAGCCATGTGATAATTGTCTTTTGTTCAAACCATTATGATTTCTAAACCATATTTCTAGTCACCTTAAAGACTTCTTCTACAGAAGTGAGATGTGTGCACACTGTCCTAAACAACTCAAATTACTGTCAAGTAATGGTATTACAATGCTTTGAAATTATATTTGGGAAAGCGCTTGACAGGAGCGTTTTAGTACTGAGTTTCCTTTTAGTCCATTTTGAATTGACAAGGCTCTGTCATCATAATCTGAAAAGCATTTGCCCGCAGCATACAGACTGAAGTCTAGATAAGCATCCTCAAGACTTAATCTCTTCTACCTTCCAGTTCTTAAAAAGCTTTTGTTGCAAGTAGGAAAAACATATCTAAGCTTTATTTGAGCGGAAGTTTTCCACTATACTGGTGGTTTCTCATAAAAATGCAGTGGGATATTTAATAACTGCTTTTTTCCTAATGAAACCTGTGTGATGTCACAAATTTAGGAACAGAGGAAGGAACAGACAAGAGTTTAAAAGTGGAAAATGACACTGGTTACTTACGACAAATACCTAACTCTCCTCTCTAACTAAAACCACACAGGAATAACGCATTTCTGGCACACAAGAGAGGACTATATCAGGTTTTAAAAACATGAAGTTTCTCAGTTTTATCTGTATTTTTCTGCCAGTATTAAATGCTTTATTCTTATTCCCAGACATATAGCATTTAATTAAACACTCTATCACAAATCTAAAATTGAAAGAAATAAAAGGTGCTAAGTACGAAAGACCGACCACACACCTCATAAAAGTACACATCTCTAGTTGATCTCTTCATTAATACTGAACAAAGGGAAAGATCCAGTTGAGATTTGGTTACTCCTCAGAATTTCTTTTTCACTTTTCTCTTTTCTAAGCTGGAGGAAATCATATATGCCCTTGCCTAACCTTCACTTTTCCTCTGTATATCATTTTCGCAAGAGTTGACCAAAATGGAATTTAACAGTCAAGGTAGGGATGTACATCAATTTATGTAACATTGTAATATTTTCAATAATATTCCCTACACGTCCTAAATATTATTCACTTTTTTGACCTCTGATACATTTTAAGCAGATGTCTTCATTGAGCTGTCTACAGTGATGCCTAGATCTTTGTCCTGAGAGGCTACGTCTAATTCAGTGTCCCTCAGTACATGAAGGATACTGTAATTCGCTCACTGCAGTGTGTGCTATTTCCCTCTCAGGGAGGATGAATTTCATCAGCCACCGTTGAACTTATTTTCTCTGGATGTATCAGGTTCTTTTGGTGTTCCCCACAATTCTCCTCAGTCTTCAATAATCCATACAAACTTTCATTACTGGCAAATATTTCCTCCTTTAGCAAACTGCTCCCTCCACTAGGATTTTAGAGCCACTAGTTGTAGTGAACGTTCTGGAGGAAGGCAATTGTTATCTTCCTTCCAGACTTTTCTTTCTTTTGTCATTTTCAGTAAGTTTCTGCCAGATAACATGGGCAAACGAAGATATTTCCTTTGCATATTTATGTAATTACTCCAAAAAGATTTTTCAAATCCTCTGCAAAGTCTGGGAGATCCATGCTGAAACTTCATAGTCAAGGCTACATATTAATAGGGATTTCATTATATATTCTGCAAAAATGGCATATATTTTAATTCTAATCTTCTTATCCCTCATTTTTTTATCTGTAAATCTCTTTGCATTGGGAATTCTACACTGCTCCGGTGCTTGGAGAACACCCTAGCATTCTGAAGACAGTACTGGAATGCAAAAACAAGTTTTACATATTTTGTGGCTTCTTATGCTGATGAAAAACTAATCAAAGAAAGAACATCTGTAGATGAACCTTTTATTTTTTTTATTACATTTCCTTAAAATGCATATTTTGAGGTTCACTTTTAATGACCACATATGGAGCTAAGTTTTGCATTTCTCCTTTCTAGTAAAGGCACAGGAAACATCGACTTGATAAATGATTGCAAATCTTTGAGAATATTTAGTAATTTCCATCAACATCAAGAGAACTCAGGTATTTAGTGGAAAGATGTCCTTTCAAAAAACAAACTCTAGCACCCCACTGCAGTTGAAGTTAATGCAAATTGCCTATGCTCACTATGTTATCAGACAACGAATTTAACCAGAAGCATGGATGCTTTTCACAATGGTTTTTGATGTTCTGTATACAAAATTAACTATTAGCAAGAAGTCTCTGGAAAACTTTACAAGGCTTGCTTCTGAGATTTTAGTTTCATTTTGCTTTTCAGGCTATGAAATGGCAGCTTGTCTGAGGTTTGTTTTGCTTTGTTACTTTGCACTTCATGTAGTAACTTCCTAACCAACTAATACTGGGAATTAAACTGGCACTGGAAATGGTCTAACAGATACTTCTTTTCATTTTGGTGACTGTATTAATCATAGTCACATTCAGTTCAGAATGTGTTTCCTGCATTGTTTTACAAGCCTTGAGGTGTTATCCAAGACAACTTTGCAGCAAAATCAGCCTGTCTGGTAATCACGAGTCAAATGCTATGTCTGCATTTCTGTTGTTGGTTGTTGTTTGCACGCTAAAGTTTCAGTAAAGTCTAAGAATGCAAAGCAGAGACTATCACTCTCAAAATACTCATGGTAGCAGACAATAATAACAAAAAACCCAAGAGGTGAAAAAGTACTTGGCAAAATTTGTGATAGCAAATCCCGAGGTACTCTACCAAAGTATGGGTGCTTCAAGTGATTACTTTAGGAAAATGATTTATTTATTATTGGTCTGTTTCCATAAGGGGTCTGAAATAACAGCTTCTTGGCCATCTCACAGTTTCCTTGTTACTACTCCTACTCTAATGACCCCAGGGCCCAAAAAACTTAAGAGAAATACATTTATAATTGAAAACCTGCTTTATATATTCAAATTGAAGCATAAACAGCACAGTTACATGATCGGCACAGTACTATTTTCACAGATAGAAATTTCTTTAGGCTGCCAAGAGGCAATGTAAGCGCATGAAAGCTTTTCTATTAGATTAGAATACCAAATCTAGATTGTCAGAATGGTTGTATATTCCTGCTTTTATATTAATGTATTGTCACTTGAAATAGGATTCATTCATTGATCCCATGCTGTCCAGTTCTGCAATGAATTAATCAGAGGAGGAAGGAGAAGGTGTGGAGGGATGAATACAAATAGCTCTGGCTAGAATGATTGGGCAAGAGTACTAGGAAGGGACGTGGCTCTTCCACAGAGAAGGAACCTCAACCTTTCTGCTTTCAAAGCCAGATCCCTTGGACTATTATTCTGCAAGTTACTACATCTGCCCTGAATTAACAGTTTCAGAAGCATGAGAAAGATTTCCGTTGAACAGTAGCTTCACCATTGCTGCTTGTTTCAAGCTATTAAAAATGTTCCATATACACGAAACTGCATATTCGCCAAAGGTTTCAGAAAAAGCAAAGGTCAGATCACAGTACATCATGTAAATTCTTATGTTTATGGTAATCTATCATATCTACATAGATTACTATATATAAAATTCACTGGTGAAAGTGAATTCCTGATGAAGGCTTAACTTTGGGTGGTTCATAGTGCAGGCCAAGCGATTTTTCTGGAGTTTTTGTAACTGGTGACAGAAGCTCCAGGCAAAGAAGCTGCCTCATCTCTATGTTCAATCCGTAAAGTACCTCTTGCATATGCTTGACTGACCTATTAGTCTTTGTGAATCTCTATTTATACACTCAAATGACAGTAAACACCAATTTAATTTTGAAGATGTGTGTGTTAGACTTTACCTTAAGTATTAGACTTTACCTTAAGTATTGCAAGCAGTGCAATATATGCTTTGTATTAAGGTTTTGATAGAGAATCCATTGTCCTTGTGTAAACATTTTTTGGTAGTTTTTAACTATCAGTAACTGTTTCAAGTATAATACACAAGACACGACTAATGAGGAGACTCTCTTAAACAATCTTAACAAAATTCATAGTGAAAGGGAGGAAAAAAAAATTCAGCTGTGAGTAACTGACATGAAAGCTTAACTATCTCCAGATTTGAAAGGAACTCATTAGTGTTTGGACAGCTCTACTGATGGTGAGTAGATTATTATAGCTAGATAATGGCCATAACCTAGATATTATCTTTATAAACCACACTTTATGTCTTTAGGAAGGATACTTAAACTATATGAATGAGCACAATGCTGTTTGATCAAATGGGGATGTGTTTGGCAGCCAGGATGCAACACGAGAGGATGAAGTGTTCTCTATTAGATAAAAATACCTAACTGAGAACATCAAAATGGGTTTCTCCATTGAATGTATATGCCTGGTCTTGATTTCATGCACTGTTACGGTGTTTGACTCACTGACTAATTTCATGATGTCCAGCACCATTAAAAAAAAAAACAAAACACCAGAAAACTGCTCAGCTAGAAAGACTTTAAGTAGAAATGTTTTTCTTTTGAGTTCAGTGTGGATTGAGCCTTTGGGAAGGGAACCTCATTGCAACCATTCTTCCAATACAAGGATATTATTTGTCTTTGCTGGACCCACAGATGAAGTGAATATCAATTTATATTATCTATTCATCAGTAAAGAGAGATATGTTTTTTCATGGATTTTCTTCAAGGCTTTTCTCTGGGTATTAGTATAAAAACTGAAGCCTGGAGGAATGACTCTCTTGCAAGGACAACAATCTGTGTCCTCTGAAGCCTCCCTGTTCCCTGCTTCATGGCTTTTATCTGTATTTGAAAATAGTAAATCCCACTGTTTAACAGACAGAAAACTATATTGAGAATGTATCTAGGTTTTTATGCAAGGAGGGAGATAGGTTCCTTAAGAAATAAAATAGGAACAGGGGACTTCAAGGGGGAAAAAACAAAAGAGCAAAAGACATGATAAGAAAGAAGATACACATAGTTGAAGACAAGAAGGCAAATTATTAATCTGAGATATGCATTAACAAATGAAGTGTAGATTTTAATGTATGAATTTATGGGCAGTTCCATACAAGAGTATGTCAAAGTAAGATTATGTATTTTTAATTAGAAATATATTTTCTACAAGCTGGTAGTGCCAATATAGACTTGAAATATGGTTGCTTGCTTTTCTCAAATCAAAGTTAGTGGAGAAAATGAGGATAAAGAAATTTGAAACACCACAAATAAATTGTAGATCAATATACCACACAGTTCAGGAAAACATTCCTTTTTTGTCAGAAACTAGGCATGTGTACAATTATGCACCTAAAGATTTAAGATGTACACTAGCCATTGCTCTTCTATTAAAAGCAGCGCAGCTTTTTATGATGATAAAACAATTTCCAGAAAATCCATTGCGATGTCATTGTGTTTAGACAGTTAAGTAAAACCAAACCAGTGCAGTACTCATTTATGTACAAAGCACACAAATATATAAAAAAGGCATTATAGAGTAGCGTTCTTGCATGCTTGCATACATGTGCACACATATGCACCAGGTGTGAGCAAGGGGAGGAAGCAGCATAGAAGGATAACATCTGGTTTCAAGAAGAAATGCTACATTTGTGTGCAAACTCTGATTTAAAGAAAATGACATCAAATAAACACCTGGGCATATTTACAAGTCTGCATTTAGACAGAAGCCTAAGTCCAGTCAAAATATAAGATTCACTTACTATCTCTGCTCTGCCAGGTACAATTAGGTATTAGGCAGATTATTCCAACAGTTCTTAAAAACTGACTAGCTGCAGGTTGGAAGAGAGTCACAGAATTCATGCAGATAAAGTAATTCCATGCTGCCTTTGCTCTGTTGAAAAGCTCAGAGTGAATAGAAACGTTCCTAGATTTCACAATAATTAAAAGCTCTCCCTTTATTTCTCCTCCCTTACTTCGTTCCACTCAGAAGGCAGTTCTCTCTATGTATATCAAAAAGATTAATACTAAAAAGCATTTATATACATATTTTGATACAACCAGAGTCATACAAATCTCAGTGAAATGCAGACAGCTAAAAACCTATAGTGCTTATGTAATTTATTCTCCTTGTTTACTCAGAGCATTGGACAATGGTGTCACGGCATGCTAAACAAATGCAATACATTCGCACGTATTTTATTCCAGACTGTCTGTTGTCGTGTTCTGAAGAACACTCAAAGACTGAGCTGGAGAGCAGTAGTTAAAAACAGCGACTGGCTGTCAGTGGTGTAGTTTGTCATTGTTCCACAGACAAAAGGCAGACTGTCACAATAAACAGCATTTATTCATTTCAGATTTGTGGCTTAGGGCTGAGGAAGGGGAGGTGTCATTCGTAGTAATTGTAAAACACATAAATAATAATAGTAGTCAGCAAATCATATATCAAAGAAAACAGTGGGAGTTGGCAGTGATGGAGGCAAGAAAATGGATGCTTCCAGCACAACCTAATTTACAGCTCTTTTAAAAAAAATGAATTTTCTCTTTCATAACAGTAAAATGGAATGGTTTGTATTAACTGCTTGTGTGGTGGGTAAGCAAGGCAGAACGTCTAAATCGTGACTTCAATGATTTATTTTAAACAAACCACTGAGTAGCTTTCTAAACACTCTGCACTCAATTGCTGACAATTGTATTAACTTCATTTTAGTACTTAAAAAACATTTAATATTGATATCTCATCCTCTATCCTTTTTGCTTAAACCCCGCAGTTTTAAAAGAAAGTATACTGCTCTGAAAATACTCAGGATTGGTATTGGAGTAGAAGATGCTTCTTTTATTGTAATAGAATGCTCACATCTTATTATTTTTCAGACTAGTTCTCAAATTCCTATTCTTACATTTTTAGTAATAATTTCTGGACAGAGGTTATAAAATAGTCAGATTAAACTCTTCAAGGTTGGTATTAATATATATTTAATTTGAATGCAATTTTTGAGGCAATCATTATCATCCTTATGTTTTGTATGCCTCTGTATTGATGACGAGGTCGAAATCCTAGCTCAGTGACATGTATTAACTGGATCATGACATCCCCTGGCATCCCCTGGTCACCCCTTTGAGAATCTGCCAAAACCTGGGAAAAGAAGTGAGAAGAAAAGACACTGGCAGCTGAAAAGGTGTTCTGAAAGGAGACTTCTAATTGATTACTGATTGATCAAAGCCCCGCTTCATCTCATACCCACTCCCAATGCTTTCCAGAACACTGGTAACATTTATTAGAGAGCAACCTCTTCTGACATACCCAGAAAAGACAGATGGGTCTGAGGCTTTCTCTGGCGAACCACACAACGTTCACCAGATGGAAACAATGCTCCCTATATAGTTTCTCAGGCATTTTTGCCTACAAATCCTTCAATCCCAGCATGTCTCAATTCCTATCAGAAGCAAGGGCATTAAAGGAATGAGGAGAGGACAAGTATGTCTGAGACACTGAACTCATGTTTCAGCATGGATCTCTTCTGTGAAAACTCTCCTATAATTCACCAGAGAGAGAACAGAGTGAAAAAGATGCCCTGTGCTGAAAGAGTGAAGTGCCATCGCAGTATTTCAACCAGTAAGTGTTATCGCAGCTGTTACTGCTTTGGGTATAATGGGGAAGCAGAGCTCAGGAGCTGCCAGAAGGCAACATGCCCAGCAGTGCAAGGGAAGCACACTGAGGAATGGATGCACATGACCAGATCTAAGATAAGCTTTGGTGCTTCTTGCCTTAATAAGACAGGATTTTTCTTAATTGATTTTAAAATTGAAAAAGAGGCCCCTGTTTGGGGAATCATGACATGATACATGTGGAAATGGAACAACACATGTAAAG
This sequence comes from Gallinula chloropus, assembly GCF_964237585.1. NCBI lineage: Eukaryota > Metazoa > Chordata > Aves > Gruiformes > Rallidae > Gallinula > Gallinula chloropus. The sequence continues at coordinate 60,202,192 of NC_140088.1, forward strand.
CTTTACATAGCTACAGCCAGCAGAAATATCAGAAACAGGGAGTGCTGAAATGTTTAAAAAGTAATCCCTAACCATCTTTTCAGGAAAGACTAGTAAAATTAGACAAATACATCTTCCAAGGTTACAGTTCCCTCTGAACAGGAGAGGTAAAATTTGAGATTAATTTTAAATAAAGAAGTACAAAAGCAGTGATTTAGTCCTTATAAAAGGGACATCTTCAGTTCAAGCTCATCTACACTGCTGTAATTTAAATTTCTTTGCAATCCATCCCTAGCCAAGTGAGACAATTTAATCTTATTGCTAATAGCAACAAACAGCAACTTGAAAATTTCAAGCCTGAATTTGTTCCAAATTAGTTTATGTGACAGCAGTAAGAAATCTAAACATAACGCTTCTTCAGTTAGAAAATATGTATATTGAAATAATAAAAACAATTCTTATGTACACTGGCTTGCTATTGACTCCGTACTTGTTCTCTTGAACTTTTCCCAAACCCCTTCTACCCATCTTTCTAGATTTAAATACATACATATGTAGGATCACAGTACTACACTGCTGGGTTTTGAAGACTCTAAATTTAGCTTAAAATGAGAAAACAAAATATTCATAGTGGTCTGCATAAGGGAGTGGCATGCTAACACGCTTAGTTTCCTTGTTCTGTCAAATCTGTCTCTCCCATTGTGTTACAAAAGCCTGGAAAGCTATACTTGAAAAGACTGAATTTGGGGGTGCATTTTCTTGGTTCCCTTTCAAGGAATCTGTTAAAAATTCTAAGTTCATTCTTTTGTAGTCTTCATAAAGTCAGTCCCTTTTGCCCAAGAATGAAAGCCTGTATGTCTGATTTTATGCGATTTTATCCTGGGCGCAGTCAGGTACATGCAGTTATTCTGACTGACAAACACATGTGGTCATTAAAGAGCACTGATAGCTGGCATACTAATGTAATTAGAATGAAGGCTCTCTCAAACGAAGGCAGATTTCCCTTAACAGGAACAACTCAGCAAAAACACAAACGGACCAACAGTGTCATTTCATAAACTATGATCATGGCCAACGTCAAACAGCGGACAATCACTCATGTAACAGCACAATCACGCTGTAGTTAATGCATGTCACTACTTATTTGCAGGGAAATTTTTGAAACCAGAATTTGCATGGTCTATTTGAAACTTCCCTGAGCTGAATACCTAGCATTTAGCTTTCTAGTGTGAGTTGTGACAGTAGCACTGCTTGCAGCAAACTGCCACTGTCGTTTGTTCTGCTTCAGTGCTGTTCGACTGTCACAGCCTGTCACATAGGAAGAAAGCACCACATCTAACCCCCTGTGACAAGGTTTAATCACCCCTATTACTCCTATTGGCTGTTCAAGCCACCTTGGGGTGTACAGCACATAGTTACAGATGTAAAAAAAAAAAAAAATCCTTGCTTTATAAATGAAAAGGCCAAAATCTGGTTTGAGCAAAACAATCATCTAATATGCAGTTGAAAGGAACTAGAAAGATTAGATACACAGTACTAATTTAGCATCTGAAGTAATTTTTTTAATTGCCAAATCTTTTGCATCATTAGGATATTTTTCAAGATAACCTTTTTATGGACTCTAGGTGTGAATAGTATTCAAATTCTGAATTTCTTGTTACTTCTTTCTGGTAACCCTTGTTAAAATGTGCAAGAGGGCCACACTTGGGAGCCATTTAGGAAAAAGTAACAAAGATAAATATTGTACCACATGGTATACCTGTCCAAGCATTAATTCTGGGTCAAAGGATGAGGAGAGAAATGCTTTGAATAAATCTTATGCAAAGAAAGGTTAAACTTAAGCCTTCCTCCTACAAATCAGCACCAATTAACTAAAACTTCATAAATTAATGATCTATATAAACAAACTCTGTACCAAGTTTTCTGTTCCATATGGAAAATTACATCTTAGTTTTAAGAGTGCACATTTTGAGACTGTGGTCCATATTCTACTGAAACTTTAAGGGGCACATGGTCCAGCACCTCAGTCCTTTTGCTTATGGCTAAAATCACAGACAAGTCACATTTTGCACATTAACAAATCTGTTTGCTTGAGCTGGTCTTATTAAATCCAAGGTCTATTCACTCGGACAAAAAAGTTGATTTCAATATGAAAACATATTAACCCACTGTGACTATAGCTTTAGCACTGTAATCTAGTATTATTAAGTTTTAATTACTTCAGCAGGCTAATCTTAGGCCTAATAGAAGATCTTAGCATGAAAATTCAAAATGAGGGATTTTCTTATGCTTGTGAAAAATCATTAATGCCGGTGTTATTTCCATTGATCTGTATTTGTAACACCACTGTTCTTTCACACAGACTGGGCAGGACACAAGTATATCCTGACGGAGCAGATAGCTTGGTGGATCAATCATGTAGTACAAGGATTTTTACCCATATATCCCTGTTCTAGGCCAGTTCTGAAAATGCCCAAGGAAATGCCCATCCTGTAGAGCCAGCACTCACTGGCCTTGCAAATAAAGCTCAGAACTTCATTAATCATGCTGCTTTCATGATTAACCTGAAAAGATTCCAATAAATTAGGGATAATTTTTTTTGAAAGACAAATATAAAAAAACCCCATCCCACAGCTCCAATTCTCAGTGTGACTTTGTATTGGATTTAAATGAACTCTTTCATTTTCATTTCTAAAAAGTGATTTCAGGTGAAATAAAACATAATCTTGGGCCTGAGCAATTTTAAAACTTGCAAAAAGCATGTGAATGTGTGAATGGGTGGAAAGTGCATTACATAAGGGTTTTAATTTTTTATGAAAACTTTATCTGACAAGAAGGTGGATTATTTTTACATTTTCAGATAGAACCACACTTATCTCTGTTTCTTCTGGAAAACTTAGAAAAAAAAAAAAGAAGTTAAGTTTCAGTGCTCCTTCTAGATTCTGAGTGGCCCAAAAGACCCTTCCTCATGTAAGAGTTTATGGTGCTTACAGCTGCTTTGTACCACTTGCCCTTGTCCAATTCTAACTTGCATTCCTACTCCGCCAGCGAAGAGAAGCTATGTGTCTGATATTGCCAATCAGGTTAACATTTCCAAGAGTGTTAGAAATTTTTCTTTTTTTCAAAAAGTAATTATGTTTTCTTATATCTATCAAGCACATGTGAAGTATCATCTAGAAATACCCAATTATCGTCCTCAAACAGCTGTATAAAGATACAGATGGGTTGCTGCAGCTAGCCCACTGCCAGAGATGCCAGTACTAGTTGCCGGTGGGTTGGAAGGCCAGTTCATCAGCTACAGGAATACACTACACATGCTCTCCTTCTTACTTTTTGTCCACATCATTAGACTTTATTTTCTCTTCCCCCAATTCTCTTATCAATTTTGAATGGCAATAAAGGACAGATCAATACAACACTGTACTGTCATTCTCCAAGTAAGCTCATGAAATTTGAATATGGGACCACATATCTGAGAAATCTGGTTTCTTGAGTTGTCCAGTCACATAGAATAGTTGCACCAATTTTGATAAACTGAAAGGGATGAATATTTCTGGTCCTTTTTCTGCCACAAGGTGTGGTATTGACAATGAGATAAAGAATAATCCTAAACTTTTAGATTAACTACTTTCTTTAAATAACCCTACACGATATTCTAGGCAAGGATATTGATATGAATCTTTGGATATGAATCATAATAGCAGATTTTCACATCAGGTATTTGATTCCATCTCTGAACTCTGAAGCTTCTGCAGTGTGAGTGGCAGCAGGAAATGGCTTTCAAACAGATGGAATAAAATCTGCCAGGTTATTAAATTACCACACAACTATTTTTAGTTTCCATTTCTAAATCCTTTTTCTTCTTTTGTCATATAATATGTCATCACTAATCAAATCTCAAAAGCATTACTATTTTGAAAAACAGAAGCTTCAACTGGCAGTTTATTATCCTTTGCCCTGAACAATTTTTGTGGTGTTTTATTTTTTCACTATGGAGTATTTATGCAAATTTGTGCATGGAGGAAGTAAGTCAAAGCATCAGTTTATAGGAGTTACAGGCATTGGAAGTGTTTAGTGATGAATAATTGCCGCAAACCCTTAACTAGTCTTCAGTCTCAGATTAAGGACAACTGAAAGCTAACAAGTAGAAATGCCCTCCTAATCACTATGAAACCAAAAAGCAAGTATCTCAACCATATCAGAAGCACTATATATTTTATTATAGATGAATGGTACTTAGAATAGGAAGTTACTAAACAGTTTTGAAAATTCAGCTTCCTGTGAACTCTGTCACAGTGGCAGATTTCTTTAGTGTACAAAGAATCCTTTGAAGGCAAATTTGCTTGTCTTTAAGTGTTATGGAAAAAAACCTGTCTGTTCATGTTCTGACTTAAACACTAACTCTCTGGTTGCATAAGGTCTATTATTACTAATGCAGATACACTACAGTACAGAAATGATGATGATATAAAAGAAGTATTAAACCTTTTTGTTAGCATTACAATAGTAAATATTCCAACACTGAAGGAAGTATACTCATTGTAATGTGATTCAGTCAACTGGCAAATTATGGTTTTACTTGACAGCAAACCTCAATCAACTAAGGAGTCAAATGGCAACTTGCAAACTGATCCCACATCTGACTTTCAGTCGTGCATCAGACAATAGTCAACCTCAGATTGAAAATGAAAAGGCAACTGAAAAAACCCTGTGGAACACAGGGACAGATTTAGATTGGAGCGATACCAGCCAGCAGAACTATGACTCCTGGAAGCTGTATTGCTTTATATGACTGCCACAAAAACAATGTCAAATAATGAGAACACTCCCCCACTTCCATTTTAGCCCAGTTATCTCACAACTAAGAAACAGGGTTGTTTGTTTTTTTGAGACCACTAATCTGTCTGACGCTGCTCAGCTACAAAATATTAAGGGTATCAATAAATGAAGCCTCGAACCTCTAGAGAAGGAAACTGCATGCACATCTCAATTAAGGTATGGAACCTCCTGAAACTTCTCCAGTGACATGTAAACTGTGAAATAACCTTACAAAATGGACAATAAGGCATAATTTCTTAGTAGAGGTAAACATCATGAATTGTAAGACTTAGCTACATGGGTTTTGCTACCTATATTATATAACCAATGAAAATGTAGAATAGTATCAGAGCTCATTACTTTTTTCAACACTCCCAACTTGTTACAGTATCTTTGACTTTATGCTTTGTAGCAGAGAATTATAACAGGACCTCTCACAATCTTGTGGGGTTTTTGTCTTCTTCCTATCAACTTCTCCTTTGATGGTCAAAGAAAAATATAGAAAATACATTTTTTAAAAAAACAATTACTATGGGACATGAATTTGAAGGGCTTCATAAATGAGGTGTCTTCTGGAAAGGCGTCAATAAGGAAGAATAGGAAGAAGAAAAATTGTGCTTTCAAAAGGCAAAGGTAATAAAAAGTCTCCACTAAGTGCAAGGCTTCTAGATAGGAGGAGTTCCACAAAACTTATTTTAAGAGTTGCACACTAGTTCTGTCAATTGAAGAAAAAAGAAAAAAAGATTTAGGTAACACTTGTTCCTCAGCTGTATGTCTTCTGTTTATTTTAGGAAAAATGGTATCAAATTATCCTTATAATTCTTGCAGAAAAAAATGTCTGGAGTTTAATTGTGTTTCCAAATCTAAATATGATATCAAAAAGAAAATCTCTTATCTGTGTTAGCTTTGGGAAAAAATAGTTTCTTGGAGGAGTAATTAGGTATCGAAAAAATAAGGGTTTTTTTTTCATTTAAAATTTAATATTTCACAGTTACTGCAATGGTATTGCATTGTTTAAGTTACAGCATAATAATTCATTCCTGCAGCATTCAGCCTTTGGCCTCTTGCCTAACAATACACTAGATGAGAATTATTGCATTGTAATTCACACCCTGTCATGCCTTATTGCTTAATTAAAGCATAACCCTTCATGACACGACAAGCAATTTGACTGTTACCATAATAGATTATTATCCCACCTAACATATTTTAGTTTTACAACCTTTTTTTTTTTTTTTGGTAAATGCACTGAAAGTTATCAAAACAAATACACACAAGTTCTCATTTGTGAAGTGTGAAGAACAGGTTCAGGGAGAGTAGCTAAGATTGTATTTTGTTACAGTTGTTCCTTATGTAAACTTGGGGATATTTTTCTTCAGCAATTAACTACTGCAAAAATAGTAAGAGACAGATTATCTGGCTGCCTGTATTTTGATGTACTGCTTAGCTACTTAAGTAGTAAGGTTATACTCTTTCTGTGAATTCTGATGCGGAACGAAACCACTGAGGTTACAGTGTCTTAAAATTCCAGACTAAGAAGTTGCCAGTTTAACTTTTTGCAATATAGCAACAATAGTTAACTATTCTGTGATCAACATTAAGTAATTTTTAAAACTTATGTTTCAATAACAACTCTTTGAATCACTTTGTTATTCAGAACGCTCCCTCTCTTATGTTTCTCATAGTGAAACATGATAATACAGAAAAGTCAATCATTTGTTATTACTGAAAATTGACTAGGTGAAATTTAACTTTTGTTAAACTCATTGGCTTAAGTGAAACACTCTTCCATGAGGTGAATAGGAAAAAATGTGTCCCCAGCTATGAAAATACACTTTAATATTCCAGTTTACATTATAATAATTTTAGTTAACATGAGATATTTCATTAAATGCCTCGCATGGCCTGAAAGCATGGAATGCAACACAGCCCACTGGCTATCAACAATCCTTTACCTTTGGGAGCTACCAATTGAAAAGTGAACTTTAGTGTGAACAAAAGCCTGGATTTCTTGACAAGACATATAGGCAATGCACACAAAATAATTTTACCAAGGAAATTATATATGCCATAGCCAACAGATACGCTACCAGCTTCATATAATATTAAGGGGCAATTTAATGGGGTTACACTGAACTCTATATGCCTGCAAGGTGACTATGTTGTCCCCAGAACTCTCTCTCTGCTATAACTATAAAATGTCTATGCCATAACTGAAACAGCTGCAGTCTTTGATCATATGCTGGCAGTTTATGTGCAGATGCAGAATGTGTAATAAGGGCACACTTTATTAACTCAACTGATGTTCTGTTATTTTACTGGTTCCAAAAGCCAAAGGAGACTAGGCTCCACCATGTTACCATGAGAATAATTTATTGTTGCAACTATTCAAAATGAAATACCTATCATTAATGTCTAATTGATTATCATAAGTGCACTACATTGGCATCAGTTGATGCGACATTTGCTGTGATCTTTAAAGATGCTGCTATAGCTAGATTATTTTGAATTAGCAGAAAACACATTTCAACTACAGTTTAAAACAGTTGCCAACATCTGAATGTATGCATATGTTTCCTGTTACTAGATATTTCCACGCATATACAGTCTAGTGAAGCTTACAGTGAGCTTTTACTATTTAAGTACAAAAATACACAAAATCCAAAGGCATGATAATAGAGTTAGACATTGAAAGACCAGTGACTGTACTGTGTTGTACAGAAGCATCTTTGTTCTCCTTAAGTTAAAACATTTTAGTTGAACCAAACTTTTGGGTTTTAAACCATTTAGCTTTCTCACAATAGCCATATTCTTTCCATGTGCCCAGCAACAAAGGAGAAAAATTTACTTCATACCTAGATGTTACGCCTCCACACATACAATAGAAGTCACAGTAATATTAACAATTATAGGTAAATACAAAACATTGGGCTTATATTTGGGTTACTTTGGACAGAGTTATCATCATCATCAAAGAATACGAATTTACTTGCTCATAAAAGATCTCCTAATAGTTTTGCACTAATCCTAAGAGTATTAAAATACTCTGGTTATTTAAAATAGCCACTTTTCTTATATGTTATTCTTTATTTCCCTTCCCCCACCCCTGCCAGCCTCCATTTACATCTTTGCACTCTTAACTCTAAAGTTTTGTTTCATTTTGTTCTTTTATTTTTCCAATAAAAATAGGAATACTAAGCCTGGACTCTGAGTCATTCTGCATATACTCCCAGTCTGCATTCTTCTGTAGTCTTGCACAGAAAATACACATTTTCATAACCTACTTTGGGCACAAAGGGGAAGTTGCAAATGTCAGTGTACTGCTTTGATGGGAACTCTCTCTGTCCAGCACCTGCCTTATAAAACCCTGGTTTTTGTTCTTTCAATCTTTCTTTACTGCAGTTGAGGACTAAGACAGGTCAGAAGTTAAACAATCCCCAGTCCACATACATATTGCTGATTACTTTCCCCCCTCTTCCCCCCCGACTTTTTCACTTTTCATCTAGACACAAACAACTAGATCTGTTTCTATTCCAGGTTTAAGGATACATCAGTAAGCATTCATACTTTAATCTTCTCCAGCACGGATATTATCTAAGGAAGTGCAATATCCCTACCTCTCAAGCATAGCATTGCCAATTAAACCATTGGCTCATTTTTTGAAAAATAAAGTATCACCTCTGAATTATACTTTTTCCCACACCTTGAATGTTTCCCAGTTCTAAAAAAGAATACCAGGTAAATGTAAAATATAAACACTGAAATTGGACAGATTTTTTCATGAAAGTCTGATGCCTATTTCAAGAGCTCCATTTTCACTGAAATTTCTTATAAGTCACCAGAAATTAATGATAGAAGTAAGGAATAAGTACATTTTAAAGTGATCTAAGTTGTCAAGACAGACAAACGCATATTCAGACAAAAGCTGACTTCTAAAACCAAGTAAGATATTGTACCGGATTACTGTTAGACATAAATAAAATCTTTAATATAGGCATATGTTTGACCTCATCACTAGTGGTTTTTTCATTGTCTGCTTCTAGTATTTCCTTTATACCAGTTGCAATGTAATTCCCCTGCAAAATATCTGATACATTCCAGTGCCTTTTGTTACTATTCACCTTCCACGTTCTTATCAGTATATTCTTGTTTCAGTGGACTTAAGCTCAGATGAGAATTCAATGACTGCAATGACTTCACTTTGACTCCAGAACAACATAGAGTTAAATTAAATGCAAAGACAAATTCATTATTGAAGTACTAAATTGAATCCCAGAAATAAATGGTTACTTAATACATACTATAAAATCTCTGCTTCTGACTGTGGGCCAAAATTAAGAGAGCATTTACAGATAAAACACCATTCACACAGTGAAATATCTCTGTTAATACCACAACTTCTGTTCAGAAAGCATATAATCGCTATGCAACAGTATTTGTGATCCAAAGCATTGCCCAGTGCTGTGTTATTACTCAACTGTACATCACTGAATTAAAAATGCTAATTTTCATAGTAAAGCAAATGTTAGATCTAAACTCTTAGAGTTGACACCCATGGTAATAAATGTTCAATAGTTCAGCAAGATTTTCCCCCTCAGGAAAATACAGATGACGGCAAAATAAGTTTTCTTACGCTGGTCTGTTTTCCTACCTTTTCTGATGAGTTGGCTGCAGAAAAATGTATAAATGGAAAGCTCAATTAGTGTAATTTATGTATCCTTGGATGTCAATCATTACTGTTGAGAGGTGGGACTTTCAGGATCTCTGTGCATTAATTAAGAGCTCATCTCAGAAGAGTAGTCATTACACCTAAGGACCAAAAAAAGTTTTAATTAGAGTCTAGAAGACAGTATGTCATCCACTTATAAAACTAGTCCTTTACTTAAAAAAATGAAGAGCAATGGGACATTATTAGTAGCAATGCAAAGGGCACATATCTCTTGCTTCTACTTAACTTCAGAATAGAGAAGTAGTTTTGTATATACAAGTCTGCCTGGAAAATCCAGACAAGTTCTGTAACACTGTGTGGACACCTCAAATTTCAGCCGGGGGGGTATCAATGTCAACGTGATTGTTAGACTCCTGTCGAATTATTGATGCGGAGATGATGCTGAGGGAAGGCTATTACGCAGCTGAAGTTAGACTGGATTTCTCTCTCAAGGACAGCTTTCTGTTTCTGACCACATATGCAATAGCCAAGACAACGCAAACTCAGCAAAAGGGCTCATACAATACATTGCTTTCAGTCACTGGGTGATGCAATATGTAGGCAGCTGTTGGCTGGCCTTAGACATGTCAAGGCTCAAGAGAGGTTAAAAGCTAGCTGGGTGAACTGGCATCAGCTGCCCAAGAGCGCTTTGCTCATGGCATGACTTATCTGAGGACAATCAAATATTCTGCCTAGGACTCACAAGGGAAATAATCTTTAAATAATTGATTATATCATTTATAAATTAAAGGAAGGAAAACAAATTTAAAAAGCTAGTCTGGAAAATAAACGTCAGCTAATAACTCAGGCATGAAAAGGGGTAAAATGTAGAGAACAAATAAGTTTACATTCTAGAGAACAAGAAACAACATGTTTGTCAATGGCTGAAGTAGGAAATATAATGAACTAATAAGAAATCAAAACAATAAACAGCCTTTTCTAGGAGGGATTACACAAGGAAAAAAAAATAAAATGTCAAGTTCCAATATGTAAACAGAAAGACAAAATGCTCATAAAGATGGGATTTATGTGTTCCAAAAATTGTAGTTTATTGAAGGACTGAAGCTAATGTATACAGCACAGGGTATAATTAATAATAATGATACAGGTTAATGCCCAGAAAAAAAGCAGAATGGGAAGGCATGCCAAAAAGAGGAGAAGATTGACTATGCATCCTAGAAGAGCAGAAAAGTGTTATGACCTTCCTCACTGCAATTATATTTCATAGTCCTTTACCAAAGTATTTGTAAATATCTTGGAGACAGATGTTTTTTCAAACACTTGTTTGAGAAACACATGCTATGAATTTCCTACCTAATCAATATACTTGAGGGGTAATGAAAAACAACATCAAAACAACAATAAAATTTAACTATTGCTGTTAGATTGTTTAAATTGCTGTCTTCTAAATAACAGTGTGTGATGAAACATACTCTAGCAAGGGAGCTATCAGTCTTTGAAAGACACTCAGAAAAATGAGGACAATAAGTGTCATTTAGAAAAATTGTGTTTATGTCATTAAAAAATATTTCTTATGATATTTGCCTAAATGCTTTCTCACCTATTGTTCCAGCCACGGATTGTTTGCTATACAGTAAGCACAGAAGGACTGTCCAGATTCTGCTCTCTAGGAGTCTGTTTACTAGAAGACCTCACAGAACTTCTCACCCTTTAGAATGTTAATACCAAAACTTCTATTTTAAAAGTTCAACTTCTGCAAATTGTTACTGAGGTGTTACAGTACAACTTACGATATAACCTTCTGCTAGGGACATATGCATATTACTAAATTTGGTATCTGCTTCTCTGGTTCACCTAAGTTTTTTTCACACAATGAAAAATTCCAGGGAAAACTGTGTTTAATATTGTCTGGTACCATGGGAAGGTACTTTTAAATTGAAAAGAATCTATCCGGGGTTAGTATTCCTATTCCCTTAACTGAAGCAAAGTACCAAGTCTCGTTATCTGCAGTCACCTGCTAATCATGTTTAGCACATATTTGTCAGCTGCTTCTCTTGATTAAGAGGATGGCAGAGATAATAGACCCATTAAATTTCAGAACAGAGAATCTTTGTTCCTCTAAACAGTTTTATAATGGTTTCATTTGCTGTTATTCACAAGGGACAACATCAAGAACTGAACCAGAAGATCAGTAGCAAAGTATGGATTGCATGTTAGCAGCATGATGCCTTCTCAGTCCTTCAGTTCATGCTTCCTAGTTTGCCTCTTCTGAACTTACGCTCCAGTACGCTGCTTTGGGAGCCAGCCATAAAAGGCTAACTCAGACAATAAAACCTGGATGATATACTGAACTGTGACTGAGATTAGTGACCTGCCTTAAAGGGAATCAGATTCAACAACAAGACTTCTTACGTGCAGCTCTCACCAAGAACCTGGCAGAATGTCAACAGTTGTACTAAGTATCTGACACAAAACTTGCTGAGAACCACATGGTATCCTGTATTACCATGAAAAAACTTTTAAAGCTAGATGAAATCATAGGGAAAGGATAATAAAAATGGCAATTCCAAAATGTTTCCTAACAATAAAGATTGTGATACAGCAATTAAATTATATTGCATGGGCAATCAGAAAGAGAGACGAGACTAAAATTATTTCAGACACCTTCATGGCCAACTTTGAAGTCTTTACTGAAGGTTGAAAGCTTCCAGCCTTGCCCAAAATTTCCTCTGTGGTCAAAAGAGAAAGGGAAAAGCATCTCCAGAAATCAAACCAGTCTTAAAAAGGCTTCCCTCTTTCCACCTGTTGCAATGGGAATGTTGAGCACCAAGGCTTCTAACTCATGTTAATGAGTACTTCTATTTACTTGCAGTTATCTACATCCTACAGTCTGATTTTCAGAGGTGCCTAATAATTAAATTCCAGTACAACATTAATGCCTAAATTTGCAGATATATGTTTAACAGGCAATATGGGAAAAAAATTTCCCAACTTTTATAACCCAAATGCTGACAGACAGCATTGTGCTGTTGGTGTCTTTCCTGTTCCCCAATGCAAAATTACCAAGATAAAAAGCTACAAATATTTTCCTATATAGACTTCAGTGTATTTATTGTCAAAAAATGAAGTGGTCTATTTAGGTTTGCTTTCTTCAAAAGGAGATCAGAACAGTGATAAAATTTTGATCCATTTCCCAGCATCCATTTGTTATTTCCTCTGGTTAACGAGTTAACAGTTCAATAACATTTTTGAGAGTTTCCTTTAAGAAGTAAACTTTGGGGTGTGATCATAGTTGAGGAACCTACAACATACACACTTGCCATTCAATCTAGAAAGAGACTATGGGTTTGGACTTTGAGTACCGTAATCCATTCTTTAAAAACTGATGAAATCTCAAACTGACTGCTCTTGAAAGACACTAAGAATCTAGAATTAAAGCTGAATATCAATATTGTTACTCAAGGGGTGGAGAAAAGCCAAGAAACACACTTTCTAGCTTTTAACCTGTATTAACATTTGTAATCTTCAGCAGTTTCTGTTGAAATTGTATTGATGTCAGATAATTATTTATGCAAGAACTACATGTACAATAAGACACTGGAAAATCTAAAAGGATAAAGAAAAATGAATGTAGATATAAATGAAAAACAAAACAAACAGCATTTTCTCCATAGCCAGCACTGTCTATGGATCAAGCCCTCTTCTTGAAATCCATCCATTTGTCATAGAGCAGTGGAGTCACTTTGAAAATGATTCCATTGTAGTCAGCAACACCCAGATTGCGAAGGGAAGTTATTAATCAGACAGCAGTGCCACAATGTTTTCTACTGTCAAGAAAACAACCACTGCTGACTAATGAATAAGAGAAGAGTTTGTTTTAAATTAGGATGCACCTGTATGTGATCACTTTGGTTTCAGGATTTTGCTGCTTCATTTTGCTACCCAATTAACCTTTCTATTTGCCAACTTATTCTTAACTTTTCAAAGCTCAATTTCTATGTTAGTTTGTAGGATCACAATAAAAACATGACAAAGGAAATTATATAAAAATTTGTATTTTCTTCATTACCAATTGGGAATTTTTTTGTTTGGTTTTGATTACATTATTATATTGTAAGACTTGAAGAAATTAAAAATATGGTATTATTGTTGTATATTATTATAATACAAAAATGGTTATTAGTTTTGGAGGGCAACAGAGATATCTGTAACATTTTATAAATACTTCCTTTTCTTCATTCTGGCTAACTGATATTCTGGACGGCTGGATAAAAGTTTTCTAACAAAAACAATTACCACAGAGAAATTATAATACAGAAATACCAAGACTTAATAAGAGAGGCTTAGAAGAACTGCTAATTGAGAAATTTATATCTGTCTGACTTCAGCTATATTAATGGGCTTCTTTTTCTTTTTGGAGTTTTATGATCCAAAAAGTATTAAAATGTTAACAAATATCACACAGAATGGAAGAGATTAAGCCAGCACTGGGAAAAAAACCCAATGCATCAAGATTGCGTAGAAATATTTGAGATTACAAATGAAGCAGCTGGACTTGCCTAAATGTGAGAGATCAATTGCTTTAAGCCATGCATCATGCTTACCACACTGCCACGTTACCCTGACCTGGGCAAGAGAACCCCTAATGATCTTAAACCTCTCCTGTACTTGTGATATGTTTTTCCAGGGAATGGATAGTACATGTCTTTATAGGGAGATACCCTCTGTAACTTTGATCTTTGTCACAAACCCCTACAGAAACATGACATTGACACATCACCAAAATTTACAGTTGTGCTTAATAGATTCACCCTATTAAAAAAAAAAAAAAAAGGGAGCAGTGTCCTAGGATTGAGACTAAGAACAGTAAGAAGAAGAGGCAATAGCAGAATATTGTGTCTGAAGAAACACTTTTAAAGGATGCATAAAGGACACACAAGGCACAGACTGGCATAAAACTGGGGCAAGAACTTGACAGCAGGGACACAGTCTAAAGTTAGGTCAACCACTGGTTTGAATCCTGAAAAAGCACTGGTAAGGTCTGTCACTTGACAGACAAGCCCACAAGACAGACTGGGGAAGAGACCACAGGTGCAGCTTGCCCCTGTACTGTCATAACAATAAATAAGGTTATCTGTCATGATCACACCATCTGGAGAAATACTTTATGCTGTGTGAATGGATGCTACGCTTTTATTTAAGGCTATAAGGAGTGCTTAAAATAACATTGATTTGGTAAGAAATAGCTCGTGTCCTGTAATTAAAGGCTGTATCATGGTAAGTGTGCAGGCAAAAATTGTAGGAAGAACATTAAGGGTATGTCGTTACTATTGATTTATAAGTGATGATACATAACATTAAGGAAGAAAAACAAACAGCAGCTCAAAATGCTAGATACAGCAGCCATGGCAGAGGCTTTCAGTCTGCATATTTCACTGCCTGGATATTTCATTCCTTTTTGGAGAAGTTATTTAAAGCAGATGCCTTTTACATCATCATATATCAACAAGTCCTATTGCAAGAAAAATAACAGTCTAACCTGCAAGTAGCAAGTTCACACACACGCACACACAAAAGCCTCATCATTCTTGCAAGTATACATTCATGCTCTGTGATAAAGGGCATATACGTGAACCCAGCTGGTCATGGGATGGTCTGTGGGACAAAAACTAAACTACAACAGGAAGAACAGTATCTGAATTGAAACAGAGCCCTAACCTACCCAACCCCTTCCACTGTAGGCCACAAAAAACTATGGTGAAGGACATTTATTTTTAAATAAAGCTGAATAAACATTAGTTATTTTTCTACTGCTACCTCTTTGAACAGTCTGATAATGTAGTGCACCCTTGACATACTCTCTAAATATTATAATGGAAAAATAAGTGACAGCTATGCCTTCTCTTCTGAGAAGCAGACAGGTAGATTGACACAAATCACACACTACACTGATGGTAACACTTGTGCGCAAGTGAAACCAGCACTTTAACTAGTTCCAGTTCCTTTATTTTTTATCTCATGACCTCTTTGCTCACAGGCTCAAAATCCACTTAACTTTGTGTATCTAGAATACGAGTGACCAGGACATACTTGTTACTTGGAGAAAGCTCTGCCTGTTACCTGCTCTCTCAATCAACCCCACCAAAGAGCTCTTGTGGCAGCACTTCTGTCTAGAAACATAGGGATGCTGAAGCCTTAGCAAGCAACTCAAAAAAGTAGCTCTTTCTATCGCTACCTGTTCTTTCCCAATAAACTTAGCACATTGAGCACATTTTTCTGTAACATCAGCTTTTTGTAGGCTGCAACACATGGGACTTAGTTTCATGGCATCAAATGAGGATTCTTTGCCCAGGCTTTCCTTCTCTGCTTCACCTAAAGGTGACTGTTTCTAGTGATTATCTTCAGTTGCTCTCACAGATGAAAAGATAACTTTGTGAGAAATAACTTTCTAACAGATGAGCAAACCTTCATACAAATAGAATGTCTTCTAATATAAATACTTCCCTAGATTTAAGAATGAAATTTAACTGAACAAATGCATTAAACCCTACCTTTATAATGAAGGAAAAGACTGACTGAGACCACCACATCTTTTCTGTGCTACTATTTAGCACCCTTGAAACATTTCACCTGCTGTGGAGCCTTAACAACAGTAAGCCAGAAAAGAGTAATAAATTACCAGTTCCATGCTTGGGCTGGCTGGTGGGGAGAAAAGTAAAGGCCTTATTGAAGCCAGTGTTTTCACTGGAAAATACAAGTCAGGGCAGGCTGCAAAAGAAAGCAACCTAGGCTTTGCTGTGGGGCAGCTTATGGCAATGTAATGATATATCTCTGGACCCCAGGATGTTGGGGAATCTGGTAACATCTTTTTCTCACGCTTGCCAGATGAATTAACTTGATGCAGAAACGAACCTGCCCCTAGAAGATTTCTTCCCAAGTTGTGGGCTGTAATTCAGGGTTCCAGTTCTTTCTGTATCCTTGGGAGCATGTGCTCATCTCCCTTTCTAAGCCCCATCCTTCCCTGAGGAATTTCCTTTTTGGAATCTGTCGAAATTCCATCTTTTTCATTCCCTTTTTGTTTCATTAGGTTTGTTCTACCCCCCGGGGAAGCCAGGAAGAAACTATTCAGCTTCACTCCCCACTACTGCAAAGAGACAAATTGCCTAAGTTGCAGGTCTGGATTGTGGGATGATTGAAGACAGATGGGGCAAAAGCACCGTGATAAAGAGCAGGGCACAGGAGTTACATTACAAGTGCTGTAGTACTGTGTTGTATCTTGCTGTAATGCTCCAGAATTGTAGTATTAATGTATAACTGTAATGGGTGTTATAAAATTATGTCCAGGTGGGAAAAATTAAACTGTTGCTTGTGTGTATCAGCTGGGAATATTAAAAACCAGACAAGCCCTTACTAATTCCTATGGATTCTTGAGCAACCTGATATACCACTAAGAAGGACTAACTTATTACAACATCTACATTACTGTTTGTGGAGTGAGACTTATAAAATCATGAAACATGACTAATGGTAATACATTAATTTTCAAAACTGGAAACAAATATGATTTCTTTTTAAAAATGAATCCAGAGTTATGAAGAAATTTGTACTTATTTTAGCTATTTTTCACCTGATGAACCTGAGGGAAAATTTCATATATTCATAACGAACAGAGTACATGGCACTTTTACTGCCAGCCTTTATGATTAGTCTAGAAAATGCTGGTTAGAACTCCCTTGATTTTTAAAAAAATACCTCAGCTGAAATACTTTCCCAGAATTAAGTTTAGGGTTTTTTCCCCACCTCATCTCCTTAAACTGAGTACTGCAGGAACTTGAACACACTGGCACAGAGCCTTCTCACAGTATCATGTCCTCCTCTGGCTGCACAAGTATCTGCCAGTGAAGCACAACACGCTGCCTTTCCCCAGTGATAGTGAAACCTAAAACAGCTGAGGAAGGTTGTTGCTACCAACCTTTACTCCCATACATTAATGACCCAAAGTTTGGCAGTAGTATTTCATTGGCAAATTAGTAGCAAATTTAGCATTGTGGGTTATGTTGGGGATTTTTTGGATTTGTTTGTTTGTTTTTAATTTAAAGTAAATAAAACCAGAAATATGCTTTACTTACTATAGTTGGTAAACTTGGTCACAGTCCAAAGTCAATCTGAAAACTTGTTAGCTCTATGTCTTTATAGCATCATATAGCATTTATAGCTTAAGTGGAAAAGATGTTTCTGAAGGCTTGGAAAAGCAGACAAAATTGTCATCAACCTAATCTTGTAAAAGTCTTCAAGTTGAAGATAGCAGCCGTTTTTATAGTCGTACCTCAGTTGTTGCCAATCAAGTACTGCACTTCTGGTTCACAGGCTACCCCAGCTTTATGAGTCATGATTAAGGATCACATCACCACAGTCACTGTTACAAAGTACACACATGGAGAGAAAATATTCACTAGAAAGTCAACTTTTCCCTTCTGCATGTTGTTTTTCTATATTTCTCTGTGTCTAGACAAAGTAGTTAAACATCTAGTTCACACTACAGATTTAAAACATAGTGATCTGAATGATGATGGTGAAATTGTCCTTTTAGCCAAGCAATGATCTGACCAGAAGTCAAATTTGTAAACAAATTCTCCTCAGGGAATCTAATAGGGCGTTCAGTCTATCTAAAACAAAGTAACAGAAGCATCTTTCTAGTCCAGAAGAGTAAAATAAAAATTAAAAGAAATGCATGCAATGTCCAGCTTTTTATTTGCATCAGTTAAAAATTTGAAGCACTAATGAACTAAAGAAAATTTATCTTTCATTGCCTTTACCCTATGGCTCACAGCAAGTGCAATAATGTCTTTCAGTGTGCATGACACTCTGCCTGCTCACTGTGCATAACTAAGGAGACTGATACCCATATGAAATTTTCGGTTGCTAATTCTAATAGGCTGGCTTGATTTCTACTTAAAAATACCTATGCACATATTTGTTATTACAGTTCCTCTTATTCAACCACTATCTAAGTCAACAGAGCGATCTTCATCAAGACAGCTTGTATTTATCACACTTCATGTACTTAAATTATATGTCACCCAATTAAGTAAAGTCCAACGAAATTCTTGATTGATTCTGAAGTTAACCATATGGCTAGCTAGTAAGTCAGCAGAAACTAAATTCATTACCAATTTCACTTTTATGTAACTATTACTAAATGCTATTGTTTTAATGCTTGCTTTCTGTAGTCTTTGGTTGGCTTAAAATGACAATGGTAACTTTCTGATCATCGTTACTAATGTGTTGAAAAAGGGCACAAATCACACAATCGTTCCGACAGTTTCTTTTCCAACAGCTACAGTGAAATAAAGCATGATTATGACATTATGGCATCCTGTATATTTTACTGGAACTCTAGTGAAACCAAGCTGTTCCTCACTTTCTGTCCCATTCTACCAGAATAAGGAAAAAATAAACTAAGGTTTTTCACTAACCAATTCCACTCACTTCTCTCTCTTGTATGAAGAGGAAAAGCTCAACCCAAACTAAAACAAAATTCAAGGACTGTTACTACAGTTGCAAAAGCAAACTCTTAAAAATGAGATTTTTCTTTCTTGGGCATCTGCATTTTGATATATTCTATATTTGCATGATCATATACTGTTTTTCCACGGCTCTTCTGCCTCACCGAGCAAGGAATGTGCTCTGGGTGAGAATGAGGATCATTTAGTGAAGGGTGCTGTCACTTACTAGACCCCTCTCATATTTCTGTCAGAAGTTGCAAATTGTGCAATAAGAAAAGCAGATGTTATCAGTAGGGCTTTTTAATTAATTTAACTGTTGCTATGTAGAAAGGGATTCTAGATCCTATTATAGACTTCCTAGAGGATACTGCACACCCCCTTAAAACATGTTTCCCACAGCTGGTACCAAGTGGTGTATTCCTTGTTTCTGAGGCCACAGAACTGACTTGAGACTTTGCTGTCTATTTGAAGAATGATGAACATTCACAATGTCAACCATCCATGTGGCTGTAATAGTAATCTGTGTCATAAACATATAAAAAAGACCCATATGATGTTGATTGTCCCCCTCAAACAGAGGTCAGCAACTTAAAGTGTGTATGCAGATAGGTGGATTCTTCACTTCAGTGCCTGTGCTTGATTGACAGTGTGGATTGTAGGCTTAGCCTTGTAAGACTGCAACTGCCTGTTAAACTTCTGACTCTCACTGAAGTTTTTAACCCCAAGCTAGGTGCTTAAAATTCTCAGAAGAATATTTTTATCTGTGAGTTAAGTAAAAGGTGAGCACTACTTTCTCACTAGTTTGTGTATGGATAGACAGACTCTTAACACCTATCTCTGGATCCAGACGGAGTATACATGCTGCTAGTGCAACCGCATGAGCTAGGTACTGAAATGTCAAGGTCTTATGGGGTCAGTTTTCTGTGTAATGCCATCTGAATCAAAGTAGTGGCACACATACTTGGCCACATGGGCATAGAGGAGACCTTATTCATAAAACCATAGGGACTGCACAAACTTTTAAACACTGCGATTTCTGGAGTGAGAAGAATCTATACTAGGATTCCTTGTGAATGCTTCTCTCTGGCTTCCGAGTCACCCAGCTCCATCCATCTGTGCCAGTTCCTATTAAAAATATGGATCATAACCTCCTACCCCATAGGGAGGTTTTGAAATTAAAAATAATGTGTGAAAAACAATAGTGTTGAGTACCACACAAAAGCTCTGGCAGAAAGTAAGAACTGTACTGAGTACAGACTTGGAACTGTGCACAGCCAAAAATGCCTTCGGCCACTCTGTGCCAGGATGATCCAACAAAATATCAAAAGCTGTCTGGTCATCCCAGCCTGCTCCTGTGGTCTGAATAAGGAAGGATCTGAAACAAATAGTAAGGAATCCTTTAGGTAGACTGTAGCATATGATATGTAAAAAACATTTTAGATAAAATTTTAGTGCTTGCACCTCTCATTCACTTGATTTTGGAACTCTGAAGTTCTTTGGTTGGATATTTTTATCTAATAGAATATGGTTGGGGTTTGGTGGGGTTTTGGGTTGTTTTTTTTTTTTAACAGAGGACTTCATCAGGTGGTGTATAGGAGCTTTATGGGAAAGGGAACAACAAAGAAACAATTCATGGGACTTGCCAATACCACAACTTCAATTTATGTATATATTTAAGCAACCTAATAACTGAAGCCTGAGGAAGAGCTGTTCCCTAGTGCACTGTTTTTTTTTTCTAATGTTGCTCATGCTGAGAGAAGGCAAGAGTTGTGAGTGGAAGAAGGAATGGACAGGAACATTATTCGTACTTTGTTGTCTACTAACACAATCAAACAAATCCCTTGGATCAAAAAATAAAACCCAGAAACAATCAGTACCCTGAAATCATCTTCTGGAATGCAAGAAACCAAACACAAGATAACAAGCAAAAAAAAGAAAGAGGTTTAAAAAACATTTTATAATTAAATATGTAGTTTCAGCAGAGTAAGTAATATTACATCTGTATTTCAGAGGTTGGTTCTAAGTGCAAGTATATTTGCATTCAAAAGAAATGCAAATAAGAATAAATAGAAAATAATTTTGCAAAAAGTTTGTGTAATACTACTCACACATCATAACCATGTGAATTGGGGTCTACAGGAACTTCTAATTTCATTTCTGGTTCTGAATTCCCTTAGTTTTGGGGATGCAAATTTGGATAGACATTCTTAATTATTACATAAAAGTCGGCTACGCAAAGAAATGCTTTATTTCTGATTGCTCCCTTTCTTAAGAAAATAATTACTTTTAATTACTTTGCCAGCCCCTTTTCAGTGGTCTGTGGAGACAGGACAAGGGGCAATGGCTGCAAGTTGGAGCACAGGAAGTTCCACACCAACATGCGCAAGAACTTTTTCACAGTGAGGGTGACAGAGCCCTGGGACAGGCTGCCCAGGGAGGTGGTGGAGTCTCCTTCTCTGGAGATATTCAAGACCCGTCTGGACGCCTATCTGTGCAATATGAGCTAGGGAGCTGCTTTGGCAGGGGGGTTGGACCCAATGATCTCTGGAGGTCCCTTCCAAACCCTATGATTATGTGATTCTATGATTTTATTTATTTATTTTTTAATCATTATTATTATGAAAATGAGGGAAGGCATAACTGACATGTGGAGACATAGCAGTTGGGTATAGCAGTAATAACATTCCTGCTTGCTTAGGATAATTTGAAGGGAGGCTTTATGATTTTATTTTTTTTCTAATAAATACTGATAACTTAGAGTAGCAGCAACACTAGGAGAAACTTTTTTTTGGGGGGAGAGGGGTACAGGGAATAAGCCTCTCTTAATTAATGTGACATTTAATGCTTTTCTTTTACCTGATTGTATAAAACAGATTTTTACACAACTATGTTGTTTGTCGCAGCAGCCATCTTTCTGCTATGACTCCAAAGGCAGCTGGGTGCTATCTGGATCTTGCAGAGCTTCCTTTGGCCTGTGATCTATGTGCTTTAGAAATATCAGGATCTGTAGATGTTGAAAATACTATGTACATTTATGATGTTATGTGGTCGTTATTAACAGGCACACACTATACTTTGTTTGAAAGATGAACAAAAGGTGGCATATTGGATGCACCTCAACTGAAAGAAAGGCAAATGCACAGTATATTCCCCCTCCCCCCAGTAGAACATGCATAAAAGAGGAATGATACAACAAAGTACCAGTCATGCTGACTGGTGTCTGCTGCCCTAAGCAGGCCTGTCCTTGAACTTTCAGGATTTCACCTGTAGCAGACAACGGGGGTACTTCACTATTTCACATGCAGTAGTGAAAAGTCTTTCAGTGTGTCTCACTTATTTATGCTCCCCAAGTGCCATTTAGACAGCACAGCATACTCTTTAGTTTATGATGAGTTAGCAGAAGTTGTATCTGGAACTATAACTAATTTCTAACTGTTTTCAACCACTCTGAGTACAACCCTGTACATATTCCTACAGGTTCCAGCTCTCCAGTTAATGCCTACACAAGAGGAAAGAGAAAACCCTGACCCTGTGCTCTGAGAAGCCTCATAAGAGCAACTAAAAAAGACAATATTTTAAATTATTTTGTATCTTTGAAAACTGGCAGTAGCGTTGAAGAAGTCAAACACATACAGGCTTTTACTGCCTAGTCAGTGTAGTTCAAACCTATAAGACATTGGATCCCATTTGAGCTGATACATGCTTATAGAGTTGTACTTCATCTGATTGGCATCAACAAATAAAATTGGATATCACGTAGATTCGAGAGTTATTTGATGGACAAAATTCTGATATTTTTAAAAGGGACTTAATAATCAAGTACTTTTGAACTAACCCAGTAAGTTGGCTAAAAAATAATGAAGAAATCAGAGTTCTGTCAGGGTTCCCTTCTCTGTACACCACCAGGATATCAGGGCATGATGAAACTATGTAATCTTGCCCTTTGCAAAGGAGAGAAGTTCAAAGCACACTGGACAGTGCTGTTCATATTCAAAATTCACCCTGAAGACTGGTTTTTGTATTGGCTACTCTGTATTGGCTGAGATGAAATCAGATGCCTTTTGATTAAGGATAATAAAGTATGCTAAGTTGGACTTTGATGATACCTAATTTGTAAATAAAGCTATTTATCAAAGACCAGATCTGTTTATCAAAACACCATTTTGGTAGCCATTATAAATTCTGTTCTTTAAGTAAATTCTGTTAGTTTTTCTAGAGTCACTACCTTAGTATTATCCATCTAATTTTTAAGCTAATTTTAAGTGATATCCACAGTAATAGAATCTGTCCTACAATGGTACCTAAGGTGATGCTATTCTTATCTTTTTTAATTATTGGATATATTTTAGGTTGTGCTTAGAAAGACTACAAGGATATTCAGTGCAGAATGTTACAAGAGAGAAAGGTACAGAATCAAAGACTTGCCTGCAGGCACCAAGGCCTCTTGTTACAGCAGTTCTTTTCAACTTGCACAATTAGAATACTTGTTTGAGCCTGGTACGATTTCAGTGCGTATCACATTTATTTCTATTTTATATTTATATCCCGTGACAGCACTATCGATATGGAAAGACACAGGGCTGATTTACTCATGTCCTAAAATGAATAAGTTGGTTGATGTCTCTTGTGATAAACTGTTGTGCATTAAAATTCTTCCCATTGTACCGGGTTCTAATTATACCAATGAGAGAGGACATTACTAGGATCTTTTGACATAGCAAACATCTTATTTTCTTTAAGCGTCCTCTATGGGGAAAAAGAAATCATTTTAAGGTGGAAAGGGATGAGAGAGAGAAACAAAGAAAACACAGAACACATTCACATTAAGTTTAAACTTTCTCACCTTCTGCAAAGCACTGTATCTGCATATAACAAAATAAGACTTTGCTTTCAGTTGCCTGAAAATGTGTGTTCTAGAAGCACATTCAAAAAAGAAGATATTAGTAAGTCCCTGTTAAAGTTCAAAGAATTCTATCAGGGTAAAGAAGAAAGGAATCAAAAGAAGCTTTACTTTGCTAGTATGTGGTGTCATTAGCTGTAGCAGGCCTTTAATTATCATAGACAAGATGACAGAAGCTACTTATATCAGATTTGTGGACTATTTACATACCAAAATCCTTAGGACTCTTGAGCTGGTTTAAATCAAAATAAATCTCATTAATGATTTCTCAATTTTTAGGCAGAAAGTGTAGCCTAAAGCAATTCTGCACTAAGACTGTAATGCATAAGTGAACTAAACCTACCTAAAAGAAAGAGTGGGAAATCCATTTAGGAGAGGAAATACCAGGGTAATGTAGAACAAGCTACAATGGACATACCTGTATCTTTGCTTCTCTATGGGCAGGAGCTGTGACAGAATAAGGCAGCATTTCCACTTTTCTGATGGTAGAGTGGTTCAAAAAGCAACTGCTATTGGAAAAATGTTAAAACAACTTGGTGTTGTTACTGACTGTTAGTTGTCTAAAATTTCTATGTTTACAAGTTTATGTAATCTTTGAAGAACTGGTGTAAGGGAAGCTAATGAATTTATACAGGTGGACCTGAAATTCTTGAAAATGCGTGGTAGAAGCAACTGTGAAAAACCACAGAGGAAACAGAAACCACGAAGTTGTAACTACTGCATATTTGAGAGAGACAATCTTCATTATCTAAGGGGAGAATCTGAGAGCAATGCCACACACAGGGTGAATGTTCCAGAGTCATCAGAACACATTTACAAAGAAAACTTTGATAGGTTCTTGTTGTCCTAGCTAAAGCTGTTACCACAGCCACTGAAATAATGAAACCCATTTTATAATCTAAAGTTTACAGGGATAAAAGCAAAACAGATTTCTACAGTAACATCTTTGCATATATCCTTACTTCTTATACTTCTGCTTCTTATACGTGATCCAGCACAGTACCCAAAATAATGACAAGAATGCTGGTGCCTGCATAAAATTCCTATTTACTTAGAAGTCAGTAGGCAACCTCCAGATTCAAATTCACACATCCCTGAACATATGATGTGTGTTGAGGGATCAGAATCAAATCAAAGCTCTAAGTCGCGGTATCAGAAATGGCTAAACAAGCCAAGTCTGTTTATCCATCAAAGTTAGAAAGAACGTGTGTTATTAATCCAAAACTGAAAGAAACACTATAGAAAATAGATTTTGTTTGGGGAAGAAGAAAGTTTTACATAATGTTATAGTGTTTGCTGATGGAAAGCTACTTATTGTATAATTCTGATGTTTATACACTGTGGCTTTATACTTCTGCAGTTGTCTTTTTAATAGGCTTTAAATGAATAAAATATACTTTGCCCCTACAGCACAGTGAAGGCTCCCTAAATCATCATAGCCCTTAGAGAAATCTGAAAGAAAAACTGGATATGCAATTTCTGTTTTATTTACAGTATAATTAAAGTAATTATTGTAGTTGGTACAATAGTGTACCTTTTTATAATTCCACAGCTGAAGTGAGATCTTGGATAAATAATAGCTATCCACTGAACTGACTAGAGACATTATTTATTTTTACAAGCTATTGATAACCTTATAATTTACAAGAGAAGCAAAACCACAAATTAGTTTGCAAAGGACATCAATAAATATTCTAAATAAATAATGTATCCATGTACAGGCTTAGTGGATATTTCTTTTATATAATAATACTAATGCATGTTTCCACACACATAGGCAAAAATACTTAATTTTTAATACATTACTCTAACACAAATCCGTGTCTGTTTTTCATTTTTAATCGAATAGATGTCCCCCTTGATGCACTTCTTTGTGTGTGTTTTTACTTGCAAAACATTAATGTTCTACTTGCCTGTGTTAAGGAATTAATTTTATTCTTTCATTTGCCTTTTCTGAAATTACTTTATTTCTGCAAGTAACACAAACCCAGTTTTTTTTCTAGAAAGTAAACATGTCCTTAGCATGAAAATTAAGGCTGTATGATTGCAGAGCCATGACTCATTTTTAGAGATAAGCCAATGTGTGATGGCTTTCAGTCTCTGACAATAACTTAGGGAACACTTGCTATTAAAAGTTCACAATTCTAGGTGTCAAAATGGAATAAATTAAAGGTTGCAGTATTTACCTAATCCGGGGGGACTACCACAACAATACAGCTAACATGACTCTGAGCTGCCAGCATAGGTTGCTTTTTAACTGAGGGCCTTTACATTCCAAAAACCTGAAAATGTTATCTGATAAATGAGACATTTTTATAGAGGAATGTCTATTGGATTAATCTGGATTGTTCAAAAAATGAAGATGCAAGATATTCTTGGGGCTGCAGAGAGGGCAACAAAAATGTAGATTAAAAAAATGTCCGTATGGAAATTTTTCATTCTCTCTGTTAGTTCTTATATTAAAATTTCCATGATTTTCTGAATACTTGTTAAAATCTTTAATTTTATTATCTAATAAGACCAGAAATAGAATATTTCACATTTTTTCCCCTTTAAAACAATTGTAGCTAATCAAATTTCATAGAAAAGAATGTTCGTTTTTTTAGGAATTATTTTCTAAAAAAAAAATTAGGAGATGGGCATAAATATTTTTATTTTGAACAATCAAAAAAAGACATGTCTGGCTTTGAATTGCTGAATCAAAAACATAAGAAGATATAAAACTCGAACTATCATCTTCTGGCCACCATTATATCAACATTGTGGTTACCATTTCCTTCTCTGGTGCATATCTTTAAAATTCCACACTTGGACAAAAGAAAACTGTATTTCTTTTCAAAATGTGTTCTAATACAGAAACCTTGACAGAATCTGTATTGACCTCTTCAGCTCCATTCTTTCAATGTAACAAAAAAGGTTGTAGTCCAAGAATTTATTTTCCAGCCCCTTGATAATTCAGTGCAAATTTGTGTTATCTTTTTTGAAGGACTGTCAAGGTTTGTGGTTAAAAGTTGGTTCTAATTTGATCCTGTAACTTATGAATCTTAATTAACTCATTTTATGATTTTTATGGCCTTTACTAATCAGCATAAGTGCCAGGAACAAGATTATTTATATCAGGGTACTCATAGTCTACCTCTCTTCTTCAGGGCCATCAGCCTAGATAAGGGTTACAGCAGTAAGTACAACTGGTAACATCAAGCCTAGAGTTTCAGGTGTGTATCACAGGGGCTCCTAAATGGTACCTCTGACATTGCAATATAACTAAGTACATTAAGCCACTTTGTTTCAGCTCGTGCAGATGTCAAGCTGTGTATCTCGAAGATTTCTTCCTCTTTTGTTATGGTTTTCTGAGAAAGATTTACCTTATCAGGGCAGAGGGACAACCAAGATACTGTATGAACATAGTTCCTTCTTAAATATGTGGATCTCCCAGTATGAATGCCGAAAAATTTAAAGAACTATTTAATAAATCCTGAAGATATGGATAAAAGTTCTGATTATGCCTATCTTATTCATATATCCACCTGGGTATGTAGCAGCATTGTCATCTTGAAAATGCAAATTGTTTCCATGAATCCTGATCTGCTTGTTAAGCATTAAAACTATGTCCTGTGTTTTCCGGCTGAGCACATATTTGACACTTGGTACCCTCAGATCGCCTTCTGCATAATCTCTTCTCACGTCCGTTTTTCACTTTCTCAAAAATCTTTGTTTTACTTGTGTTTTAAATTACTCCCTCACTCCTCTCAGATGAAATTGCTTCTGTGGTTAAGGAACAACACAGAATCCATGTAGACCTGGCCTGAAGTGTCACTCATATTTCACTGGCCCAGCAACGTTTTGATGTACTTCCCATCTAAAATGCCATCTGTATCATTAAAAGCTTTAAATGTCTAAAGTTTACCTATATGCTCAAATTTCACTGTATTGCAGGGGCATCGATATGCAAGGTTACTTACTGACAAGTAGCATTGCCTGCTTGGTCAAAAAAGGGAATCATGAAATAAAATTTTGACACCAACAAGCTGTAGCTTTGAAGGAGAAAATTTGGCACTTCCAAAATTAATTCTAATCATTCATTCTAGTATTATGTGGTATACAAGAGTTATCCAAGGAGGGCTGATCATGCCTCCTGCTTCCAAGTAGAGCACGTGAACAGGACGAGCACATTACTACACTGCTCTATAATGTACTCCCAGCCTTCCGCAAGTTACAAGCCAGTGACCTTCCCTAATTGTCAATATTCTTTTTTTCTCAAATTTGCACAGCCGGCTTTAGAACCATGCAAAATTTGAGTATCTAAACCAACCTGTGGCAAGAAGTTCCCCATAGTATAGACTCAATCTTCTGTAGTATACTAACAAAAGGTATTATACTTTTGGAAATTTTATTTGGGATGCATTCTGGGAAAAAGTTCTGCTCTGCAGAGCTGTATGAATGCATACTGGTATGTATAAACTGCAAACAGCATACTGGACTGGGCCAATGTGGACAGTACTTACTCATATAAATATTTCCATTTACATGAAGATGCCTTAAATTAGCCTTAGGAAATCCATTCAGGAATCCACTTATGAAAGAAAGCACCTTCTGGTTCACCTCTGACCTTCATTCTTCCACATACCGTAAAGTCAAAAGCAATAAATGAAGGACAGAACTATTCAGTCAGCTATTGCCTAGTTGTCTTTTCAGTTGTGTTTTTTTAAGCTCAACTACTTCTGAAGAACAGTAGGTGAGAACTGCCAGATATCTTAAAAACGTAGTATGTGAAAAGTCAAAAAAAGAAGTCCAAGCTCTCCAAACTCTTGCTTTTTTTCTTTCATGCTACATAAGATTGTTGTTGATTTAATTCATCTTAAAAACACAGCATTCTATTTAAAGCCACTCATTCTGCCTGACCACAGGTTGAAAAACAAAGCAGTTAATAAACAATATAGAAAATGGTCTCTGCTGCAAAAGATAAACCCTTAATCCCACACCCCTCCAAATAAAAGCAAATAACAGATCCTTTGAATAATACTGAATTTACCAAATGCGGGAGAAGGGAAGAGACATGTACTACAACTACCTGAGAACCCGTAGTTCTACCACCTTTCTTCAGAGGTGGTGGAGAGAAATATTGGCAGAGAATATTCTGCTAGCAGATGGTACTTAAGTTGGAATTAAATGCTGCAACACTATCACATTTGGATACTGTTCAAGAACGAATGCTTCCATACAAGGAATGACTAAGTACGCCAGGACTTCTCAGTCTGGAAAAGAAATGACTGAGAATGTGATAGAAATTCATAGGCATGGATAGATATTAATTGTCCAATTTCTTTTCTAATTAAAAAATAACAAAAGTAAAAAAGTAGAGGGCATAAAATGAAGCTAGCAGGCAGCATCTTTAACAGTTAAAATTAGTGTGTAGGTGAGGGTTAATAAATGCAAACTAGACACGGCTGGCTCCAGAAGTCTTGAGAGTTGGAAGTTTTGCCCAGTGTTAGAAAGATGATAGAGATTTCAGGAAATGAGGCACTTTGGGAATGTCAACGGAATCACCTCAAATGAAAATACTGTCTTCATGCTTAGAAATGCCATAATGAGTAAAATGTCTTCTGTGAAGTTCTGAAAAGCTACTTTATGTTTGAATTATTTATGTCAAGCAGTATTTTTGTGTTTCAGCTCTATGACTTCAGACTCGTTTAATTCTATTGCCAATAATGATTGCTCAGATTAAATTAGACTCCAGTCAGAAATGGCATGTACCTGCAGAATGTTGGATCTGGAACCATTACTCACCATTTACAAGACAAATGATCACACTGTACGTGCTGACCCTATTTATTGTTTAAATGAAGATTTTTCATAATCATTTATCACATAAAGTGTCCTGGTTTTGGTCAGGATGGAGTTAATTTCATTTGTAGTAGCGGATGGAATGCTGTGTTTGAGATTTAAAATGGGAGTAGTGCTGATAACACCCTGATGTTGTTAACTGCTGTCAGACAGTCAAGGACTTTCTCAGCTCTTCATGAGAAAGGAGGGGCGAAGCCAGGACAGGTGGCCCAACTGACCAAAGAGAGTATTCCACGCCAGTTACGTCCTGCCCAGGATATCGGGGGGCTGACTGGAGGAAGGCCGAGGGCGGCTCCGGGACGCGCGGTTCTTGTGGGACGGTCGGGTTCTGGGACGGCTCTGGGTGGCACAGCCTGAGTTGTGTGGTTTGGTGAGAAACTGCATTGTGTATCAACAGCTTCATATATTTTTGCTCTAAAGTCCTGTTAGCATTGTTATATTGTATCTTTCTGTTATCTTAGTAAACTATCCTTATCCCAACCCACGGGCCTCTTAGTTTCTTGGTTTTGGGGTTATTTGCCCCTTCCTTTTCCCTTCCCTTCCCTCCCCCCACCCCCGCCCCTTCCCTTTTCCCTCCTCTTTTCCTTTAAGGAGCAGGCAGCTGCGTGGATCTCGGCTCTCAGCCAGGGTGAAACCATGACATTCTTCACAGATGTTAAGTATTTTTTTTTCCATTCCTTGATTACATGTTTTTCAACTTAGGCTTACATGGTTCTGCACTGTCAATACTTTTGCTTCATCTGGATTTTGCTGTAGTATTACCCTGAATAAGCAAGAATTGAATAAACTCTACTGCAACTCACATCTAAATGTAACCCTGAGAATAATAATGGTACCTTTCTGCCTTATTTCAAAAGAAATGCAGGTGCTTCCAGTCACCTTTGAAAACCCTACTTTTAAGAAACTGTACTGCTGTAAATTCCTATTTGCTACACATTTGTGATGTCCTTTTTGAGTAGGCTTGATTCCTGAATTTTGATTGACTTTTCATTAATTTATTTTCTGTAAGTCGTAAGATAAACCTATACAAAGAACACGTGAATAAAAACATTTTACTGCCAGTTCTTCTGTGATGTCGGTGATGGAGCTCCACTATTCACAATAAGAAACTACATCTTTTTAACTTCAATTCTCTGAACAGGAAGATGAGTAAGATTAGGTTTCTGAACAAATACAGGAATGCAATTCCATTTTATAAGTAGCAATCTAATTCTGCCTTTGGCCAAAGAACACCAGAGCAAATTCACAGAATTCTACCAGATGCCGACAGATGACATAGCAGAATTTGGCAGGGTGTTGAACAAAATTACATCTTTGACATGTGACAAAAGTGTAAGCATCTCCTTCCATGGAATTCCACTGGCGTGTTCTAAAACTGCTTGTCTTTCACTGAAGCTTACAAGGTGGAGATAGAAATGAAGATAAATTAATCCTAGAAATTTCGCAGCATAGAGAAGACAGAAAAGTAAGTTCTGAGACAAAGGAAAAGAAGTAAATTATTTGTTAACTGTGTTCTTAATGAAATATTTATTCAATATCATCATAGGCGAAGTTACATGGGAACCACACATGCAAGTGTTTCATTTAGTGTACTTCGTTGTGACCTATGGCAATGCTGAAGCAGCTTAACATTATGAAAACTGATTTATTTCAGGATCAGACAATTTATATAGAATCTAACCTTGCTACGCAGGTAAAAGTACTTGCCCTTGGCTATTACTTAGCCTGACCATAGGGCTCTCTGGAAACAGCTAAAGCTTTATAAGTGTCAGCTCATGGCTAAATCAATGTTTATGCATGATGTACCTTTGAATAGCAAACACTTGCTGCCTGCAAGCTAAACAATGTTTTTATCTGTTTGCCTATTTCTGGTCCTTCAACCACAGCACAGGGTGTTGCAAATCGCATTTAGTAACAATTATCTGCTGGAATTTCATGAAGAGGAAAGTAGCATGATTAATGAAAAGTGACACGCAGAGATTACTTTGCTATGCTAGTCTCCTTGGTGAACCCGCGACTCTGTTGAACTGAAGCCTGACCTTTGTTACTTTTAACGAGGTCATTGGGAATGCTAAATGCTTGCAAGATTAGCCACTACAAATGTTCCACTATTACTTAATGATGCCGCCACTAATGAACTGCAGGTAGCCAATTAAATATAATGATACAGTTTTCACCTCTGAAACAAAGGTTGAATAAAACAACAAAAAATGCCATGTTTTCTGTCAAGGTGTTTAAAATACAACCTCGGATCTCTTATTAGAGCATGTTTTCGTTGCACATAGGTAATTAAGAGTCTAAATTTGGACAAGCCAAGGAGTCCAGCTTTGAAGGAACTGTGTACGCAGCTCACCATGGATCATCGCTCAGTAGCTGTAATGTTTACATCTCATTTTCATCCCTCAGCAGCAGAGTGGCTCAACGTCTTGCACTTTGCTCTAAAGGTGCATGGTGTTATCATAAGCCCCGAAGTTTTCAAAGTAACTTTATTGTCACTGAACTAGCATCACACCACTTGTAGCAAAGCAGTGTAAATGTGAGGTAAGCCTCAAGGTAAACAGCTGTAAAATAAAATCACTGGCAAGGTTGAACATATTTCCTGTTACAGTATTGACTCAAATCAGCTACCCATTAGTGCAGGTAAACGTGACCAAATGAAACTGAGAATGGAAGGCTGAAGTCAGGCCTTGAAGTTACAGTTGACTGAAAAAACATCAACATAGACACAAGAAAAAATAAAATAAAATCAGTTTCAAGAGTATTCATAATTGCTTTCAAACCTGCTAAAGAATCTTTGATCCATGTCATAACAATATTTGATAATTTCATTAGGTAGAGCTTCCATTACCTTTCTTAAACTGACAAAATAGTTCTCTTGCCAGGATCTTTTATAAAACTGTGAAGACATAACACCAAAAACAAAAAAATCCAAAGTACATGAATGGCTGTTTCCAACAGAACTGTTTGCTGTAAAGGGGCATATGAACTTACAGGTTTGTTCTACGGTTCAGAATCCAAGTCATTTTATGCAGTGTACTGCAGATTCTGCAAAGCTCATCCCATTGTGCATAAAATGCTAGATAAAATTAAGTTAAAAAACTATGTCCAATAAAACTGCTGGCAACATAGAAAACCACATACCTTATTTGTACTATCTCCTCATTATTCCCCTCTACTTTGCAAAGAGGTGCAACCCTGTCATTGCCTGTAACGTTTCCACAAACTACCAGGATGAGAGTAGGGGTGGCAGAAACCCCAAGCCAATGATATTTACAGTGGCATGAATTAAATAGCATAAGTGAAAGTCACAGATCTGAGGCCATAGTACTGTTCCCATCCCAGACTAAGCTGAAGAGTTTGTTTTCTTCAGGAATAAGACGAACAAATACTGTCTTCATATCACAATCCTCTGCTGTAAGGACCAGCTCCTCTCTGCTTTTAGTAGCAGAGAAAAAAATAAAAGCAGATATTATGGGTAGGAAGATCATATTGTAATTATCTCTCATACCAGAAAACAATGTAAGACTTTGAACATGCCACATATAGAATCTGGTCTGTAGTCATGCAGGCTTAACTGTTGCGTGGCAGTGTCCTGGTTTCAGCAAGGATAGAGTTAATTTTCTTCCTAGCAGCTGGTGTGGTGCTGTGGTTTGAATTTAGGATGAAGATCATGTTCATAACACACTGATGGTTTTAGTTGTTGCCAAACCAGTCAAGGATTTCTCAGCTTCTCATACTGCCCTGCCAACGAGAAGGTGGGGGCACCCAGGAACTTGTGAGAGTACATGATCAGGACAGGTGACCCAAAGTGGCCAAAGGGATACTCCATACCATATGATGTCATGCTTACTATGTAACTGGAAGGTGGGCTAGGAGGTGTTACGGCTCAGGAACTAGATGAGCATTGGCTCTGGGTAGTAAGCAATTGTGCTGTGTGAGCGTCACTTGTTTTGTATACTCTTACTTTTGTTGTTATTATTACTATCCTCTTCCTTTTCTGTCCTATTAGCCTTTATCTCAACCCACAATTTTAACTTTTTTCTTTTCAATTGTCTCCCCCATCCCACCAGCAGTGGGGGAAAATGAGCAAACAGCTGTTTAGTTGGTTTTCCTGCCAGCCGGGTTAAACCATGGCAAGTAAATACATCAAGACATTATTACAGAATGCTAAAGCATGAAAGACAAATGCAGAATTAGAAACATTGTATATGGCAGGAGAGCAAAATCAGTTTTCTTCCATGTGGAACCTAAACTAGGATATTGAGTAACAAAATTTTACTCTTGTATAGAGTAAGAGCACTAAATTTACTGTAAATGAGAAAAAATACTTTTTATTAATCTGTGAAAAGTCAAGTGGTTATTTGGGACTTCAATTCAACAAGATAATTAAAATACAAAATAGAAGACTTCTTATAAATGCTTGTAAGAAGTCCGGAAAAACTCATGAGAATATGTTACACATTAAGATTCTGTTACTTGTACTATTCAACTAGATTAAAAGTAGATTTACATCATAAAATTTTGTTTAGAGTTCTTTGGCTTGTAGTCAAAATAATAGGAGGGAGGCTGCAAATTTTGAATGATTTACCCAAAGTTTGATGTTGGCCCAGTGTTCAGCAAAGCAAGAAAGCATGTAATTCTTGAACTTCCCACCTTAGGGCAGACAGGAACCCAAGTAATCAGAAGACTATGCAGAGCCCGATTTTATGTTTTCCTCCACAAGCACAGGGGAATCTCAACATGGGGTTCCCGTAATTTGGTTTTTTAGAGGCCTGCAGCGATTCATTGAAGTTTCAGGGAAAGTTTTGGTCTTTGAATTGTAATTCAAACATGGAAACAGCTCTTGGGGCTCTTATGTCTGAAAGTCCTTTATGTTCAAACTCTGCCTAAAATTAAAATAAAAAATAAGCAGCTACAAAGCTGTGGAGTTCAAGCTATCTGACTTTTAAAGTTTAGTTTCTGAATGTACATCTAGGTTGGTTATCTCTCTCTTGTTTAATAAACTCAAGTCTTTATTTAGCTGGAAATAAAAAAACAACACATCCACATTTTAGTTCATATATTAGCATTTTGTACTACACAGGTGAAAGTATTTGACTCTCTTTCCTTTCAAACCTAGTAAAAAACCCAACAGACTGCTAGAAATATCTATGACCAGATATCAAGGGCACACATTAACAGACTTTGCTGTTTCCTTTAGCTAATAACCACTATAAACTTTAAGTAAAAACTGATAAATGGGCTATTTCATCCTCAATAAGCCCCTTCTAAACTACATGAATATTGAAAATCAAATTATAATAGTAACTGCTTTGGAACTTCAACATTACTGACTGAAAGTCTATTAAGATACTTTTTTGCATACTGAAATGCTGGAGTGAAAGAGCATGATCTATAATAAAAACTAACTGCGTATAATAAACACTTATTCAACAATTACTCTTTTTGGAGGACTGCTTGAATACTTTTATTTGAGAAAATTTTACATTGTTGATTATAACTGTGATATCTTACCACTTAATACATTTTACAATTTGCACATAATGGTTCCAAAGGAACTTGTAAATGACAGTAAATCATAAAATTCATTTTGCTTTGCATCAGTTCATTCATCCATGTTCCAACTAATCACCTCATTTCAAAATTCAATAAGCCTAAATACCTGGATTTATGATGCTTTGTCAAAATTAACAAGGGAATATCAACAATGTAAAATTAGAAGTCTGTTGCAACTTAAAGACAAGCACCTAGTTGAAAACAATTAAAAAGGCTCTGCAGCAATAATTATATCCACAGTGTTAGCAAATAAAATAAATTAAATCTGATTTTATTTCTGCTTTGGGAGATAGCAGGAAACACTAAAAAGCTTTCATTTAGTCACTTAAAACAATGAAGTTGTTTTGAAGTAAAACTTTAAGGAGAATGAATTGATCTTGGAGTACTAAGTACGCTAAATTGCACATAAAATGTGCCTGTAGATGAATTTTAAAAGTACACTATTCCTATTTATTATTCTATAGCTACAATGGATCTGAAGGTTTTTATTTTCACAGAAAACATTTTCTTTCTATTATATCTAGGAGAATGCAATCACCCTATTATAGCAAGATGAAAAAATAGAAATGTAACTAGCATTAAAAAACATAGCAGTTGCATTTATGAATCATGCTGTCTTTATTAAGACTCAACAGTTTAGGATTCATTGTTTCTACATCAATAAATAAATATGCTGCTTAAATATTAAAGTTGGGTTTTTTAAAGACACCATTGTAGGTACACTACTTACAAGCTTTACAAGTTCTGGAGACTTGCATTTATGTTAAAAAGGAGCTTTAGTTTTATTTGTGGAAATAATTGTGACAAATACAAGTATTTTCTTGAATAATTTGGCATCTATTTTTCAGATTCTGTATTTCAATGATTGCATTAAGGATCTAACTAATCTATATGCAAAACCACAAGCAAAGGAAAGAAATGTGTTATTAGGACTGTATAGCTTTTGTGCAATAAGCAGAATTAAAAAAAAAATCAGGTTCTAAAATTTCTTTTGGAAGGAATTAAAAAATACAAAATTGCTACAGTTAAAAAAAGAAGTGTACAGTTCTGTGCCACCTCTTGCATTGGGTTCTTAGAAGCACTCGGATGCAAAACTACTAATGGTAAAAAGACATTATGCTGTGCTGAATATTTTAACTTGTAATTGTCAGTTGACAAAAGGCAGGTTTTTACACAGTACAGGAGTCACCTGTTTGGTGATTCATGTTAGCATTGTTCTATGACTTATAGATAAATTCTTTCCTTTATCTTTCACAGATATTTTGTCTTCCTTTTTCTGATTAATTCTCTGAATCTGAGTGAGCAATGTTCTTTAGATGAGCATCTAGGTAGCCAATATGCACATAACTGTTATCAAAGTATTCTTAGAGACATAATTAGTAGTTTAAAACCTGGCACACAGTTCAATTACGTCTTTCTGCTTCCCTTACTGAGGGTGATTTTTTTTCTAAAAAGCCAAAACCAATAACATTTTGTACCTAATATCCCGCTCTACCTCCATCTAACCAAATGAGTCCTAACCAGAGTTACCTTCTGAATTTGAAGAATGGAGACACCAAAGTTCCCCAATGACATCTATCAGACACTTCAGTGCTGCTTTTGAGAATATCTATAATAAAGTCTCTGTGCATAAGGTACTACTGTTAATCATCAAACTTCAGATTCTGATGAGATGACATTTGTATGAGGTTCCTGTACATCACACCAAGGTTCTAGTTTTACTCTCCCAATACAGGTACTGGTGAAAACACCAGATAATGTACTTATGATGCATATTTTAATAACAATGTTTTTCCCTGTGCTCATATTTAAATCTAATCATCTTTATTAACAATACTCATCACTCAAAATCATTTAAACTGACTTTTTAATGCAAGAAAAGATACGCTAACATTCAGACTGGTAACAATACATAGGCAGATGTATGCAAAAAGTGGAGACCCTTTTTGGTATTTTTAAAATGGAACTGTCTGTCCTATGTTTATAAAAATAAAATCATTCTTGAAGATAAAAGACCCTATAATCTACACTCCTTTGGTGCAACGGAGTGAAAATGGCTATCTGAGCAATGCAAACATTTAAATGACTATTAAATAATTCTAAATCACCTTGAAATGACAGTATGATTCTTTGCATAGTTTAATTCAAATCAGAGCCAAACTAAAAGCATACTCATAACATTTGTAGAACAAGTCTACTCTGCCCATGTCTTCAGGACTGTGTACAAATACAATTCTGAAGCCCTAAATTCTAAGCAGGAATGCAAGAAGTTCTGTCTCCTATAACAATAGAGCTATACACTTAACTGAAGGACTGAGGTTGGCAATCTGAAGCATGCTTATTACTGGTGATGAAGTAATGTCCTAAAGGACATAACTTGATGTGTAAATATCCTCTGGAACAGAAAAGGCAAGGACTTAAAAGTAAAAATGTATTTTTAAAAAAATAAAAAATAATTCCAGCTGTTAATCATCAAGAGATGTTAAAGCTGGAACTCCTTTTATTCTACATGAACTTTTCAGTGCACTCTGCAAATTTCAGCTTCTGAGCATAATGCTGCCTTATTCTAGAATTCTGGGAATTAAGAAATGGCTAGCAACATCAACATGTGCAGAGGCATGAAAGCGTTCCTATTTCATTGTTCAGAGGCATCTCGCTCTACCACACAGCTGGACATACTCTACTATGAGGCAGATCATTGAGCCATTGATGGAGAGCAGCCAAGAAGGATTCAGGGCTGTGAAAGGGAGAAGTGGCTTGGAAACAGAAATGATAATCCTTGTGTTTTTCAAAAACTGTCCAGCAACTTCGTTCTCCTGTGATCTCCCGCTCAGTGGCTGATGACATGCTTTTAAATCCCAAGTGCTGCAGTTTCTCCTGACTGCACACATGCACACAGTCACAGGTCCCTCCTTCAGAAAAAGAAGTGTTATCCCATTGTCCATTTTACAACAGGAAATGTTGAAGTCAAGATGCTCAGTGGACCAGGGTGACATTTATGGGTCAAGATGCACATTCAAATGCAAGCTGATTTTCACAGCAGGGATGTGAGACACAATGACACCTATAAGCAAACCCCTAAGCACCGGTTCTGAACAAGTGATTTTTTTTTCTTTTTTTTTTTTTTTTTTTTTTTATTCTTTTTTTCTTTCTTTTCCACTGGATACAGCGTATCAGTTGATTTCGCTCAGGAGAAAATAACTTCACTTTGGGGGATTTCGATAACATGAAAATAGGAAAGGTTTTGGATTTCTACCATACACTTGAAAAAAAAAAATCCTGAAATTTTGCTTGTACTATTTGTACTGCTAAGACAAGCTGCACAGAAGAGTTGGACACTTTCTGACCCAGCTTGTGAGATCTTTGCCATTTGGCTGTTAAATCTGTGTCTTGCTGCTTGGTCCTTTCCATGGGACGAATTTATCTGATCACCTCATGTTTGTATGACAGACAGACCAATGGTGACACTCTGAGTAAAAGTCTTTTTCTTTGCCTAAAACAGTTTTTCTGAAATGAGGGGATGAGGAAACAATTGTCTTGAAGACATTTTTAAAATTTTTTCCTCAAAAGAATTCTACAGGAATTTTAGGAAAAGAAAACAAGGGAGCAAAAAGATCAAAACCTTGGTAGTGAATGATAAAAAGGTCTCTATCTTCACTTTTTGATAAATTGTTTTGATTGGGTGCTTTCTCTGTTTTCAAAAAATCTGTTAGCATTCAACAAATGTTATTTATAATCATGTAAAATTAGTTGTTAGCATGTGGAACTGATTAATTCTATTGTAATAGAAAAGTGATTTAGGAAATTCCTCTATCTTTACACTATCAGGAACATAATTGTTGTTTAACATCTCAAATTAGGACTGGTCACAGTCACTGACACAGAAGCCTGAGCAGCTTATTTTGTAACTGATATTTTAAAGCTTTTGTTGATCTTATAATGTTTTCTATTATCTTATGTGACTCTGCAAATTCACAATTTTTCTTTGAAACTATAGAAATCTATGCAAATAATCATTCTGTGAGCATTACACACTTTGGCATCATTACTGAAACATTTTTTTGTTTTTAGTCCATTAATCAAGGATCAAGGAGGGAAATGAACTTCATTTTTCCAAGTATCTGAATGTAGAACATAGCAGCATACTTCTAAAAACGAATGCAATCTTAAAAAAAAAGAGAGAGAAACCCAACTCAATTTAAAAACTCAAAACTCACAGAAAATAGAATTTATATCTTTGTTGCAAAGATATTACTCAATATTAATTCCACTTGCTGTATTAGGAGTGTTTTTCCTCCTGACATAGAGATGTTTATTAATAAGAAACTCAAATGAGGATCACATTTTAAGTAGGTGTTATCATTATTTTCCTCTCAGAAAGCTTAAAGAATATGTCATCTCTCTTTTAAAAATCATTGCTTCAGGAAGTGAGGGATAATTATGTTGGCAGCATACCTCTTTTTTCTTTTAGGTCAAGCAAGATGTCATGGTGGAGGTATTGCCAAACAAATTCCATGACGAATTAGATGATGTAATATGTAAGAAATCTAAAGAATTTTTCCACATTATAAGAGGTCCAAACATCTTTCCTTCAATTATGTGTACACTGGAAAGAGGAGGAACAAAAGTTCTTTGTATATACACTTACTTCAGTAAAAACAAATCCAGTGTGGCACTGGCAAGTTCACAGACATCATGGGAACGTTTGCAGCAGAACAATGCTGGTCATTTGGAGTTGGGCTGCCAGCATTTCTGCATAATGCTTATTGGTATTTGAGGTATTTCACCACTTGGCATCAGCCAAGTTCAAAAGCCTGTTTGTAACAGTAGTCTTTATTGTACTGAGGCTGTACAGAACAGCAAAACTAGCTTACCCTCCCACAGCAAAGGGCAGAATGACTCAGAAGAATATGCAAAGTGATTCTATGTGGTTGATTTTCATTTGTCTCCGAAACAAAAACTCTCAATCACTAAAATGTCATGACAAGTCAGACAAATGGTGGCAATTCCCTTGAAATTATTTTAAAAGTTAAACCTCATCTGAGAAAGGCCCACCAGCAGATGGGGAAATGTTTATGGTGTTTGGATTGTGCTTTGTATGACATGCTTAACCTACTAAAAAAAAAAAGGGAAAACCAAAACGTTCTTTAGATAACAATTAAAATTTAGCAGTTTTTAAATTTAATGAAGGTGGAATGATCACAAAATGCTGAAAGCATAGATTCATTTAATCTTTTGCTCATACACCAATTTTGGATTGGTTAGCTTCCACTCATTTTCTTAACACCAACATTTGTTTCATTCACTTTTTTTTTTCTTTTACCAGTGCCTGAATTTAATTATTAAGTATTAATAACTTTCATATAGAATAAAAAAATATTCCAGCTTCAAGACAATGAGCATATAATATGATTCCCATAAAAACTTGTGGATCTTCTTCCAAATCTGCAAAGCATCCAGGTCAAGTAAAGAAAATGGAGGATAAGATCTCCCCTTGCTCTACATTAGTATTTGCAGGAGTACATGGTACAGACAAATATTTTTGTTCCAAAGCATACCAGATCCCTCTCAAAATATGATACATAAATCATATATTAAAACTCTGTGAACTGTTTTTTATACCACCATTCAAACTCCTAGGCTTGTACAGCAGCAAGGTAGGGGTCAGATTCCAATCACACACTCTTTTCAGCTAAGCCAACTGAGTTATACTCTTTGCTTGTAAGTTGGAGATCAGCACTGGACCAGAATAAATGCAGCAAAGAAGCAGGTCCTTTGTTTTTACACAAGAACTTTTAGTACAATTCTAACATAGATAAATGTACTCCCAAGCAGAAAAACAAACTTAGAGTTCAGCTATAGAAGTAAGGTTGATTTGGTTTTACAAACTAGCTGCAATTGATTAATTTGAGCTACAAGCGCTATTTGTCACCTACAAGCATGTTAGACTTACGGTCTGTCTCTGATCTGTTCCATTAGGTATTTCTCAGTTTTGAAATCCTACAGAAAAATGGATGATTTTGTTTGTTGTGTACTGAAAATGTACACAACTTTCTAAACCTGTCAATACAGCATGTTAACACAGAGTGTTCTGAATAGCTGTGTGAGATCTTTTTAAATATCAACATATTGTTTGTATCTGGTCTGGTGGGATACTCTTTAGTGGGATCCATGTCTATAAGAGATTATAACTGGAACATGTTTTGTTTTTAATAAATATATATGTTATTTGTTTCAGTAGTCACAAGGCTCTAAACATAGTACATGGTAGAATCTTGTAGACAGATTGGAGAGGGGTGCAGGGACAACCAAATCTGCAAGGTGACACCACTACAGACTAGTTCACCTGCCTGATTTTGCTTTCTTCAAGATAGATTTCTTCAAGTGGGATCTGGAACAAATATCTAGACTCAGCAGAGGATGCAGATGCACAGCTGTGGCACTCTTGCTTCCAAGAGGTATTCAAAAAGTTCAGTACTAAGAGAACATCAGAAATTTCAGCAACAACCCTCCTGAGCAAAGCAAGGAAGAGGTAAGGAGAAAGCTGCTAACCACCTTAGTGTGCTGGAAATCAAGACAGGCTTCAATGCCTGATCTGTGGCCTGACCAGTACGTTTGTCCTACAGATCAAGATCCAAAGCTCCAACAGGAGATCTAACAGTGAATGCTGCAGGATGGAAACTATCAGGGGGCAGCAAGAACTAGGCTACTTTCCCAAAGCAGCAGCTGGGCCATCACATCAACTGCCAGCACAATCCACAGCTGGATACAGACAGCCAGGATACCCAGGCAGTGGCAGCAGGACCCGGATAGAAAGTGGTTTTTAAAATCTAAGAAAGTGCCATTTGATACAATT
This sequence comes from Gallinula chloropus, assembly GCF_964237585.1. Taxonomy (NCBI): domain Eukaryota; kingdom Metazoa; phylum Chordata; class Aves; order Gruiformes; family Rallidae; genus Gallinula; species Gallinula chloropus. The sequence continues at coordinate 60,244,320 of NC_140088.1, forward strand.
TGCTTTTTACAGCACTGACCCAGGAGATAGAGGGTCTTAATTCAACACTCTCCTCACCCTAAGGTTAGCAGAACAAGAATCAAAGCAATACCTCCTTCTCCTAGCAAAGTAAGTGTGCTTCTGAGGTGCCAGTGTCAATAGGTAGGAATCTACAGTTTTCCAGGCTTACGTGGGTATGGGTTTGGGTGGTTTTTTTGTTGGGGTTCTTTTTGTTTGTTTGTTTTTCATTCAGAGTTTTAAAAACAGACAGAGAGGTGCCTAACAATTTCTGGTGTTCCAAGATGTAGGCAGAAGACAAGAAGTGTAACTTCATAGAAAGTTTAGACTCAGCAGTAGGGCTGCAGCAGAACCAAACACTGAACCAAGCCCCAAACATACAAGTAGAGAGGAATAAAATTTAGAGAAAATAACACCACCATTAATGCAGGAAAAATTCAGAAGCAAGAGGGATAGGAAATTTCTGGGGTGATCAGCAGATTCCCAGTCCATGCCTTCCCTGTGATGGCTCGCTCCCTCCCTTAAGCACCTGTAAAGTAATAAAGTCTCAGGAGAAAGCAAATGGACATGCAGACAGCAAACTGTGCTGCCACACACCACATTAATCTCTTGTGGGCACTGCTAACAAACAGGGTGGTAAGTGGCATCTGCTTGTACCTGCTTTATTTCGGATCACCTGCTGTATTGCTGTTATCAGCAGATCATTGCAGACAAATTGTGAGGGACAAATTTACGCCAAATCATGATGTGAGTGACATGTCATAGGCCAACCCATTAGTGCAATAAAGTATTTCTTTTCTAGGAACAGCATCTGGGTTACATTTAGCGTAAGGTAAGCTATGTATTACTATTATTAGATTTAATGATTTGGAAACCATAAACAAAACTAATGAGAGAAAGGGTACATGTTTGTGCAGCATGCTTGCCATGTAAGTGGTTTTCGAGACAGGTAGGAAAATGTGTTTGATCTGTGGACTTACGAGGGCTCACCGGGTTGTCAGTTATTTTCCACCTAACTTGCACACAGCCAATATTGTTTTGTATTTAAAACAGTACCTTTTGGCAGAAACATAGACAAATTGGGCAACACTGGTTAGTCAACATTTCTATTTGTAAACAACTGATTCAGCAAGATGAACACATTTATCTACTAAAGAAGGGCTCTACTAATGTATCAGACATACTTTATTTGTGGTTAATTTATTTTACGCCTCATTGTGTATATCTGGTCTAGGCTGTAAACACCTAGAAGCAACACCAAGCTCCTTTTTCTTACCCTTCCCCCTCCTCCTTTACCCCCGACCCCCATTTCTGCTTTGTACAGTGCTGCTTAAACTGAAAATGCCTGGAAATATAAGAACCCGCCTTCTGATCAGGATAGTAAGCACAGTCGCTGGGGAATTAAGCGGTTTGTATAGCACTACACCAAGCAAAGGCAGCGTGTTACTTCAGAAAGACCGAGGTGAGCATCCTCAATCACTGCAGTGAAAATGAGTGCTTATGGAAGTTATCACAATATTTTACTTATACGTTTTTCTGATTGTCCCTTTAGTCTCTGATTTATATACCACTTATGAAAAAAAAAATAAACTTACATGTCTTCCACCAGTTTTGCACAAATCTTTCCTTGTTACAACATTATTTATTTGTATTGCCAGTCAGGGCCCTGTACAAACTCTATTAGAATTGAATAGAACAAAACAGAATAGATTTGACTACTTCACTTGGAACAGACCTACAATTATCATCTAGTCCAACTGCCTGAACAATTCATGGCTGACTGAAATTCAAGCGCGTTGTTGAGGGCTCTTTAGCTCTCAAATTTGTATTTGTGCCTGGTATTACTCTTACTCTGTCTTAGGTACAGAATCAGGCATTTCAACTTCTTAAATATCATCCCATTAATGCCCAATGCTCCAGTCTATCTAGACTCCTCTGCAAGGCCTCGTGTCTCTCTCTCGAGAAAACAGCACCTCCTGGTTTGGTATCGTCACCAGAACTGGCCTTAGAAGTGAACCCTGAGGAAGACTGCTGGTGACCTACTGCCAGCCAATTTCAGCCCTATTCATTACAACATTTTGAGCTCTGCCCTTCAGCCAGTTCTTCACCCAGCACATTGTAAACCTACTCATCTCATAATTGGATGACTTCTCCAGAAGGATGCTGTGAGGGACAGTTTCGAAAGCCTTACTAAAATGCAGAAAAGATACATCTACCACCTTCTCTCCTGCTAATAGGCATGTGACCTTATTATAGATGGATATCAAATTAGTTAAACAGGACTTTCCCTTTGTGAACCCATGTTGACTGTGCAATACTCAGCATTCTGTTTTGGGCCCCTCACTAGAGGAAAGACAACGAGGTCCTGGAGCGTGTCCAGAGAAGGGCAACCAGGCTGGTCAAGGGGCTGGAGAGCAACCCTTACGAGGAGCAGCTGAGGGAACTGGAGTTATTTAGCCTGGAGAAGAGGAGGCTGAGGGGAGACCTTATCACCACCTACAATTACCTGAAAGTAGGGTGTAGACGGGAGGATGTTGGTCTCTTTGCCCAAGTGACAGGTGATAGGACAAGGGGGTATGGGCTCAAGCTGCACCAGGGCAGGTTCAGATTAGACATTAGAAAAAAGTTCTTCACTGAAAGGGTTATCAGGCATTGGAACAGGCTGCCTGGGGCTGGTTGAGTCACCTTCCCTGGATGCATTTAAAAGATGTGTAGATGAGGCATATGGTTTAGTAGAGGACAGATATGGTTGGACTCGATGATCTCAAAGGTCTTTTTCAACCTTGTGATTCCATAATGATTGCATTATTCTTTAACTGTCTTTCAATAGTACTCAGCACAATCTTTTCCATACGTTTTCCAGGAACTGAGGTTTGGCTAACACATCTGTAGTTCCCTGAGTCTTCCCTCACACCCTTTTTGTGGACTGGACTAACAGTGCCTAGCTTCTAGCCAGCAGGGACCTCCCTAGAGACCCAAGACCTTTGGTAGATGATAGAGAGGCGTCCCTCCACAACATCTACTAGCTTCTTCAGAACTCTGAATCCCATCATGTCCCATGGACTTGTGAACATTCAGCTGATACAGCTGGTCCTTTACAATTTCAGTGTCCAGAAATGTAATGTCACCACTCCCACGCACATGGTCCTTTAAATCAGGGGATCGGGCAGACCCAGGTCTATCCATATTGTTAAAGACTGAGGAAAAAACCACACTGCATGCCACCACTTATTATTCACACCTATTAGTCATGACCAATATCAGTCCAATGTTTCTGTTAGACCTTCTCTGGCTATTAACAGACTTTAAAAAGTCCTTCTTTTTATCTGAAACAACACTGGCCAGATTCAACTCTACCTGAGCTTTGGCCTTTTGTATCTCTCACTGAATATATGAACCACAGATCTGTACTTTTCCTGTGAAGCCTGACCTTGCTTCCAGAGTTCATACAAGCTTCTTTTTTCTTCCTGAGCTCCATGAGAAATTCCCCATTCAGACAAGCTGGTGTTCTGTCCCACTTGCTTGACTTATGACACAGTGGAATTGCTGCTCCCGTGCTTCTAAAAGGTGGTTTTAAAGACTGACCAGCACTCATGGACTCCTAAACCCTCAAAAACAGACTCCCAAAGTACTCCACTAAATAACTCCCTGAATAGTTTGAAGTTTGCTCTCTTGAAGTCCAGGGTAGTAACTGGCATTTTCTCTCATTATACTGAAAATTTTAAACATTTCACGCTCACTGTGGCCAAGGCAACCACCTACCACCACATCCCCTACAACTTTCTCTATTCACAAATAGCAAGTCTAGGAGGGTATCTTTCCTAATTGGCTGTGACAAGAAGCTATATCCTACAAAGTTCAAGAATTTCCGAGACCAGTTAATTACAGCAGCATGATATTCCCAGTTGATGTCAGGGAAGTTGAATCTCCCACAAGGACAAAGGCTACTGATCCAGAAATTTCTCCCACTTGCCTGTAGAGTAACTCACCAGTGCTTACATCCTGACTGGGCAATTGGTAGCAGACACCCACTGCAGCATCTCCTTAGTTTTAAATTCTCCTAATCCTTACCCAGAGGCTCTCAACTATGTCACCACTAATGATAAGAGCTGTGCAATCAAGCCTGTCCTTTATATATAGTGCAATACCTCCACCTTGCCTGACCTGCCTATCCCTCCCCAACACCCTGCAACCCTCCATCCCAGCATTCCAGAAGTTTAATTTTTAAATTATTATTTTTTCTTGCCATACACTTCAGATAAAATTGTGTCTATCTCCTGGCATAATTCCTAGCATCTTTCCTGTCACATATGGAACAGCAAGACAACATCTTTGGGATACATTTCTCTCTGAAAGGTATACCTTCCAAGAACTTCTAAGAAAGGACACAGGGAGCTCAGAAAGTTTTGTCTGCACACAAAAAAGTATTTGAACTCTCACAGAACTGTGGCTCCTTAATCTAAGGCTTGTAGGGAATTTCCAAAGGGCACATTCCCTTCTGGACATGCCTGTAATTCCCATTATCATCAACGGGGGTTATAAGTAAGTCGTAACAAAGAATAAACCCTTGTGTGTTAGCACTGCCCCTGTTTAACAGTGTCTAAATCAATACCAATGATTTGACAGTTTTACTTTCAATATATTCTGACTCATTTGAAATTCAGTTTGCACTTAACTAATGAAAGAGTACATTTTAATCCTCCTAATGAAAGGATATAGAACAGCCACTGGAGTCAGCCAAAACTGACAAAGTCAATGGGAAACTTTCACTTGACTTTAGAGAACTTTGGATTGGTCCCTTAATGAACAACACACAGTTCAGCCCTGCTAAAGAGAAAAAGACTGCACACAGAATGCAACACTGTTCTGACACATTACCTGGCAAAACCAGCTTCAAAAGGAAATTTTCCATATACCCTATTCCAGACTTCAGAAAACATTGCTAACAATTTACAGTAGAAAATACCAGCAGTTACCACACCAGATTAGAAAGTTAGAACAGATTTGCAATATAAAGCCTCTTCTGCTATCTCAAGATACAGCTATTACAGACAGCACAGTGCCTAAATATTCTTAATAGGATTCTCCCCCAAGGAAACATGAAGGCAGAACTCCCCAACTATTTTCTATCAGAGTTTAGTCACAGATGCAAAGATGATCTTACACTCTCAGTGTAATATGGGGCAGAGCTGCACTCAGTTTGCAAAAAGAGATGTGCACAAATTCTGTACTGACTTACTTCTGGCTCAAAACCTTGACATCATCTGGAATACATGAAGTTGCAGAGGTAATCATACTTCTGTTTAAGACTTATATTTTCTGTTGCTATTTTATGCTTCACACCAATGTTTGAAAGAAAATTACTGTACCCCTAAAGTTCACTGTCTGAAAAGGCAAAGTTAATACTGTTCTTTAAAAAAGCAGTTATCAGCCCATGCCTCCAAAATGCAGCTCTTGTTTCAACTCAGTTAAAGTAACTGCTTCATTCCTTTAAAATGATTTTATTCTGAACATTTCTTTTCATAGAGAACATTAGCTACACATGTCAGGAGATCACTGTCTATAAATTATGTACGACAGAAATAGTAGTGTATAATAGCTCTACTTAAATAAATATGCATTATTTATAGTGTCACAGGTAAAGTACTACAAGAAATGATACAGTCTGCCAAGAATCTTATTGCAAAAATAACTTGTCCTAAATGCTGAACATGTGTAGCACTGGCTTTCCTCCCCTATTTGGATATTTTTAGTAAAATTGTAATAAAAACTTATCAAAATAAACACTGCATTATTAAGGTACTACTTATTTGCCCTAGGGCAGCTCTGCCATAAATCTATCATTTAAATTCTTCACTCTTCTTACATTACATACAATGGGGCTATTCCTGATCTCATTTATATTACCTTTTAACCCAGTGGAACTTCATAAACATTATAGAAACTACACCAGATGACATGACAGAGAAATCAGTCAAGGCTTTTCTTCTGGACCCCATTGTGTTTCTATTTCTAAATCAGTGCTGAAAGCTGAAGTAGCACATGCAGTATTTAATGTTCTAAAATGAACTCAAATCAATATCTTTGCCCTATATTTCTGCTGAAAATCGTACCAGTGCTGTAACCAAGCAAAACCCTCTCTCCAGCATTCCTGGTATTTCACAGAAAGAAAATGTATCCTGATTAATTTATCTCTAATTACACAAATTCTTTATACCTTCAACACTTGTCATTGTTTGTGATAAAAAGAACATGATCAATCAATTAAAAATGGAGCTCAAGTACACCGTTCTTAAATTACATTATAGATCTCTTTCCTGTTCAGAGCAGATTCATGTATCAGTATCACTTTTTAGTTTGGGACACTAATAATCTTGAATGATCAGGAAAGGAAACATGGCAACAAATTGGTTGCTTGCTTTTGTTGCTGCCACCCTGCTGAAATTAAAAGATAAAAATTAGGAACATGCCCCCCAACCTTTGTATAAGTATGCTCATTAAAACCTGCCTTCTCATTAATTAAAAGTGTACAATGCTTCATTCATCCATATAGTATATATCTATAAATTCAGTCAATTTACTTGGAATTAGAGCACTCATATATTAGCTCTTAGTAAGAAAGCTTTCGGTTTTCCACACATTTTATAGCTAAAAAGCTAAAAGAATACATAGGAGTTTTTTATTGATAAGATACATTTCTTGCTGCTAATGCCCTTAAAAATTAAACGGTTCAGGGTATTTTATGGTGATCTGCAGGTACCTCTTCAAATTTTTGGCACATTACTTCAAGTAAGCAAAGCGATAGAAATCAACCCATGCAGAACCTGATGTGCACATCTGGAGGTTTCCAGATCTGCCATATTCAGTGCTCAGCCAATCACTTACCCAGTATCTAAATTTAAAAATGTGCTATTGGTTCAAGGTGCCTTATTCTGGATGCCAACTGCACAGTAAGGTATTTGGTAGTTTTCCAGCTCGATTTTCACTCTGGTCGATAATTGATAACAGCATTTTCTAAACCACATTTGTAATTATACTATTAGAAGACATCATAACAAATAATCTCAAAGATCATAATGAATTAGGCAGTTCTTTAAAGCTGATTACATAGATAGTATCATTAAGTTATTTTGCAGTGTCCTCTGGTAAGTGTGGGAAAGACAACATTTTGCTGCATTCATGTCAGTGCTTTCTGACACTTGCTTTCTGACTATTGCACCCAACTCAGCATTATAATATCACTCCAGTTAAATCATGTTATGCACAATATAGGAAGCTAATGAATAAAGAATACACATCTCACACCCACTATAACTCCAGTTTTAAAAGTTAACAGAGTGTCAATCCAGATTTATTATGCTGGAATAATCTCTATTTTTCTAAAAGAGATTAAAAAATATTATGTATGTAATGTTGACTCTACTGTTGCTGAAAAGTGCTGCCTTTTTTCTGAAAGTTCATCTAGTTGGTGTGAAAACATCAACACATTTTAACCTTTAGACAGCACAAGGCATATGAATTTTATTTGCACTCTTGCTGAAAATGTTTCATGGGATTAAAATATTTTAAAAGAATAACATCAGATACAAACAATCTTTATGAGAGGAAAACATGGCCTGAAAGTTTCTGGGGGAAAAAAAAAGGAAACCTAATCTAATCCCTTCATCTTGAAGAGCAATGATTATGCGTCAAGGTTTTTTCATTTCTAGTACAGCTTTCAGCTGGTGAGACAGCAGTACCAAACCACATTGTAGATAATATAATCAAACCAATTTGTTATATTCTCTTTCGGAAACTTTCTAAACCAAAACCCTGTATCTGTAAGAACCTTGTTAAATGAGACAGGAGTCTGCATGGCATATACTAGATCTTTGCTTGGATCTGTCTTCTATAGACTGTCCAAATGCCATGTGTTTAACCAGCCCTACCAGAGGGGTTCCAAACTGACCACCCCTTAGCCCCCTTTGTTCCTCATTCCCTCTTCAGTTCTGTGAACTCCATGTCCATTCCTTCTTTACCCAAGATTGCTTGCTCTAGCCATCTAGCCAGGAATCTTCCCTTCCACATTCATCCTCATCGTGCTTTTGATTTGATAGTGTCCCACTACTATAGTTTTTTTTCTCTTTTCAGCATGACAAAAATCTGTTTGGAAGATAATCAAATCTGATGGCTGCTATGCTGAAAAGCCTCGAAAGAGTGCTACTGAGGGCTTTGATGCACTTAAGAATACAGCTCTGTTATACAAGTAGCAGAGATGCACATCTGTGACCTATTTTCCTCCTTCTACTAGTTTTATTTATTTATTGAACCTGTAGGGTTCTGTTCACTGACACCTAGAACGCTTCCTGAAACCAGGAGCAGATTTGGTTCAGAAATGCCCTCATAAAATACACACAGAGGTGTACAGTTGACCTGAGTATAAATTCAGCCAAACACTTGAGCTGAAGACATACTCAAGAATCATCATATTGCTAGCTTGCCAATAAAAATAAAGCTGCTTGAGTAAAATAATCACCTTTCTTTCTTTGAATTTTCCTACAGTTAAATCTCTAAGATATTTCTCTACATTAGCTTATTTGCTCACAGGTGATTTCCAAGCCAGAAAATTATTTTATTGAACCTGATGTGAATATTAAAAAAAATGATGTATTTGGAAATTTGTAACACCTTTGACAAGGGAGGACTCCATAAAATTTAGAAGCATTAAGCAGTGTTAGCTACAGCATGTCATGCTTGTATCCTTTTCTGAAAGGAACCTGATTTCCCTGTCTTCATAATTGTCTCCTACTGTCTTCCAAGCAATCATTCTTAAAAGCAGCAGGATTTCTGTTAACAGTAGTGTTAGTGCGTTTCCACAGATTCCTCTGTAAGTCAGAGAAATTACCTCTTCTCTTTATTTGCCATTCTAATGTTGTAGCAAAGGCTCAGACAGTACAAATTTCTCCCAGCCTGTACTGAATAAATCCCATATGAATGTGCCAAGCCAGACCAGGTAGTAGCCACACCTTACTGTGGGCAACCTAAGGAATTGTTTTGACATGGGTACAGGATTTCAACAAGAGTAAATATTACAGAACTCAGGTTATTTCCAGTGTCAGTAACTGTTACAAACGTGTAGCTAAGCTGGGCGAATCTTGCTTATTTCCTAAAATCCCTAAATATCTGAATTCACATGACAGTTTCAGCCTTGTGATCCTCTCTTCCTACTCCCTTTCTCCTCAGAAAACCCTAAACACTAACTTCAATAGGCACACCTGCTTCAAGGATAAGGAGCTGAGAATAAAACAATAAAGACTGAAAAGCTGGAAAAGTCAACAAACCTCAATATGCACTGCTCTACAAAAGCTCAGGATGTTAATATGCAATCTTATTATTATCCTGCAAACCAACGAAGCCTAACAACAGCAATTATTCTCTTTACCTGTACAACCTTCTTTGCTACAAAATGTAGAATGATGGAACAATACATTGGTTGTAGTAGTTGTCCTTCTTTTACTGTTTCAGAGGAACGCTTACTGAACACTTTGCTCCATTTAGTTTGGTAAGAAGAAGAGGAGGAGGGAGAAAAAAATTATTTTAAAAACCAGAAACTGAAATGGCCTGATTGGAATTACTGTGTACAGCTCCATTTGCTGAAATAAAGCTTCTAATTGTTTGTTGTTCTATAGACTGTGTAGTCTTTCAGTTAAGAGCAAAAAGTGGCCTTTATGAAAGATCATCTGAATTAATGAAAATGTGGTTTGGAAATTGTGACGTAATCACCCGTTACCATACAAGACATGCATTAAAATCCTGAAACAGTGTCTGCTGGGCTGGTGTCAAAAAAGAAAAAACCAAAACACAAAAAAGCATACAACAGGACTTTTGGTCTCTGCATCCATGGTTATATGAAAAGCAAGGTTTAATGTATTATGCATATAAAACAAATGGGAAAGGACACAAAGTAGAAAAATATTGGAAAATTATATGCAAAAAAATTAACCAGCAAAAATGAAAATGTGCTTAAATTCTGATGCACACAGAGGTAAGCATCTCTATAAAAACCTGAGAAGTCAAACATGGAACTAATTTCCTGGTTCCTTAACACTAGAAGGCTGACAGCTGACATAATTTATTAATGTTAACAATAAATATATATTTTATAATGTTTCAAACAAAATATTTTTCTCAGCTCTGAATAAAAATCACAGCAGCGATAGGAGAGACCTAGAAGAGTTTAGTCTGCCTACTAGTTTTCGAAAATTTATTAGACAATTGGTGGTGCTTTGCTCTTACTTTAAAAGCTACTTTGCAACTAGTCAGAAATGATGATGCGAATGAAAAGTTTAATAATTAAGCTATTAAATGCCCTCTGAACAATCTTTTATCAGTTTGATAAACATACAGTATACTGAAGTTGTTAATAGGGAGTTGAGAGAGCTTTACACCCCCCCGATTTATCTGCCTGATAAAGCGCTGCTGCACAAGTCCTTATTGCTGTTCTGAATGTGAATCTGCAAGAAAGGAGATTTCCTCCCCTGTTTTTAATATTTTATTAATTAAAAAAAACCCCAATCTTACTTTGCTTTCATTAAGTGTGGAAAAGCTTCATTAATATAGAAACCGCTGTACATTTCTGGCCCTTTATAACGGTTCTCCCATGACAGCAATAGTGACATATCAACAATCAGTACTCTGCGTCCTAATGGTGGTTTTCAGGCAAGCCTCATAGTTCAGACGGGGGCAGTAAAAGCTTACGCTATCCCTTTAAGGCTTTCTTGATGTCTTTTGGCATTCTTTTATAATTACAGCTTTTACTGTAAGCACTGTACTGAAGGCATTGTGCTGCAATTGAGTCCTGTGAAATGATTTGAGATCAGTGTAAATGCCACTTTTTAAACAACTAAACCGGAGAACATTTAACTTTCCTTTCAGAATACAAAGACAACTAGAGCAAATATGCAATTAACTATCAAAATAAAATGCTGGTCTGGGAGATTGGGACAATTTTCACACAATTGCATAGCAATAACTCTGTCCCTCTCCATTTCCAAATTCCCTCTAAACTCTCCAAGCCAACAGCAGATTACACTCACACTTTTTTTTTTTCAGTTGTAAAAGGTATGTATAATGTGGGAAAGACACTAATTATGAGTTTTCAGAGCTGAAGATACAAGGTTTGTAAGAGCTGAATGTCTAAAATATTGGTTCTGTATGCATGAATGTAATCCCTCAACAGGTATGAAATATACTGAATGAGGATTTGCCAGTAAGATGGAAAGGACTGAGCAGATGTGCTTTGTACCAAATGATTTTCATATTTCAATGTGACAAAATAGATGAGCCACATAAAGCTTAATTTCAGTTGCAAATTGCAAGCTGGAATAAGTTCCAGAATAGTAAACAATTAGCTGCTTTATTTTCTTTTTAATAAGACTAAATTACCAGATAATATCTACTGGCATCAACTTGGCTAATAAAAATCTGTTTAATAGGATTTGCCATTTTTCCAGTTGCTATCATGATCAGCTTTGCATTTTGATTATCTTTAAACTTTGCCTCAATTTTCTCATAGAAAAGCTCTCAGTAGTAATTGCTTTAACATTTATTCCAGGTCAAGTGGTTAAGTATGAATAATGATGTGTCAAAAATGTACAGTAGTGCTGTCAATAGAGCAATTACCATTTAGCTAGAGATTATTATGGCACAAGAGCACATTAACTGGGCACAGTAAACAGAACAACAAAGAAAGAAGGGGCAAAAGGACCAAACTGTTTTCAAAACCTGCCAGTGTTATACAGTGTGTGTTACTGACAGATATTAGTTGTTACATAAGAGCAATTAACTCCGCAATCCGCTTCACTCTGCAGCATTGGATTAGAATGTTTCCAACAAGAAGTTAGGACCACGGTTCTAGAACACTGGCTTCATTTTTAAAAATAATCTCACAATGGCTTTGTTTTCTCTCGCACATTCTGCATTGCTGTTTGGAAAGTGATCGCCAACTGGCATTTTGCTTAAAGCTCATCCAAACTGCTAGGAAGCGAGAATAAAAATGCAATGTAAGTCTGTCTCTGTTCATTTGGGATGGTGTAAGAACAAAAGGCTTTTTCCCCACACAATTTTTATAGGAGGAATGTTCTGATTTGATGTCAACTTGCAATGTAATACATTCCTGACTAACCTGAAGAAGAAGTTTAACAGCATGTCACAGGTTGAGATATGTTTTTTCTACAGTCTCTAATAGCTAGCAATCATTTTGGCATTATTCCTTTAATTACAGCAGCATAAAAACTATGATGTTCTGCCTACAAAAGCTATTTGTACAGGTATATCTTTAAATAGACATCTAACCCTATTAAACACATGAAAATTACAGCCTGGCAGAGCACAGAAGTGTGACCTCTCAAGAATTGTCTCCTCCAAAAGCAATAGCCATCTGTATTATCCAGTCTGCTCACGCTGGCCCAAGATCTAAGCAATCTCTAGAAACTCCCAAGTTAAAAATGCACCTGCCATACAGCCTCCAACTTAAAGTATTCAAATTGAATCTTTTAAAAACATATATATATATAATAATGTATATACAAAATATCTTGCTTTCTGTTTATCTTATTATTCTAACTCCTCCTATGCTTGATGTGGGACAATCCAAATTAGTGAGTATTGTTTCATTTGCCTTTAAATAGCAGTTAGAAAAATTCATGATGTTTTATTACAGTCAGGTCTAGACAGAAGGAGGCAGGCACTCCTTCCTCTGAAAAATTTACGTGTTTCACAGTTAGATGATGTGAAACTTCCGAATGGAAGAGGTGTCACAATTCCACTACTTTACCTCTATATATCCATTATTTCCATAGATGAACAGAAATTATGAGTTCTGTTGGGTTCATATGAAAAGAGCTGACAAGGAAGTCACTTCCAGTTGTAGGCTTTTCTGAATATGCAATGCCTGGGAAATGCATAATGCCTTTGAGCTCCATGTTCTGGAAATATGAATGTTCTCCCCATATTCAATTAAAAGTTATTTTAGTCAACCTCCACTGCCAAAAAACTAATTTTGGAAAAAATAAACATATAACTTTTTCAAGACAGAGTACTTCATACAAGCCTACTATTCTTCTGAGAGGTGGAGAAGAAAGGAAATCTTTATTTCTACCTATGAAGTATAAGATATTTAAAGTGAGACAAATATTAATAAAAGAGAGTAATTTTTGACCTTGAATGACATTTATGAATTTTTTATTCTGAAATTTTAAAATTTCAGGGTACGTAGGTGCCGTTCACCCACTTCAAGGAAAGCTTACAGTGCAAATGGACTGAAAACTTGAGCTTTCTCTTCTCCCATGCCCTTGCAATCTCTCCTGTGATACTTTTTCTGAATGTCTCACAGAATCTGAAACTTTCCTCCAGCCCTCAAGAATTTCCCATGCAATCACTGTGTTCTTCACACAGTGCTTGTGATAAGCACTGTGATCTAATGACATGCATTTTTGAAGCAGCCCCACACAGGCTCTTTTAAATCCTTAATATTTCAGACACCTGTTGTTTTCACTACTGAGATTGATCAGACTGCTAACACAACTTACACAATGAAAACTGAAAAAAATCAGAAGTAAAATGTATGAAAAGTTAAAATTATTCTTTTGGTACCAATATACTGCAAACCAGCCAGTGTCAATAAGCATCATTTTGTACTGAATTGTCTCCATTTTTACAGTCTTCTCTTATTGCAAACTTTTCTCTACTAAGATGGACAGTCAAGCAGTCTATTTATCCTTCTGGATTATTAAGGGATGGAATGCATTTGTCTAGTATAGTCTTTATAAATTATTTGAAAGACCAGACAGCTTCTAATAGCTAGAACACTACAGAATATTCAGATGCAGGACTGACATGCTCACAAGCCTGTGAAAAACACAAGAAGGCACAAGCTGTCATTTAAAGAACAGCTAAAACCCCATAATACTATCCCATACATTGTCTAACCACCTCAGCCCATGTATAGAGAAATTTGATTTGGAGATCTTAGGAACTTACCCAGGAATTTCTGCTGTGGTTTGTCTCACTAAAAGAAGCAATATAGATTTAATTCTATTGATAGAAAATCAATTAAAAATATTTTGATTGAGTTTAGATGTGATTATGATCTGCATGATTAAAAAACATGCGCAAAATATGTCCCATGCCTTGTAGAATCAACTACAAAGGAACAAAATAGTAACAGTATTAGCAGAGATAAGGGCAGCTTTAAGGAGACCTGGGGAGTTCTTAAGGAAAATCTGTAGAGATGGCCAAAGTAACTGCAATATGAAGCAGAAAACAATTCTTTAAAAACACAAAAAAGAGAAAAGTTTTAAACTGTAGTAATAATAGGAAATAATTAGGCAATAATGAGAGAAAACACAATCTTAGAAATACACTTCCCTATTCAGAATCCCACAGAAGTCAATGGGAAAATTCATAAATTAAAGACTATTCTAGAAGTGTTCATGTGCTTGTCTACACCTTACATTCATCTTCCTTTTTATAGGAGGGATTCAAGGAGTGCCTTATTGTAGTGACCTGATGTTTCATATCAACAGTGACAGGTGATGACTCATGAGATATAAAAAATCTCAAACTTTTAACTCACTACCCTAATACACTGTCCCATTTAAATAGAAACACCAAACATAATAAAAGAAAAAAAAAAAAAGAATGTTCATGGTTAAACAGAAACAGAAGTAAAACATTATGCTATATGAGGTAGTTGATTGCACCACTTCAACTTCATGATTTGGAACAAACACATTCTCCCTGTGCAGAGACACACCAAATCTGTCAAAATTATAACAGTTTTCTATGCAAAATAGATGTGATATCCTTAAAATGCTTAAAACTCCACACATTTACCTCAGGATAGTTTCATTCATGTGCAACAGAGCAGAATGAAGCAGAAAGAATATATAAAAGTGTTTGGTGGATGTTCACGTAGGCGTGGAGGTGATGGGGATTACCAGGGAAGCTGTAGAAAGCCTTCCCTTTTCCTTTCCCTCTCAAAACACAACAGAAGAATATAATACAATCTACAGCGGCAAAAGGTCTGGAAAGTGCTTAAGTGTCATGAGAATGAAAGATGAGAAACTCCAATGGTGACAATAATGTAAACTTTTATGAATCTTTAACTCCATTGCAATCGGGAATAGCCAGTTATGGAATTAGGAAAATGAGGAAATTTCAGATGTTCATGTAGCATGCTAGAGACAAAGAAATGTGTGAAATGCTGACTTTGACATATTTTATTCTGGGACATCTACTCCAGATTTCTCTAGTATTTATCAAAACCCAAAAAACTGTAATATTCCTGAATAGCTATGAAAAATAATATTACTAAATAGCTACAAATATTCCTAAATAGCTCTCTAAATATGTATAAATATAGATATTTCTAAATGATTACAAATATAAATAATATTCCTAAACAACTATAAATCAAAGCTACGAGTTTAATAAAATCTTGTACCGGAAAACTCTCAGTCATTATCCTGAAACCTAAGGACTAAAAGGCTCTGTAAAGTTATCCCATTTTATCCTATTAATGTAATTGCAGGTGCCATTCTACCAGAAAACCCTAATCCTTTAAAAAAAAAAAAAAAAAAAAGAAAAGGTGGATTAAGCTATTTCATTAATCAATTTGCTTTTTACACTTCAGTTTAAGTCAGCTTCAGGTTTTAAATTTTACTTTGATTGTTTACCTAGGCAAAATCTAACAGTCACTCATCATGTGTCAGGTCAATCATCACAATGAAGGAGATGACATAGATGAATCACAAATAAACTACTATACTACATCATGCAAAACCAGAATAGGGTTATATTTGTCTCATGCTCAAAAGCTAGAAATTCAGTACCAAAATCCTTTATTTTTTCTATTTCTTCTGGATTAGGCAGTAGAATTGTATTTGCTGTTCTTTTATTAGAAATAGTTTCTTGTCTCTTTTAGTTTCCTATGTTTACAAACACTAATGTCTACCCATAGGATGTCTTTAAATGTCCGGACTATTACACTTCTTGCTTCTATGCTCTCCCCACATTTTTATGTATCATCAGATCACAGAATCCTTCAGGTGGGAAAGGACACCAGTAAGTTCCTAGTCCTGCCTCTGGCTTTAGGCAGGGTCTACACTGATTGTATGCCAGGTTTCTTGGGGTTTAGTCCAGTTGGGTTATAGGTCCCAGATGCATTCTGGGTCCAATACTTAATTGTTCTTGCAGAGGGAAGTTTTCTCCTGCCTCAGTACATGACTGTGGTCTCATTGTCCTGCCATGCATCCCTGTGAAGAACATGCATCGCTCAGCTTCTACCACTGTGTAGCTATGCATAGAATGCTACTAGGTCCCCACAGCCATTTCTTTTCCAGGTTCAACAAACTGTTTCCTCAGCCTGTCCTCCAAGCCCGTTTAAAAACAAATCTTGTCTTGAATCACTCTCCCTTTTGAAGACTAGTGGAAGAATTTCAGGCCATTCATGGAATTGGAAATATTTTCTCAAATTATTTTCCAACTGCCATGAAGATGCTGTATCATTAGGTAGAAACACAGAGCGTGGACCAGTCCTGGCAATATTTTCAGGATTCAACAGGATCTAATAATCCCACATGAAGTCCCCTCAACCACAGGAATTATTAATAGAACATTTGCATCATTTTGGCAATAAAGCTTAAACCTGTTCCTACACTATTCCTACAAAACACAAACTCTAAATATGTTATTTCTGTAAACAAATTAAAACCTGCCATTAGAGCAGGAACAAATACATGAATTGAATAGCAGGCCAAGATGCATACCAGCATGCACGGAGTCAGAATACACATTCAGCCTGGGTACATTTTTATGACTGTCTTAACAAGATCTCACAACACATACATTCAGTGTTAAATGCCTAGAATGTGGGAACTTCCCAGCTTATGTACCTGCTCTTATAGCTGTGCTGCACAGGATGAATCCATAAAGGCGGCAATAAAACGATGAGGCTAGAGGGTCCGAACTGTGTTACCTTATGACTAACATCTTAAAGAAGAATAAAAGCATGACAGATTGCAGCTTGTAATAAACCAAGAACAGAAAACAGCTCTTAACATGATATTAAAACTCTATTTAAAATTCAATACATCCAACCTTGGCAGGTGAAGAATCAACTCATTTCACCTTCTGCTTTTGACAGCTTTTTTCACATTTCACTTTTAAACAGCTATTTATAAAGTGTTTGACCCTTTCCAGGCAGGCATGCCATTCAGTAGCACGAACTGGCATGCATATTCTGATCGGAAAAGATATCTGTTCTGATAAAAGCTAAATCTAATAAGCAATTAAACATTTTAGTTATTGTTAAGTGATAGCAGCAGCAGATGATCAGGAAATGTTCCTTAAGCCTTCCTGAAATGTAGCCCATTTTTTGTAGTCCAAGGATAATTTCTGAGATTTTGAAATGCTGCATTAGCTTCAGAATATTAGAGAAATACTGAAACATATACAACAGAAACCTGCTATCTCTCCTTACTTTACTAACAGATTACTTTGAAAATTATACTTTCATACCTGCCATCAACAACATGATTTATTCTTATTTTTTATAATGAAAACTTCCAAGAATGGCATTATCCTAGGAAGAGCAAAATCATTTCTGTTCACATGAAAAATAACTGTGTTAGCAACTTACTTTAATTTGTATTTTTAATTCAGATTCAGGCATTAGTCATACTGCTGTTTCAGCTCTCTGAGTCTGGATTGCTGTACCTCTGATTTAGGCTTACAATAGCCAATAATGATTTTAAATTATTGTAGGCAGACTTCAAAATGTTCCTTCAGAAGAATGAGAACTGTCTATTTGTTCAGCTTTGTAGACTGGAAATGGTATTGTCTCTGCTTGGTGATTCATGTATTTATTATACAAACCCTTTCAGAATCATTAGAATGTGGTTTGGAAATTGCATGTAAGTAAAACCTTTTTTATCCATTTATTATTCTGTCGTCTATACTGGGAGATGGTAGCTCAGGATAAGAAGAGTATCTAGATGCTACAAAGAGAGAAGCGTCGAGAATAGAAACACACAGTTCTAACTGAAGGGCAACTGCAGGACTGGGAGCAGACTTTTGTCTGTGTTTTGCAAAGTGTTGATAACATACTTAGCATTTATTACAAATGCAGCAGCTACTAATGTTTCTTAAGTCATGATTCAACAGTTCCTGGATATGATCCTGGAAATGACTTTTTGAAAACAGATGCCTGTACTCATACACAGTTACCTGCAGTACTGGGACTCTGCACGTAAACAGATGATTGTAACTCAACAGATTTAAACAAAGGCATTAGCACATTATCACTTACAAATAACAGCTCAGCAAGAATTTATCTTGCAAATTATTGAGTGTCCTCTCCCGTTAACACACACATGAGGAATACAAGGAACTTTGCAGTTTGATGGTCTGAACTTGTAGAAACCATGAGGCAAAAAGTGTACACTTTGCCACCACACAGGAAGATCCATTGCAGGAATCAAGGAGGAGGTGGGTATGTGCATGATAAACTGCATTACTTCATTACATCACATCTCAGATTAGGAAGGAGTTGGATCTATAGTTTCAAGATCACAACAAAAACCTTTGATTCCTGTCATTTTCCAGCATGAAAATCCCCCAAACTTACATTCTAGTTTAGGTTGTTCAGGACCATTAAATTCAATTTACATCAACATTGCATGGCAAGATTTCTGTATCCATTTGTTTCCCCAAATATAGGGCTTCTAAGGGGAAACATTAGAGATTTTTTGTCATCTCTAACCCTAAACCTTGCACTGCACCTATCTTTCCAGTTAGCATCAGCCTAGTTTTCTTCAGATGTTTGTTCCTACCTAACATCACAGATGACTATTTCCAGGAGAAGCAGGCTACTGTGGTTTTGCACTGTTCTTACCCCCTTTAGGACTACTGTCAGTAAGGTTGTGAAGACCTATGTCCAGGTGGAGGCTGGTGACCAGCGGGGTCCCCCAGGGGTCTGTTTTGGGACCGGTGGTCTTTAACATCTTTATCAATGACATCGATGATGGAATTGAGTGCACCCTCAGCAAGTTTGTGGATGACACCAAGCTGAGTGGTGTGGTTGACACAATAGAAGGAAGGAAGCCATCCAGAGGGATCTTGACAGGCTTGAAAGATGGGCCCGAGGGAACCTAATGAGGTTCAACACTGCCAAGTGTAAGGTGTTGCACTTGGGCCGGAAGAATCCCAGACACAGACACAGACTGGGAGAAGAGCTTCTTGAGAGTAGCCCTGCTGAGAAGGACTTGGGGATTGTGGTGGATGAGAAACATAACATGAGCCAGCAGTGTGCTCTTGCAGCTCGCAAGACCAACGGTATCCTGGGCTCCATCAGAAGAGGAGTGGCCAGCAGGGACAGGGAGGTGATTGTCCCTCTCTACTCTGCCCTCATGAGGCCCCATCTGGAGTCCTGTGTCCAGATCTGGGGCCCCCAATACAAGAAAGATATAGAACTGTTGGATAGGGTTCGGAGGAGCACCACGAAGATGATTAGAGGGCTGGAGCACCTCCCCTATGAAGAGAGGCTGAGGGAGCTGGGCTTGTTCAGCCTAGAGAAGAGATGGCTGTGGGGGGACCTCATTGCTCCCCCGAAGGGAGCATACAAACAGGAGGGGAATCAACTTTTTAAAAGGGTAAACAATGGCAGGACAAGGGGGAATGGATTAAAGCTGAAGGAAGGAAGGTTTAAATTAGGGGGAAGTTTTTTACAGAGAGAGTGGTGAGGTGCTGGAACAGGCTGCCCAGAGAGGTGGTGGATGCCCCGTCCCTGGAGGTGTTCAAGGCCAGGTTTGATGGGGCCCTGGGCAAGACTGAGGTTGGTGTCCCTGCCTGTGGCAGGGGGGTTGGAGCTCTATGATCCTTGGGGTCCCTTCCAACCCATGCCGTTCTATGATTCTGTGAAGACAGACATCAAAGATTCTCTCCATACCTGTCATATTATTCAATGTAGGTAAACGAAATTGAATTATTTAAAACAAATGTTGGAGAGGTGGAATAGCACCACAAAACAGCATTTCACAATTGTACTGAAGTACCATATTTACAAGAAAGTAACCTTGCACCAGTCAACATTAATAAAGCCAGTTGCTAAGATATATACAATTTTACACCTGGCACTATTATCATGGTATTTAATTTCTCTGTTTCATTACAAATCTATTTCCTCTTCTCCAGAAAAAGCTCTTAAAACACTGATTAGAAATTGTAACCTACATTTTATGAAACATGACCTATACCTCTATTGTGTTTCTATAGGCTGAATAGCCTATACAATAAATCTAAACCTCTGAAATTAGGGTTTAAGGAGAGAAATGTTCCAGCATCTACTTAAAAGGCTGCATTTTTATGCCAATTACACTAAAGCAGAGTTAATTTCTGAAGCAGATTTTGCAGTATTGTTCTGAGAATCTCTCCTAGATCTGGAAATATTGAAGTAGCACAGGACAACTTAAAATAGTGTACTGCTTTTGTCAGCATCTATGAAATCTGGCAGTTACCATCTCTCCATTGTAAATACAAAGCAACATGTGTTAGTCATTTACTGCAGCTATATTGCTCCTGCTAATGTATGATGTAAATGATTTAACAATTACTATGAACACTAGAGCCTTAGGGAGCAGCTGTCTAACATGTTTCCCTCCAAGAAGATGCATGTATCTTCCTCTTGATGTGTCGGTAGCTTTAAGCAGATGCCTCATGACCCAGCACTGATACTGTGGCTTACCTGTGGAAAACCCTATGTGTATCAACTGGAAAATAAACCCTCTAAATTACAGAGATAACTGTTACGTAGTTATGAAGCTTCAATTTAACAGTACAAGTCTGCAAGGGGAAAAAATAGCTTCCTGCATGTGCAGATCTCTGTCTCTTCCTCAGCTCTCAAATGTGTTTAACTCCTTAAAGTGTTTTGAAATACCACTAATGGAGAAGATGATATACAAGACAGTGGCCAGTTTGTATACCTATACCATTGCAGGTATTTCTGTAATGCTTTGAAAAAGAACATTTTCCTGCTTTCCTCTTACCTACTCATTTGCTTATAATGTTCTGGTTTTCCTCCCACAGAGATAAGGCTAAATGTGGTGAGTATTTTATTACAAATGCTTACTTTTAAATGGCTTCATCGGGTAAGCAAAATTGATCAAAATAGTAACACTTAGCAAAAGACAGAACAACCATAACTGCATTGTTCTATGACAATCAAATTATACTATATTAATAAAATTAATTAGGTAAGAATAAAATTTAAAATATGAAGGTAATATTAATGTAAGGTATATGTCTTTGATGACAAATGAACAGCTTCTCCGTACATTAACCTTAGATTCAAAGAGGAATATTTCATGGTTTCCTTTGAAAAATTAAAATCTGTATTTCTTCAGGTTTAAAACAATCAAAAGGTTAATATATCATAGAAAATTGGTTACATATAATTTTCTTCTATGGAGAATATTTTTTACTCCTATAATACACTGCATTTTAAAGTTTACACAGAAAACGTCTGTAAAAAACCGAATGATGATGGTCATATAGAAATAAGAAAAAGTAAGACCTGTTAAATTATTTCCAAGAAGAATAGCCAGATCTTGAAGACCACGAGATACTGGAGGCCACATTAAAAGCTGTTTTTCTCTAAGTCATGCAGCTAGCTGTTCTCAGTTTGCTAAGCTTTGAACTGAATCCAGATACCTAGGGCCTAAGTAAATCACAAAGAGGCTGTCAAAATTTTAGATTAGTTAAGAAGGTAATTTTTACCTTGGAAATACATGTTCTGGAGTTTTGGAAAGAGTGAATAATATATATGTATATTATTATATATTATATTATTAATATATGTAATAGTCACTAAATCTGACGTGTAGGAACTTGAGTTCACTTTGCAATGAGTGGCAAGAAACACAGTGCCAATATGGATCACTCAAGTCACTGAATACAGTTCTCAGAGTTAAAGGCAACCCACCAAGGTTTTTTTTATGTTTGAGGAAACACTTTTTCTACATGTTTTCAGAGTCCATAGATTTTTCAGGTCATCCTATACTAAATGCAAGACCTGCAGGAATGACCAAAAGCTACAAACATACTATGACAGGTAAAAGAGCAGGAGGGCTTCAAGACGTTGCCAATGTATAAACTTATGGCGAGTGTTAAAACTTATGGATGACTCTAGGCAATATCGCATATTATACATTTCAGAAAAGATGAGGTTTTTAAAACAAAGGTCCTTGGGGGGGAAAAAAAATCCTTGAAAGTCAAACCCAGTAACTGCTTTAAACCTGCACAGAGCATATAAGCCAGGCATTCAAGTAAATTTAGGATTCAGCAGGTGCCACAGGACAGCCAAACTATGGTTTTTGGGTGTGGAAAATTCCGTGCTTCAGAGGCAAGTAAATATGATCCCATTAAGGGAAAAAAATCCTTTTCCCCTGCCCATGTGAAAACCATAGAAACAAACAACAATGCCATGTCTCCTCACCTTCCTTTGTATGTATCAGTACAGGTGTAATTTTATACCTTTGAGAACTATCCTACTTCCATAATCCCTTTTACATGCTTATAAGACACCATCTGACACAGTTTTGGTATCTTGCACCTATTGCCCTATTTGAAGACTACAGGAACTTCAGAACTTCACTCTTTGGATGCTTGGGAGTGTTCTTATTTTTGATATAAACTTACTTATGGCAAATTTTACTTCCCCTGATTTTTTGACAGTTCTATCCTTTAATCCAAATAATTTTTATCCTGTCTTGGTACTTAGTCACCCCCAACATACGCCAATGAAGAAATATTATATTCTCTTTACATCTTCATTTATGTAGGTTAAAGAAACTGAGCTTTTAAAACCCGAAATGAAAAATATTCTTTCCTCTGGGTCTCTTTCTGTTTACATGCATGTAAATACCTGTACACAACTTCAGAAATTTGAGACATGCAATGATTCTTGAAAAATACCTTGCTAAGAGATCTTAGAATTGTATTAGCTTTTTCACAGCTGCATCATGCAGGAATTCAGAGTTACCCTCTAACTGGGTCCTACTCTTTTTACTTTCCATTATTCAATTAGTGACCTTACAGCAGAAAGTATTCGATATAGAATGTCTTCCACATGCATTCCATTTCTGCAGTGCACTCTTACAAGATAAAAATCCTTTGATTTGCAGGGGTGGTTGTTTCTGGTACTGTTTACTTAAGACATTATCCGGAACCAAAACATGTATATGTACAGAAGATTAACCATTCCACAGCATCTTTGAGCCTTTCCATTTACATTAATGAGAAACTGACAGCAGTGTGGAAGGGAGAACAGGTTACAAATTAAGCACAGAACACGTCCCATAAAACTGAGTTCCAAGGGGTATCTTCCTCCCCTTTCTCATTGGAATTTTAAAGTCTCCTGTTGCTGTCACAGTGTGACAAAAATACAGAAAATGAGTTTGAATCTTCTAAAAGCTAGTCCAACACACATGTACCAAAATGAACAACTGAGTAAGATGCCCTTGCTAGGCAGCCATGATAGATAGAAGTGTGAGCATGTGACAGCTTTGTAGATGTTATGCAAAAAGAAAAAATTTGACAGAGGTTGCTAAGTCTGACCTCTGAACATGGTCTGATGTTCTTAGGAAATTCCAATTAAGCTGCACTGTGCTAACATTACACCCATTATGAGATTTTATGGTTGATAACAGCAGTAGGCCTCTTATCATCCTGCAATGTAAATAAAACAGCTAGAGGAAAGGAAGTGTGGGCTTATTCTTTCTAAGTAGAAAGACACAGAATAATCATTTTATCTTTTTAAGGCTTCCATAACTGAAATAATGCTGGGACAGGTGAGCTGACTCAAATGATAATATGAAGCTTTGAAAGAAATGGAGAACGCAATTTAAAAGTAATTTCATCTATATGAATCTTTATAAAAAACTCTCAACAGTGGTAACAGTGTAATTCATTTGCTCTGTGGGCTAAAGCAATTGTCATGAGAAAAACTGTCTTAATGCAAAAATCAAAATTATGCTATTGGTTCAACTGCAAATTCCTAAAACTGGTGAACTTCAAACTAGGTTCTCATAAGGGTGGCAGTTCCCAAAAGAGGAAGCGGAAGATGAAATAAGTGGAATATCTACTAAGTCAGTTTGAAAAGGAGGTGGAAAAAATGTGTGTGATATTGCGTTTGGAAGACTGAAAAAAAGATCATCATAAATCCAGACAGAAACATCCTCTATGTCCTTGAGATACAAGAGAAGTGTCTGTGAATAAAGCCTGGGAGAGGAAGATAGATTCTCTGAAGGGTAAATGATTAACCTGTTTGAAATTGTTCATTATTTGGCCAGTATTCCAGTTCCAGTGTTCCAAGTTTTTAATTATATAAAAGTTATTATTTGTGCAATTGTTATTGTTAATTTTAATTATATGAGTTATTCCTAATAGAAATAAACTACAGATTGTGAAAGGTAGGATCCTTCACATATGTTGCTGTGAGGCTGATACTTTTTCACTACAGAAGTGAAACCCCTAGACATTTAATGGCAAATAAAAACCTCTAAAAATTGTTAAATGTATCATACCAAAATAAAAGTAATTTTATCATGAGAAAGTTTTTCAAACACAATTTGCACCTCTTCTGCTAAACTTGAGGATTATAAACAGCATGTGGCAGCTTTTAACATAGGGTGGCTACTATGCCCCGAGGAAGTCATCCAGATCTCAATGTGGTGACTATCGCATTTTCTGTGCCTGCAGCTTGTAAAAATGTCCTTATTTTAGGTGTTTTTTCCAATGAGTGGTTTAAAACCATCCTTCTGGTAAGAAGAAACCTACCCTAGCAATACAAGGGCTTTAGTCTAGTGAAAATGATCATACTAAAGAAAGAAAATTTCATGGATACCTACTTCTGTGCTAATAAATTCCATATTTTGGCTTTAGATTAAGAATGGCAATACAGCTTTTTCCTGAATTATCTTAACAAATAAAATACTGGAAACAGAAATGCAGTCCTTGTCAAAATCTCCTCATCATTAGCACTGAAGTAGGTATCAAAAGCAAAAAGAATAGAACCAAGCACTTCAAGAAGGTACAAATAAGGCAAGACAGAATACATTTCCTGCATTTGATACGCAAAAAATATATCTTAACAAAGAGCATGAACTGGTTCCTCAGTAATGGAAATCCATACTCTCGAATGCAATGAATAACCTGCATTGACAAGTGTTGATGAAGAAAAGAAAACAAAACTATTTTTACAGCAGTTCTTTTATATGTACAATCTAATCTATTGATCCTATCTTTTTCAAGAGGTATTTCAAAAGCTACATTTTTCAGCAAACTTAAATTTCAAGTCATTGTGATGTGACAGTATCTTACAAGCCTGGAGATCAACCTGAACTCCTTTTTTTTTCTTGTAAACAGGTGGTTTTGTTTTTCTACTTGCACTGTCTAATTTTCAATGTGTTCATATCTTTGAACAGTATGTCAGCTTAGTTTTAGCCTGAATGTATCTAGCAAAGGTATAATTTTGTCTGGAAAAAAGACGTTCATTTCTGTCCAAGCCAAAATCCCTAGGTCTTAGAACCTTGCATCACAACAATCAGAGGACGTGATCCAGAACAATAAGGAAATGATTGTAGGAAAGACAGGTCTCTACAAGGCATATTTGAAATTAGATATGACCAACAGCAGAGGAAAAAGGAAGCTAATTCAATAAAATTAAGTACTTCATAGTAAATGTGAAGACCAGCTAGTGATTTGGTGCAGCTATTTCTAGGCACTAGGAATAAGCTTAAAAAAATGCATATCATCATCATCAAAACTTCCAAGTAACAAAATGGCCCTGAGATAAAAATCCTCTGTGCTACTGCTATTGTTAGGCTTTCAGTACTTGGTCTGTAAAATTCACAGGTCCAAGGGAGATTTGTAAGACCTCTTTAAAAATGTAGAGAGAAACACCTCAGAAAGGTAACAGCCAGACAACTCTCAAACCTCACTGGGAGCTTTAAGTGTTTGCACATGTGGCAGAGCAAGATTTGCAATCCAGGATGCCCTCCTCAAATTAGAGGCATAAATCATTCCTCTCAGGAGCAGAATGAGGATCACTTCTTTTATTTAAAATATTCCCTAGGGAGGAGCAAATTATAGTACTAATACTCCCTTTCCTCTCATATCTCCCCACCTAACCCAGCTGATCAACAACCAAAGCACCCAAAAACTACGGTGAACCTGTATTTTAGCCTGAGCTCAAAATAAAGCTTTCCTCTTGAAGGAGAGCAACCAAATCATTATGGAGTATGCTTTTTCTCTTTGTATAGAAAATGGCAAAACAAAACAGGAAGAAAAAGAAGGGTATAATTTTGGACTCATTGATTTGAGTAATTTCCTTTACTGGCTTTACTGAAGCCCAGGTAGACCACATCCACCGCCTTCCCCTCGTCCATTAAGCGGATCACCTTGTCATAGAAGGTGATCAGGTTACTTTGACAGGATCTACTTTTAGTAAATCCATGTTGACTAGGCCTGATCCCTTGGCCATCACGCATGTGCTGCATGATAGCTCCCAAGATGACCCTCTCCATGATCTTCCCTGGGACTGAGGTCAGACTGACAGGCCTGTAGTTCCCTGGATCCTCCTTCCGGCCGTTCTTATATATGGGTGTCACATCTGCCAGCCTCCAGTCGAGTGGAACTTCCCCAGTCTGCCAGGATTTCTGATAGATGATGGAAAGGGGTTTGGCAAGCACATCTGCCAGTTCTCTCAGCACCCTCAGGTGAATCCCATCAGGTCCCACTGACTTGTTAGTGTCTAACTCGCCAAGTAGATCGCTAATCATTTCCTCCTTAACCATGGGAATTTTGCTATTCCTCACCTCTCTGTCAGCCAGTTCCTGAGGATGAGTACTCAGGGAATCTTTACTATTATAGACTGAGGTAAAGAAGGAATTAAGGACCTCAGCCTTGTCCTTATCCCTTGTCACTAATGTTCCCTCAGTATCCAACAAGGGCTGGAGATTCTCCTTGACCCTCCTCTTACTGTTAATGTACCTATAGAAGGATTTTTTATTATCTTTTACAGAACTGGACAGTTCAGCTTTAGCCCTTCTGACTTTCTACCTACATGATCTCACTAAATTCCTATAGTTGGCCCAAGACACCTGCCCCTTCTTCCAAAGCTCATATTTTTCCCTCTTTTCCCAAAGATCTTCCTGTATGCCCCTACTCAGCCAAGCTGGCTTCCTTCCTCGCCGACTCCTCTTCTGACAGACTGGGACAGCCTGTTCTTGTGCCGCCAAGATTTCCTTCTTGAGGAGCAACCAACCCTCTTGGGCTCCTCTGCCCTCAAGGGCTGCCTCCCATGGAATCTTATTGAGCAGCTTCCTAAACAGACCAAAGTCAGCCCTACGGAAGTCTAAGGTGCTTGTTCTGGTGTTTCCCTTTCTTCTCCCAGTATTACGAATTCTATCAACTCATGATCACTGTGCCCCAGGCGTCCTCCAACCTTCACATCCCCCACTAGGCCTTCTCTGTTTACAAACAACAAGTCCAGCAGGGCACCTTCCCTGGTGGGTTCATTCACCAGCTGGGTCAGGAAGTTGTCTTCCAAACACTCCAGGAATCTGCTAGACTGCTTCCTCCCTGCTGTATTGTACATCCAGGAGACATCTGGTAAATTGAAGTCCCCAATAAGTTCTCAGGACTATGCATTATATATTAAGTAATCACTGGATAACATACAAAGATTGGAAACCCAAGACGACTACTCTTTCATCTCCCAAATTCTGTCCCAGAAAACTCCTAACTCATGCTCCCTCTCTCTGACACAGTGATCACGAATTATTTTCTGCAGAGTGACACAGCAGAAAAACAGTTATAGTACCCTGCCAGACTAAGAACTCAGAATTGGGTGGTGTCCCCATCTGAGATCAGGACTGCAATTAATTATATTTTTCTGCCAGGCTGAAGACAGAGAGAGGAGGTAATACCCATTTGACTCTTACGTCCTAGCGCCTTTTCAGTCGTTGTGGCTGTCTGTGAGTCCAATCATGTCAACATGAGCTACCTGTGCAGTGGCTATCATTAAAGTATCATTATTTATTAAGCTCTGACAAGTCCAGATTCCCTACTTCCTACTTCTTCCAGTCTTTCCTGACCTATTTGCAATTCTGTGATTTTAGTTGATGATAAATGGAAGGATAAGGTCAGAGGAAGCTAGAGTAGAAAAGAGGTATTTTGTTCGACCTGAGTTCCTCTTGGATGCCCAACTCATCTCATAGAGGACATCTCATACTGTAAAAGGATACCAAACCAAATAAAAAAGAAAAAAACTGTGAAATGGTAAAATCATATATTTATACATATATTCTCTCAAAGCACAATAGCACAGAAGTGACCTAGAGCACTGGGAGCAAAAGGAACCTACACATAAGAGGCATTTGGGGAACATGGTGGAATAACAAAAATTAGT
Organism: Gallinula chloropus; assembly: GCF_964237585.1. Classification (NCBI taxonomy): domain Eukaryota; kingdom Metazoa; phylum Chordata; class Aves; order Gruiformes; family Rallidae; genus Gallinula; species Gallinula chloropus. The sequence goes on from NC_140088.1 coordinate 60,272,824, forward strand.
GGTATTGTAATGTAATACCTAGCTATAAACTATACAAGAAGGACAGATTAAGCTGAAGAATAATAATATTCATACAGTGCCAAACCTAAAAATCATAATAGTAATATCCCTGCAAGCTCATACTTCTTCTTTACAACACAACTCTTTACCACCTTAATGGTTTTGCACTGATCCCCATCGTCTCCATCTGTACTAGCAGTTTCTGATGAGGTAATGCATCAAATTTTGAGCTTAAGTCCCTACAGATCATACCTATCACATTTCCTTTATTAAAAAACAACAACAAAACTCAAATACAACACAGTTCTCTTGGGAACAAAATAAAATAAAATTTGGCAGACTCTTCAGATTGACACCACACAGCATTTTATCCCACCCTCTGCGTGATGCCCATTCATGCTTGAACCACTTTTCCTTGTTCTTTAAAGTTTCCCAGGTTAAGCAATTTCTCCTTTTCTTTGACCTTCCTAAATTTAGGTTCTCCCTCTTATCCATTACTTGTCTTTTTAAGTTTTAAGTCTAGTCAGTTTGTGGAGCCGGTGTATGCAAATACACCCACACTTCATGCAGCCGTGGTGTATTTGAAACCATATGGTACTAGACACAAAACAATCACCTCTGCTGGACTGTTCTGGATTTGTGCAGAGTCCACCCAGGTGCATCTGCACTGTGTCCCCAAGATTGCTGTGGACTGCCCTTTCATACTTTTCCATGCTTAATGGATGGAGGAAACATGAGCACAGGAATATCAGCTCTGAGTCTCCATGACTCCATGCCGCATTTAAACTAGGTAGCTTAATGCCATTCCTAAAATAAAAAACTTCCATAAGCAAAGGTGCTATGCATGGGATTTGCCAGCCTGAAACTTCCAAGCTAGTTGTTTGAAATACAGTCTTTCTTTATCTGGGGCATTCCAGCCTAGCACTAATTCAGATAATGGAAACTGTGACTGAAATATTTACTGTTCTCCAATCGTATTGTATGACATACAGTTCAATAGATGTATCAAAAATCTTTGTAATGCAGCTGCTATTTCCTCACATACTGTTCTTGCTCTTTCAGTATGGTCCATGAGGGATTTTCTTGAGTTTCCCAAATGATACGTTAAACTTTTGTTTGCTGTCACCTAAAACTTGGAATCATTAATACTACATGAAATATTGGTATAGAACTCTCTTTACTTTCAAAGTGACTTTTGTAACTAAAATTTTAATGATTTGAATACTCTTCCTGTAATGTCCCTTCTCAGATAGCCTTAAGATAGTAGAGTTTTGTCTATCTATTGTTTTGTATATTTGCACAAATCACAATGAAGATCATTCCCCAAATGCATTAATAAATGTAAAATACAATGAAAACAGCCAGTAAGAGTTGTTTATAATTGCTAAATTATTTCATGTTTGTCATGCTCTAAGACCTATGAGGCTTTTCATTGGTGGAGAGAGAATACTGGATGACATGCACCGCAATAGGAGAATGTGTGTTAATTCTTAATGACAAATGCATAAAAAACCTTAGGATGATTTAGGCAACCAGTCTAGGTGCAGCCCATAAAAATGTCTAAGTCTGAAACTCGTCTCTTGACGTGGATCAACTGTTTGCTGACAGGTTGCAACATTTATTCTTCAGCCTAAACACACACAGGAGGACTGTGAACTGTAGCAAATGTTCTCTAAAAACCAAAAAATACATGCTAAAATGCATACTGGAAAGGAAAACAGCTGTGTCAAGGTTGGTTCGAATGGAAAGTTTCTGGAGACACAGAGCATCCAGAATAAGAGAAAGGATGATCTATAAACTAGGATAGGCTTTTGAGGTGAAGAGTAAGTCAGAAATCCCATGATTTTCTAAAAGGTATCTTTAGTCAAAGGATAATTCATGGAAGAGAAAGGCAAATGACACCTGAGGTGTTTAAGAAAGAAAGACTAGAGATGTTCAAGAGAAGAAACATCTAAACTAACTAAACTTAACAAAAAATTGCATAAATATATTAGTGGAAAGAAAAAGAGTGACTTCTTTTTTTTCTAAGTCTGTTTTGCTTCTTATCCAAATAATATCAACAGTTTATAAAGGATATCTAGTTCTGCTAACAGACGAAACCTAGAATATGGACTATTCCGTGGTTCCCTAAACATGTGGGGCTGGCCAGCTGGAATATAAAAAGTTAGTGTTTCTTCAAAGAAGACTAATTCTACTTCGTGGGTCCAAGATAGACTCAGATGAATATGTGTACGTTTATTTAAAAGTGGTGTTGTGCTAAGAAGGAACAACTTTGTCCAAAACAGAATTGTTTATATTTAGTTTTTCTGTCAGCTTTGTTCAGATGGACAGATCCTATTACTAGATTTGCACAGGTCAGTGTGTGACTTCAGTAGTTTTTTGCTGTTTTCTTCACTTTCTCAAGCACAAGAGGTGTGTTTTGCAGGTAAGGAGAAAACAAGTGCCTTTGGGATATACCGAAAGACCTTATGTGAAACAAGTTGTAGCTTAGTCCCTGTATCTCTGCTGGACATGCAAAATGTTAGCAGGGCTTCAGGCAAGCATGCCTATGGGGTGACCTAGATCCCAGTGTGGCATATTTGGGTGTCAAAACATATGAATTTAGATCTATGATCTACACAGAGCTATACTGCCACAAAACCATCGATGCTCCAGAAGAAAATTATTTCACATCACCACCTTGAGGTGCACAGCAGAGATTATCCCAAGAGTTATAAATAGATTCAGCATTCTATCCCTGGGGATCAATGACAGATAATAAATAACTATTTATATTAACAGCATGTCCCTTACTAATTTTTATCCTTCACATTTGGCATAGTACAACAGCCTTCCTTTTCATATACATCTATACATGTCATGAGCTGTATTTTAGGTAGATTTTTGGGGTTTATCTATTTAGTAAATCTTAATATTTAAATAATATTAAATGAAGTCATAGTGGAGAGACCTACTGTTTAGAGTCTGTGATTGTCCCAGCATGTTCTGGCACTTCGTTTACTCTGTTGTTGTCAAATACATGTTCATATTGTAAAAGAAAAGAGCAACAACAGAAAATAAGTCATAAACTCTGTCATATGCTTGGCCACTGCCTGTAAAGAATAAGGAAGTGAAGATGTTAAATGTTTCTCTGATCCCTCTCTCACATCTTACCTAAAGGATCATTGAGATCCATAAGCTGTTTCTAATTAGTTACTAATGACCTGAGAGTTGTGCAAATTTAGCATCTCTGTATCTCGTTTGATTTCCCCTTTGGGCTAACCCAATATCAACAGGGCTAAAATGAAGATAAAATACACCTCGATGATCTCTGTGGTTATTGGACCAGAGACATAAATACAGGAAGGGCTATAGGGAAAGACCATCATCATCAATAGTTTCATAATGTGTATTAACAAAAAAATACAGAAGTGATTCTGTAACCACAGAACCTACTCCTTTACTCTTTAAAAAACTCAGAGGCCAGTCCACGAATGGATAGGGTTTGGTGTTTAGTCCTTCATGTCTAGAAGAAGGTTTATAAAATTCTTGAAAAGAGTTGCAGATAAGTTACATCATTCCTGGAAGACTCAATGAGCATTAATCAGCTACCCTATAAAGAAGAAAAATATCTCAGTAGCAACATGTCTCAGGTGTGTTGAAAAAAGCCAAGAGGACCAGCTTCACATTTTTTGTTCATTAATTAGTATTTTCCTGAAAATCTTAGCAGTTTAGGAAGTGATCTAAGTACATATGAAATTGGCATTGACTTTAGAAAATGCATAAAAACCTCCAAGGTTTCAAATTTAATCACGTAAAGTACTAAAGTAATCAAATTGTCTAATTTTTTTAATTTAATGACAGCAATATTTGTGAATACTATGGTTACATACCTGTTTCCTACTTGCAAATAAATTAAGAGAGAGTAATGTGAGTCTTTAGTAATCCTTAGTGCAACATTTTTTATTTGATTTTTAAAACTTGGACTCGTTATAGTTATATAATTGGTTATATATCATGCTAAGAACTCATTCAGTTGTAAAACATCTCCACATATTTTAACTAAGAACTGCCTCAAGGTGATGAAATAGAAGCAATACAAAATTTCAGGGTTGTAAAGCAAGACAGAAAGTCTCTTTGAAGAGCTGTTGAATCTATAAATCTTGCAAACACTCTAAAATATGCTTTAAAATAAAGTGACCAAACTTGTCATTTAAAAGGAAAAAAAATACTGACAATATGCCATTACAGCATATTGACTGAGAGGGTAAAGTCACCATGATTAAAATGGAGCAATTCACTTTGAACTAACTCTAGTTGACTCCTCTAATGTGCCTGAGGATTGTCTGTGGCAAGCCCAGAGGAAATCTTTTGTGCTTCAGTTAGCAATAAGCCTTGCAAATCATTATTCTTTCAAAGACTAACATAGATCACTGAAGATACCAGTAATATTTGGGCTTTTGCTTGTACTTGAGCCCCTAGGAGTACAATATACTATTTAAATACACGAACTTCTGAAGTGAGATTTCTATTATATGAATTTATGCTATTTGCCCTTCTTATGAGATAACTAGGAGCCTCTCAGCTGAAAAAAGCAGGACTACTATTGTTCAATAATCTACCAAATATAAGAAATAAGAATAAAATTACACAAAACAATTTGCACAGTCTGCGATCCACTAAAAACTATATTATCAATAAAATCTCCAGCTAACCTGGTGGGGTTTTTTGTTTCAAAGGGTTTGGCCACATATAATTATGTATTTTCTTTGTTTTATTTTCTAGAAATACTGAGCAATCTGTTACAACCAGCTGTTTTGTAATCCTTCAGTGGCAGAACAGTGGTGGGATTAAGAAGCCATTGTGATTCTTGTACTTCTTGCTCAGAACTGATAAACATGTAAGTTTGATCACAAGCATACAGATTGATGCCTGCCTATCTTGCTATGCACACTGCAAAAACAGATAGTCTATTGCTCCTCTAGGGGAAAAAAATGCTTTTCCTTATGAGGTAATCTTGCATCATAGTTTTAAATGTTAGTTACTATCTCACCTTTCATTTCTATATTTTTTAAAATGAAATGTTTATCTTTCTGTGTCATTGATATTATAAGTTAAGGTTGGTAAACTTACTTAAAAAAGTTAGTGCAGCTTAGACTTTGACTATCCTAGCTTGCCAAAACCCAGAATTAAATTTAGTCACATATGTGGAACTATAACAACTAAATGAGAAGACTTATTATGGATCAATAAAGTTGCAATAGTAGCTTTGTTCTACAGAATCCAAATAGCAACCTCACCTCATATACACCTCATGGATGAAATAACTTCAGATTTCCAGGAGCCTATCTCCACACAACAAGCACTGAGTGAGGCCTGTACTGGTAGATTTATCCCATTCAAACATACTGGGCTCACAGAAGCAACTTATCAGTCAAAGATAGTACTCCATTTAAAGCTGTTGCAACATTAATGCTGTAGCTTGTCTCCATTTTTCAGCTAAATAGAGGTTTTCTTTTTCACATCACATAAAGTCTTCAACCAGCTCAAACCTACTAATAAATTGCAAACTCTGTTACAGTATATCTTCTATTATGCCGCTTGTTACTTTAGTAAGACAGGAAATTAAAGCAATAAAACACTTTCAAAATGATAGGGCACACTCAGGCAGTCATTTTTCTTATGTTCCAGTATTATTCTTCAAAAGACCTTTTATGATACTAATATTACATTCTTTGAAGTCTGAAGAATCTGTTGAAAGTGTTGAATTTCTAAGATATAAAGCTCAAATATTGCATCTACTCATGCATTTATTAAAGCTGGGTATGTGGGATGGAATTAAAAAAAAGCACAAAATGCAATGCAGCTAAATAATATATGACCTGATACATTTGAGATCCACATTAGAGAATACATTGTGTGGAAATTTGATTTAATGCTAAGGAAAATCTATTTTGCTTTTGTCTCACCTTACGTGGCCAAATGCACACCAGATGTGGTCATTCATATAAAAGGTTGGTAACTACACACTGAAGCACAGAAAACCAGACAAATACTATAATGGTCACTTATTTGCCATGCTCACATAAAGGAAATTGAATCAAGCTTATGAAACTGTGCATTCTTTATTAACCCCCTAGTAAAAGGTCATATTGACTGCTCCTCTAATGGTATGCACACGAAAAAGCTTGAAAGAGATCATATGAAAGAAAAGCATGGAAAATGCTAAGTATCCGGACAAAACATTTCCAAAATGAAATTAATAAATATGTTAAAAGATCCATCTCATTGTTAAGAATTAAATGAAAATAATTGCATATATTTGAAGAAAAGTGAAAATGGAAAATGAGAAATGGAAAAGTAAAAAAAGAAAACAGGGAAAGGGAAAGGCAAAAATGAAAAGGGAAAATGAAAAGGAAAGTTAGATGGAGGAGAAGGAGAATGAGAAGGAGGAAAAGAGGAAAAAATAAAAAAAGAAAGAGAAGAAAGAGAGCAAGGGAACAAGAAAGAGAACAAGATAGAGGAAAGAAGGAAACAAGACAGGAGAAAGAATGAATAAAATGAAAAAATAAAACTAACCTAAGCTACCAAAGATGATGCTCAACAACTGTTAAGTATTCATCATGATGTCACGTATATCTTGATGAAAGCAGATTCCTTGCTTACCAAGGAGGCTGAGTTATGGTGTTCAATTAGGAAGCCTCAGAGAAGAGTGAATGTTTGCCATGTAAGTCCTGATTTCCCTGCGATTTTAAGTTTTATATTCACTTTCAGTTTCACTGTAGCTATCAATTACTTTTCCAGTTTCATTTGATCTATTTTATAGAGATTTTAAACAACCTCCGGTGAGAATTCTAATTTAGTGTGTGGACACTTTCATTTAGCAGCACGTAACAATATATGGTTAGCAGCTACACCATTCCCATTCTGATTAAAATTTACAGGTTAAAATTAAATATGTCTTCTGCTGCTTCTACACACTATACCAGCACAGAAATAAAGCATAAATACATGAAATACTGAAGGCAAATTGGCTTTTTTGGCAATTCCCTCTAGTTCTGCAGCTAACACTTTTTCCTTCTTTAGCACAATTTTTCACTTTTTTGTCATATATGTTTGGCTAGAAATTAACTGGACCAAGTCTAAAATATAACCACTCAATAACTTATGTTTCCTTTCTCATTTTTGACACATTTCTTCTCTGTTGGAATTCCAAAGCAATCAACTACCTGGGGATATATACTTCTCCAGAGATCTCCCCTACACTATATCAATTAACTCAAAAGCAATTTTGGATACCTTCCAAAGTGCTACCACCATCTGGTCTCCCTTAAGCCTCACAAGCTGGAGTAGACTTGAATTGGTCAGAATGATGCTAATTTTCTAAATTATTTACAAATTACGCACGTTCTTACTCTGTTTCCTTTCTTCAGTGTGTTAGGAAATTTCATAGTGACCTAAACAATCCTTGGGAATCCTTTTAACATTTAAAACAAGCCTTGGAGACTGTGTGGAGATCACCTGAATCACTGCAGTTCAATCGTCTTCAAGAGTACATCCCTTCCAATTCCGATGGAAAGAACTGTGACAGCGTATTTCCGCCTCCGCCTGGGCTGTGAATTTGGCTGTCAGTTTTATGTTAAATGAGCTCATGGAGAAAAAAACAAGTCCATGGGTCTTATTTGATACAGAAACAAGGTACAGCTGGGCAACATGACAGGCCCAAAGAGACAGAAGTCACTTCTAGGAAGTAATGTGGAGACACCCAGGAAAGTAACTTCTCAAGGTTACAGAGATGTGGAGAGGTCCACCTCCAAAATCAGTAAAAATATTTTTCTTCTTTTTTTTCCTATCAAGTGAAAAATGTCCTCCTTCATTTAGGTTCTATGTCATGTTTTCCACTTGATGCCTTAAAGAAATGTGACTAAAATATGTCATATGATACATGTTTTCCTGCTCTGCTCAGGAGAATGAGTCTTCTCAATCTAGAAGGTTTGTTTTTGGTTTTGTTTTTTTTTTTATGGAGAGGGAGGAAAGAAGAAAAGCAGACAAAATCCTCTTACTTTTTTCCAAATACCACTTAAGGTATTTTTGTTTATGATAGCAAGGAAATTTTGCATACCAGACTGACCTCGCATACTTCCCTGTCTGTTCCCAGATGACTCTAGGTTGATGTCCTTTAGCTTTTGCTCCTTATTTTTGCCTCTTCCTACTGTCATGTATAATAGATTAGGAATCTCTTCATAATTACCAATCCCTCAAGGCCAGCATGTCTTCTACCACCAGATCTGAAAACTGCACTTTAATTATGCATTCAGAATTGGAAAAACAACTGTGACTATAACATCATCAGTAAAAATATGGCATAAAAGATCTATGAGGAAAATTTGCTCTGCTACAGTTTTGGCTCCAAATTCTAACAGCTACAACCTATAAAATTTCACAAGTACACTCCCAGCACTAGGGATTTTGTTAGTAGGGGGAAGTCTCTGTTTTAGGGCATTACTGGAAACACTGTAACTCCTTGACTCATCAGGATTCTCTGATTGGCTGTAGGCCTTGGTTCTGGGGAAGTAGAGAAGTTGTATTAGAGCCTTTCCACCTAAAATATGGTGTAAGCATTGGCCATGACCTAAAATGTAATTTTTGAAAAACAGAATTGTGCGTGAGTGTAGGTGTGTAAAGGTGTATGTATAAACATGTGCATTTAAGTGTGCATACATGTATCCTTATTTACTACCAAGTGTCACAAGTCATGAAAAATCACATTTCTTGGGTGATCCTTTTTCATAGATCTATTTGGCCATTCCTTCTCAGAGCTGAGCACTGAAGAAATTATCCACGGCTAAATCTGAAAATATACTAAAAAGATGACTGATTTGTTAATGCCATTATGTACCACATCACCTGAAAGGGAACTCCTAACTGAAATACAAACCCAAAACCCAATTTGTGTTCTATTTCCAAATAAAGTTGGGTTAGGAAAAAATATCTTTGAAAATCCGAAAGAAAAAATGGGATGACAACTATTAGAAATAATTCATCAAATGAACTAAATGTGAGCTATGTCCCTCTGGTTTGCAGGAGTAATATGAAAGCAGGTAGGTTTCCCCTTCAGAGCAAACGGCTGTGGGCAAGAGGATTCTTGGTTCTAATCCCCACTGAGCCAACCTCAGGCAAGTCATTCAGCTTCCCTTTGCTTCAGTCAATCCAGCTTAAAAACGCAAAAAGCAAGACCTCAGTGAAGCCAGATGCTGCTTCTATGCCAAGCTATCTCTTGGGTAAACAAACCTGGGAAAGCAAGTGTAAGATGTAGACTTCATAAAGGAGAGGGAAAAAGGGGTTCATAATGGTTTGCAACAGGTTGAACAGAGGCCAAATACACCGCCATGCTGACAGGGAACATTTCCTAACAGAATTTGCGATGTTATGCTAAAGTGGGTATTGAGATTTGTCAGTTTAATGATATTGTACCCTGCATAAAATATTTACTGCATATTGATGATAATTTATGTTTTGCTCAAGAATTAGGACCCTTCCAGAGTGACAAATGTTGTAAAAATACATTGGTAACATTATAATTTTTAAAATACAGGGATTTCTCCTCACATAAAATGAATCAAGAACTCTGTTGTTCAGCGAAATCCCTTCTGCCTCTGAACATTTTACTAAAAAGATGAATATGAGAATAGAATCGACAGCTTTAGGGTGTGATACACAAATAAAAGATAATGAAAACTAGAATTAAATTCATGGGCTGCATTTGTTTTCTCTGCATGCTTAATAGAGTCTCCCATTGTTAAGGACTCTGTAAGTAATCATAGATTTCTTATTTAGTCTACTGGAAGAAAAAGTGAGGTACTATGAGGATTAAAATGGCACAAATTAAAAAATAGATACAATACACATGTATGGGCTACTCAGTTGGTATTTTTTCTGCCAGCATGTAAAAAAATTTATAGATGCACTAAACAGTTCAGAAATCATTCTTTCTACAGCATTATGCATGGATTTGTCAGTTTTTGCCACTGAGCTTTGTTGATTTATATCAAATACCTAATTTAAATATAAAGGGGATGGATACATTTATTGTACACTTGAGTATTTAGGAGTACCTATTGATATTGCAGCACGTCTTTTTTATTTTTATTATTCATTTAAAAGTAATCCATAGAAATAAATAGACATGCTGATCAGCAGAAGAAACTACAGACACTAAACACTATTAATTCGAAACATATACTCATGAAGATGAAGAAACTGCTAGGTGAGACTCTTCTGTTGTGTGATGATTAGGTCAGCACACATAATCATCCTGGTGTCCCTTTTAACTTGAGAAAGTATCCCTGTACTCAGCACTCCTGTGCCACAGTTTACTGAATGGACACGTATTACAAGCTACTATTCTGCCACATGTTGTTAAATAAAACTTTGGACTGCTGCAGTGTCAGTAAAGAATGAGATTAAATTACTTCATTATACTAGTGATAAAGTACATTTGAATTGGGGTCCAGGGATTCCTCACACTTTGAATCCTCTTTCTCCTATCAGTTAGAAGATCACTGTAGGTCAGTCATGCAAGCTATGGCTTTTTTCTGCCCAAGGAGAGCAGTGGGGAAAACAAATAACAGCTGTGTTCTGACACTGCACCAGGGGCAATGGCTTTGGAAGGAGAGGATGTGAAATGGGAGTGTGAGTGGGGACAAAACACAGTTACTTGACCACTGGCATGGTTCTATGGGAATCCGTTAGGTTGAGGGCTGCCACACATTTTTACCACTGAGTTGAGAGATATGAATGAAATATAAACAGAGAACAAGCTGTCATCCAAGGGGAAAATGTAGAATCATAGAATCGTAGAATGGCATGGGTTGGAAGGGACCCCAAGAATCATAGAGCTCCAACCCACAGCCTGTCAAGATCCCTCTGGATGGCTTACTTTCCTTCTAGGGTGTCAACCACACCACTCAGCTTGGTGTCATCTGCAAACTTGCTGAGGGTGCACTCAATTCCATCATCGATGTCATTGATAAAGGTGTTAAAGAGCACCGGTCCCAAGACAGACCCCTGGGGGACCCCACTGGTCACCGGCCTCCACCTGGACATAGACCCATTGACCACCACCCTTTGTCTACGTTCTATTAACCAGTTTCTCATCCACTGGATGTGGATGAAAAATCCACATCTCTCCAATTTAGAGATAAGGATGTGGTGGGGGACTGTGTCAAAGGCCTTGCACAAGTCCAAGTAGATGACATTGGTCGCCTTCCCTTTATCTACCGATGCTGTCACTCCAGCATAGAAGGTCACCAGACTGGTGAGGCACGACCTTCCCTTGGTGAAGCCATGCTGGCTTTCCCGGACCACATGTTCTTCCCTCATGTGCTCCAACATGTCATCCAGGAATATACAGGAATATATACACTAAAAACCATGTTATTTTGTATACATAGAAGTCTCTCAGCAAAGGTAAAATGAACTTGATTAATTATTGTTAAAGTAAGAAAAAAACCCTGGTTTGAGCCCATTTACAGCTCTCCTACAAAGTGTCTGCCTCTGTTCCTTAATCTGTAAGCAGATACAAGAAGAAACTCCATCCATGTCTTCATGCACAGTCACTATGAGATTTTTGAGGAAGGTGTGGAACCAACTATCACAAGTTCATAGGACCAAAACTACTTAGTCACAACAGACAGGAAAAAAAGCTCTTCTGCTGGGAATCTGGAACTGTCATGCCTGACAGACAATGAGACTTCAGCAGGTCCCAAATCAGAGATCCTCAAAGGAATCTGAATGGTTTTAAACCCTAGGGTTTAATCTTTCACAAAAACAAACTTTATACTAGAAAGTTGAAATGCTATAGGCTTAATTAATTCTATATAAAAAACTCCATCGCCTCTTCTCCAAGACTCAATATTGGACATAATTTAAGATCTGATTTTATATATATAAATTTATTTTTTTTTTAATGCAGGACTATACTAAATGAGAGTCATATCAAACAAGAAGTGCTTTTGAAGAACTGTCCTAACAAATGCAGTTCTAGTAATTCACAGTCCCTCTCCATGTTCAAAGACTAATCAATTCTCTCACACAGTTCTATGTTAAGGCAGATTTTTAGGAGTCATACCTCAGAGTACACTTTCAGGAGGCAGAAAATATTATTATGATTTGGTCTAGTCCTAGTTCTTCCCAAAAAATATGAAGGAAATTATTCAGGTAAATGGAGGTTATATTTAGAACATATTTTAATAATCAAATGTTTAAAATATACCTAAATTATTTGGGAAGTGGAACACAAAGGAAACACAACCCTCTTTCCTTCCCCATCTCATTTGAAACTCAGAGCAATACATAACAGAATTACTGGTGAGTATGAAGGAATATGCTCATGCCTGCTAAAGATGCCACATGCAGGTATCTGGACCTGCTTATTCACCTTCCATTCTGGATTGGTGAAGATGAAAGGGTTAACAAATTAGGACTGAAAGTAACTTTTCTGTTTCTAAATCAGATCTGTTCAGACATGCCACATGCACTTGTTCCCATCAAGGATTAACTGCATGACAAGCTTGAACTTTTAACACCAAACTCTTCTGAGATATGGGAGAGCAAAAAAAGGTCACAACACTTCCATAAAACCGAAACATGTAAATTTTTCACAACATCATCACTCAAAAATGACTCTGCTTATTTTCTTCGACCTTTCAAAACCAACTCACCATTGATCTAAGACTAAGAATGAGAAATATCAACTCAAACATGCATTTCCTCTCCCTTGAAGTTTAAATGGGTGAAAATAGGCCTTGCAATACAGCATCATGTTACCTTCACTTGGGAGTTGCCATCCAAACTACAGTGCAATAGCATCTAATCTGAATTCAGAGGCAACAGCCAGACATCATCCAAGATCTAAACTGCGTGTTTCAGAAAAAGGAAAAGTTACCTACCTGCTTTTCTAGCTCCTTGCAGAAGCTGGATGCACTACTGCTTGCATTTAACTGCTTTGTTTTGTTTTTTAAATAAATGATAATGATGAACAAAAGGTAATGGATAAAAAAAATATCAGTAATCTTGTTGCTACATCACTGTTTTTAACCAAAGTAGGTGATATAAAAAGATGTCTGTATTGCAAATTAATAAAGTTTTCTATTTATTCAACCTTCTGTGATGTTTTTGCCAACTGCTAAATAACAAGTATGCAAACTACCGGATAAATATTCAGAAAAAAAACATATTTACAAAATGCAGAAATAGTAAAAGCCTACATTTAAAAAATTTCACTGTTCAGGGGTTTTTGGCTTGACCCAAAATGCCTCGCTGTGGATTATGGCACAGTGGCTCATCATTATGGTTCTCACTTTCATATTAACTTCTGGGTCCCTTTCCTTTTGTCAATTTTCCATTTTCATGGTAAAAAAAGGGGGGTATACGGGTGTGAACACATACTTTGCTTGTGGTTTTCTGTTGAATGATATGATAGCTACCGAGTTTAAGGCTGTGTTCAGGAATTAAATAAAATGGTCATCTAACGACAAAGGTAGGTGTAATATTTCAAACTTTTTCCAAATGGTGACTTTTAAAAGGGTGATTTATTCATATTCCGCATTTGAACAAAACCAGAAATGGTAAAGCAACTTTGCAGAATCAAAAATGATCCATGACTAACTACAATACAGAACAAAATCTGTGAATTAAGTGTGGGGTGCTAAAGATCTAAAGCTCACTGGGGTCTGGACTGAAATATGCTATGAATTTGTTATTTTTTTACTGAAATTGTTTTACTAAAGCTGTCAAACTTTATACTAGAAATCAGCTACCAATATTTTAAAGATTTTTTTTCTCAGACACATGTGCCCATCCTCCTTGTTCTACCGAGTGGATAAGCCTTTCTTTTCCAAACGTACAGTACTCTAATGTGAATCCCCTATCTCATGCACTTACAATGAACTTCTACCTTGTGCTGTTCAATGTTACAAAACACTTTTTAGATGCTGATTAAGATCTTCCATGAACAGAGTAGCTCCTGCTCCTTCAGAGCCACCCCTGGGCCAGGCAAGGGCCAGGCAGCTAGGCCGCAAGGCCATGGTCCTGACAGAAAATATCGTTGTTGGCAGTTTTCTGCATAAACATCAACCCTGTTTTGGAAGAGGCCGGACCCAGAAGCTGAAAGAGAAAACCACCTCCCTACCTCCTTGTGGCTCCCTGTGGGAGAGGAATGGGTGGCTGTCCCTGCGGGCTGGAGCTTGGGATATTCCTGGTGTGGGTCCCTCGCCATGGCAGTGGTCCATGCCTCGAGGAAGCAGTGCTGCCCAGAGAGGCACTATGTCCCGCCCTGTTGGCAGGACGGGCTGTCCTGCAGAGAGCCTGCACTCCTACTCAGCTGTTACTGGGTGTTTTAATAAAACACAGCCTGAGAGAACAGAAGCTTTTGGGAGGGCTTTTTTGGCCTCAACCGTAAAAAAAGTGGGGAGGCATTGAGGCTCTCCCATTCCAGAGCTGTTGTGGATTCAAGGTTGCAATCTGGCATATGAATATTTTGCAATTTTTTTTTAGTTTTAACCTCTATTGTTTATGGACACATCACTGAAAATCTGTCTCTGACTATTGTTTCTTAATCTACTAAAGGACAGAGTATTACTGATCATTGTATTGCTGCTCTGCATTTGGATTCAAGTAGTGCGTGGCTTACATGTTTATATCATGAATGACAGATAAAAATCATTGTCTTCCTTCTTCCTGCTGGTTTTTTATCCTCATGTTGCTATAGCAAGCATGTGATAAGGAATTAACTAGCAGCATAACAAGAAAATATTACAGCACCAATTCATCAAAGTACAAAACTAACATGTAACCAAATTTCCTCCAGTTTGAGAAAAACTTGTTTGTACAGCTAGAATAACTTTAAGAAAATCTGTTCCTCAGAAAGCTTCACTCAAAGTGTCAGCAGTCATCAACTCCTTCTTCTCGTTGACATGCTCCCTATACGGAAATAGATACCAGGCTTTCTCAGGTCTGGCTATGTTCATGGTTTATATGGAAGGTACTGTTATTTCATATGAAAGGGATAGTTAATTAACTTTTTTAAAAAATGTAGTGACAACTCCATTTTGAAGGCCAGCCCACTTGGCAACATTCCCTAAACTGACTTAAAATGCTATGGAAATGGTAAGGAAAAAATTCTTTTCAAGAACATTCATAAAGTCAGTGCACAGAAAGAAGTTTTCCTTCATGAACCCTTCCCAATTCTAACATCCTTTAATTCCAGCACAAAAATATTGCAAGCAGCACTGGCAGAGTCCACCTTTCATGCACTGGGAGTTTTGTATAAAAGGCCAGATCTCTGACTGTTTCAAAGGGAATATTTTCTACAATACTTTTGGGTTTGTACTGTAATGATGTTCATTTTGATAAGCTTTTATGGCTGTCAACATACTGATTGTTCACACTGTGACACTAAGTTTCTACAAATAGCAAGTAAGAACCACCAGAAGATGAAGCAAAAATATAACTAAGCTATATTACAATCAAAATATTGTGAAATTAGTTAATCTTTATGTAAGGATTACAGTGATTTCTGCCTACGCAAATTTTTAAAGAGAAAGTGCTCTAGAAATATCACTAAGTTAAGAAAAACCCTGGTCAAGACACAAGACTGCAAAGTGAATTCACATTATATGTCGAGAGTGAAGTGCATAATTTTCTGTGAAAAGGTAGTATTTGGGATTCCAGGTTATAAAAATAATCAAATAAATGGATCAGGGTTTAAAATTATTACTTACATGTGATCATAAGATCTCTAGATATCTGTATAATAATAAACATCTGCTTTCCACAACTATGAAGTATTAATTGCTGTCTACCATGAAAAAATGTTTACTAAGAGTTAATAGATATCTATTTTGTGTCACTTGGAAATCAAAGGAGTATTTTGTAATAAAAAACTATGTCATGTTGATTCTTAATGTCCACCCCTGTAAATAAGTAAAAATCTTTGTATGCAATTTACACTTCTGAGTAAAGCTGGCAAATTTACCTGGGTATGCAGTTTCAATTTTCAATAAATAGCTTAACTGCTTTTTGGCAATGTAAATTTAGAACTTCATCTGACTCCTATCAGAATGACAGATACAACAATCCTATGAATTTTGTATTTTTGGTCACAGAGGCAAGTAACTTCAAGAAGATGGGAAATTTCTCAAAGACATATAGGTTAAGTAGTCCTCGGATGCCCTGCTGTATTTTCTGTCAGACAGCTCTAGGTATATTGCTTGGTGCGTAGGCTAACTACTCATGCAACATGTCAAATATTCTCCATTCACTGTGTGGGTAGCTGTGGCACTTCTTTTGGTTGGTGCTAAGTTTAATTATGGCATTTTTTTAATTGGGCACCTGAAGTGATTGGTTTGGATGTTGATTGAAAGCTTTGGCTGATTTTCACCTTGAGACACCTGTTTCCTGTGTCCACCCATGAACAACATTGGCAAAAAATATGCAAGAGAGTGTCTACTCTGGACTTCAAAGGTAGTAACTAAAAGAAAAGATCCTGATGATTTAACATTAACAAGAAATGTTCACCCAGGGAATTCCATGTGCAGGTTATGCCCAGCATCTTCTGTGTTCAGGTAAAATATCCCTTGATTTTTTTTTTTTCCACAGCATCAGCTACCTGTGATAATCCAAAAAAGCTTACTTTTTTTTTTTTTTTTTTTTTTTTAAGGAGAAGGGCCAACAGTGTGAATAAGCCTTGTGGAATTGTGCTGAGCATCCTTAAAATCCTGCAGCTACTCCTACACGTATTCTTATTGAACCTAAGGCATCAGATACAGAATTTAGAGGGAGATTATTTTCCAAGTTGTGGAGTGCTGTGGTGGATTTACTACAGGATCACAGAACTAACACTTCAAAACATTAGTGTGAAGGGTCCAAACTATATTTTTCAATCTCCACATTCACATTCACTCCTATAGACTTTGGATAAATTTGCATCAGGACATGATGAGAGCATATTGAGCAGGTATGAAAATCACTAATTCACCTAACTCAGTAATAGGAGCAAAACTGACTGCAAGAGAGAGCCTCGTTGTTTCTAAATAAAACTCAAAGTTTAGAATTAAAATAGATCTGGTTTTTTTTTGTTTTTTGGGTTTTTTTAATTTTTGTGTTTAACAAAATGATCCTTATGACAGCAGTCAGCTACAGCTTGAAGGAAAACTGAAAACTGATTTCTGTAAAAATGTCATAAATGTCTTGGTTCCATTTGTTTTAAAATTTGTTGTACAGTGATCAGTTTGTTGACAGAACATCTGCTCATTTCATCCTTTGCAAGCTCAAATCTATATTCCACTTCTGCTCTGTTTTCAAGATAGAGTGTCTTGACATATTTTTGGCTCTGCAGTCGTATTCAGTGTCAAGAGAAAGATTTTCATATTTGTCTGTCGCTCCTATGAAGCACTCATGGAACTGAGTTTTCCCCAGATGTTAATTCAAAACCCGAACCATCCCAAATGTGTACAGAACATCCAAATTAACTCTGAGAAGTCATTGAAGACTTACACTTTTCAACAGCAGGACATCTTTGGAAATCACTGCCACTTTGGAATAAGTTCTAAGGCTGCATCTAACCAAGTCTTTGAAATATCAGAGACTGCCTGCACTGATAAATTAAACAGGGCCAGCGAGCACTCTTAGGCTCTGGGGCTCATTAGCATACTCTCCCTACATCTAAAGAGCCTGTGCTCCTGTATCACTTTGGGGTCCCACAATGTGTTTGTGTGCTCTTTACTTTTTCAGCCTGGAGGATCTGTGAAGACTCTATTGCTGCCCCCTGAAACTGCTGTTGGCACCCAAGGGATCTTTCAAGGTGCCAGGTATGCCGGGCTAATACTGTGGGGTTGTATAAAGTGAAGGGGTGGGGTGGCAAACCCGATGCAGTCTGCCCATACTGCTTACTAGCCCTGATAACGCTGGGGAAAAGGGGGTGCATGGCTACATGGAATTTAGTTGCTAGCTAAGGTTAAACCATGACATAATTAATATAATTGAAAATGCATAATCTGCTTTTAGCCCTCTTCTCAATGTTGGGTAAAAGACACTGGGACCTAATTCTCATTCAGACACATATGTAGAAACAAGTAAGTAATCTGAGCCTAAAATTACACATTCAAAAGCCCTATTACCAAAGCATACTACTGGCTAACCTCTTTGGAGTCTCATTTTTTGATGTTAAAGGTTTGCCTTGGCATCTCAACATATTTTTCTGTGTTTAAAACACCTCTTCTTGAACTGTCATCAGTCTCTCATGATTAAAACACCTATTCTTGAATTCTTATCACTTTGCATCCAAAAGGAAAAATACCCACCTTTGCTAACCATGCATCCTGACTATGCCTACAGGACCAAGGTATTCACTGAACATATTGAGTTTATAGACTTCTAAACATAAATGGATGATCCCCTCACATTGCCTTTTATTTAACAGATCACACTGTAAGAAGATACAGGACAAGGATTCCATTTTGTCTCCCGCCAAAGAGTTATCATATGCACATCTCATAAGCTATCATTATCAATCTACTATTCTTTTTTTGCACAAGCAGTCTTAACCCTTCCTGTTGAATCAATTCCACTGTAGAAAGGATAATCAAAGACCACAGCGACAGAGAGAAGTTATGATGAGAATACATTTCTAACTTACTGGCTCAGCTACTCCAGTCCTCTGCACTATGATGACTGGTTCAAAAGGTTCCATTAGGCCCTAATTAATCAGTTGGCAAAATGCATAAACAATTTTTGTAATGCAAATGGTAACTAGTGACTTCCCTCACTGTCCAGAAACTTTAGCTGTTAGAGTGGACTTTTATACTCACACTTCTGCATTCTCTCTGAGCTAATTAATATTTATGCAAATTATTTCATGCAAAGTAGAGTATCTGAGTGAAGACAATGGGTGCATTCCTATGTTAGGATATTTCATAGGCTGGTACTTACAGAATTGCTCAGAGTGTGGAATGCTCACACCTATGTCTATCATCTTCTTATGATGTTTTCTGATCTTTGAATTTGCATACAGAAGGTTATGCTATGCTTATAACAGAAACTTGGAGCAATTTCCAATTCCAGTTCTCCTTCTTCCTTACTGGAAGCTCAGAATACAGTTCAGAAAATTAATTCTATATAATTTTACAATTTTTTAACTCCAGCTATGACGATGCGCCGGTACTTCAGAGGAGACTGGAAATTTGCTAGTTCACTTTTAAATAGTGACCCAAAGGAACAGGTTGTTTGGCATGAACCGAAGTACTCAGATTCAATTTCACCACTCTAAAAGATTTAAGAATATGAGAATATGCTTACCTTCAGATAATGGCAAGGATGTTACTGTCTTAAAATAACAGCATGTATTATAAACAGTAACCTCAGGAATAAGTATATACCTTGGTTGCTCAAGTATCTCAGCTGGATTTTAGATTTTGTGACCACATAATTAGTCTCTGAAAACTCCTCCAAATCTATAAACCTTGAAGTGTTCTTGAAGTACTATTTTTGTGCTCCCATTGTTACAGGTGACAATTGGAGTCACCAAAACAACCACTCTGAGTCACCCCCACTTTTTCTAGCCAGAGAACAATGCAATCTTGTTTATTTGCTCCTCTGCAAAACTGCTTCTATGTTCATTGCTTGTAATAGAGCACTGAAATATCATGGGTTACTGTGCAGGATTAAGACATTATTCTTTCCTTCTTCCTTGAAGCTGCTTAATTAACATTTCTACCAAACTGTTTGATTTATCCTACCTAAGGCTGGCTTCCCCCATTAACAGCCTTCTAAAGATGGTGATAAAACTTCATACATCATTTAATGAGAAATATTACATTCACGGTCTCTTAACTGATTTAAAACTATCCCCTGCCTAATAGCAATTTTTAACATAAGTTAGGGTTGTTTATTTTTTGAAATAATGGTCACAGACATTAACCTGCAAAGACAAACTTAAGGGCTGAGAATTCTCCTATGTCAAAACACCTGTACAATGGCAGAGTTAGCAATGAGAATTATGACACAGGCTTTCAAATGAGATCCACAAACACTGGAATTTGTCAATTGGTTTCCAAAGGTAGACCACCATTTTGCACAATGACTTCTAGGGCTCTCCATTCAGTGCATGCCAATCCTCTTAGAGGACATTTAACTCTGCAGACCTGCTCAGGGATAATAAAGTCTAACCAAACATTACAGAGGGGAAACCAAGCTTGAACAGGTGCTGAAAAGATGATCAAAGTAATAGAGTCATACAAAGGATGAGTAAAAGTGCTCATCCTCTTTACGTTAGCAAAATAATGGCTAAGAAAATGTATAGCGGTTAAGAAGACACATAATCACTTTCTATAAATAATTATGTTTGGAAAAGAATTATATGCCATGAAAAGAGAAGTACTACTTAAACTAAAGGGCACTGTTGGCAGAAGAAAAATGTTATAAATTGTCCATGAATAAAATTAGGCTGGAGATTAAAAGTATTCTTAATGATCAGACAGCAGTGAAGATCTGGAACAGCCTCCCAATAGCAGCACTAGGGTGAAGAAAAATAAAGCACTCAGAAGCCTGTTCCCATTAAGATGGAGTCTGATCTGTTTATGAAAGTTATACAATTATATTGAGTAACAGAAATTGGCTCCAGTGAACAGAGAGATACATTTTCTATCCTATTTTTCTGTTTCATCTAATTGCTCTGCTCAGGACTAAAAGTTCAGTATAGCAAGGCTCATTATTTTAGTGCTCTGGTTCTTTCCTTGATTCGTCTCTTAGTGCCTAAACAAGACTGGTTTGCTAACAGTTTCACATTTTTTTCTCCCTCTAGATGTAAAGATATTGCATAAGGGAAGACTTTTCAACCTGATGTATTTACCCAGTATGGGAAAATCCCAAAGACTCTAAGTGTATTACTTAGGAATACATCAACTATTCCATAATACGTAGGCTATTTCTAGTATTGTTTCTTTTTTTGGGGGGTGGGGGGGAAAGAAAAAAGGCATAGTTAAATGTCACAACCTAAAAAAAGAAAAAAAAAAGCTGGCAGCTTTAAACATGAAATGCTATTAAATTAATTTTTTATGAGAACAGAAATACTGAAAAAGTGAGACCTAAATTTGTGGCCTGTGTGGCAGAAAATTAGCTCTTGGGAGCTGGGGAAGAGAATGGGGAGAGGAGGTAGACTGGGATTTTTTATCTGCATTTTCTACAAAGATCACTGACAAGAATATCTATTAACTGCCAAATTTGCATAAACCTTCTGCAATTGAAGCCCCAGTAAGCCTTAAGCATTCAATTCTGAATCATCTTATTCAGTATTTTTCAGCACCCTATTTACTCTTTCAGTCTCTCCCATTTTTTTTCCAGGCATACCGGTGCAGCATTTTCCCTATAACACTGGGTAAGACTTCTCCTCATGAAGTTTTCTGGAGTGATTGAGGTAAAAAGTAAAAATGTTCTGATATTTTCTCTGGGGAGAGTGCGAGTTGTTTCTTTGGCTTAAATAGGCTTTAACTGCATCCCACAGAGTGATGCTTCATAGTGTATTATTAGTGTGATCAAAAAGAATGTTACTAGGAAGAACTGAGTGCTGGCCAATGTTAAGCGCTGCATGTATATTTCTCATCTATATTTTACAAATTCAGAAATTTCAATGTGGAGTCTTTTTTTTTTACAACACTTTAACTTTCTTTGGTATTTTTGCTGGTGCTTTTTGGCTTGCTGGGTTTTATTTAATTATACGTTTTCAATAGTACTAAGTTAGGCTCATGTGTTACACTCGCGTGTTCACGAGCACTAACAGAACCAGCTCTGGAAATTTGCAGATTTTGTGGTAAAATGGTGAGGGATCTTCTGTAACCCAAACAGTGGGTCAGTTGCAAAAGATTTTATTGTGAATTCTAGCACTGCTTAATTTCATAGACTCTGAAGGTATATTCAAATCTGCCAGAACAATAACTGCATTGCTTTTTGACAGTGAAATTAAGTATAACTTCCTAAATAAACCACCCCAATTCTAGTGAATATTCTGCAAGCATTCCACCAACATTGTGCAAGTATTCTAATTACTTTATATGCAAAGTAATGAGAACAAAGCTCCCTTTTTTTTACTAAAGAAAACAAGTAGCTGTGAGATTTGTATTTTGGGACTACAGACATGAAAAATGGGCATATTTCATTGCAACTCTTAGGCAATTCATCTGTCACCTGCTTTTCCACAGAGGCTCTTTTCCACACAGTCATCCTTCTTCTAGTAGTCATACAAACATATTTTCTCATTATCAAGCTTGATTTCTTGTGGGATTAATTCCTCTACACATTCTTCAGAGGACTGAATTCCAGGTGTAGTAATTATATGTGAAATTCTCGGGAATACCTGGAATCAAATCACAGTGGGCCAAGATCATCCCTGGAGAAGCTTTACTAATATCACTGCAGGTAGGTGAAAAAATGAATTTGAGGCTCTAAATTTAGGAATAATGCAAGCAAATTCATTGCAAGTACTCAATTATTGTTTGAATTAACATTATAACCTGCAAGTGATCCTTTATTTATATCTTTTTTTGCTTCTAGTAAAATTTTTGGAGGAAATTGGATTGTACTAATCTCATGTCTTCCACTGGAATGGTGGCTGTTAGACCTCTCCTAAATACTTTAAATGGGTTTTGTCTCTTACAAAGAGATGCTGCTCTTCTTGGTGTAAGTGAAATCGTAGATCTACATGTTAGTGTTGTTATAAGAGAATGTCTGTTTTAAGCAAGCATTATAGTAAATCATTCAGTTTTACTGATTTGGGTGGAACTTGAAATAAGAAATTAAACTTCTTGTTAAAGCTTTTTATGTTTTTATGTATCTTAAAATTGTTTGTGGAATTTAATTACAGATATTAATTTTTTTCTAGACTCATCTGCTGGCATTCTCAAGTCCAAGCATTCCATATAGAAAAAACTTGTTTGGGTGATGACACATAGTTAGGGCAGACGCTCCGGATTTAAAGTTCTACGTATTTGTTTTCTAGCAAAATAAGATGAGATAAACAGAACATACAGCAAGGAACTGAGGGTAAAAAAAAAAATCAATCTCTCCTGAGACAAACCTAATAACTGGCTCCAAAAGCTCTCATAAATTATTAGCTTTGAAATCACTCAAAGTGTCTGAAACATTGTATGTGTCACTGATGTACTTGAAGTTCACCTAAGAAACTGTATCATCAAAATGTGCCGACAAAAAATGCCAGCAGCTACGCCACCTTGCAATCAATCACATATCTGTTTCAGAGTTATAAAGTGTCAGAGAATGTAATTTCATCTGCTTCTGCTGCATACATTTAAATGTTCATATTCTTTCTTAGGAAGGAAGAAGACTAAAAAACATTTGTCAGTTCTGTTTCCCTCCATCTGACTGACTGTATTTTTCTTTTCCCACAAAGCTTATGTTTTCTTGTAAATTAATACAATGTGTATAGAGATAAATATTCTATATTTTCATTTGAATGTATGAGTGGTGAGGAGTTAGTGTCTTACACCAAAGTTATATCATCTATCTAGTCAATGAAGAAACAGAGAATGATCAAATGTTCAGGAAGAATTACAGAGCTGAAGACAAGGAAGCCTGGAAATTTGGGTACAGTGCTGAAAGTGAAGAAATACAATTGGACACGTAGTGGAAATAAAGGTGAATGGATAAAGTCAAAGCTGCGGCTACACTCAAAGGAAGGGTTCTATACTATTCCAATGAACAACTGTTTGATCTAAATTTTATATATGCCATGAAGTACACACAAAGAAAAAGCTATTTTGTATTTGGAAACTGGCACTCTATTAACCATTACCCAGTTAATGCATTCTGAACAATGGCAGCGCTACGAAAATAAGTAACTGACTGCAAAGGAATCAGATCCACTCCATCTAATAGGAAAATGCTTCATTTCTGTGCTCAGTTTAATACGGAGCAGCTACTAGTAACCTATGCATTTAGATTTCTTTCTTTCTTCCTTTCTTTTTTTCCCATGGACTTTTTCCCTCCTCCCATTTCTCCCCATGAATACAGAATACCAAAGTGCTTCCTGTTCTGAGCTACAGGACACATGCTGGGTGCAGCTCTTGAAGTTTGCTCAGCAAGGGCTAGAAGTAGGCAGCACAGTGAGTTAATGGAAGAATAATTTAAAGTGAGCTTGGGTGGTTGAAAAAAGGACCCACACGTAGTGGTAATAAGGTTTGCCTTTTTTGTTTCTCTTAGTAGCTGTTGATAATTTCAGATCTTTCCTTTCAAAATCTATTTCAAATCATGTCTGGAACACTAAAGTGTATTTAGCTCTTATCTGTCACTTTTTGATCATTTCTATTAACCTTACTCTATGTGTATTGACGATAACTATACAAAGAATAATTAAGTGCAGCTAAGAACAGTAATTTGCTATATGTACGCTTATTATTGTAGAGGCTTCCATAAGTTATTTGATTTTTTTCTCCTGCAATAGAGAATACTGCATTCATCACAGTTCCTGAATAAATCCAAGGACTAATGATACTTATTTTCTCTTTTTCTTTTAAAGCAACTTTCACCATTACCCTTTTGCATCCCAGCACACCAATGCTCTGATGCAACAGTAAAGATGGCATACTTGACATTTCTGTGATCAGGAAGCCCACAGATTCTGCTGCTTTAGCATACATTATTTTTGTTGCACATAAACAGATAAAGGTTTCCATTTCAGGAAATTAATGTTTTCATACAGTCACTGAATAGCTCCAGTACAAACTTACCCCTTTATCCTCTGCTGCTGCTCTTCTACTAGACAAGCCCGTCCTTTTATTCTTCCTCAAGTCTTGCTACTGAAAAAAGTTATGTAAGTTTGCACTGCAGGTAGAGTAGAATAGAAGTTCAGGTAGCTCCCATGAGGATGGAGGTAAGCAGTTTACAACTGAATAAGGTGACACCAAATGCAGATGTCTGGACAGGAACCAGAGCCAGAGAATCTGTGGATATTGCTCCATGTTTAAGATTATTAAAACATTACACAGTGTACTAAAAGCATTCTCCTTTACTATGCTGATTTGGGAGAAGTCAACGAGTACCAAGAAGACGTTGATGATAATGGTCTCACAATTTTGGTGATCTTGTGCAAAACAAGAGGGCAGTCAGAAAATCAACTCAAGTTGTGAGGAAAAACGAAAGGGAAGTTTCCCCCATCTTGAGAGTCTCCAACTTGCAACAAAATACATAAGAGCTATAAAGCAAGATTTCTTCTGAAAAAGTTCAAAATAGCTTCAACAAATCTCACAAAATGGATACATTTTCATACAATGAAATACAATAAGGAGATCATACAATGGATCTCCTTAGTCAGAAACTGAGAATGAAATTATCAAACCGCTAAAGAGCAGTCGACTCTTTTGCCTACCATTGCAACAAAACAGCTCATTGTTTAAATTAGAGAATAAACATGTTTGAGGCTGAAGGGATACTATCAGCTATTGATATTCCAACAATTATTCTAATGAGCACTGACTTTTGCTGTCCCATTGGAATGGCTGCTCCTCCCCAGGGATGTTGCTTGTGAATGGTTTCAATAGCCAAATGATGTGTACATTCTAGTGAACACCTTTGCATGACAGAGACCCTTCTGCCTGTCTTAAAGGAGTTCTCTGATTCTGTAATGGCAGTATTAAGGGCATTTGCAAATACAGCCCGAGATTCATAATACATGACTTTGTAACGCTAGATGCGAAAAGTGGTGGAAGTGTGATTTCAGAACAATTTGTTCAGAACTAGAAAATTTCATAAGCATATGTAACTGAAAAGAGTAATTTTAAAAGTTAGTGAATTCCTTACAGCAGAATCAAGTAGAATAATATACTGATCTGAATCTCTCTTGGAACACAGATGACAAAATAAACCCCAAAACCCAGGTTCCTTATTTGATTATTTCAGCTCTCAGTTTTCTGGAGTTAACACTTAACAGCTCTATTGTGTATAACATCATCTCAGATTTTGAACAGGATCTACTTCTGCTCTAATTAGCTGGATTTTAGTTAAACAAGTTATGCCTTTCAACTTGAAATTTCTGACATGCGGACCAGGAGCAATTATTTCTCTAGGGTTTTTAAAAGTTAACAATTAGTCTTTGCAATCTAATCTATACTATGCAAAACATCAAATAGTCCAGCTGCACTTTTAGGCTTTCATGTTGTTTAAGTACATTGATTTGTTTCTGGTACTATGCACAAAAAAATTATTCTAAAAAAATCCCAGTGGGTATCTACATATCTGGAAGAGGTGATGGCTTTCAAAACAGAAATATAGGGAAGGACATTGAAAGAAATAGTGATATAGGAACACTCAGAATACTGGATTCAGATTAAGGAACCAGGGCCCACGCAGGTAATGAATTCCCTCCGTATTTCACAGTAAAATACTTCCCAGGGATTTATTTGCCTTTCCATTTAGTGTTCAAGTTCTCCAGGAAGGCCTTAGAACCAGATTCTTCCAAAGAAAGTTGCATTTCAAGACAAACCTTTCATATTGTCATCAACGGACACCAAAGATCGATTTCTCTTTCATGTTAAGAAAAGGTATATTTAAACTGAAATGCTTTTCTTTTTCTATTAAAAAGAGAATTTAAAAAGTTAAGAATTTCAGTTCCATCCCAAAATGCATTAGCTGTTGTTTGAATTAGAAAACTGCCAGGTTTTTAAAAGAGCATTTAATAGCTCGCATGTATTGCTTGTTTGGCTTTGAATGCAACTGAAGTAGAAAATTATATAAATATGGTGCACATAAGAGCACAGCAGAGTTAGTTCAACTTTTAAGCAAAAGTCTAAAATCCTCTTCTGCACGGTGACAGCTTGCTGATGAGAGATTACTTCCCAAGATCATTACTGGAAATAAGTTCGCTAGTAAAAATTAATCTATTGATGCCCACATAGTACAAGATTTCAATTATTCATCCATCTTATTTATTACCTAATATGTGTAGGGTCATTTAGTCATTTTGCTGTCCTTAAAGAAGTATGTTTCTCTGGGCACACAGAAAGAAATAATAGTTCAATACACTTTAGCTTCATATTAAGGATGCAGCATTAAAAAAAAAAGTAACCATTATTTATTTCCTATCCACTGGGCAAATTAAGCAAAGAACCACGTACAACGTTTTCTAGAACTTGCTGAGGTTAGTGAACAACTGAAGAGGACAACACAATGTACCAGTAAGACTAGATGAGAGTGGCTCTTTCAATCACAGTACTTAAAGTTTGCTCTTCGATCCTTTATTCTATTTGCCAAATTTTTACAGCTGTTTCGTCTCCCTACTGGATTATTTTGCCATCAGGAAATGAGGAATGTGAAACTAGTATCAGACTAAAAGGAAATAGTTGTAAAATACTAATTTGAGGAAATTTGACTGTGACGCTACCCCAACTGTGTTACTACACAGGTTCTGAGTCTGTACCTCTAACCTTGGTAGGAGGGCTTCTAACCACTCAAGTACTAGTCTGGACTTTAAGATTTGAAGCCACAGCAAGGATGAGACAGATAAAATATTTTCCCCCTGGTCTGCAATGAGATAAAGAAGTTTAGAGTAAAAAGTCCCATACTGTTGGCATGTCTGTTGGTCTTAAATCGTCATGCAGTTTGATAGAATCAGCACTGTGAGTTATAATTTACATTTCCTAAAAAAAGAAAGCTGGGAATTTTTTCAGTATACCGGTATGGATAAATTTCACATCCACATCTGCTAAGATTAGGGGAGTGGAAGATTAGTGCCTCGGAAAATGTTTCTATTTAACAAGCAATATAAATGTGGTCTTTTCCACAGACAGACATGCAATTATAATTTTTTTTTATTATTTTTTATTTGTCCCAGTTAGAAGATCTAGGCTTCTTCCATAGTTCACTTTTTCATCTTTTATTTTTGTGTGTGTGTCCTTATTCACTTTCCTGTATTCTTTCTGAACATTACATGGTTTGCATACTTTTGAGCTACGCAGTTTACCTGCAGGATTGAACAGTAGCTCAAAAAATGCCTACTGCTTTTTGGTTTGGGGTTTTTTTTTTGAGTTTTATATCAAGTCATTTCCATCTCTATTAAAGGATGTTCTAGCTCTCTCTTTTACCAAGACTCTTTCATTTTTCTTCCTTGTTTGAGGTTAAAAAGTATGGTTTGATCAGAGGACAGCAGTTATGCATGAGAGACTGCTCTATGCTAAATTAGAAGGTTTCCCGTGCCTTGCATTCCTGCCTCTTGATTGGTAGATGTGTGTTTTGATTTATTATTTAGAATCGCTTCCCTACTGTATATGAAATTTAAAGTTTTCAAAAATAAAAATTCAATTTAATGTTATTTCACTAACAAAAATGGTACATGTGTAAAAATTATGTGTACGTATTCATCTGAAAAGATGATTTAAACTCACTCTGTCCAAGGTACCATTTCTCAATGTGCTGCTTAAAGAGATCTTAATGACAGGACAGAATTGGTTTTATCATATATATATTAAAAGTCAAAGCAACTGTTACTTATATTAAATTCAGAGTTGTTGTTGGCTGCTATGTAGCCATTAGTGTATCAATAAGCAAGTATAAAATTTGACATGAAATTTTTTGGAATCTTGAAACAAAGAATTTTGAACCCCTTTTTCACATCAGTGCAATTCAAACAATGTCAGGTAAAATCCTACAAATATGTGACAATGTTAAGCTTGCAAAAAAAAGAAGTCAAAAGTTGAGATTGTAGGCTCACAATGAAACTTCTGTACATCTACTTTTCAGCCTATTTAACCTCAGTCAGAAAAGGAGGGTAAATATGTTCTCGTGTACTGAATTCATGGTTTTGTTTGGAGTATGACAGTAGCAGTAATCCACTCAAACATCCACACAGCCAGATTCAGCCATACACATCCTACTTCTGTCTCTCAGTATTTTTATTCAGGATAATAAAGCATTGAATTCTATGAGTTTTGCTTTCAACGGGCTTCATACCTTTCCCATTTTCTACACAGTATGAACATTAACAGTAGTGATCTGCACATTAACCTTTATTCTGATCTCACTTGCAGTGTTTTCATTGTTCAACTTTCATAGGTCTAGTTTTCACTCTTAAAAAGTCCTTATTTCACCTCATCCAAGTTAATTTTGTTTGTATATAATTTGTGAACAAATTCCCTTTCTGTGGAAAGAATGGGAGGGTACTATAGTACAAATAAGTACCATAGACTTGTGTAGAGATTACTTTTAATGATGCTTATTTTGTACAGATATAAAAGTAATGACAGTATCAGGTGACTCAGTATCAAACGTTTCAGATGAGTGACTCACATTAGAAAGAAAACCATGGAACCATTTTCTTAAAAAAAAACAGGAATAGTGACACAGAACAGACAGACATGTTTTTAACAAACAGGCAATGAATTGTAACAGAACAGCTGGCCTTTCTTGACATGAATGTTGGAGATCCATGTTTGAACAGTTTAAGAAGCAGCCTTGCAACTTTGATAACAATAGGGCTCTGCCAAACCGAGTCATGGCAATTATCCATACACAATCAGTTACTTTTCAACTCTGCTATAAGTCATGGGCATACATGTTTGAACACTTTGCTTCCCGCTCTCCTCTCTCCTCTAAACAAATCTTTAATTAATTGTTCCAATCTTTTCTATTTGATGTGCTACACAGAAAGAGGCTTTATAAAATATCCTGTGCTATATAACCTGTATTACAAGGACCATATAATAAAAAAAATTAAATATCTGCTTTGGGAATATACTTCCTAAAATACAAAGTAGAGCTTTCTCAGACACTGGGAATACACACATCTCTGAGAGCCAAAATGAACACTGATAAACCTTTAAGGTTTGCCAGGTCTGCAGGGCTCCCAGTCTGAACAGATGGATTGGTTGCTAAAATTTAAGTGCCTTGCTTTTTTCCCCCTGTTTTTTGGTTGGTTTTTTTTAAAGCAGCATACCCCCTACCTTGTAAACAAGCCTCCAAGCACAGAAAACAAAAAAAATATATTTAATGGCCCCCTGTTCTGTTTCATTATTTACACCCCTCACATGTACTTCCCCAGCTGAGTAATGCTCTTTGATGATTATATCTCCAAAGAACATTGCTGTGATCACGTAATGTGCTGTGGAACCATAGATAATCAATCAAAAGGAGAGAAACAGAGAAAGCAACTTTCTGACTTTTTAAAAACTGATTTAGTTCTTATGAAAATGCCAAATTGACAGCTTTGAAATTGAAAGAATCTTTTCAAAAGATGAATAGGAATAGTGCAAATTATACAATATTAAACCAATGTGTCCTACCCCTGAAGGGATCTCTCTTATAAGCTGAAGACATCCGTCTCCATAGTCCAGTTAGTCAAGGTCACAATATATTTCTTGATTTTTAACATGGGAGCCCTTCTGGTAGTGGTTTTGTGACACTGACAGCAAACTGGGAGTTTGGGGAAGACAGACGTCACCAATTCATTTCATATACTGTAAATCAACTTGATGCTGTAAAACCTTGAAGTTGGTGAGATCAAGCCTGTTACCCACTGTCTTCAAGAGGTGAAAATATTTTTACCATAAAACCTTAATTTTGTAAAACAATAAATAGGTTGGCAATGAGCTCTATAGTTTAGCTTTAAATGAAAACTTATTTACATGGTAATTCATATTATTACTATCGAAACCAACACAAGACTGTGAAAATGCATACCTTGCACACCTACTGGATGAAACATATTGTATGAATCATAATGATGATTCATCCTTACAACAATTTAAGTTTGAGAATAAAGATAAATATCAAAAGACATCTGCAGAGATGCCTCACACTTGAGTAGTGTAACTTAGTCATTACCAGTGCCACTACAACAACTTACTGAGTTTCATTTAATGGGCATACTTTTGAATATTTTTACTGTTATCAATGCCCAAGTTACACTTTTTTTTCTTTTCTTTCTTTTCTTCACTCAACCCCTTGAATTGCTTTTTGGTCTTCGTCTTGTCATGAGGACCTAGAGCTGAACATCCACAGCTGCAGCTGTTCCACAATACCGAATCAAAGTGGTATATTGATAAAGATGAACTGCTTCCACTGTTCGACTTTGTTTTTTCTCTCATTATTAACAGGCACGTTAGCATAAACCGGTAGTTTTAATAAACACCATGCTAAAATTGTTTTTCAGAAATTAAAGCATATAGAAGGTTCTAAGTATATTAATTTAATTCAGCCCTTTGGATTCTCAGGGCCAGATGTAGCTTTGCGGCAGTGTTACTAGCCAATCTGGCTGCTCTCTGAAGGTGATGGTCACTAAGAGCCTAGCTCTCTCAAGGTATGTCAGGGAACTCATGCTCATACAAAAGAAG
The DNA here is from genome assembly GCF_964237585.1 of Gallinula chloropus. NCBI lineage: Eukaryota > Metazoa > Chordata > Aves > Gruiformes > Rallidae > Gallinula > Gallinula chloropus. The sequence goes on from NC_140088.1 coordinate 60,304,191, forward strand.
ACCATGAAGAGTTTGAAATAATTGGAGATTCACAGAATCATCCCACAGACCTCATCAGTCTTTTAAAGAGGGATACCCCAGACATTAGTTGTCTGTGACTACCCAGTGATAACTGCACATTTGAAAATAAGAGGCTAAATGAGTATGGTGTCACAGCTTGGTTATGTTTGCAGGCTAGAAATGTGCTCATCTTTATTGTTGCAGATTTTACAGGACACATATTGATGTAAAAACACAATCAATGTTTAAGTTAAAAAGCAATCACTTCCCCCAATTCTTTGATAAAGTCGAGAGTGAGCAGTATCCTGCAGGGAAGAGAGCTGCTGTAGAGCTATGCTGCATGGAGAATCTGACAGTGCTCCATTTTATGAAGTAGCATTTGTGACTCTATTTGCCTTTTTAATCTCGGAAACTCGTCATCTATGGGGTTACCTTCTGCCCAGAGTCTTTTTTAAAAAGGGAAAGTGGCATCTCTGGTAATCATAGCAATGTCACATTGTTTCAATGGTTTTGTACCAGCAATAAAACAGATACTACACAGAACATGGACAAAGCAATTAAACTTCTTCTGTTGGGTTGAACTATCAATGGATTTTAAACGTGAGTGGGCTAAGCAAAAGCACTGATTATCTAATTAATTGTGTATCACTACACAAAAACCATAGGGTTTATGTTTAGAGAAGCCAAATGCAAGTAAGGAAAAATATTGACTTCCTTAGAGAAATATTATTTAAAATGCAAAATTCTCAAGAAAAGTACGAAACATGAGTAGAAAAACAGCTGCTATTAGATGTTCATAATACTTCTCCATTGGTTATATAAAGTGAAATATTTTTTTATAAGTTTTCTGTAACTTACGTAAAGCCCAAATCTTTCCCTTTTCCCACTAACATCTCTGAAGAAGTGAGCTACAAAACCAGGGTGATCACAAAGTTGTTAGCTCTGAAAATCTCTGTTAAGTTACGCGGGAAGTGCTGGATTGCACCCAGTTGTCAGAAAAACCTCTGCTTTGCAAGATCTGGAATCTCTGCAGACAGAGTACATGTTTGCCAGTCAGTGTGACAGAGGAGGAAAACCTCAGAATTGGTGACTGGAGTCTGCAGATCTTCAGTGTACCTTAAAACGCATAGGTTCAACATGATGAGATCTGAACAGAGCATCTGGGTGAATGTCGACCACATTACACTTTTATGTAGGCTACTCTGCCTGTGTGACATTTTGAGTGGGCGCGCTATAGATCTTTCCATATCAGTTCTCCCTAAGAAGAAATATAATTAAGCCTGAACAGAGCAGTGTGCCTACTTCAGTTTTCAAAATATCTTTTTACAGTACAGTACAGTTTATGAATATCAAGAATTTTGTATCCATTGTTTACATGCCAGTTTGTTTTTTTTTTCCTGAAGAACAAAAAGATTCTATTCAGCTTTTAGTTTCTTGTCATATAGGTTTCCTTCTTTTTGAATCATGTATCTGAAACTATTATGAGAAAATGATTTCAAACTACTGTTATATACGATCAAGCAATACATATGTCGTTTGGGTGATGTGAGGCAAGTAAGTATGAAAACTATTCATGATATTTATAAGAGATACTGTTGCTGAAATTAGTAAGTGACATGGTCTTTCGATTTTTGTATAAAGGAGTAATAAGAAACAACCCAGAAGCCACTTGGCATAAGAAAAGCTGGTGTTTTACAACAGGTCCACATGAATATAATTCACAGTAAGTCCTACAGGACATCGGTTGACTGTTGCAGAGGCACTCAAGCAGTGTCTCACCAGGGTCAGAGACTTAAACAGCTGAATCTCACTTTGGCCCATGGCTGTTCAGATTGCGCCTTTTGACGGAATCCGAAGCATTCAGATAAAAGGCCCAAGAGGCACATGTTTCCCATTGAAGAAGCCCATTTTTTCGAGCTGTTTAAGAAATCCAGAGAGACATGAGTAAAACATGGCAATGCATGCAGCACATCCTCTGGGATATTTGCTTTCCTACATGTTGATGAAGATTAAAGTATAAGAATGTGCAGGCATCACTTTAGTGGATAATTAATGGTGATTGATTTTATAATATTAATTTGGACTGTAACTTTAATTCAGATTTTTAAAAAAAAAAAAAGCTTGAAAATTCTCTGAGGTGTCCAGGGCTTTGGTGTTCAAAAGGCACTGATAAAAGTTGAGTATAGATGCAACCTTTGGACTGCTGGAATTCTCAATGTGTCAAGACAAAGCGAAGCTATTAACATTGCATCATTTTTACATGTTGCTTTTGTGAAATAGTATTTTGCCTTTGCAATTTGGCTTTACTCTTATCTTTGCTTATTTGAGGTAACCAATACCATTGTTTCTTTCAAGGGGGTGAATTCAATTTGCTTTTAACTCAGTGTGTACAAATGTAGTTGTGGCTGTTTTTTAACCATGTCTTTTGAGCTACCTGTTCTGCCGTTCCAGTTAATAGTTGATCTTCATGTTTTGCCTTATTACCAGGAGCTATAATGAAGCTGTAGTGGAGAAATTGTTTCTGACTGATGGAAGCATGCCAAAAAAAGCACATCATAAAGCCACAGAAGAAAGTGGACAAGCATTTTCTTGTCTTTGCTACCACTGCGTACTATCAAGCTTTGTAGATTGCTGTTATGCACATCATGCCTCAGCAGAGGCAGCATTAAGCAAAACATCAAATCTTGTAGTTGTTAGATTCTGAAGTTTCAGTTGTTTGACTGAATGATTCTCCTTAAGGATGTCAACTGTATCAAGCCACCAAATAATAATATTAAATTTTTAATATTCTTGTGGGAAAGCTGTTTTTCTGCCAAGTGGTAGCCAGTCATAAGAACAAACAACCAATTCCTGTTCTAGGTGTTACCTTCAGGCACATAACTGAGTTTACATCTACTTGCATCTACATCTGCTCCATTTATTATCTGATCTGCACTAAGATCTCCCACCGCCAACCTCCCCCACATTCTTGGCCATAAACACAAGAGCAGCGCTCTCCTTGCCTCATTATCTGTTTTTGATGTTTCATTATCATTTTATTATCTGAGTGTAAAAGGTTGATGCAAGACCACCTCTCCTGATTATATGTGTCAGGCTACCCTACAGATGATGTGCTGAAGACATAGTCCTCTGCACCATCTGGTGTCAGACCTGTCTAGTCTGGTCTGGCATAACCCCTTAGATAAGAAGCAAGAATAGATATGGGAAAGAAAACAACCCCACAAAATAAGTTTGGCAATAGGTTAAAAATTGCAATAGAATGTACAATCTTCATAACTTTCTTTGACCCATTCATGTATGATTCCAGCTTGCTATGGAACTCTAGTTTGTAACAAGTTGAATCAAAGTGGGTCCTTTTGTGTATTAACTTTTAACAGCTACTAGAATAAAGCCCATCATGTCTTATGCCTTTAGTTTCTAATGAATAGTTCAGATGTTTTTCAGACTAAGCCCAAGGCCTATGAAGCAGAGAGGATGTAACAGTAATGTCAATCTATGGAAAAGGACTATATTGCCAATTCTACTTTGCACTTAGTTTTGAAGAAATGAATAATGGTTATGCCTACAATTTTACTCATTAAAAAAATAATTAAAATAGTGCCAAAGGTGTTTAAACTAATGTCTTATTTCAAAATTAACAAAAATCTTAGAAATGCACATTTTCACCCATCCAATATGCAGATCCCTGCAGATTATTCTGTTTATATCTGCATTTACTTGAAGTTTTGCAAGTAGCACTGGCACTATTTCCAGATGAGTGGTATATAGTCAATAATTCAAAAATAAGGAAGGGAGGGATTTTTTAGAATACTTCACAGTTAAGATTTCAATCAAATAATAAAAAAACAGTATGCTAGAAGCAACAGTCTCATTCCCAGCAAGACATACTGGACCATGAAAATGTTTCATGGAGCAAGGCAGAAGCATTTACCTTCTCAACTACCTACGTTAGCTGAAGGGCAAATAATTTCTTACCATGATTCCTCTTGCCTAACTCTCCCTGCCATGTTTTGTGATAGGATGATGTATCTTTTGGAGGTGCTTGTCTCAGCTCTGACTATAGAAGGGAGATGTGTAATATAGAAGGGAGATGCGTAATCTCTGTATGTCTTCAATTAAGTTAATGAGCCTCACCCTTCAATACACATAGAAAGTGAGATTGGGAGACACATATATAATCCTGAATTTTTCATAGATATATTATTGGTTCTCGAACTGATATTCTGTTGTCTTCATATATAAAATCAGTAAATTTGAGAAATGAAGACAGTCATACTCATCTAATACTCTGGATTACAGTGGGAAATAAATTAATATCGTCTGAAAATAGTAACATTCTATCAAAAACACTGTAGGAGGTTGAAATAAAACCAATGGTTATTTAAAAATGAATGCTTATAAAACTCTATGAGATACTCTTATGGAAGTAAACTGAAGGTTCTTATTTGAAGCACACTGTTAGAGACCAATAACAGATGGTAACTAGAACCACTTCACAAACAGCTCAGTCATAACAACTTGCCTAGTGCAAAAAGCTTCCTTCTAATGGACAAGCATTTTTTTCAAAACATCACTTAAACATGATTCACATTACATAAAAAGCATCTGAGGTTTCTTTTTACTTTTATGGGGCTACTTAAGCAAAAAGAAATTGTTGCTATTGAGGTAGAATGGAAGATTAAAACATTAAATCAACCCACTACATGAGATTATCACAACAAAATGATTTACGATAGCCAAATGGGAAATTTTTTTTTTTTCTTAAACTTTGTGATTATATATACAGTGAGGAGAGTTAATAATTTTTAAAGTCTTGCTCCTTCAGGCTAATGACTTAAGAATCCAGTGCTTGTAACCACAGATCCAACTATGATCAATTATTTAAAATGCATTTCTCTTCTCCCCCACCCTCCCCTTTTTTGGTAGAATTCACTGCAGCACTCACTCAGACCCTTCTGGTATGCATCAGCTTTCTCAGGGAGGAGGAGGTGGTTTACCACTGGACGTGCTTGCCCATCTGCAGTTTTCCAGTCTAAAAATTTTCTGAAATTCTCCGTTGGCACTTGTAGCAAATATTTTATTTCCTTCTATGCTAAATGCATCTGTGGTGTTGCCAGTTTAGCCCGTCAGTCTGTATTCCACAAACTGTTACACTGACCTTCCATCACTACTTCCTTATGAGGCAATTTTCCTCTCTGCCCATTTAAATGATGACACTTGTAGCAGCAGCCAATTTGCTGGATTAAAAAGAAGCCATTGCTGATTGAGTACTCAGCTCCTAGAGATGGAATAAACCCCACAGTTTTAAATTTCCTAGGGTTACAAAGTGGTAAAAAAGGGAAATTGCTCTGACAACCCTCAGTTCCAGGGGCTTGCTGCTCCTGGGAAGGGTTAGCAGTAAGAAGTGCAGGGGAAATGGATATGAGACAGTGCATAGCCTGCAGGTAGGCATGTGGGAAAAGGTGTGGGAATGTGGGTGGACTAGCAACTTGTCAGAGTTTGGTGGAAGAAAGAGAACAGTATTTCTATTACCATATGCAAGGATAATTGAATAAAAGACTTCAGTATTGTGCAAGAAGTGAAATGAGAGGATGTAAGAATTGAATTTGCTGCATTCTCTGTTTCAAATTCAATCAGCAATTATCCCTTTATGTAGCCATAGAACCAAGAGACAGTAGAGATGAGAAGATCATCCATCATCCAAATGAGGAAATGTAAGTTGGTTTGGTTTTTTCTTTTGCACGTGTGTGTTTTCTGTGGTGCTTTTTCTTTTAAAGGCTCTTATACTCCTACATGAGATCTAAGGGTTAAACAGCTACAGTTTTTACTCTAAAGGTAACTAGGTAATATGTTCTATATTATACAGAACATATAGTATCCTTAATGTTTACAGTGTATTATCAATAAGCAACTTTGCACTTTTTTGCTATTCTAATTGTCTGGCAAGCAATGCATAGGACCAGAACAACAGATTCCCTAATATTAATAAAATAATGCCCAGAGTGTGGAAAGCATTGTTTGTTAATAGGATATGTAACATTTGTATTCAAGTTCCATGTCTAATTATATTTTAGAAGACTTTAAAACATTGACATTTACATTCCTTAGTGAGGAATACCCAGTTTGAAATTTTACCACAAAAGCTAATGACCCTATTAAAACTAATTTGTTTACTCACCAGTCTGGAACAGTTTCTTCCACAGGTATCTCTTTGATGTTCAAAATTAAGCTTCCTAGAGGCTTGAGAAATTAAATGCTAAAGGAGGTCAATTATCCAACAGTTGCCTTAAAGATAAGGACTGCCCCTCCCACATTGTTTTAAAATTATTTTTTCTGATGAACACAAAAACATGATTGCTAAACAGGTGTCAGGCTCTCCCACAGGTTTGCTAGCATATAATAGACAGTTCTAAGTTTGGCCATTTAGGAGAGTGCCTAATTATAGCAGGCAATACAAATAAATGTTTTTTTTTTTTTTAACTGAGATGTAATCTTTAATCAAAGTGCAAATGTAATTAGTTATTATTTCATAGTCTCTATTTTTGAGTTTGGAATTTGCATAATATCTCAAATATGACCTCCAGCAGCTCCCGGCTAGCAGGAACCACTTACTATGGCAAGTGTAATTTCTGTACTTACACAGAACCTACTTACTCACAGGCTTACATTTATTCTTTGTTCTGCTCAGTTCTATCTGTCACTATAGTACATACACTGTTTGTCCACTCTTAAGGTTTTCGTAATATTGTTATTTGCCAGAAAACATGACATGAAAGGCCCTGGTTTTCAGCTGCAGTGTGAAGAAAAGAAATAAGTTTGTGATAGTCAGCTCAGCTTATTTGACAATCACGACTCTCAAACTCCACACCAGCACACCTAAAGGGATAGGGGTACAGCTGCAAACCCTGTAGACAGCAGCAGTTCTTAGCTTCCCAAGACATTCCCCTGAGCCAAGCACTGGCTTCCACTGAATTCTTGACTAACAAGGGAACATGAACTGAGAGATTACCACTGAACAGCTCTTGCCAGATACAAGATATGAAGGCTGGTGCCTCATGCAAAGAGAGAACAACCATTCCTAGCACAGGGTAGATGCTGATGGATCTCAGTGAGGTTCATACGTGTATCAGCTGTAACTGGGGATGCAATAACGAACGCAACTGAGCCCTTGCTGAATGCCTCTCTGCATATGGGGCAGGTTCCTTAAAGGGCATCAAGGATCTTGTAAAGTAGAAGCCTCCAGAAAGTTTCTGCTGCCATTCAGAATAAGCTCATTCATCTAAAATACAAGATACTGTATAAAATACCAAGATACCGTATAAATCCACTAAAAAAATCCAACAAAACCCCACAACAACCCCCTCCCAAACAGATCCTTAGAAGACTTCAGAAGACAGCTATGCTTTCTCCAGCAAAAATTATCTATGTTTAAAAAGCCTCAAGAGGTGCCAGATGGCTAGTCCCATTTTTTTTTATCTTTGTGAAAGAGCATCCAGAATGTTCATCCTTAATTTGGTTCAGAGTTTTCTGGTGGATGGGAGGACTCAGTTCTTCCATCGTATTTTGATGAAAAGAAATTTTATCATCTGACAATATCATGCATTGGTGGGTATGGAGAATCATAGCACTTTCTCTTTTCAGAAGAGTTATGAATCCAAATCCAGCTACAACCAGTGGGTGAATGACGTCCTTATGAAAATGTTAAGCAAATTCTGGGAAATCAGGCATGAAACTGAACTGAAGCTAAGGAAACATAAGGTTAAGGGATTCTGAGAAGCCCTTCAGCTCTCATACAGCAGCTGGTGGTTGTGAGAAAGAAACGGGTTCTCTGTAATATCACAGTGCCATGAGGAAGCATGTGGGTTGTATCTGTTCCATCCTATAGACTGCTCAAACTACTGGGACAGGGGTGTGTTCTGTATTAGGTATTCTTTCTTATCAAAATGTATTTTGAACTAAAATACATAGTTGAAGAGAAAAGGGTTCTATAAAATATTAATAACAAATGGGAGAGCCCTAGGTATTTTTTTGAATTTGAGAGGCAATGATTTTTCCGAAGAAAATGGAAATATGGATCAACTTCAAAATTTGTTTCTAAATCCTACATACGTTGGGACTTCAGGGAACTTGTGAATATCAAGATTTCAAAGTACAGGAAACCAGTTAGCCTTGTGAGAGCTGTGATAAATGGTTAAAGGTTTTCTTTCACTACATGAATGGTGCAGTGAAGAAACTACTTCCTTACTTGGTCATCTTAATAATGACAATACTTTTAGTTAGAACAGAATTTTATGGTGCTCTCACACAGAGTTATCTCAATTTTTACTGACTTCAGCATTACTCCTGTAATGACAATGTGAACAAAAGAAAAAAAAAGTTTGCCTAATTCCAGACCAAGAAGAAATTAAGAACAACAGCATGTAAGAATGTTAACCAAAATATCAGGGTGATGTGAGGTGAACAGCCACAGCATCTATTTGGAATTCAGTAAGAAGTCATTTTCATTCCAGATTGGGTACCTTCTGCTTCTTTAGAAAACCCTTAAGTAGGAGCGCTTTGAAGTGTGACTATCAGAAGTACAAAATCTCTAGAAACTTCAGTATGGTGTGTTTCCTACTGCTTAGATTAAGCTCAATAACATCTTTAAAGCTTGGCAGTTCTGGAGCTATACTTTTATATGCCTACCTGTATGGCAATCTGGAAAATGCCAGAGCACAAAGTGTAAATGGGATAATGACCTGAAAGAAGAATTTATGCAGAATTTGGCTTTATTCTTCTCTATGGTTTCAAGTGAATTCTTCTTTCTTTCAGTATGAAAGTAAAGGCTTGGTAGCATTCCACCTTGCATTGGAAAACTTATAACTAAATAAGTCCTATAACTAAACATATCCAGAATTATTTATGTAATATATTAATCTAGACTTATAAGCTCCTGAATAATATTGATTTGCTGTAATACAATATTCAGAGAATGGGAAAGTAAAACAATAATTTGCTGAAAAAGTAAAGAAAAATTGCTGTACTCCTTTGCGGTTCTTTTCATCTTCTAGTTATCAGGCCAGGGGTACTTCAAAACGTCACAGTTTCTATAATATTCACTTGCTTTCAAGGAAGTTGTGACAAGCATAAACATTTCAGGTTGATGCTAAGTCCCTAAGATCATAGAAGTCCCTGTTCCCCATCTGCAATAAAGTCTCCCTGGAGCCTTCTCTATTCCGGGCTGAACAACTCCAGCTCTCTCAAGCCTGTCTTCACAGCAGAGGTGCTCCAGCCCTCTGATAATTTTTGTGGCCCTCCTCTGAACTCGCTCCAACAGGTCCATGTCCTTCTCATGTCAGGGGCCCCAGCGGTGGACACAGTGCTCCAGGAGGGGTCTCACCAGAGCAAATGGGCGGAATCATCTCTCCTGATCTTCTGGTCATGCTGCTTTTGCTGCAACCTGGGATATGGTTGGCTTTCTGGGATGCAAGTGCAAATTACCAGTTCATGTCCAGCTTTTCACTCACCAGTATCCCCAAGTCCATCTGGGAAGGGCTGCACCCAATCCCTTCATCCACCAGCCTGTACTGATGCTGGGGGTTGTCCCATCTCATATGCAGGACCTTGTACTTGGCCTTGTTGAACCCTATGAGGTTCATATAGGCCTATTTCTTGACCTTGTCCTGCTCCCTCTGGATGGCATCCCATCCCTCAGGTGTGTCAACCACAACTCATGGATTGGTCACCTGCAAATTTGCTGAGGTTGCACTTGACCCCACTTTCTTTTTCATTTATGAAGATAATAAATAGTATTGGTCCCAATATGGACCCCTGAGGGACACCACTTTTCACGAATCTTCATCTGAACATTGAGTTGTTGACTACTACTCACTTAATATGACCATACAACCAATTACTCATCTACCAAGTAGTACCCATCAAATCCATATCTTGCCAATTTAGAGAGAAGGATCTTGTGGGGGACTGTGTCAAAGGACTTATAGAAGTCCAGATAAATAACATTCATTGCTCCTCCCTTGTCCACTGATGTAGTCACTCCATTGTAGAAAGGCAAGAGGTTGGTCAGGCAGGACTTGCCCTTGGTGAAGCCATGCTGGCTGTCTCAAATCACATTCCTGTCCTCCATGTACCTTAGCATAGCTTCTAGGAGGACATGTTCCATGATCTTCCCAGGCACAGAGCTGAGGCTGACAGGTCTGTAGTTCTCAGGGTTTTCCTTTCTACTCTTTTTAAAATTGAAAAGCAATGTTTTCCTTTTTTTTTTTTCCAGTCACTGGAAAGTTCACCTGAGTGTCATGACTTCTCAAATATTATGGAGAGGCTTGGCAGCCACATCAGCCAATTCCTTCCAGACTCTGGGATGCATCTCACCAGGTTCCATAGACTTATGTATATTCAGGTTCCTCAGGTGGTCACAAACCTGATCTCTTACAGTGGGAGGGACTTTGCTCCCCCAGTCCTTGTGAAGTGTGGGCTAGATGAGCAGACAGTAAAGTGGCACTGCTGAGGTCACACTCAGAATATTGTGTCCAGTGCTGGGTTCCTCAGTATGAGAGACGTGGATGAACTCTACAGAGTCCAATGAAGGGTCACAAAGATGATTAAAGGACTGGAAGATGTCTCATATGAGGAAAGGCTGAAAAATTGGGCTGAGAGAAGAGAAGTCTTGGAGGAATCTCATCAATGTATACAAATATCTGAAGCAAAGCTACAAGATAGAGCCAGGCTCTTTCCAGTGGTGTTCAGTGACAGGACAAGAGATGACGAGCATCCTTGGAGTTATTCAGTAACTCCATCCTTGGAGTTATTCAAAAGCCAGCTGGACATGGTCCTGCCAACCTGGTCTACGTGATCCTACAGTTCCAGAGGTTTGGACAAGATGACCTTCTGAGGTCCCTTCCAACCTCAACCATTCTGTGATTCTGTAAAATACAGGTGGAAGGACAAATATCCATTTAGATATTCCAGAATCAAAAATTAACAGGTGTTCACAGTAAGGTGAGCATGTCTATGTTTATGTCAAAAAAACCCCAAACAAAACAAACCAAAAAACAAAGAACAAGCAGAGAACTCGTGTTCTGCATGCCTCCTCACAGGAATGCACAGCTTTTCAAGCCCTTGCAGAAGACACTTAATAGAAGATTACCTGTAGAATGCATTTTTCTTTCTACAGTCTCCTGGAAGTGTAGAGAGGGGTGACTCAAAACAAGCTATCTTAAAGCTGACAAAACTGCCAGCACTTTACCTCCTCAAGGTACTTCACAAGGCTGGGGTGGCCCTTTTCCCGGAGCAAGACTGAGTTGCCACAGCTTTCCGTAGGGGATGCATAGAAGCAATGCTAACGTTACGTTGCAGGACTCTCATGCATTCACATGAGTGCACAACAGCCCTTCACAGGGATTTTTATGCCTATCCCCAAGCTCTCACATGTAGTCATGTAGCAATTTGGATTTAGCCCAATTTAAGAGGTGTGTAGGAGAAAGCTATGAGGCCCTTAATGTGGTGCCAGTTTTCCGGCATGTAACAGCTAAATACCACTGCTCCTGCTTTGCACTCTATTTTCTTTCATACACTTCCATTGCTCTATACATGCTATAGTGCATACACACACACACACAAAGCCTCCCACAAAATCTTCTGCTGAGACTTCCAACAGCAAAGAACCAATAGAGAGGTACCTCTGTCACAAACAGAAGCAGATGCCAGGTCTCAGATTTTGGCCAAACTCATATTCTGAGTGATGATAAATGAGTATTTCCAGGTTTTGCGCATCACTTGCTATGCTTGGAAACAGAAGCTGACAATGAAAGCACCTCCTCAACAAAAATTATTGCACCACTGCTCTTCACTTTAACACAAAGAAAAAGATGCTGAGATCAAAAGAATAAAATAAAAGGTTAAAAGGAAATCAGACTTGAAAGAGGGCGAGAGAACCGTTAATTGGAGGGTCTGATTCAGATGTGTTCTTGCAGTGCTCGTTCCTAATTTACTATCTGCTCCTCATCTCCGCACAGCAGTCTAACAAGAATTCCACTGCCTCCTCATTTTCCCCCTGGCTGTGCCCCCCAGCTCAGACCTGCGCTCCAGCGTAACAGCATTCCCCCTGGCTTTTTTCAACTATATAGAGCTTTGGGACCTTTATACATTCACCATCATCCCTGTAATTCTAGGGCACCAGACTTGGATCTCGGCACCGATGGCCTAAGGATTAGAATACTGTATAAGGCAGGTTTTTGACTTCAGCTCTGTGAACTCAGTACTAACACTAGGGAGATACTTACAAAGGCATAAACAAAGGAGACAAATCTACACAAAGAAACTGTGAAATGGAGCGGGTGGGAGGAGAGTGGAAAGAACAAATCAAGGTATTTTAGACTAAAAAAAGTGCCAGCTACCTTAAAGGTCTCTAAACAAATGACAAAATATACATAGTAAGATTTCAGCTTGCGAGTAACTTGTTAATGTATAAAAATTTAGAATAGCAGGAGATAAAGCTGTGTTTATAAGGAGAACTGTAACATAGAGATTTGTTTCACACAGACTAAATTAAAATCCGTATTATCACTTTGCTGAATTACGCAGAATCAGCATCATTTGCTTTCACCAATTTCAGGCTTTACAGAAGCTGTATATCTACCTACAAAAAGACTTCCCACAATGTTTGCTTTGAAAGACAGCATTGCTGTTTTTTTCAGATGCCTCCTTTCCTTAAATAAACAAATCAACAGGGGATGCATTTCCCATTTATCCCATATCCTTCTATTTCTGCATGTTTCCAGTTGACTGCTAAGCTCCTCAATTCCAGAGAGTAGTACACAATTAAAGCAATACATTCTAACCAACACAGAATATACTGACAGAAAGAATAAAAGATTAGATTGCTGATGCTGATTTAACTTTGTCTTCAATTACTTCTTCCCTGTTTTTACTGCTATACTGTCCAGAAAGGTGCGGAGGTAATCTCCTTGCCTGCCCTTGATGTCAAAGGTGCTTTATGACTCACAAAGAAGAATATGCTGGCTGCAAGTGATGTGAATAAGTAGTGGTTTGACCTTCCTGATATCAGGTGGACTACATGAAGGCAGAGTAAGCCATGCAACATGGTAAAAATAGATTAGAAATGTTATAAAATCAGGGATAGTGCATTATTTGTCATAATTCAGATTTCTCCCTGGGGGCCGTTAGCAGTCTAACACTATCCCAGAATGTCACCTTTGCTAACTGGGTAGGCTTCACATACAGCACTGCAAAGAGGAGGCGTATAGCAGATGAAGAGCTACGTACAAAGGTAGTTAAAAACATATACAGTGAAATAATTAAATGGCAAAATAAATAAATGCCATTTCTGATTCTCTCGCAGCCTTTACCCCACAGTCAATGTCCAAACCCCTCGCAAAAGGCAAAATGCCCACTTCAGTCATGTCTGCTGCTGATCATTAATTGCTTCAGAAAAAGACAATATTTTATCCATCCTCTTTGGAGTTCGAGTATGAATGGTGAAGCAAAAGAGAGTGAAACTGAGTGAAACATGAAAAGCTTGATTTGTTAGGACCCCTGCTGTCTGAAAAGAGATCAAAGCTCAGGAGGAGGCTGTAAAACAGCCGAATGCACTGCACAGAAACATGGCCTGTGGCAGCTGCTCTGGGCACGCTCTCACAACACAGGTGTACCTCCAAGTCTGCTCTGCCAGCTGAATCATGGGAGCAGGTTACCTCTTCTCCTTCTTCATTATTTCAACCGCAGTCACTGAGGAGATGTGGGTTCCATCCATCACAATGCACAAATTCACAGTGCGCAGATTCAGCACAGGCCTAATTAAAGCTTTTCCTTTCATTTGTGGAGATAATTAGACTTTCATCTCACCAGGAAGCTTCAGAAAGATCTATTTCTTTCTTCAATAAAAGCTACATCAAACAAAAGCAGATTTTAATCGCCTTTTCTTTGGGGCATGAGTCAATAATGAAAGATGTCATGGGTAACAAAAATTGTGTGCAGGGGAAAAAAAGGAGGGGAAAAAGCCCAAGCTATGTTCTTTAATTAACATCATGTTTGCAAACACCATTAATTTCTCTCATTAAAATGATTTTTATCTACAACTGACTGTTGATAAAACAATCGATTTGAACATCTCATCTGTTTCACCGCTATGCAGGAACCCATCTGCTGTCCTGTAAAGCAGGAACCACGCAGGCTGGTAAGCAACATGTGAGAACAATAAAAAATGCATATGTGTATGTCAGGGATTTGTGAGGCTCACTGCAGGGCAAGGGCCACCTTTCCTCAGAACATGTATAAAAAATGACTTGGTAGCAGGCCAAAGGACAAAATGTCACAAAGATCAGAAGTGCATAAATAACAAATGAATTAATATGTGCAGGAAGGAAGAGTTCCATCTGTGTTGGGAGCACTGGTAAATAGGCTCAGAAAAATAAGGAGATTTCAAGCATATTTAACACCACCTCGTGAGCTGCTGTGATGTAACATTAGATGACAAACATACCGAGCTTACGGCCTCGGCCTTTTTCATTAGTAGTAGTAGCAACATCAGAGCACACGCTCCCTTTCCTATTACCTTTCTCACTGGAGCAAGGGGAGAGTATTTCTGGCTGCAGGCCCACTGCACATTATTTATTTATTTAACCATTTGACACGGCGCTTCCGTACGGATCGCCTGGTGCGCAGGCTTGCAGAGAGGGTGTGGCCCGGCGTCTGTGGGAATTGCAGCCTGGCAGTCGAGGGGGTGAATAAAGCACTCTTCCACTCTACAGCTTAGAGCAATCCCAAAGAACTGTTGGGTTTACATCATTAAGACATTTAGTGAAAAAAGAGGGTGAGGGAGGCAGCTTGTTTAAGTACCTTTTTAAGGCTTGTACTTTCTTTGCAGCAGGCAGGGAGCTGTTCTTAATACTGGAATCAGCACTGGCAGTAAGGATACGTCTGGGGCAGTGTGGAGCCCTGTGTCTCCTTAATGCCTTCCTGGACAGGATAAAGTGATTCATCAGAATCTGACCTGAACTTCCTCTAATGGCAAAATATCATCAAACCAAATGACTAAAGGATTCAATCTGAACTAATGAGCACTCTGCTGCAGTTGTGACCTGTCTGGGAAACTGAGGAAATGAAAAAAATAATAATGGAACTTCTTTTTTAAAATCTCCAAACACCTCTAAATCTCATCATGTGGGGGCTTGATTCAGTGTCTTTATGCTGTTAGTTATGGCATATGGCAGTTGTTTGGGAAAGCAAAGTTTGTAGGAGCTTGACAGACATTTCTTCTTGATGCATTGAGCCAGTAAGATCCCTGGTGAGCATCCAGATTCTGACAGAGCTGCACATGTCTGTTCTCGTGACTGTAAGAGATGGTAGTTGTTCCTGTTTGGGTTCCTCTTTCTCTAGTTCACTCAGCCACTTAGAAAGAAAAAAATACAAGCTTGGTCTGGGTACCCTACTTTCTTAGGCAAATGATTTTATGTTAATCTTCTCCTTCCCCCAATAAGTGAGCACTCGTTTTATTTTAAATTAAGACAGAAATATATGCACATTCAACTGAGTTTATCCATTCTGCTAGGATCTAGTAGTTCAATGCGATGAAAAATCTCATAGGGCTCAAGCAAGGAAGTTTAACAGATTTTCCCAATTCTTCTTGAAACTCTTAAAAAATAAATGCATTTTGAACTTGGTTATATTTCAGATAGTTTTATCACCATTTCCCAGTATCCTGGGCCAAGATTTGCTCCCATTTGTGTCTTTTTTACCATTTACTTCAATGGAAGTCTTATCTATTCCAAGGAGAGGACCAGTGAAGAGAAAACTCCAAGTAGTAAAGAATGATTGAAGATTTTACTAGGAAAAAGGAAATGAAAAATGGTGATGGAGGAAAAAAAGAAAAAAACAACTTCAGATTTAATTTTTTGGGGTGGTTTTCTTGGCTTCAAGGGGAGAGAAGCTTTTTTTTTTCTTCTTTCTTTTTACATTTTCTTTTTCTTTGATAAGCATGTTGCGTGCAGAAAGAATAATGACTCATGGCCAGAACTCCAAAAGACTATGAGAGTGTAGCCCTCCCTCTGTTAAAAAAGTATTCACTACTAAAACATTCCTTAAAATGATTGACTTCAGAGTGCTTCTGAGCTCCCTGCTCGGGATGTACACGTACTTCTGCTCCTGTTTTTTTAATTGGAAACCATTCCCTCACCCCTTCCCAGGAAAGCTTGATAATTCAATCTAAATATATTGCTTATATGTACAGGGGATGAAGCTGACCTTCAAAAGTGAAAGGCTCCCTGAACAGGTGAAATTAGATGGAGATCTTTGCTAACCATCTAGCTGATACTGCTGACACCAGAGGAAACCCCTTAACCAGATACTAGGTTTGCTCATCACTTATATTCCAGATATTTTACTTGGTAGGTCCTTATTTTGTGAAAGAGGACAGGGAGACTGAGGTAGCTGACCTGCCCAAGGAGAAGAAACAGAAGACAAATGAAAAAGACTGTGTTCAGTTTCTAGGGCAAAACTGGGAATGTACTTCTGCACTGATTGCCTTAAACTTGGGTAGGCTGAACTCCCCCACTGCTATCAGCTGCAGAGGAAGAGATAGTTGCCATTGCTTCTATTATTCTCCGTGAGTATAGAGCACTATTTAGTTTCCAAAGACCCTGTCACCCTGTCAGCAGTACAGGGACTGTGTGGGCATGCAGCTGTTGCTAATGAACAGGGAGGCTGGAGGCGGATGGTATCCAAATGTTAAAAAAAGTGGCATGAAATCATAGAATGCCTGAAAAACTCATTTCCCCAACCTCTTCCCATCAAAACATTATCCTGCATCTCTGTGGCAAGGGGAAACCCATTTCTATTTAAAACATACATGAAATACCATACAGATAGCCCGAAGACTGGACTTTCAGATTCCTCTAGCAAGAGTAAGGAGCTCTCTCCAGTCAAGTGAAATCCATCAGTCAGCTGCAACAAAATTAGGCTGGACGCACTATGAATAGATCTGCAAGTCATAAAGAAAACCCTTATAGTAGATACTGTATTTAATAATAAGATAATAAAGGCTTTTATTGCTTCCACTCAACTTCTATGGGAGAACTTTGACACTATCTTATGAATGGAGAACGCTGGAGCAGTGTCAGAGATGCTACAACAGATGGCTTTTCAACAAAGTCCTATAAACAAAAGCACCACCTGAGGTTCTCAGTATCAATTTTGAGTGCCTAGATTACCTGAAATGACAACTGCCAAATGTCAGTATTTTTCATCTGGCTGCTCTATGACAGTCTTTTTGAGGAAAAGCTTTTAGGCTTGTTTCATACCTCATAGTTGTTACATTTCTAATACGAATGGTTTAAGTACAGTATTTTGTTAACTGCCACTGTTGACTATTTTATTACTGAGTCTAATCAAACCAGTCAGCCTACAAATCTTGCCTAATATACTTCTTTCTGTAATAAGACAGTGGAAGTGTTGCTGCTAAGGCAGAGGGAGATAAGGAGAGGGTCCCTTAAGCTGGGCCAGGGAACAGGGGATCCGTCTTACACAGAAAATAACAATTGTCCCTGAGGCTACACTGGGGTGCAGGCAGCCCTGCTCACGGGCATCAGCCATCAGCGACAGGCTACGCTTCAGCCCTCAAGGCTGAAAACCTAAAAGACAGAATAATTTGTCAATCAAAGTTTTCTTTCAAAGTGCAAAGGCCTAATGACAATAACATTGGGTCACCGACACTAAGTCATTGTGCATATGTGTGCATGCAGTACATGGCATTTTTTAAAAAGTTCAATACCTGGGAATGAAAATATGTGAGGAGTTAGTTAATAATTTGTGAAGAAAAGGTTTCTCTTTTTCCACTTCTCACTTAAGTTGAGCTCTATTCCTCTCAATGCAGGGCATATAAAAATATCAGGTAAACAAACTGGCATGCAGTTTCTGAGCTCTGATTCAAAGCATATGTTTCTAACAATGGTAGCTTCCTAAAGTTAACAGATCTAAATACCATAGCAAAAAAACCCCCAACCCCTCCCAAAAAAAAACCCCAACCAACCAATCATAAAAAAAAAAACCCAACCCAGTCTGCATTCAGACCTACAGAGATAATTTCTTAACTACTAGGCAGCAAAATAAATGCCTTGAACAGACCACGATGTCTACTGGCAAGTAGAAATCACTGGCATATTTCCCAAATGGAGAGCTATATAGAGAAAAAACAAAAAAGGGTTTAATTCTTTAATCAGGCTTAATTTTGAATGTGGTCGTATAATACAAAAACTTAATGCTGCTTTAAGAACGGTAATCAAATATAAAAGAAATGGTGTGAGCCTATTTCAAAGCTAAAATGACTTTCCTGCCTGAAAACTGGAAATAGAGATGATCTTTAGTATCCAAGTGTCAATGAAATGTAAGTGCCCACCAGATTGCTGGCCCACCCATAGATTATTAATGCACAATTAATCTACTAGGGCAACTGTAGAGTGTCATTTAGCTTCAGAGCCCATAAGTATAAAACAGCAACACACTGTGAAATTAATGGTAACACTTAAAGGTCCCATTGTTATTAATTCATTTGACATTCACTGTAATCACACTGGTCTTTAATGAATTCATTTGGCATGTGAATATTGCATGTACTTTCAAATGCACTCCAGTGCAAATCAGTGTTAATTGATGTCCTGAATTGAAATAGTTTCTCTCTCCTTCACTACTTTTTTTTTTTTTTTTTAGCCTAACACACTTTTTTTAAAGGGTCTTTTCCCCAGCACACTTTATACATGGCATATGCAAGCATGAGCTCTTACAATAATTACTATTAGGATGGATGTCAATATAACATCCAGAAATGACCTAGGGATAATATGGTCGCTGAAGCTCTGCATTGCCTTATTCTAAGGCAATAAAATCCTAGTGCCCCGTATCCTATGAATGTTTGTAGTTTACTGTTCCTCTGTGAACATTTCTGGCTTACAAGAAAAGGACTGTGGCCACTGGTTGCCACCTTGCCCTTACAGCAGGAACTGGCTGTATCTGTCCTTCCTCTTCTTGCACGTGGTGACTATAGCTGTGTGTACGAAAAACATCTGTATTTGTGCCAGTCGAAACTGTCTCCTTTGCTTATATATTAGCACTGTGGGGTGCTCAGAAATTCCTCTTTATGTCCTGTGCAAGCAGTTAATCTGAAAATACTTAGTACAGTGATGGTGCAGCAATTCCAACTCAGAAGCTTGTCTTAGATAAAATACTCCAAATTGGAAAATCCTTCATATCAGTAAAACAGTATTATTGTTATAATTTATAAACTCCTGGCCTTATTTCCTTAGCTATCTAGTAACAATTGTCAGATATTCTTGTTTTCCAAGAAATACAGGGGTTCTCAGCTGGGCCAAAGGAGTCCCTGATGTCAAGCTAAGATGAACTTTAAACACATCTTGTGACCTGCACATAGCATATCCAAGGATCTTTCTAGTCAGGTCTTTGAATTAGAAGAATATAGGATTATGGTGTCTGGCAGAACACTTATGGGAAATGTGGTAGCCATTCTTAGATATAGCACAAACCCAATACAACTGTGTATTTAGAATGCCTCAGATGTGATTACTCTTAACAGTAACATCAACAACATGTGTGCCTATTACTCGTATTAAAATACAGGTATACTAAATTAAAGCACATAGAACAGGCATATATTTAGTGAAAAGTGCCTACAAAGTATCGGTAACATTCAGTTTTGGTTGTCGGAGAGGTCTTGCATTGACTTTCAAGAGAAGCAAGATTAATGTTTTCTCCCAATCCAGACCTTCACATGTATCAAAAATCAAAATCAAGGTAGCCCAAATTAGTCAGTTTTGAGAACTGCAACATAAGAAACCATTTCAAGCACCCCTACTTGGTTGAAATAATCACACTGATACGTTATCTCAGTATCACTATCTACTAGGCAATATACTTAAAATGCATTTACATTTTCAACTACTCTTTCCCATAATAAGTTTCAATTTTTTTCTTTTGTATTTTAGATGAAAGCTATAGAACATTATTTAAACATATACAACACAGAACACTATTTTTGTGGTACTGAGTAACTCAGGGGATGCAGAGTATCATGAGAATAGGAAAGAATCTTGTAATTGCTTCATAGAAATAGTGTCTCCTAGACTCTCACTGCCAACATGCAAGACTTTTCTGAGATTTGATTGCCAAGGAAGGCCCCATGAATAAAACTATTTTAAGAATGGAGATAGACACATCAATCAGAACCACAAATCAGGAATGTCTGGCCATGCAGTACCGATTAAAGTTAATAAGTATTTCCCTTCCCTCACTTTCTTTAAGACATTCAGAATGATGAACATACTGTAAATGGAAATGCATGCTTGCTGAATCTTCATCACTTGTCATTAACATCCTGGAGGCAAAGAACACGTCTTGAGGTCTGACTATATGTTATTCTATTTGGCATTACCTTGTTTGAACAATGACTGAGTTCTGGTCCTCTTTACTTCAAAACTTTCAGTCATCATTTTCTTAATGACTTTTGAGGAAAGAACATTTTAACAAGCTAGCACTTTCCCACAGTTAAAGATCTTTCCCTGAACCCACAAAACAGATAGCCTTGTTTCACATCATCATTAAGCAGTGACACAGATAATTAGGTTTGTCAGGCGCCTTCCATTCTCTGAAGTAGGCAACTAAAGTCCTAAGGGGCATACCACTGAATTTTTGTCATTGACCCTTTGAAAACTGCACAAATTTGGACATGTTACTTGTTTCTGGAAATTTCAATTTGCATAAGCTCACTAGAGCCCTGGTGAGATTTTAGAAGCTCTATTATCTGAAGACTGTATCAACCAAGAATATTTTAGCCCAACACTGTAAAAACTGGACAGGACCTTCTGTGTGGTTGGTTGCTTTTGGAACAAGTTAGAGCTATTCTAGGACCAGGTATAAAGAAGGTGAATAGACTCATTAGTTCTTGGAGGGGAAGGAACAAGCTGAGGAAAGATTCTGGCGTATAGAGGAATCAGAAGGGCTCGTTATCTCTGCATAAACCACATTGTGCCAAGCGGGATGGATTGAGGACTAAAATCCCTAATCCTGCAAGTGTTTTCACACAGCTTCTCAACTAGCTTCCACATTGCCAGAATATAGACCCATTTGGTGTGTCCACCCTGTTACTTATAAACCCACATTTCCTTTGTAGCAGCGTCCTTTCTTGCCTGTTTGGAATTGGCTTTGCTGTCTGAGTGCAAGGGTAGATGGGACATCCTTGTTACAGCGTGCAGATGGCTTGGACTCGCTTACATTGCAAACAGATGACGAATGTTGATGCAGGCGTAAATTTGGAGTGCTAATGAGTTTGCTTAAAGTTCTTGCCTGAATGACAGGATAAAATTTCTACAATGTAGATGTGAAAAGGGTTTGGGACAGAGCAGAAGCATGCTCCAGGCATAATATATGCTACAGATGCACATCTTCAACACACAGGATTTACGGCACTCTGAAAATGAGTAAGAGCTTTGTAATAAACAAAGGTGTGATTTACAGGACTTCTGACTCATTTTGTGCAAAAGATAGGCAGACAGTGTTTACTGAAAGGATTTCTACAAATCTTCTTACTCTTTCTTAATTAATAATTGAAAGAACGTACAAGAAAAAAAATCTTCCTGACTTCCCAGAATCTTGAGTAATCAAAATATGACCTTCCCAAAACATGAAATCTGTACATAATATAAAACCTCACAGATACTGACAGGTATTCACATCAAGAAATCAAGCAATCGTGATGATAAAATTTAAGCAATGCAGCACAGTGATACTCTCACCCATTCTCCATACTGAAATGGAAAGATGGTCACCGATTAATGAGATTATAAAATGAATTTAGCAAGCTTATTGTTATCTGAATGTTTATCAGAAACCTCTGAGGTTTTAAGAATTGCACACCTCTGGGAGTGGACAAAATATTCAACATGAAAAAGATATTGGCTTTGATATCTTTGGAGAAAGGTGGATAGAAATTGGATTCTTCACTGGCAGAAATCTTCCTGGCTCAGCTGTTAGGAGAATCCTGCCATGCATAGACAACATTTTTCAAGTATGATTATGCTCATGAAATTTCTGCTGCACCTTAACCCGAACCATAAAATAACCATTTTGGGTGTACAGGCAGCATAGCATGCAGAGATTCAAATCAGTGCAGATGCAATAAAAATGCAAGGTATTTTCAACATTAAGCCCACTGTTTTCTTCTCATATCTGCGTAATGAAGCATGTGTTTGAACTGTGGAAAGACTTTACGCAATCACAAATTGCCTACGAATTATGAGGTATTTGTACTATGTTAACATCCAGCTCTATCAACATTATACCATGGGCTTTGCTTTATGTGTATTGTCCTTTTCTGCAACTCCAAATCTGAGTAGAGAAGACAGGAAAGACAAATGGCAAGAAGCAGCAAGTAGAAATATCCCTATCCAACAGATGAAAGACCAAGGCACTATGAGATAAAAATGACTTGCTTAGAGTTACGCTGTATGTCTGTGGCAATACTTCAGTATTTAAAAGTTTTCAAACAGAGATACTGACAGAGCATAAAACTAGTATAAATAGTAAAAAGAACCCACAGATTTTATATAATTAAGTACAGCATACAGTGCTGTCAAGGTTTCTTCCATTGGACACCAAATGAACAGTTCCAGATTTCTTCACAGATTCATGTCGATTTGAACAGTGCAGTATCTTGGCAGTACAAACAACTACTAGACGCAATTAGAACACAAATGGAGAGGGAACATTTCCAAAGTAATGATGAAAATAGACTATTCCCTCTTCAAAAATGAGTTCCAATGAGACAGAATTTCAGTACTGTCAAACGGGACAATTTTCACAAAATAGCTGACTAGTCTGTAATATTCAGGCTTTCTCAGTTCCCCGCACTGAGTCATTCAGCTCCTGTCATACCATTGCAGTACCCTTGCTCTCTCCTTTACTGCAACACTATACTGATTTCTACATCTTCCTTATCTTCCTACTTACAACTTGTTCTCCTCCTTCACTCTCCTCCTCTCCACAACCCCAACACACTTTGCAATCCCTCTTCCCAAATACCAGAAAAAGGCTCAGAGGTGGCTTTGCCAGAAAATAAGGTAAGCAGACAAATATTACAACACATAGGAGTAAACTAAAAGTTCTTCTATGGTGCACAGGCAATCCTGTTATTTTTTCTGCCAGAATGGGCCAGGAACGAGCCCTACACAGTGTGGACAGTCAGCCAGGCAGGCGGGAGACCCCCAAAGCTCCCCGGCCTTCAGAGAACCAGAGCATGTCTCTGTCTCCCTCAGCTGCTGGTAGAAAAATGGGGGTTTAGACTGGAGCTGACCACAAATCTGAATAGCTTTTCTTATGGAAACAAATGTGGGAGGTGTCTATCAGGTAACCTTAGGATCTACAAATGTTCTGTGATTTAGTGACCTACTAGTTCAGCTCTGCAAAATACAGGTTTTTTTTCCCTTTCAACATGGAATGTTGAATGGAACAAAATCCAGCTGGAGGCCGGTCATGAGTGGTGTCCCCCAGGGCTCAGTCCTTGGTCCAATCTTATTCAACATCTTTATCAATGACCTCGATGAAGGGATTGAATGCTCCCTCAGTAAGTTTGCAGATGACACTAAACTAGGAGGAAGTGTTGATCTGCCTGAGGCTCTTCAGAGCGATCTGAACAGACTGGACCAACAGGCTGAGACCAATGGGATGAAGTTTAACATGGCCAAGTGTAGAGTGCTCCAAATGGGACATAACAACCCCATGCAGCGCTACAGGCTTGGGGGAGGTTGGCTGGAGAGCTGTCAGAAAGAGAAGGACCTGGGGGTGTTGGTTGACAGCAGGCTGAATAGGAGCCAGCAGCGTGCCTGGGCAGCCAAGAAGGCCAATGGCATCTTGGCTTGTATCAAAAACAGTGTGGCCTAGGGAGGTAATTGTGCCCCTGTACTTGGCATTGGTGAGGCCACACCTTGAGTACTGTGTGCAGTTCTGGGCTCCTCACCATAAGAAGGACATTGAGGTCCTTGAGCAAGTGCAGAGAAGGGCAACCAGGCTGGTCAAGGGGCTGGAGAGCAAATAATATGAGGAACGGCTGAGGGAGCTGGGGATATTTAGCCTGGAGAAGAGGAGCCTGAGGGGAGACCTTATCACCACCTACAACTACCTGAAGGGAGGTTGTAGAGAGGTGGACGACAAGTATGTCCCAAGATTACTGAAGAGATCCTGTCTCTTCAGTCAGGTGACAGAAGATAGAACAAGGGGAAATGGCATGAAGCTGTGCCAGGACAGGTTTAGATTGGATATTAGAAAAATTTTTTACTGAAAGAGTTGTCAGGGCCTGGAAGAGGCTGCCCAGGGAGGTGCTTGAGTCACCTTCCCTGGATGTGTTCAAAAAAAGGGTAGATGAGGTACTTATGGATATGGTTTAGCTTAGGATGGGAATGGTTGGACTCAATGATCTTCAAAGGTCTCTTCCAACCTTGTTATTCTGTGATTCTGTGAAGTGGTTACTGCTGGCCCTTTAATGAAATAGTAATTTCAGAAAGCATCACTCTAACACGTTAAACCTGTTATTTACTCCTTAAAATTATTTTAGTTGGATATTATTTTTTTCTCTTAATAACTGTGGCAGGAGGAATATTTCCATTTTTTAATATTACACCATGCTGTTTTAAATAATTTGCAAATAGGAGGATTACAATGTTGAATGGGAAACTAGTGACAATTCTGAATTTTAGCTGAACACAGACTTTAGAAATTCCAGTGAGACAAGTATTTCCCAAGATTACTGAAGAGATCCTGTTGTTTTCAAAAGTTTAACCAGCTTCACCTTAGGCAAAACAAATAGGATAAAGTTGGGAAGCAGTTAAACTGTCTAAAAATTATTGTAAAATAAAATTATTGTAAAAATATTAAATATTATTTCCACACCCCCTCCCATTATTGCAGTAATAAGAAGGTATTATACAACTGAATAAAAGTTGATGAAAGAACAAGAAAAAAAGCCTTTTGCACGGAGCTTGGATATTTGACATAAAGACAGTGGATAATAATAAACTGCTAATTGTTTTTGCACCATCATTTTTAAAACATATCTAGAACAGTTTTAGTACTGTCTTGGAACAAAAGATTTCAGCAGTGTTTTACTGTAAAAATAAATTCTCAAGATTCCACTGTGTGAACCAAAATTCTTCATTAAATGTTATGTAGTACAATGCCTTTTTAGCCATTATGCTACTATAAGAGCAAAGGTACTGGAAACGTATAGAAATACAGAAAGACACCGAATTATGAATTTATGTAAATGTATTTGAATTTATGGAATTATGAATTTATGGAAATGCAAAAGATGTTCAAAAGCAGCTGACCATTAGCGTAAACTGTACAGCCAGCTGCTCTGCGCTACTTCTAGCTCTTCTGCTGATACATGAATTGAACTTCCAAGTGTGCTGATTCTGCCTTGGGCAGAAGTGGCACAAATTTAAAAATGGAGGGTAAAGCACTCTTATCACTTGATCACATTTATTTCTGGTTCCACTGAAGTAGAAATCACATGATCTTGTGGAAAGCTTTACACTGTTTAAGGTAATGTAAGGCTGGGAAAGCAGCTATTAGGTTTTAAGATAGAGAAACTGTTACACACTCCTTGCCTCTGACTTGCTGCATGCACAAAGTGGAAAATTCTCATACTAGCAAAGGAGAATCACCTAATTATAGATGAGAACTATCACAAGCCAGGAATTGTATATCCATGTTCTCTTAATCTATCATATCACAGTTGCTTTCGTTCTCCTATCACACTGCTGTGTACTTTTGTGGGAAAGACTGGCAGTAGCAGAAGGGCATGTTAGTTTTATTATAATGGGTTTTTACTGTAATGATATTTAATGACAACAAAATGATGCATTTATAAAGGAAAAGATCCTTTCTCCAGTCACAGAGCACTGTTCTTGAGAATGCCAATGATATTGTGACATCAGGGGCACATCACTTCACAGGCAGTAGTACGATTCTAAGGCTCAACAAATAAAATCCCCCAAACCTTGTGTAATAAGCCCATATATTACTGAAGGCTAGAACATGAAGCCTTCTGCAGGATACCTCATTACAAAAGTGCAAAATGGCAAAACACCAATTGTTTTTAACTGAAAGAAACGCCCAATTTTAAATTTCCATACTTTCATTCCATGAAGAGTTTCAAATAAAATTGGATTGAAATTTATTAAATTTTAGCTCAAATTCAAGCTGATCTAAAAGCTTTGAAAATTTTAACTTTGTTTATTCTTTCCACAGTGCTGGGTTCCTGCAGGATCTAGGCTTTGTAAATAAGTTGGATAATACCACGGAAATTCTCCTGCTACAGGAATAATACCAGAATGGCATAAATCACACCAGCTCACCTGTCACATTTCAGTACAGCTTTGGCAACTGCTCATACCTAGCCCAGAACTTTATGATAGGTTTAGGATGAGGTTCTTTGGTTTACTTATGTAATTACATTATCTGATTAATTTTAATTTTTATATAGAACAGCTGCATACATTCAGTGACACAAAGCTAAGCCAGTAGCTAGGGCATTCATCTGCAGTCATTCTATGTTCATTCAGCAGCAGGAACAAAAGCAACAAGTGAAGGTCAAGTGCAACTGACACCAGCAAACTGGAGTCGGAGCGTTCATCTGGAATGAGTAGATATCTATTCAGATCTCTTCTGAGAAAAGAAGGAAACTGATTTGGTTTTCCAAAATGTGGGTGAACAGCCTGATGATCAGGCTACAGAGGGGAAAAAAGCAGTTAACTGGAGTGCCTGGCTTTTCCTTACTGCTTTTTTGAATTTTGCATGTTTGAAAGTATCTCAAAAGCAGCAGGGATATTTTATTTTGGGAAGAACAAATTAGTTTTGCTAATTTCCAAACATTTTAAAATTTCTATTAAAAAGTACTTCTGTTTCAGTACAGATTGGTTTGAGACCAAAAAACTGGGAAGTCCTGAGCCCTAAAGTCTGAAAGTAAGCAGGATAACACAACCCTTTAGTGTCACATAATATTACTTTTCCCTTCCTTTCAATCTGTATTGAGCTGTGATTAACCTTTCAAAACCACAGAGCACATTGTCATGGCATAAACTGCAGAAAGTCATGCAGAGTCATTGCATGAATGTGGCTTTTTCTGAGGTGGAAAATCACAAACATTTCTTGTGCTGTTGTTTGGGTTGGGTTTTTTGTCTATATATATATATATATAAATATTTCATTACAGACTGAGCATATAACTTGAAACATATTGACAACTTGAGAAGCATATATTTCATTTCTATTTTGTGTCTCTATTTATGCACTTCATAATGACAGAAAGATTGGTTGTTTACACAAGAATTTACTGCGCTCCCTGGCAAAGGCAGCTGTATTCTCCATTCCACTAAACCTGGAGAGTGAAGAAACTAAAAAATGCTTTTAAAGGACCTCTGCACTCTCTTACCCTGAAAGTCCTTGAGCTAACACTTTGGCCATCTGCCAAAATTAATCAACATTTGGAGCGCTTTGTGGTTAATGAAAGTTATCTTCAAATGCCAGTCCTTTCTGAAAAGATGTATTTGAGAAGTTAAGGATCATTAGGACCCAGAAATCCTCCAGTAAACTTATGTTTCTTGTGAGTATTCCTCAGATCAGCCTATGGAGATGTCAGTAATGTGGTTTGTAATTTGACAGTTCTACCTACGAAAACAAACAAACAAAAAAGGATGAATGTGACAAGTCTACTGTTGCGAACTGCAACTTACTAAAGGGTAAAAGAATGATAGAGTAACAAATAGGGCGAGTTTCCATGCTGAAATCTTGCTTGTTGCACTGACAAATGGACCTGCTTTTGCTGATAAGATGTGCTGACTCACTGAAACCAGTAACCACTGGCAAATGTGGTGTAGGGGGAGGGTGGTTCTAGGACTCTTCACACGTCTTCTGCCTAAGTCTCCCTTCTCTAGGAAAAATACATAGTTGATTCCTACTACTGGGAAAACATGGCTGAGAGAAAATATGTTTAAAGGTGTAACTGTTGACTTTTCTGATGTCCATGAACCAAATCCTTCAAGTTTCACTATGTTATTTGGGCTTTTCCCGTGCTGCCTCATCTCTATTTTATTTTGCAGTTATGTCTACCTGTTTACAGACACCGTATCTCATTTCCCTTCTCTGACTTTATTTCTTCCACATGTAGCACAGTACTAGTTGAGATGGGTCAAAGTTCATCAGGTGGTATATTCCTTTTCCTTTCTTTGAAAAAAACCCAACCTTTTCCTTGAAATACGACATTTGAAGCTAATCTGCCCATTACAGTTGTGATTTGGACCTGTCCAATAAACTGAACATTGACTTCTAGCCTTGAGAACTGTTTTTGACGGTGATGTGTGTCACACTGTTGTAATGCTAATTCAGGCAGAAGCCATGTATCATTTCTGAATATAGGAAGTGTTTGATGTAACACTGTGTAGACTTATTCATAAAATGATAAAGAGCCAGTGAAGCAGGATAGCTCAGCCTGTAAGGACCATGACCAGGAGTAAAACTTTTGCTTTCTATTCTTGCTTTACTCAATGAATACATGAAAGTCAGTTATTTTCATATATTTTGACAGCTACTTGCTAATTAAAAGAATAAAGTAATGTAAGGCATTAGTTATTGTTACAATAAATACTGGGGTAGGTTAACACCCATTCTTTTGTATGTGTTTTACTTATGCTTTTCTTTCCCAGCAAGCAAAAGAGGCAATGATAAAATAAACTTTTTTAATCTCCTCCTTACTAGATAAAATAGTCCATACGTGTATTAGCAGATTCCTGAGCTCCATGGCTTTTGTGTAAAAACCTCACATGGGAATATTACTATGTCCAGATTTAGGAACATGGAATGACCTGAAAAGCCATGACCAGGGTAACAGACAGGTTTAAAAAATCCCAAACCCCAGGTCAGACACAAAAAGAAAACCTGTTCCTGTAGAAAAAACCTCATCTTTGATATTAAGTAAAATAATTAAAAGAATATCACACATGGAATTTAGATGAATTGTGTCAAAGGTATGTTTTTCAGAAAGATATGGAAATGTAATTTCTTACCAGGCCTTGCTCAGCACAATGGCAGCTCAGCAGAGATGTTGTCCAGGGTTGTTAAAAAGTCTTATCATGGAGAACTGTAGTTCCTGGAATAGAACAAAACCAGGCATTTTACATCTCTGGTTGCCAGTTTACTGCTTCTATTCTGTTACATTCTATTAAAATTGGTATAGAAAAGTTAGGTATTTCTGATTGGTGCAAACGTCTATATTTGTTTTTCTTTATTATTATAAAGCATTACCTTGGAAAAAATGTCTTATTTGACCATTGTCTTGTTATCAAGTGTTAGGAAAAAAAGTGCAATTTTCTGTGGGGATATACCTCTCAGATTATTCCTACTCTCTTTTCCTTTTTTTTTCCCCCTCCCTATCCCCAGAAGACATAAAATTTTGCAATCACAGTTCTTTTTTCACACCTGCTGCAATAGCTCCCATAGCATTGCCACTGACTGAGCTTGGTCCTAATGGTATTTCCTTGCCTGCACAGAAAATAGGGAGGGAAGGGAGGGATTTTAGGCTAGCTCCTGATCTTCAGTTACCTTCACCTTACACCATCTCTTTTTATCTGCACCTCCCCTGCCCCTGAATGCACAGTTCTTGGGCAGAGCATGCAGTACCAGCAGACACATCTGTCCTCTTGATATAGGAAGTGGGAAGAAGGAAAGTGAATGAACAAGCAGGATTATTGGATCAGGTTCTCAGATACAGAAATACTCCAGTCCCCTACCAAAAAAAACTTGGAGAAGATAAGACTAGAGTGACCTTACAGCAGCCTTTCAGTACCTAAAGGGGGCCCACAGGAAAGATGGAGAGGGACTGTTTACAAGAGCAAGGAGTGACAGGGAAGGGGTGATGGCCTTAACCTGAAGGGGTGGAGATTTAGATTAGATATTGGGAAGAAATTCTTCACTATGAGAACACTGGCACAGGTTTCCCAGAGAAGCTGTGGCTGCCCCCTCCCTGGCAGTGTTCAAGGCCAGGTCCAGGTCAGATAGGGCTTTGGGCAATGTGGGGTAGTTGAATGATCTCTTCTGTTTTCCGAGTAAAATCAAGTGTAGGGTGCAAGTGGATGATGAATTCAGATTGATTAGGCAAATAAAAGTGGAATCTTAATTATCCATTATGACCTTCTTGATGATCTTCTAGGAATATTAAATTTGTGACTCATAAAAAATTGCATAATAGGAGTACCTACTACAAAACACTTTATGCTTATCAGGGGTCAGAAGCATACACATGGGCAGCAAAGCAAAAAGATCTAATGTCACTGCCACTCCAGGATGGCTTACTAACCAGTAAAATAAGGGTAAACTTACTAGCCAGGGCTTTACATGTTGTTGATGAACTGTAATTTGCTTTGATGACTATACATCAAGCCCAAGTATTAATGGCAGACCTGGAAAATACCAGTCACATCCATCTTGTGACTTGGTGTCCATGCTGTACCAAGCCACAATAACAAAATGAGGTGAAACAGGAAGAAAGAAACACCTGCTGTTACTAGTAATTCATTCTTTTTAAATCTACAGATTTATGGAATTGATCTGGTTTGCACTTTGTAAATGAAAATATCATCTTCTGTGTATAAAATGGATGTTTACACTCATTTTCTGTCACATATCTGTTCAGTTATGAACACAAACATATTGGCTTTTATAGTTATATTTTTTTCTTTATTTCAGCTTTAAAAGGGTAATATGTAGTAGTCATATAGCCATATATACTATTTCAGATTTTACCTCCTGGGGAACATTTCCATGAACACACTCTTTTTTTTTTTAACTCTTTAAATCACTATTTTACCACAGTAGGTATTCATTTCCAGGATACCTAGCATGGCTTTACCTGAATCCAGGCAGGGTAGGCAAGTGTTTTCATTACTTCCTTTTTCTGTTATCCTTTTCAAAGGCTGCAAAATTAATTCATCTGTAGGGCTACATGCTCTTTTAAAAAATAGTTCTGATCTTTATATAGTAATGTAATTTAAATTAGTACCTAATTCTCTAAAGTCCACAATTTAGGACAGCGCAGAATCTACTGCAGCAACTAATTAAACACTTACTGTAAGGTTAAGTTTTTCATTAAATCAATAGGCCCCTAGTGTCAGTTACAAAGCCCTAATTACTATGCTGTAAATTTAGATTGAATTTGAATTAAGGACTGATTTCAATCTAACCACAGCATGTAAATATTGTAAATTACCAGAATTACAGTTCAATAAAATTGAATGGATTTCACTTTAGATAAACTAAATGCAAATGAGCCCAAGGAAAAAAAAAACCTGCAGAAATTTCCCAAACATCTGCACAAGAGCCTTACATGTGCAGTATATAATGTACTGCTTTGGCAAAGAGCATGTGAGAACTTCAAAATGCTGCCACCGTTTACTCTAACATGTTTTAAATATTTCATTATCTGTTCTGAAAATGAATAAATTTAATCTCTCCCAAGTGATCAAGTAAAATGATGGCTAATGTGCCCACTTACTGTGTTGCTTTAGTTTGATGACTGTATTGTTGTGCTAAAGCACAGTATGAAATCAGGTTATCAGGTTATAACTGGCAGGGATAAAAAAAAGCAGTGCTGGGAAACACAAAACAACCCGTTTTCAAGGCATGAATCATGCACTTTGAAGATTCAAAAAAAGTGTAAAAATTACAGACAATAGCACTCTAATCAAACAAGTGCAAAATTGAAAATAATTGGGAGTTTGTGGACTTTCATTCAGCTTCAAACAAGCAATGTATCCACAGGATATTAATAAAATTTGGGAAATGGGCAATATGCTAGGTTATACAGAAGAGAAAATATCAAAAAATGCCTATATTGAGGGTCAGAGATGCAATTACTATGAGCTTTCTACTCTCCTGCTTATATTATTTCAATATACAGCACTAAAAATTATATTTGTGGCCTTAAGATGTCTCTAAAATTTTCATGAAAACAATGGCACAGGATGGCCAGAGAAGCTGTGGCTGCCCCTCCCTGGCAGTGTCCAGGGCCAGGTTTGATGGGGCTTTGGGCGACCTGGGCTAGTGGAGGTTCTCCTTGCCCATGGCAGGTGGGTTGGAGCTAGAAGGTCTTTAAGGTTCCTCCCAAACCATTCTATGGTTCAATGTCTATTTTTATTTTTTTACACTTCATTATTCATTAATACAGTTAACTCAGTAGATTATTAAGTTGGTGAAAAATAAAATAAGTAAAATTTTAGTGAAGGCTCAGAAAGAGAATAGATTAAGGAAATGAATGATAATAGCTGTGATTTTGTGCTTGACAGATGCAGAACATATGCTCAAAACTAGAAAAAAATGAAGGGGTAACTAATAATCCTCCTTCAAGGGTAATATCCATTATTTTATTTCTACCAGAAAGTCAATTAGGCCACCTGATTCGTTACTACAGTGATGTTTTGTTTGTTTCTTTTTTTTCAAAACATATTTTATGGGGTCTTCTATCTGTTCATGCAACACAAAGTTAAACAGGACCAATGTAGTTTGCAGGCACATGCTGTGTGTCTGATAATACACAAGCTGACAGCACCACACTGTCCAGAACTCTTATTTCCTGCAAGTGTTAAATTTATATCTCAGACCATGGAGAACTGTTCTAATGAATTTGTGTCATCCAGAAAGGTAATAATACTTCAGCTCAGCTTCATCAGCTGAGCATGGTAGCCATAGGTAGTAAGTAATTCACTACATTTGCCCTATGTACACAGTTCACATTAGGAAAATCAAACCATTCTCTGAAGTGCTCATCTTACCAGTCCACTGGAATGTTAAATTACTGACTGGAAAGGAAATGATGTTTCACTGAAGTCTGGAGTTTTGCACAAGTGGCATACATGGGCCAAGCTGCACAAAGCTACAAAGCTGGTAAGAAAAAAATGACTCATGACACTCTCCAGATTGGAAAATATGGTATGTTTATACCACCTACAGCATGCGTAGTGTATTGCTACATGTAGGAACCATGGTAGAATGGATGAGTCGTATAAGTTTTATAATTATCTTTCATGCCTCCTAAGAGACCCTTTTCATAACGGCTTTCAACCTTCCTCCTTCACCCCAGAGAATGTTCTCCATTGGAATTCTGCTGCTTTGGCTCCCATGCTTACTCCTCAAGGCCAGGAGAACCATCTCTCCTCAACTGACTCTGCTAGATCAAGGGCAAGCAGGAAATAGCAATGACTGATGAAATAAAAAGCTACCTGTTCAAATTCACAGAAGTAGTAAATGTCATGACCTGGACTTTACTCTCCAAACCACAAACGACTTCACATTTCAAATTCTGGAATTCAGGAAGTCAGGAAATTACAGAAATTTCTGAGGCACAGTTGTTCTGTTTGAGTTAATTTGAGTTCTGTAAAATTTGGTTTCCATGAAAAAATAGGGTTAAACAGTCTAATTAGCTAACAATTAAAGGAATGGCCATGCTATAGGTTCATACTTTGACAACTTATCAGTGTTTTAATGTAAACAAGAAGATTTTGAAAACCGTCTTCTGGTGAAATGTAAGATATCTTTTAGACATAAAATTTAGGTAGGATCTGAATTTTAATCTTCCGCAGTTTAAAGTTTAACAGCAGTTTATCAGCTTGTTAACAAGTCTCAGGCTCTTGTGAAAATGCTCTGCCACTTTGCACGGTGAAGAATTTATTATTACTGGAAAAAAAATCATTACGTCTGTTAGAACTTCCTTTGCTGCTGACCATTACCACTATGCAGCTCTTGAGATGTGTCTCCATGTTCTCCACCATAATATAGCTGTAACTTCCTTGCTACAAGGGTGATAACAAAACTAAAACTTTTGTTATCTGAGAAGCTGGGATTAACCACCATTTATCTAGATATGGAGAAGTTGACAAGGTAAGTGACTACAGCTTGACCCTGGTCTGCTCTGTTTATCAAGCCCACAATTTTAGTTAGAAGTGTGAATCAATCCCGTAATTTGTACTGCACAAATCCAGAATTTTTTCAGTATCCCATCATTAATAACTGAAATATCTATTCCTAACAGGTAGTTAACAAACTTGTTTCATGAAATATCTGTTCCTAACAGGTAGTTAACAAACTTGTTTCATTATTTCAAAGTGAATTGATCAAATTCTATGACAAAAATCTAGTCCCAAACATGAATCTTCCGTGGATAGTGAGCATATAAAACCCCAACTATTGTTAATGAAAATAGCAGACAGAAATGGCTTTGGAATGCTAGTTGAAAATACTGCTGTTTAAAAAAACCCTAACAAGTAAACAAGCACCTAGCTGTCTGAAACAAAGGTAGCAGTAGAAATACTATTTTTGCTATATATTTTGTAGTAATAGTTACTATGGATTTGAATTAAAATATACCTTAGGATAGGCATTAATTGAGCACACAGGCAACACACACTGATATTCTTTTCTGTCAGCTTTGGGTTATCTATGCATTTTAACATTTAACTTCACTGCACGCAAAATCCAGAAAAGAAAAGTGTGCATAAAAATATACAGGGCATTACTTATTTATATGTAAAACCTTTATTCTATTTTGTTATTTTAGATTAAATCCCATTTCAATTCTATTCTCTCAGGGAAGCACTAACAGTTTGAGCTCAGCGTGAAAGCCATCAAACACTTGAGCTGAAATTTAGATTGGGCAATTTTGCCTGGTGAAGTAGAAAAGGACATGTGGAATGGCAGAGAACAGAATGGCTTATGGAAAGGCAGATGTTTTAATAACTTGTTGTCTAGTGGGAGCCTCAAATATCTAAATTTAAACACTGCAATATATTAAAGGGCATTGCTGTCAGGGTGGGTATACTCCTTTACCATAAAAAAATTAGTGTGAATGTGCTTATTGAGCCTGTATGCAGACTTTAACACAACATTTATTTTATAATTGAAATTAGAATTAATTGGAAGGTGGTAAAAGAAATTGTCTCAGACTGAAAAAACTGACTGCAAAATACAGCAGGCCAGAGCCCAGGGAATTTTCAGCTTAGAGTTTTGACTTGGACCTGTCTCCCTGTGTGAGTGGGCTGATTAGATACTTGAGATCTCCTGCCTACTAAGATCCTTTTTGTTTCAACATATCAATCTCCTGTTAATTCACACTGGGTTTTAAAGTATATTTATCCTTAAGCACATGGCTGGAAGTATGTAGTGAATTTACCTAGGAAAACATTCGTAGAGAAGTTAGAAATCTCCTAGATTCATTTCTGTTAAGAGCAAATCTCTCAGAATGTCTGGAAATAGTGAGTTAACTCTAATTCACTCTGGCTGCACAATTTACAATCTGGCAGAATTAAGATGACTAGGGAAGAAAAATTTTATTAATAAGCTAGCTTCCCATATGTTCATGAACAACTGGGTCCTATTAAAGAACAATGAAGGCCTTGTCACTTGACTTCTGGAGATATGACACCAGTATTTATATACTGCTTGATGACACAGAATTCCTAATTGACGTCACCTTTCACATTTGTCATCTCATATGCTGTCCCCGTTTTCTAGAAATATCAGACTTTTGCATACGGATATGAAAACATGTTAGGTATACTGAACAGAAATAGGAAATAAAAGCTACTTTAAAAAGATATGCAAAATTAAAGGTGTTGTTTATGGTTTATCAGATATGTGTACACATCAAATAAAAAGACAGATGGAAATGTTTCTACAGATACCCTTAGTTTCACTTGTCACTATTTTTTTATGGAAAGTTAATGATTAATAGAGTATACTAGAATGATTTTAAAGGTCCTTAGTTTAGCTATGGATTTGACTTGGTAATAGTATTTACTTGATAATTATTACCGGACAGATGCAATAAAAATCTGAAAACCAAATAAAATCTTGCAAGCTTTTAATCTGCATATTTTCAGTGACATTTTAATTTGTTTTAGGGAGTGGATTGCCAGCTAGGCACAGCAGAAGATCTGTGAGGGGCTCAAATCAAATGAGGGGGACAAAAAAGAAACACTGAGTTACAGCAAAGAGGGCAAGACCACAGGACCTGAAAAAGCATGGGAGAGGGAACTTGTGACCAAGCTGCACAGGCCTTACAAAACCTATTAGACACAATCCTTGAGAATTTATCTTGCTGTATTAGAAAAAAATCTGCAGAAACTGTGCATTATAAAGAGACACGTCTTATA
Source organism: Gallinula chloropus (assembly GCF_964237585.1). Lineage (NCBI taxonomy): Eukaryota > Metazoa > Chordata > Aves > Gruiformes > Rallidae > Gallinula > Gallinula chloropus. Next base: position 60,340,463 of record NC_140088.1, read on the forward strand.
CCTTTGTTCAAGAGGACGGAGCAAACAAGGTGCTCAATGTTTCTGCAAAATCTTTCTGTAAACAGATCACAATCACTTTGTGCTGCATTGCCTGCAATAGTGAAGGCAGTCTAAAATCGCCACTTGCTGCTGAACCGCACACAGACGGCCACTGGAAAACAATCCCGCATCTCACAGCTTCACTCCGTTTCCAAACCCTCTTTTGCAGGGTTTTGGAGTCCAGTTGGCAAGATTACTTTCAATCCTCTTGTTTAAGGAAAATAATCTAGCATTGTCAATCAATTAACAAAAAAAAAAAAAAAAAAAAAGAAAAGAAAAGAAGGAAGGAGCTCTATGATAGGTATTCTGCAACAATAACAACCATAATTACAAGCACCTTAAACTAGCTCTGAAATAGGACTGCATTTGGGAGCTGCTTGAATAACATCTGCCCCACTTATCCTCCATTTCAACTTAATATTCGTAGAGCTAGTGTTGCCTATATCATCAATGTCAAAAACTAAAAAGTCTTATCTTCAACTTTCATTCCAGTGCTTCAAAAGAGCTTTGAATTTGCATCTTACTCTAGGGAAGATGTAGCTTAAAAACATTTTTGCCCAGCTTGCTCCATTAATTTCTGAGGAAAATGCACCTACTGCTGTGAATATGACAGTTCTCAACCTTGGTGTTTTTACAGGATGTCCCTCCCCAGGGAACGACCAACACCATTCTGACTTACCCTGCTGGAACTGCACCTCCTGCTGGGTAATCAGCTACTGCAGCACGAAGGGAGAGACCTCGGTATGATTAACTGAATGCCCCTTCTGAATACGAAGGAAAAGGAGAACAGCAAGTTTTCTAGGGGGAAAAAGTGCTTTCGGTAATCATCTGTTTTCAATTCAAGCAGCTAATTTACAGTTGCATAGAGTTGCTCAATTACCAGCAGCACTTAGTATTTTATACATCTCAGTAAGCTTTAGCTTAAAATAATATTCATCACACCTATCAAAGATATTTTTCTCCCAATTATTTCTGTGAGTCAAGAACAAAATTCATTTTGTAATGATTACCTGACTCAGGTAAAGCTGATTTTCTATTACTCTAGGCCAAAGCCACTGACAAGGGCACAAAAAGGATTATTTTTCAGCAGTTTTCAGCTCAGCTAAATCAGCAGATAATGCCATCTATGATGCAGAGTGATCCTGACCTAAAGCCCTCCTCATTCTTAATGTTTCTCACATCTCAAATATGCCTCAGTGGCAAAAACATATTCTACAGCCATCTTCTGAGCATCAAGACAGAGTATCCTTTAGGATTCTTTGGATTTTATGCTTTTATTCATTGGTCCCTGATTCATCTCCTATGCCAAACTGCACTATGACATGAAGAAAAAACATCTTATACAGTCAGTGGTGGTAATTTGGTGTATGCTTTATAATATGCAGGCCACCAAAAAAAGACTCTTTGTATTCCCTTTAAAAATAGCATAAGAAAACGAAAGTGTCAAACCCAGAAGTGAAAACATGAAAGAATACGGCACTTGCTCTGCCAAAGAGCAAATAAAGCAAAACCTCATTGTTATTGACTGCTCTTCACATAAAAAGCAGTTTCTCTTCATCAGCAGCTGAAAAACATGGGGACTTACAACTGGAAATTTCATTTCTAGATGAATTTATTCTTTGAACTTGTATACCATGACATTTAAAGTGAATCATTCTTTGGTTTAAGAGATTTTCAGTCATTATTTAAAAGAAAAACTTATTTATTTTTAGAAGCATTAGGCAGTCGTTTATATACTTTTTGCATTCCCTCCCTTTTACACTTAAATATCTATTTTTGTAATAGGATACCAGTGCCATGTAGCAAGCACATTCTCCATTTTGTTGTGTTCCCTTCAACCAAAAGCGAGATAATTTTAAATTCCCATATGGTTTTTGATTGTGCTATATTATTATGAATGTCATCAAAATCATGTGAAGAACAATAATGAACCTTAAAAGTGTCTCTCAGTCAGTAAGAACTATCATTCTGTTTTAAACATGGGGAAGTTGAGATAGACGCAAACGAGGCATTCAGAGGCTGAGCTAAGACCAGAAAACAAACCTCTTTGAAATTCTATGGGATAATTACTCTAATAAAGATAAACTGCATAGAAACTGATCATTTTAGTGTTACAGCATTTCAAAACAATCTGATTACTCCTTAAATGTAGTTATTGCAAACAAGGCTTTAGATATCATCAGGCAGGCTTGACTGTCAGCAGGACAGGTTTGACTGAAAGGGCCCCTTCCTCACTAGTTGGTTATTTGTGGAAGGAGGAGTTAGTTTTTAAAATATTGTGAACTGCTGTCACACCTTTTGTTCTTTCAATAGGCAAAGCAACCTAGGAATAAGTATGCTCCCATTTACTCAGTGAATCTACCTGCTAATGCACTGAGACCTTTAAAATCATCATAAAGGAGGCTGGAAAACTCCCACCTGTATGAGTGCCAAACCAACTACTGCAGATCTCATAATAAAGAAAATTAAAGTGTAACTGAGGGATTTTCAAATCTATTTCTACAAGAAACAATGAAAACCTGTAGCAAGGTGACTTTAAAGAGCTGGTGAGGATTTTTTGACAAAATAATTTTCCTCAGGTAAGAAGGTGGTGCTCCAGTCACCCACTTACAGAGGCAGTTTCAAAATTTCTTCTATTATTTATATAACACTCCAGCAAGATAGAAAGAGAGGTTGAGCAATAGTGGTTGGCTTTTCACATGGAACGTACTTTCCAAATAGCAAATACGGAAGGATTCTATCAAACTTTCATCATAAGAGATGCTATAAAAATATGGTATAGTTCTTAGAATAACCAACTGTGGGAATATCCTCAAAGATGTGTAAGCCATAATAGGAAATAACTGAAGAACATCCAAGGATTTACCCAATGGAAACAGTTTCATCAGACTATAACAGATCTTGGGGAATAAACAATGTATGACTTCACTGGAGTCTGGAGGAGATATCTTTTTAATACACCAGGTGCACCAGAAAGGGTGGCAAAGAGAGACACTGAAGGTTTGCTATGTTTGATGTGTCAGGGTTCAGTACAAAGAGACTGAGTAAGAGTTTTACTTACATGGATGAATGAGTCCCTTGCAGAGATCTTTCTGCAAGATCAGTAAAATTTTGTCTAAGCCTCTTCCTGCACTGTTGTCTGCCATGTACTATGAAGATGCCATTTTGCCCTTCAAAAATACTGTTTAAAAGGTTTCTTTTCCACATTCTACGATATACACAAAAAAACTTGAAAATGGTTAGGTTGTAACTGTCCGAGGTCAAGTCCTATCACACTGACCAATATCATCTCAATGTTCCCTTGAACTTTGCCATCCCTCTAACTCTGCCTTGCTTTGACTAGCATGCTTCATTTGCTCCTTGAACTTTCTAATATTTGCAGCTCACTCTCTCCATCATATCTTGCTTAGTATTCAGTCTGACCATTTTAAGTAATTTAGACATTAAATAGATACAGAAGAAAATCAGTGTAATGCCTGCTAATTGTAACATGCAAGTGCATCCACAGGAGCACCACATATATGCAGATTGTCTAGACTGTGACAAGAGTACTTGTAGGTCTCATCTTCTAATACCAGATTGTTATAAACTATTGTATAAATAATTTTAATGAAAACTATTAAAATTATAATCTGAAATCATAACTGACCCTCCTTTGAACTGGAGGCTGGACTAGGGCCTTCTAAAATCCCTTTATACCTAAATTATCTTATAATCCTAAGAAAACTATTTTTCATTCCTCAACTTGGCAGAGGCCAAAGTAGTCACTCCTTTCTTTATCGCTGTTAACATGTTCACATTTCCTCAGAGCAGTAAGTACTTCGGTTTACTCTACACACTTCGTGTGTTTGCCTTCCTCAAAATGATTTTTTTTTCTCTTCCTTTCTCCTTCCTTATTTTCCCCTCTTGCCGCCTTCTACATTTGTGGTTTCTTATCTGTGTGATCTAAATCCTCAGCTCTTTTCTATTTGCCAACTCCCTTTCACTGAGTAACTTCCATCAGTCAAAACCACATTACCAAGACCTCTTTCATCATTCCATCCAAGTCACAATTCCTTATTTCTGGTAACCACTAAGAATTCTCTTTTGGTTTCTAATTTTTATGTTACTTACACTTAAATATGTTTCAACATCTGATTGTCCAGTTTGATTTCACTATTTGTACGTGTTTCCACTGAACCCTTTATATAAAAGACATCCTCACAGAAACATCCTATCCAGTCATTGCTCTGCTGTAAATAAAATTCCTGTTCAGATCCCATTACTGTAATGTTCATGAAAAATTACCAGAAGATAAAGGGCAAGCTGGGAACTGGTCACATTCGATCTGAATAAAAAAACCCAATAAACCTGCAGTATTTTCTGTAGGTGTTCTCTCTGCTGTGATCATTGGCTCTGCCTGTCAGATGTGTTTTTAGCATATGCTTCAGCTTTCTGGTGTATGCGCTTCCTTTTACTTTGATTTTGGAGAATCCACACCACAAGAGTCTTGAAACTTACAGTGATCACTAAACACCATTGCATTACAAAAACTAGTATCAGCATGGTTCCCAAGGTGAGAAAAAGATGTTAAGATAGATGCAGGCTACATAATCACAGAGCAATTACTTATCTTTGGAAACAAAGACGATATTTGTAGATACAAGTAGCTAACCATTATTTTACGTTGGTTGTTATAAATGAGCCAGTAATAAAAAAACCTTCCCACCAAAAGAAAAAAAAGTATAGAGAAACTGATGGTACAGTGAAATGCTTTTATTTCTTATTTATTGGTAAGCTTACACCACCAAAGGAGTGTATCGTAACAGGTACTGTGTCATATTACATTATATCATAAATAAATTTAAAGACAATTCTTTAAAGCTCATATATTTGTCACTTTCTGTCAACAGAATGCCTGAAAAATCTGGGCCCTGCAAATTGTGATGGAAATTGAATATTCTCTTTCTCCTCCCACTAGATCTAGAAACATAACATATGCTGCCACTTGTCAGTCATCTCAGGGTCAGGCAAAAGCCAGCTGACCTGCTCTGAGATCACCATTAATTTTTAAAAAGTGTTTACGGATTGTCATAAAATGGATTAAAAAAAGCATCAGTGAGCAGATGAGGATAAATGCTTGCAATTAAAGGTTTGGGTTGAGAGGAAAATATTCTGATAAGGTTGGATACAGTGGCCTCTCTAGCCTTGTATCATTATATCATTTTGCCATTAAGGTGATTATCCACCTGTGAAAACTTTCAGTTGCTTACCTTAAATTAGAAATACATTTAGTATTTACATAAGCTCCTTTGTAAACTGTTTTTATCCTCATAGCCACTGCTGGACGGGACAACAGGGTTTTTTAATGCTTTTTGACTCCTTGATTAAACCGTTTCATAACAGCACTCGATTGCGTAGCATTGAGCATCTCAAGCAGGACCATGAACACTGGTTACTGAGGGTCAGCTTCATTCAAAAGGGACTGCCTGTCTCATCGCTGACAGCACGCACAGCTGGTCTCTACCTTCTGTCTCTTTACTATAGCTCTCAAGTCACCTGTTGGTTATCACGCGGTATCTGACAATATCATGTGATATCTGACAATATCATGTGATATCAAATGATATAATAGAATTTCCTCATGTTCCTAAACTCTGTATGGTGCTTTGCCCTAAAGGTAAAGCAGCAACGGCTGTGTAAATGGAGAGAAGTTTTTTGCATCTATCAGCGCTCTGGAGATCTGTCTGCAGTTGCACTAACACTGGCTCAAAGTAAGGACCAAGAGGGAAGAGCTGAGCTCATGTAACTAAGTCAGGAAAGGAATGGAAAAAATAGGAAGGCAAAATAAGAAAACATTCTGAAGTAGTAGAATAAATTCATAAGATTTCTAAAATGCTGTGGACTACGTGATTAAATATATATTTTTACTCTCAACAGATATAGCAATAATAGGGAATTAGATAGTTAAACCTAAACTTAAATATATGAAGTCATACATAAAGTTAAAAGTTGGGGAGGGAATCAAATACTTGTATTTCATGTCACATACATTCATAAATTACCGGTAAAGAAATGGAGAGTCCAATAAGGTATTAGAAATGGTGCAGATGGTGCCCCACATCAGGCAGGATCTGCTATGGCTTAAGCTGATTTTAATGCCCAGTTGGAAATAAGCTTTGATGTGTAAGAAAAGTTCATGGGTGGACTCAGAACAGTTTAGGAAAATGACTAGTGAAGGCTAGATCTGTGCAAGTGTTTTTCCACTTAAAGCAGCCCCAACAAAATGTGAACTTGCTAATTCTGATATGAAATATCTAGCATCTTACTTGACCGCTCTGCAGAAGCAACAAACATTTTCCACGGTTTGGAGGGAGAAGCAAAACACGAACAGACAAGATGAAACCTAAGCTAGGTGTCATTGCTGAAAACCAAGTCTTTTATTTTTCACAAGTTCATAAAAGCAGGATTTTAATATTCAAATCGAGAGAAATGTGGTATCTCATGTCTGCTCAAGTAATGCATTAGACGAAGCAACAACTTGGAAAAATTGTCTGGAGCACCTGTTTATGTGCCATAAGTAAAGGATTTTAAAAAGGAAAGAAAAAAATTCATTTCCAGTGACACATTTTAGGCAAACCAGAAAGTAAATTATGAGAGTCTTTAAAAAATTTACATACACAGGAAAAAAACCCTCAAAACTCCCTGAGGTCATTAAAATATCTTAGCACTATCTTGTAATACTGTTAGCTGTAATTTCTTAAATAAATGGTAAATGCTTTGGTGAAAAAAAACCCAAAACAAATATAAAAGTGTGGGCTGTTAATCTGTTTAATTATAGATAATGTTAACAATTTTATTACTGTTTTATTGCTTCACTCTGTAGTTTATAGCTTCTTGAAGTTTTCCACTAGTTCTGGAAACTGTGACAAAACTGCTGCTTATTTGTGTTCTGCTTAAAGGAAAACAATATGAAATCAGGCTGTGGTAAGGAATACAACATATCTATATGCAATTTTCTGAACTTTTTCTTAAGTTAGATAATAGTGATTAAAATTCCCTATGTTCTGTCAAAAGACCAAATCTCTTGTAACAGCTATATTTTTCTTTAAAATTAAATGTATATGTATTGCCCATTTGCTGTACTTTATGTTCAAATTTCATAAATGCACTCAAGGGCTGAAACCAGACTATTCAATGCATTTTTCCAAGGAAAATAAAATAATACTAAAAAAGAAAAAGCAAAACATCAAATAAATGAGAGGATAAAAAATATAATTTTGCCCTTGGAGTTTCTGGCTGGTCAGTCCGTGGATGACTGAATCTATTCTTCTGAAGAGATCCTTACTGAGTTGGTGAATATGCTTTAACATTTAAGCATTTTGTTTCCTTCAGGTTACATCAGTGAAAATTAAATTAGCTTTGGTGCTAGCAGTTCCTCCCTCCTATCTGCAACATTGCTGTGTGCTATTCTATTGGAAACGGACCAGGGAGAGAATATCAAAACCAGCATCCTAACAAACATGCAGTTATCTTCTATATGGGATTTTTGTTTGTTTTTTTTGTTTTTGTTTTGGTTTGGTTTTTTACAGTACCATTGCATGTGGTACATCATGCTTTTGTGTGTATAGCTTTTGTACTGAATGCTAAGAAAACATGAAGATTTCTATAAATTCACATGGCAGGTAAAGGATAAGGAAGAAAACGTACATTGGCTGCTAAACATCCCCAAGAAAAGGGTAAGCATATGGTAGCAAAGCAGTATGTGGTTTCAAAAAGAGAGTATTTCAGGCATAAGAAATTACTTACGCTGGGAGGTTAAGGAAGTGACTATATTTATGTTAGAACTGTGGAAACATTAAATATGAATGAAATGCAGAAATAGCTTAAGGAAAGGTAGTAACAGGCTAGAAGCAAAGGATGTGACAGAAAAGAGCTCTGGGAATGAAGAACAATGGTAATAGAAGAGACAAAGAGGTAAACTGACAGAGAGGAACAGTTAGGATTTGTAAATGAGCTCTGCCAAAAGAGAAAAGGAATGTTCATTGGAGTGGAATCGGTAAGTGACAGACAGGAAAGAAAACTTTGGGTAAAGGGCAGTATAGAAATCTCCACCAGAAAAAGTTTAAGGGATTCTAGTAGCTTTTTATCTTTGTTACTTCTACTCTAGATTACAAATTTCAGAAAATTCAGAACAGAGACAGAAAATGGAGAGGGGAAAGAACTGACTGAGGCAGAGGAAATGGAGAAGAACAAGGAATGAAAACAGACCTTTACAACAATGTTTGGAGTAACTTCTTTGTATCTGGATACCTGAGGAGGAAGTGTGCAGTTACAAATGATTTGGTTTATCTCACAGAAGATAAAAGGACAATAATCTTGACAAAAATTGTTCTCTGTTTTGTAGGACAGTACAAATACAGAAGCAAGCTGTGTGATGAAAGAAGTAGGATAAAAATTCCAGAGGATGAAAATTATGGCCCGTGTCTTGTGCTTAAATCAAGACTGAAAAGGTGATATCGAGCCACCAGCTGGAAGTCCCAGTTTGGTCTGCTGAGGGATTCTTAGCAGTCGCCAGGCATTTTTCTTTCTGATACTGGCGCTCCAGTGATCACTACACCATTGAAAAGGCTGAGCTACAAAAAACAAACCCCAGCCCAGCTACATGCCTCCTACTTAATGAGGATGAAGTCCATAATGGTCACATATTAAGTGTCATTGTTTTAAACAAGACTCACACAGTGAACGGTACCGCTGACGTGCAGATAGATTTCAGCATACTTTTCTGATACATTGTGAAGGACTTATGAGAATAAGACTATTTCTTACACAGGAAATATCATATCTATCATAATTTTTCTTCAAGGTGGAAATTTTTGCTTTTGCCATTTTATATTTAGGCCCTGTTTTGCATTTTTGAGCAGCTGTGACCATAACCTATCTAAAAAAGTGTAATAGTGTATTTAATCTCAACCACAATGAGACCACAAAGCCGAATAAAATGCATAAAATAAGTAATTGAAAAGGACTTGTTTTTCTAATGTAAAACAAGCTGAGTGAGTTTAAATAGTCTAAATAGTCATTACAGTCTGACTGTGATGTGTTCTTTCCTCTACACTTGCTGCAGCATTTCTTGTATTATTATAATGGTTTCTAGAGCAATAAATTACAGACACAGAACCAACTGCTGAAAAGTGTAGGCGGCTCGCACAGCGTGATGCAAATCACACTGTTGGATACTGTTTCTTTGTAACAACAATGCCATTAGGGTCCACGTGATCCTGCCCACCATAATACAATTTCACCACACAGCACAGTGCCTGTTGGAGTGACAGAAGGTGGAAGTTTCCATTGCTAAGGCCCTAATTCTGCCAACAAATATTCTGAACTTTGCATGCATATGTAGTATTCTAGCAACTGCACGCATGCACAGACTAAGCAAACACACAAACTCAGTTACCAAAAGACATGGCCACCTGACAACTGTTTAGCAGATTATGATAAATAAATTGGTGGTTTTTTCAGTCTAATTCATTCAGAACACCACAAACCCCCTCCTAATAAGCACTAATTAACAAGCAGAGGACATAGCCTGGGTCACTGAATGAGGTAAAGGATAATAGTAAATGGTTATCCTCTAAACCAAATTTCATTAAATGATGAGAAATGACTGATTCCAAAATGCAACCCAGATGTTCATATCTGTTAGTTACTCTGTGCTAAGTAAATTTACATGTTCATTTGAGCCAAATGTAATAAAATGTAAAAGGTAATGATATCCCTTTCTGAATGCCATTTGACTTCAACAGAAATACACTAACAAAACAGGACACAGAATGAGTCCTTCTACTACCCAAAGTTAGTATCGTTAAGATTCACACGAAATAGAACTAGAGATGTGACAAAACCAAATGATGAATACCATGTAAAATTTGGCAGCTACATACTAATTTTGAAAAAAAGCCAAACTGACTTCACAAGTTCATCTGCAAAAGATTTCTCTTTGAGAACATATGGCTCGCAACTGTCCATAAAACTTTTATTTTGCACTACAGAAGATTTTATTTATAGCATGCATCGTGTGTACATTTAAATTGGAGTGCCAGATGTAACAACCTACGTCTCAGGGTGCGGGAGAAGTCACAGAAATCCTTGCCTCAGGACCAGCAGATAGAAACAGAAGTGGGGTGTTTACTGTCCATGGTCCAGTGCTGACACCCAATCACACCTGGCTCTGTGTACAGGTAGTTTTCTGAGGAGGTAACTAGAATTCTAGCAATCAATATGCACTCTTTCTGTGGAGTCAAACCCTTTCCTCCTTCCATCCTCCAGAAACCACTTGACTTCATATATGGAGTTTGGCTTCAGGGGGGTGGTTATACAGTCAGTCTGGGGCATTCTATGTAAAGGCCCTAATGAGCTTGGCTCACAAAGATTACTGAGCTTTTGTCAATTTAATCTTTTCTATCCAGCACTGATTCATCAATTTTATTTTAAATCAAGGAAAACGTGTTTGAAAATGTGGCCCTGTGGCATAAAGAATTCCTGTTCTTTCTGTTTTACAGACAGAATTTATATGCTTTTAGAGTAATGAGGTTTCTGTTTGCCACTAAAGGGCATTATCATAGCAACTCCATGGTTCTATAGTGGAAGTTTCTTCCACACACTTACAAACTATCCATCAGTGTGCTGGGGGTAGGGGAAGGGAAAGGAAGGGGAAAAGAAGATGGTATTTTAAAAAGAGAATTTTAGGAGAAAAGATACAGAAATGTATATTCTGATTACTGACTGAGCCTTCTAGATGTTATTTTCAGTCCTTCAGTAGATAATTCAGTTCCTCTTTTTTTCTAAGTGCTAATTTTATCAAGTGTAACTCCCTGTTAGGTTGTCCTATTTACTAATCTTGTCAGAACTGGCACAATTTTTTTTAGTGACAACACCTGAAAGATGCAAACTTCTTATAGCAACGCGTGGTGCTTCACTTTGCTCCTGCTTTCTGAAATTCCTCTAGTGCCTTCGGAGACTTATGCTTTACCAGGGTGTGAATACTTGCTAGAACTGGGAAGAATAAAAATGTCAGGATTATTGTCTGCATCATATTGATTACAGGTTGTGAGGTATTAAGACTCTCTTTTGATTTTTGATATTTGTTTGGCTTAGTTATCAATTATTATGCAATTCACCTTCAGTTAAAGACTTTGATGCAAAGCCATACATATACCTAGAAGAGTTTCTTTTTCATAAGGAAATGATAAATTTCTAAATAGATTCCTTAGTAGCATTGAGCAGTAGCTAGATACAGAATACAGAAGCTATAACTTGATACGCAATACACAATAGCACAACGTATTTCATTTTAAGTCTATCTTTTTTCTGGTAATATTATGAAAAACACACATTTGACATGCAAGAAGAAAATGCATAGAAACAGCTTGCAAAGCACTTCAAATTGTACATTTGAGGACTCACATCCTTACAATTTATAACACATAAAGGGTATATATTTATTCACTATCTGTGACTGGTTTGTGTTATTAGAAAAAAAATCCTCAAAAATCACAGGATTTAATACCAGTTATAAGAGAAAATATGAAAAACAATCTCCATTTGGGGCTAAGGAACATCAATATGAGTAATCATGATTTCTGCATTTCCTCAGTACTGATCCTGCTGTGGATCTCCTGGTACAGTTCATGGCAGGCTGCAGATTAGTCAGTTTATGCCAGTTGCTAACAGATTTAAAAGGTTGGTATATCATCCATAGATCAGAAGGATGTAAGAAATCTTTCTTTTAACATCAGCTTTTGCCAGGCTTGAGGAAAGCCTTTAAAATATCCTCAGACTTTCAATTAGGAGTTGCTATATCAGGGGGTGGGGGGTTGAGGAGTGGGAGAGACACTTTTCATTGCAGTGCAAGCAGCGTGCATGCTTTGTCACACAATAGGATACCTGTACAGTCTACCATAAACTGCAGCTGCTTATAACAAGATACTCTCTGTTGACAAAAGAAGCAAAGTAGCCACTCTTCTGGGTTAGCTATTCTGGTTTCACAGCCATAATTGACAAGTGATGAGACATGAGGCATTAGCTCTACTATTGAGAATTTAACAACTGCACTATTTCTGTGTGTTACAATGTTAGCATTTTCAACAGCAAGAAACACAAAATAAATATTTATTTAAACTCATTTAGTTAAATTTAAAATGTCATTGGGCAAATAAAATGACAGATGAATCTCTACCTTTATTTATTAATAACTTCCACAGTTGTTTTTCTTATGACTTCTTGATTTGGATATGACATAAATGTCAAACTTGGTATTTAAAAGTACTCTTTCATAAAAAAGAAAGAGAAAAGTCATTTAAAAAAAGAACAACAACAAAACTTTTAAAGGGCCATGCTTAATGCACCCTATTGTCACAAAAGCCCCAAACAAAGTTTTAGTACACATCAGTATAAATAAAAAATTCTATACAGATTTTGAAGCATTCATGCTTGAGCTGACAATTTATTGTAAAAATTTGGGTGCATCAAATAAATGTTGTTAAAAAAAGAAGAAAGAATAAAATAGAGGAACTTTGAAGTGTTTCAGAGTCCTTGAAAAGAGCACAACTGCAATCTTGAAATCTTTCTGTCAGATTTCTCTAAAGGGGGAAAGCAGAACAGGTTGGTTCCATGGCATTGCAAAGTAAAATACAGCTAAGATACTGCAATATTAAAACTAATTATTTCATTTAAGTAAGAAAATTGTTAAATTATTACTGCCAAAAGCAATGGAGACTGAACTGTGCAGACCATATATTATTTATATATGAGAAATATTTATTTTTAGGGAAAAAAACCCATAGATTCCTATGTAGAGGGTTTTCCTCTCTGAATCATCCAACCCCTAGCAATAATAAAACTGATTTTTAAAAGAAAATACAGCTGTAGGACTATTTTTTTTTCATTTGAAATATCATTGTCACTGATTAACACGCATAATCAAAAAAAAATTAAATGTCTGGGACAATAATGCTGCAGTTACTAGTGCTGCAGAAGGAGGCAAAGCAAAAGGAATAGAATTGAAAAAAGGGCAATTTCAATTTTCCCTGTGCTCTGAGGAATCTATGAAATTGCTATGAAAAGATATTAGAAAGACAGGAGGTGAGATGTTGACTTCCAGATGGAAATACACAGGAAAATATTTGAGAGTGCTCAGCACTGACGTACAACAATCTAGAAATGGATTAACTCACCGAGACCATATGGGCAGAAAATAACATGAGTTCTGTACGCCAACATAAATGTAGTCGGGTGAGGAAAGAAACAGAAGGGGTAAGAACTGAAAAGAACGACGTCAGGGAGATTTATAAAGCATGAGAATAACAAAAGGTCATTATCATGGAAGTGACGCCAGTAAGATTCTGAAATCCCTACAGAGGGTGTGCGTGCACTCCACAAGACCTTAGAAAATTTCCTGCAGTGGAAAGGGTCCTTAATCCTAGTGCTGAAAAATCTTATTTTTTTCACAATGGTCATCACTGAACAACAAAATATCTTGAAGGGACTTAAGTGGCTGAAAGTTAAATACTGTAATAGTTCCTGTTTAGACAACAGGTCCACATTACAGAATTTATAAGAAATGGAGGCTCCTGATGAAGGACATGGGAAGTTTGGTTCTTCAAAACAAAGTATGAGACAATTCAAAGATGGAGCTGGGAGTCACTCAAGCGAAAGCCAGGCCATGAGCAAGTATCTGTAGCTAGATAATGGGGAACTGCTAAGACAGGCTGTTTGAAAGTTCTCTTAAGAGGCTTAAAATCTCAGAACATAAGAATATCATGAGGCTCCTCTTTCACCTTGGGACCTTAACTCAGAATATCTTTAAAACTTCATGCTATAAACCCTGGGTTTGTTTGGGGGATTTTTTTGTTTTCCCCAAAAATGAGAAGGACGACAATACTTTTTTTCTTGCAGTGCTATTTCAGGAGGATGCACTCCCCTTCTGTTTAATGTATGTTCTGGGAAGAAGACAGCGTGTCTGTTTATTCAGGGGAATTGCCCTGGGGAGAGGGAGGAAACATGGAATATAAAGGTGCTGACATGTAGTACTTTTAATGTAGTTATTGCATAGAAGAAAAGAGCACTGAAAACCAAGCCTTCCTGTTCTTGCTCCACTGTTTTTTTATTCTCAGCCTACAAATTTAAACTTGTATTTTTGCCATTTTGCTGGCCCAAGGAACTTTGAATTCTATTCTGCACAGTGCATAATTTTAGGAGGAGATTAAGAGTGTTTAACTGTGTCTCCATCCAGAAATAGATGCAGCATCTAGTGTCTATGGCTTTCTTTAAAGAGGAAGATGTAATGCTATAAGCCTGCTGGACTGATTGCCTTCTCGGGCTTGGACGAAATGACAGGCTCCTTAAAAATGCCTTGGCATGAGATTGACACAAAGTTACTCAGTTTCTCAGGCCAAGGCATTTTTTTCATGCAAAGGAACATGAACGTTAGCCATTTTAAACTTCAGGTAAAAGTCCAGTTTATTTGCAGTTAAGTTACCTCCATCCAGAGCCAGATGATAACAAAGAAAGGATTTTCAGAAATACACATTGGACACAGAAATATATATTGGGCAGAGGTGCTTCATCTTTTTCTAAGGAACATTTTGGCTGGACCTATATCGGATAGTTTAACATGCTATAGATCAAGAACTATGCCTCAAGAAGCATTAGACAAAATTATCAATTCACCTATTTATACCAACAACATCTATGGCAATAATGACATATGTCAAAGGGCTCAGTTAAGTTTGCAAAGGTTTTGAAGATCCTTACACTACCAGGTACTATGCAGCAGGCATCTAATTGTAATATCATCTCCGTTGTTTAGGAAATAGATACTTCTTTAAGGAGCACGTTTAGAAAATGCAAGGTTTCTGTGTCTTACTTTCTAATAGCTAAGGAATTTCAATAACACAGTTAAGCTCATTTTATTCCATCTTTATAACTGGGACATTAACTTGGATCTCTCTCCTGTGCTCAAACATCTATTTTCAGGGAGGTTTTTGTGAAAATTCCTTCAGATTTCCATTCCTGTGCTTTGTCTAAAACTGGTCAACAGGGTGAACAGTTTTCATGTATTCAAAGCATGATGTTAAAAGCTAACATAAAAGCAAAAGTTACTTATTATTAGTTATTGTAGGAAGCCTTGTGGGTTTTTAATCCATAAAGTGGCAGCATGTTGTCCAAAATCTTGCTTTATTCGGTGTCTCCCATGCATATCAATTAACAGTTCACTGTTAACAAAAGTGTGAAAACACACAAAGCATAAGATAATTTCAGGTGACAGATTTCTCGCTTCAGGGCTGTGCATGAAAAATTTAACAATTCTTAGGTAAGCATTTATCCTAAAAAGCACTTTTCTCAGTAAAGGCTATGCCTTGCTTGCATTTTATAACTTTCATCATCTTATAAGAGTTGGTAATACTCATCATTCTTATTTACACCTCAACTTTCTTAAAAGTACAACCATTTCATTATTTAGGTCATTAAAATGTTACTTTTGTTTTATTTAGTCCAAAGATTTAAGCAATCTGTTATAGATATGCTGCTGTTCTAGAAATGGGGTAAATTCTAATTTTTTTCTGAGAGATTTTCCTTAGTGAGACTTTTTGCCAATTAAGATACAGTTTTTATTAGAGATCATGTAAATTTCATCAAAACCTCCTTCTTACTACTGCTCGGGTCTGCTAAAACACATTCAAAAGTATCCCATGTTTAAAATTATTTCTGCTGTACATTAAGTATTTCCTTCTCTCACTTCAAACCTAAATGTCTAATATGAAATATTCTAACCTTTGAACCACGTTATGAAATGCATAAGCAGTTAAGAAAAATAACGTGATATTCCTTTACCTCTTGTTATTTTAACAACAGTACTTATTCCACTTCTGAAAATACCAGGTGACTGTTTTCATACAGGCTGCCTTTCTTTTTCAGATTTCAATTCAAAGTCAAACTGCAATTGCAAAATCAAAATATAAACTGAACTGGGAAAGTAATCCCTTAACCATACATGTGGAAGTACATACACAAGCTGTAGGATGGGTATCCTCTCGTGAAGGGAGCCTGAGTTTTCAAGTTGCTTTACTGCTTACAGGGAGAATACGCCTCCCATGTTTCTTTCTACCAATTAGTTATCCATGCAAGGACCTTCCTTATGTCATGACTGCTTAATTTCCCTAAAAGCCTTTGACAAGGGGTTTTGCTAAAAGCCTTTTGGAAATCCATATATGCACTATCAAACAGATGAGGCTTACCCAATCAAAAGACATTTATCCACATACTTGGATTTTTTTAATTCACATTTAATTAAAAAAAGGAAGTTAGACTTGCCTAGCAAAAAAGTCTATTCAGTGATAAAATTACCATGTTTTGTAGTAATGATCCGTAAAACCTCTCTTTTAAATTTACAGGCATCATATTTCAAGGAAAAAGTATTTGGTTGCACTATCAGCTCTAATAGAGGTGTGAATTTAAGGATGTCATCTTCTAGAAGTGACTATAAATAGCTTTTAAAGTAATGCTAACTTCAGTATAGTGGGGGAAATCTCATCATCATTTTGGTTAGGAAGAATAAGCTTTTAGTATGCAAATTAGTAAGAAAAACGTTTTGAAGAAATGCATCAGGTTAGAGATGTAAATGAGGCCTAAAATGTCTCATTAGGTTTTGAATTGCCCTTTTCTTTTGTTGCAATTTTTTTCTTTTTGTTTTCTAAGCATTATAAATCTTGTGGGCTTTGGGGGTAATTTTCTTGCTTGACTAAACCAGCAAGGGCTTTTCCAATAATAAATTAGCAAATGCTCCTCCAAACGCAATTCCGCATGAAAATATATAGTGAGCAGAATATAACTACATAGTTTCATTTACAGAATATTTCTTGGGTTTGTCCCCCAGCATTTTTTTATATTATTTCTAATCACTCCAGCAAATGTTGTAAGACATTTGGTATGATTAATAATTTCTGATTTAATTGAAACCAAATATCTGAAGCTTAATACAACAAAATATACATAATATTTACCTCTATTTAGAAAGATATTTAAAAATTTGTATGTGCTACTTCTTGATTATAAAATGGTTCTTTAGTAAGAAAACCAATCGGGATACTATTTTAAACATGAATCCTTACAGAGCTGGCTAAATGTATCTCTGCCAGTTCACAGTAATGTGATTTACTGTACATAACCTTTTTATCTGTTAATTTTGCCCAATATAAAAGTATTTTCAGTGCAATATTCTAATTTTGTTGCAAGAGTACTCTAGTGTATCCCAAATTGTTACTATGTTGATTTCTACTTTAAAAACTTCTAATTTCGAGTAGACTACATTATTGAAATGATGTCCTGAGTTATTTATTACTTATCCCCACTACTCAAAATAAATGTCCTTAGGAGAGTTTATAAAAGGGTTACAGCATATGCAGTTGTTTCCACAATTAATACTCTACTGCACAAATTGAACTACTTTGTTCTAGATACAGGATGATACCACAATAGACAAGGGCTTATTCTGTTTTTTACACTTTGTGTTTCAGGGTTCTATGAAATACTGTTTATAAAATAACTCCACATGGCTTACATGACATGGCTGTAATATGGTAAATTACTCATGGCATTTCTTTGCAAGGATAAGAGATTACCCATATCATTGCAGCTTGCAGTATCAGAGTGTAAGGCATATTGGCTAAGCGAAGACTAAGATTTTTCTGAAAATGAGACCTTTACAGGCCAATTGAACCAAAAATCCCTTATAGAGCAAAACCATTCTGATGGTACTAATTACCTGTAGCATTATATTTTATTGCTATATGTGTATATACATGTGTACTCACAAACACACGCACTTATGCAACACGTGACAGAAAATGTATCTTTCCCAAAATATTTAACTCAAGTCCCTCATCTCTTTTAACAAAATCAGTCTATTTTGTGATTGGTTCAGATGTTTAATGTAAATATTATTCTTTATTTAGATAGCAGTGGTCTTCTACTTAGTAGACAGGTTGGATTTTGCTGTTTGTTTGTTTTCTTTACAGATATTAATACTGTTTTTTCAGCAAGCAGAAACTTTTGTTTTGACATATAGCACTGAGGGGATTTAAGTTTCTTTCCTTTCTGCTTCCTCCTTTCATGCTTAGCAAATAACTTGTAATCTTAAGTGAAAAACAGATACGAGAGATCGCAGTAACTTCTACGCCTGGCAAAGTGATAAGAAATTGATTCTTTTTTCTTTAGCTAATTGCCTGCTTCCAAGGAAAAGTCTTTCTCCCATGAAATCTTTGCCTGAGGACCACAGTATAGTAGGAATCCAAGAAACGTGTACTTCTAAATCAACTATATACTGAGAATGTTTTAATGATTCTTGAAGGATAAAATCCTACGATAGTATAAAATTTCGCAGTTTACTGACTGAAATCTGCCGTATCGTCTCTAGTTACTCTGCCTGTTGCTTGGATATAATGGAATATGCAATTTTAAGATACAAATTAATCCTTTAATGGTCTTGAAGTTAGGGTTGCTAACGTGGAAACAATCAATATATACTCTCTGACCTAGGACAGAAGATATAATAAGATTATGGCCCTGCAATCTCTAGCATTTACTTTTGTTCATAATCATATTTGAGTGCAGAGATATGAAAAGAATATAGAAAATCTTATCAGGTGTGGTTTAAATCCTTTGAAAACTTAAAAAAAATCATTAAAACAAATCATATATATCTTAGCCCTGGACCAGCAAAATGATTTGGAGGAATAAAACTTTTACCAGTGCAAAATCTTGCCTGAGATTTAAATGACATTATTCCTATTTAAATGTCAGCACATCTCCCAGTTATGAAACTGAAATATATATATGCATGCAATTAATACAGCTCCTAACCACAGAAATATTTTAACATGAATTTATAATTATTTTTCTGAAGTACTCAGTATAGCTGCCTTCCACAAATGAAGACCACCTTTCTGTTTCTTTTGAAAAATCAACTGCTGTTGTTCAAAAACTGCTGAACATATTAATTTTTGTCTCAACCCATCAGTGGGTATTACACATTATCTTACCAAGAATTTTGTAGGAGTCTGTTATTGGGTTTTGCCCATACTTATTTTAATTTTTTTTCTGTCTTTGTGAGATTGATCTTGATACCTACTGAGAGATGTTCAGCATCTTGAAATCTCACTGCTTACAATAGGAGTTGATTTTGTGCAGTATGCCTAAGTAAGCATATTGCAAGATGAAGGCTGAAAAAGAATACGCTTTACAGTGCACGTTTCCCATGCTTGCCTTCAGTGCACCATCTTATAAATTAAAATTGAGTTATATCCTACACTTTTAACTAGCATTAGAAGTATAGTATACTATTCTGGGATCTGCAAAAGGAATTAAATTCATTAATTGGGCAGAGGGAGTGTCTATTTATTATTATTACAATTATTATTATTAAAAATGTCAGTAATAGGAAGTTTTCACAATGCATCTTCAAGCATCTTGACAACTATTTCTATGTTTTAGCTTGATACATGAAAGATCATAGAAATTAGGAAATAATTAGGAGCAAAATTCCATTTTGCTAATTAGACTACTGTAGACATACCTGTATTTTCCCAGAAGAATACTCACACCTTTCCCAAAGAGGATAAAGACTTAAAGGCCTATGATTTCAAAGCCACAATCCATAATATGCTTTTAGACCAGAACGTATAGACAAAGGTCCAGAGGCTGCTCAGGTAATGATGTGATGATGTGAAGGAGACAGGCATTAGTGCGCCAAACACTAACTGCATGGCGAGTGGTAGCTGTTCTTCCAGCTGTATACGGAATACTGCCCTCTGCCTTTTCCTGCATTTCCCATTACATGCCTATGCCTACTACATGCTGGAAAGAAGATGACACCCAAAGGAAAATATTCTTTACTGCCACTAAAGTTTACATACCTCCAAAGCAGAAATCAAACAGGATAGGATGCAGTGAGATCACATTTACAATGTCAAATTTAATGGTGACAACTTGAATTCTGGACTTAGTGATAAAATATTCTCAGCTGCAGATCCCTATCCCTAGACTTAATGCTGCTTGTAGTTTCACCAGTGCTCAAATACTAGGACATTCAGATTGTATTTGGCATTTTCTTGTTCCCTTTTTTTTTTTTTTTTTTTTTGGTGTGGAGGGGAGGGTGTGTCACTAAAAGAATCTTAGGTTCTCATTTCATATTAGCAAAAAGACTTTAGCACTCCTGTAATTTTTGACCAAAAGCATTCTGTAGAGGCAAAACACATGTATAGATACATTAATTAATTCAGAAGTGGAGCTCACTCTGTGAATCTGTAGGAAATGAATAACTTCAAGTAATCACAAGATTATAGTGAGAATGCTCTATTTGGGATAATAAGAAGCACAGATACATATGAACGATCCTTCAGGTTGATACATTAATTATACTGAACATTCCTTGATGCCTGCTGTTTCGGTATAGCTACAGAAGCATGTGAAACTGTTCACAACAATCACACTTCACAGTCTTTGTTCTTGATACCTCTAAGGTCCGCCATGTTAAGTCATGTTTTTAACTTGTCACAAGGAATCAACCTGTAGGAAATCTCAGGCTCACATGGTTATTAGAATGGCTGGCTGACTGGATTCCAAACCATTTTATCTATCTCCTTACTAGTATCCATCATTTTCAAGCCATCAAGTAGGAGGAGCAGCATTTACTTCTCTCTTGATCAGAAATTCATAATACCTTATTCTTTTAATAATACCAAATAATATCAAACACTTTCAATGCCCTCATCTGCATGTATTTCAAACTATTTTCAAATCCAAGTCTTAAGCGTATTGATATTGTCCATCATTGTGTCCAAACAGCCAAAAGCTCTATAACGTTCCTTATTTTTAAAAGTTGAAACTTGGAAAACATAATGGGTTGGTTGCTATTTAAACCAGTGTGATTATATTACAGTATGTTATGAATTAATATAGATATGAACCAGTATTTGCATTTATGGTGATCAGTTTTACAAGCTGCTTTGTTCTGACACGGACTGACCGTGCAAAAGTCACTGGAGGGATTTCTTAATTGTGATACTGGAATAAAAGTGTTATGCAGTTTACAGTCACGGTCCCATTAAAATTAAACTAACAGCAACATACAAATACTTTAACAAAGTGGAAAAATATTTACTGTAGTCACAGGAGGTTCTGCTTATACTTAGATATTCAAAACCCTGTCCTTACTGTTCCATGCTGGTGACATTTACCTAAATTGCTTTGTTCAGTCTACCAAAATCAGCACAGCAGGACTGCCACAGACAAAAAAAAAGAAAAAGAAATATATATGTATCTTTGCATACCAGTAGACAAGAATTAAGAATATAGCTGAATATATTTCTTTTATTTCTTTAGAAATTCTGAGAAATGCGTACTGTAGTATTGTAAAGACACTCTGCTCTTGGTATTTTTATGTTAAACCACACAGCAATGCTGGTTCCTACTTAAAAATGCAGTCTTAGCATAAGCATCAGGATCACTAAATAGATCTTTCCTTAAATGCCCAACACAAATGGCCAAGTGTCTTTTGAGATAAGCACTCTAGCTGAAATCAGGGATATCATTGGGGTGTGCTATTTAGTAGTTTAAAGAAGGCAGACAAATTCTCAGAGATAGCAACTGGAGGAAGTAGGTGGTCAGATATGAAATAACTGTAGTGAAGGATTATGGTGAACAAGCGTTAATTTCGTAATATACAGCATGGATTTTCTTGCTAGGCACTCTGTGGATTTTATTCTTTGAACTGTTAGCTTCAATTATTGTGAGGGCAAACACTAGTTGAAAAAGGTATCAGTTAAAAGTGTGTGTGTGGGGAAACAACAGTGAATTTTCCTAAAAGATGTTATTGTAAAACATGAGAATGCTCCATATATTGGAAACAAAACCCCAATTGGAATGCTAAGGACCTAGAAGCTACAAGCAGTGGGATTTATTCCCATTTGGCTTCCCCTCTGCCTTTTTCTCCATAGCAGTACATTACCTATGCTCCAAAAACCGGCAGGAGTTCTAAGTTCAACTACAATTTTGCCCTTCACAACATGACAAAAATGCTACCTGAACCACATCCATAACATCTCACATAAGGTCAAGGATATTCATACATAACAAGCTTTCTTGGAGGGTCTAGTTTGATGTCGTGTAATGTACCTGCTCAAAACAGCGAGTTTGAAACAAGATATCAAATTGATCACTAAGTCAGTAGAAGCTGGACCTTGTAAAGGAAAAGCACAGTCTCTCAGGAAAAGAGGTTGACTGTTGCATTCGTAAGCACCCCTTGCTGGCTATAGTCAGTCAAGAACTTGTCACAAGCTGTAAATGTAGCATGCTTTTACTGACACCATCTCCAGCCGGGGGAAAAATATACTGATGGCTGTTCTCAAAGGATGAGACATTTTAAAAATATTTATAAAAATAAATAAACAATACTACTAGGTTTCTGATGTAAAGTGCCAAGTGTTTCGAAAGGGAATGCAGCTTCAGAGTATATCGCTTGTGTTTCTTTTTGTAATGCTTTGACAGACTCTTCAAAACTTGGTGGTAAAACTGATATTAAGCTTCATCACAAACAATAGCATCCGAAGTCACTACAGAGCAAGTAATAACATAGTGGGGATACAGATTTTAGGGAAATAAACGAGTTTCTGGTCTCATTAATTACCTAGAGAGACTGAGACAACTACCGGGAAAAATGAAGTGTTGAATTTAGATATTCAGAACCATTTTAGATATTCACAAGAGCCATGCCTGCTTCCCTAGACAGTTCAGAGACAGCAAGCACCTACAGGTCTGCTTCCCCATGTGTCCTCAAGTACTACTAGCTTACTAGAGCAGAGTATCTAAGCTCACAGTTCTGAGGATACTACTATCAAGTGAGGATCTTCCATGAAAAGGAGCCCTGGTTTCCTGAGATTGCTCCACAAAATGGTTACGCTTTTGCATATAAAAGAAAGCAGAAAGGAGAAATAACTACTTACAAAAGCATTTCAGTGTTTTCGCCTTAATTATTTCTGAACATTGATGTAAAGCCAGCATAGCATTTGACTCAGGAGATTGGGGGTTTATTCAGATTTTTTTAGAACTGGCTGATACATCAAACTGTTGCTTCTTTTCATACTGTGGAAAATTTTTATTTAAAAAATCTGTGATACAGTTTTATGTTTCTCCCTGAGAAAAGATACCATATATAATGAAACTACTTTCAGAAAGCATCAGAATATAAAGATTTTCACACAAGATTGTCAATACCTTCTGTTTACAGAATCATGATTGCACTTGCTTGTCAGTTCTGGTGACTCTGCAAAAATGGTCTCCTCACATTTGGGAGGTAGAGTTTTACGCTTAGCACACAGAACAACTTATGAAAACACTGATCTTAATGTAGCCCCTAGTTTAATGGGTATTATACCAGTCAGCAAATATTAATAGTGGTTTTAAATAGAAACACAAGAGTGAAAACTAAGAAAAACTTCACTGAAACTTCCTTATGGCACACCAAATGGAATTCAGACATAAATATGCTTTTGATGAGAAGTAAGTGATGTACCTTTCTACTGTACATAAGCATCAAGGATAGCCTGAAAAGCCAGGAAAGTTGACTCGACCACTGTTGTTTTAGCCTCTGGTAAAACACTACACATCAACATAAAAGGTATGATGTCCAAGGAAGATTTAACGATCACTTTTTTGCACTCATGAAGATATAAACACATTGTGCATCTCGTACATAGGTGTGCACATATGTGTGTTTATCTACATATGGAGAGATAAACAGGAAAGAGTAAGAATGTAAGCATCAGTTAATATTAGGATGCTAACGCAAAAATGAGTTGATTCACCTCCTTATGAGTCTTAAGTGTAACTTCAGTGTTTTTAATGGTACAGCTGTGTTTGGCAAGATCATTTCTGTGGCTATTTATCTGCACTACAGCACCCAATATCCACGTAACATTGGTGTGTTAGATACGGGCAAACAACATTACTTAAACAGTGAATGTACAGTTTCATTGAAGACACTGTAAAATTAAGACCAGGACACAGCAGTAAGGCATAACCACTGATATAATTAAACGTTGAGAATCATTATAATGCGTATCAGTACACTTCTCCAAAAGTGTTTCTAACTTACAACCATTACGAACATTTTGTTTGCACTTATTTTTTTATGGAAGGGGCAGTCCAGTTGCTAACTCTGATAATTCAGCTTAAGTCTACACATTTATAGCAAATTTTGCTTTTCATTTTACCTTATAGTCAATGTTTTGGATGTGACTACAAACCCAGGGAACAGGCTTTCTGTCATACCTGCCACTAATGTATAGGAATGTCAAAGGTACTTGTTTCTCAAGAGGCTTATACTCCTTTTCTAGGGAAGTAGTTAAGTTGAAAGAAAAGTATCTTAAGAATTTACATTCAAGAGGAGATGAAAATGTTCTCTTAAACTAGGCTTGTTAGGTTTGATTGAGCTTTGGAAACTCAGGTCAAGACACATGACAAAAGACTGTACCTCACAGATATACAAGTTTCCTTTTGCCTATCTCATCACCTGACCAACAACTAATAAGAGAGGAATGTTGAACAGTGTTTCATTTTACTTTTCATTACAGAAGCCGTGGAATTTAAGAACAGAATAATAAGGTTTAAAGGTCAGCTAAATTTCACAAATTTTCACCATACTGAGACTTCACATGAATCACTGAATTTTGCTAATTAGTTTGTTACTTCATAGTCAAAGGAAAAAACAAGATCAAAGAATTACTATATGTTGTGAATTTATTTTTAGCTATATTTCAATTTATGATGTACTCTTTTAAAAGGAGGAGGTTTTCGGTAGTAGATACTATACAATTTCAGATCACACTGAGCCTCAGTTTAAGAAAGAAAATATCTCTTATGAGTTTAGTAATCTATGGTACAGTTTCAAAACCAATCTTTTTGAACAGATTTCTATGATCATAAGCACTATTATTTTCAGTGAGAGGTTGGAGACAATTTGTATGAAAACCATACAATTCCCAGTAAATTTTAAAAAGTCACAATATATTTTTTTTAGTAGCATTGTCAACTTAGCAAGCTTGGGACTGTTACTTAAATAAAGAGTCAAAACAAATAGATCATAAAAAAATACAAGTGTTCCTTATCAGTGGCAACTAAATCTTTGAAGTGTAAATGGTATGACAGCAAATTTATCCTAAACAATCATGGATGAATTAAAGTACATATTTGCTTCCCCAGGCAGTAATCTTTACCACAATGTGCAATTATAAAAAATGGTCACAAAATCTTAATCATATCATTTAGAAACTTCTGGTAAATCTCCTGGGTTATGCTACACCACAGAGTATGGTAACAGAGTACTATGACTGAAATTAGGTTTTGGCATATGAGGAAGAACAATGCCTTCAATCTACAGTAATTGACTTTACAGCTTAGTTGATTGGATATAGGATTTTAACATCATTTTGGAGGTTTAAGAACTGCAAGAGCGACAACCCTCCAGGTATTTTGATCACTAGCACACAAGCATGTAACATACTTTGTGTTCAAGGGGAACCTTTATCCAGGATGCAAAGCTGGTGCTGAATTATAATCACCTTCAAAAAGATTGCAAGCCTGTGGGTATTAAGCTTTGCACTCACCAAGCTCAACCAAAAAGATTTATGCAATCTACTCTGGGACCTGACACTTATTCATACAGTAGATCTGATAAGTGCATTCTGAGACCTTGAAGTTTATTCTCATCAGAAGTTATGCATTTAAGGACTCAACCAGTAGACCTTTTCAGTGCTGATCAAAAGTGCTTCATTATGAACTGAAGCACAAACAATGAAAAGCACATAATAAAGAAAAAAAGGAAAGGGAAAGAGAAAAAGGTAAGGGAAAGAGAAAAAGGAAAAGGGAAAAGAGAAGGGGAACATTTTATAATTCTCAAAATAAAAGTGAATCTTGAAAGCCTAAAAATACTCTCTGATGTTTCAGGTAGCAGTCAAGATTTATTTTTTTTTTTTTTTTTTGCCTTTGCTTATCTGGAAATAGTTTTTCAGATTTATTTCCTTTCTAGTCTCAGGCTACATAAATGAGAAAGACATCTGAATCAAAGGACAAATATTTTTCTTAATCTTATGGCGTCCATTGAATCAGAATGCTAATTTAGCACAAACCAGCATGGTCAACAATATCACAATTAAACTAATAGAAATAACTGTGCATTTGCAATTATCTAATTGTCCAGACCATTAATGAAGAGATTGAAGAGGACTGGGGCCAGTATTGACCCCTGCGGTAGGCCACTAGTTACTAGCCTCCAACTTGACTTTGTGCCACTGATCATAACCCTCTGGGTCTGCACAGTCAGCCATTTCTAAAACCACCTCACTCTCAGCTCATCCAACCCACACCTGAACATTTTATCTGTGAAAATGGTATGGGATGCAGTGTTGAAAGCCTTAATGAAGTCAAAGTAGACAATATCCAGTGCTTTCCCCTCATCCACCAATCCAGTCACTTCATCAAGGAAATTTTCATTTCCCCTTCTGAATTAATGTTGACTTGCAATGACATCAGCTACACCCGTCTTACATATGTTCAATTTGCTTAAGCATTCCCTGACCCAATCCTCTTCCACTAAGGATACATCCTTGCTCCAGAATTACCCCTTGGTTTTTGGCAGGAATTTCTGAAGAATGGTTTTACTAGTAAAGACTGAAGGAGACATTCAGTACCGCAGTCTTGTCCATACTCTGTATCACCAGCACCCCTGGCCCGCTCAGCAGCAGGCTCACGTTTTCTCTAGTCTTTCTTTTTCTGCTATGTGCCAATAGAAGCCTTTCCATTGCATTTGACGACCCTCATCAGACTCAACTCCAGCATGATCAATAGCCACGATGTTTCAGTTTTCATACATATAAATAACATAGATACACCTATCTTACCCAGAATTACATATTTTTGACCTCATTAAAAAACCCCAACCCCCCACAAGAAAACCCTCAAGCAAAACAAAAACCTGTAGAAATTTGTACTGTTCTGATTCATCCAACTTACACAGCCAATCATAAGTACAAGATCCCCTGTGAGCAGTTTTTAGACAGATCTGAAAAACCTGTTCAAAAAGCAAAATAGATATATTGCTAAGGTATGAAATACATCATGGTAAGTTTTTGCTGCTCTGAGCCATAAACTCAGGATGCTGATTTATTTTAAGTGAAGTCTTCAGTTTTTTTCCACTACTGTTTAAACTGCCATTTTTCCCAGAGAAAAAGTCATTTCTCACCCCTATCTTCATGAATTCATGTTGCTTTTTATGAGAGAAGAAAATCTGTGAGTAATATCAGCTAATTTTTAGAGGTGGAGAATACTATTTTTATGGTAACTCTAGCAGAGTCTGATAAGAGTGTAGGAATTCAAAACAACTACAAAATCTCTATCTCTTATAACAATGCAAGACAGTATCCATCAAGTTAGCTCAATGGTCTAATTCAGTCTTCAAGTTCAAATATTCATTATTTCTGTCAAGTGCTTATTTTGAAAGATACTTTTCCCCCTCTTTGATCTACAGTGCTTGTATTCCATGTTTTATTGCTTTGATGTTTGGTGAAGAATGATAATTGTTATTGCAGGATAGAGGATGGCCATTTGAAAGAAATGCATTTTGATGAATAACCTCTTAAATTACTCCTATATAGTAATACCTACAGACCTATATTACATATTTGCATTTCATCTTAAAACAGGTTTAATCTTTTAAAAAGGTTAATAAAACAACCTAGCAGCTGGTTGGTAATGCCTTATATTATATTTTAATCTATCAATATGACTGGTTTTGAGATTTATTTAGAGCTATTTTTGGAACAGAATAAAATATATGGGTTTTAGTGTCAGGCCTAAAAGACAGGGTGTTTTCACCATGGTAATGTATTGTATGCCAGTATCAGTTACAAATACCATTTAAATAGAATGCTTTTTCTGCTGAAAGTTGAACGATTACAATGATAATCAATTATCACCTTTATCATTATTATGTCAGATGTGTGACATGTGACAACTGCTTACTGCGTAGCAATTCAGAGCAAGGTCACAGAACAGAAATCAACACTCAGTTGCCACTAAATTGAAAAGGGTTGTCCAAGTTCTGAAAAAAGATGTCAAAATTTTACATAGATGAGGTGTTTAAATTACGTAAAAATATTAGCTGCAGAAGCCCCTAGAAGGAACTGGAAGCAACTAAAACCAGAAATTTAGATTAATGTGAAAATAAAAATAACAAAAAAATACAAAACAAGAGCAAGAAGAACATCCTTACAAAGAACTACTAAAAGAATTACATAAAAACACCTAAATAAACAAAAAATCCCAAACGACTGAAGAACAGAAGAAATAAAGGGGGGGAAATATCTAAACAACCTAAACTGAAAACGACAAAGCTCCAACAAAAGGCAGAAAAAATGAAAAAGAAAAATCCCACTACTGCCAATCTCCCCTATTAAAAACAATAATTCTCTATCTAAACACACAAATCCATGTTCTTTTACATGTTTTTCAAAACATGCAAAGTGAAAACAATCACCCCTGTAACTGCTGAAGTCTCCCCTTGCTGTGCTCCTGGAGTGTATTCCTGCTTGCCAACTAAACAGACAATCTCCTCTTACATTAATTTTAGTCCTACTGGGTGAGTTGAATGCAAATGTAAGCTCTGAGTGCTTTGGCATTGCATGTTGCATGTTGGTGTAAATACATTGAAGGCTGCAGCTCTAATTCCCAGAAAGAGACTGTTGCTCAAAGAGGAATAACACACATTTTCTGCTGCGAAGTCATTACTTACAGCAGAAGAGTTCTGTTTGATCATGTGATTAAATTATCTTGTTTGTGACAACAAAGTACATCTTGATTAATATATATTAGGGTTGAATGATTTACATGTTAGATAAAAGTTGCCTTTTTGCCAATTATCACTGTGAAGACGTGATCATTTATGGAGACATGGAAAACGATTTGCAGGGACTAACAGTATTTTTATCCAGCCTACAGAGACTATGGCTCCAAAAGAGCTGCTGAACCAACAGGGCAACTCACAGGTAGGTTTTGTTCCTGTATTCCACCCTCTGCATTACTATGTGAGCTTTGCAACCTTCTGAAAGCAAATGGAACTCACTAAAACAGCAGTAAAACTAAACCTGGAAAATTTTCTGCTTTTTTTAAGTGTTCAATGGCTCAGAGAAGGATTATAGAGATGCTACAGCTAATGAAAGGGCACAGAGTGGCAGTTGCAGTCTGGAAACAGGGAAACAGAAAAATAAGTCATGGAGAGCAGGAAGAAAAGAGAGGAGAACGACCCCACCTTTCTTTGCTGAGAGAGAGCCTTTAGGTGGCAAAAACACAGGCACCTGCAACACGTGCCCTTCTTAAGTTCTGGCAAACACCTATCCTGTTTAGCTTCTGTAATGAAAACTGAATTACATTTAAACAATATTTGGTTTTCAAACAAATCCACTATTGGAATAACTACATTTTTACTAGTTGCAGCCTACTAAGGAAGTCTCTGGGGGAAAATCTGTGGATCTTGAGGAGATACATCCAAGATCCATTCCAAAAATGTTATATTCTAAATCTGGAACCTCATGTTGTTAAGGCCAAAACAAATGGTTCAAAATCAGCAACACCTCAGTGCGGTTGAATAGAGTCTAAAGAACTGTAACAGTTTTTTATATAAACATAAGCCCCCTAGGTTATCCCTCTGAAACTAATGTTATGTTTGTTGCCTCATTGGTTTATGTCAGCCTGGAAAAGCTTATATTTGGGAAAAGCCAGGGACTATTTTAAATTGAGAACAGATCAGAGCCAAGAGTGTAACAACTTGTCTTGAATTACAACTTACTTCAGGTCCTCAAAAGGAAACACATGACATGACACCATTATTTAAAAGGTCAAATTATACTAAAGTACAATGTTATACCCTTAATGCATTCAAGACATGTCATTCTTTCCTGATGAAAATAAAAACTCTCTAATTGAGATCTTTGTAAGGAGATGAAATTCATGAAGATAGGGAAGGTGAAGGAGTACCTTATATCTATTCATTCACCTCCCCAGCATATGACAGCTCTTTAAAAGATACTTTGATCAAAAGAAAATAGAACTGTACCATTGAAAAGGCACATTTCTCTGTTCCTGTGATTACCACTTCTACATAATCATATAGATCGGGGTTTTTTGGTCTTTGCATATTACATGTCTAATTCCTCTTGTAATTAATTTGTAGCAATACAATGAAGTATTATCTTTTTATGGAATGTATAGAGGTTACTAGCCGCATTTCAAAGAATAAATTAAACCTTCAAAGAAACAAGTGGAGCTCTAATGGAAAGAAAAAGCATGAAGATGATGCTTGAGACTCAGATTCCTTTAAGAACTCTGACAACATGGTCATACTATCATTTTTTCTGTTTCTTTTCAAAGTGACTCCTATAGGATAATGATCTTACAAACCATAACAGTGTGCATATTGTTAAAGATACACCTATCTACACACAACTTGAAATGAAACCTTAAATGTCTGAAAACCAATAGAATTTTTTTGCAAGTATGACAGAAGACAGTTTCCAAAACAATTTGTATAATTACAGAAACCACAGTGGTTGGTAATATGAAACATTTCCACTTTTCCAGAAGTCTTATGATGAACAATTAAGTTAAGTGTATATCTTTTTCATGATTAATGTAATTTCTGTGTCTCAGAAGATCAAGAAGTTGATCAAATCCTTTGATTGTGCTTAGGCAAGAATGACCAACTACATGACAGGTATTATTTTGCTGATAATTCTGTGTGAAGGTCGCACCCTCAACATGAGTCAACGAATATTTAACTACTATGTAAAAGACAATCAGATTGCAAACAACAGAAATAGTTTGTGAGACACATGAAAGAAAACATCCGATTTGTCTGGCACTGGTAACACACCAGGTGCTTACAGGGTCAAACTTTAGGAAACCAGCTTTGAGAAAGATACAACTCAGAGAGTTAAAGACATGGATTTAGAAAAACAAAAAGACTGAAGGGGAATAGATGAACAAAGAGAAAACAAGTATTTTTCATGTACCTGTTGGATAAGGGCAACTTCATCAAATGTAAACTGTAACATGAAAGACTGAAGTAAGAAAAAAATCTTTCTAACTACAATTGTAGCAACGCATCATAATAATTTGCCTGAAGAGGTTAGAGGTCTTTAAGAGCAGGTTAGAAAAACGTTTGACAGGAATCAAATAAGCACAGCAGATTCTGCCTTTGGCAGAGGATTAAGCAATCTCTTGAGATATCTTCAACCCCTATTATTCTAAGATTTATATAGCACCTAAAAGCAAATAGAAAGTTTTCAAGACCTGCTTAGATAAAGTAATTTGTAAGAAACTGTGTGGACATGCAATCTTTGACAGTGAGTTTAAAAAGAAAGTAAATTTTAAAAAAGCAAGCAGAAAATTCAATAGAAATATAAGGATTAAATCAATAGTGATAATGTTTTTTTGTGATGATAACATGAGTGATGCTGTATTACTACAACAGACTTGGAGCAAGAGAAATACAAAATTAACTCATGGAATGCAGAATTAGACAGTCTTGAGAAACAAGGACCTTTGGAAGCAATGCTTACTAGAATTGCTATGCTAACTACAGCTCTTACACCATATGAAAAAGTTAAGACTTTCTGGTAAATCATATTTTGCTGAGACTTCAAAAATAAAGTTGCAAGACTGAAGCAGACTTTTAATTCTGTCCTGCAGAAGACAGAGTGAGAAAGGGAGCAAACATAGCTTAACTAATCTAATGGTTTAAGAAAGTCAGACCAAAGTCAAGGGGGAAAAAATGCACATATTTGCGCACAGTGACTGTATAGAAAACATGGGTTTCTGTTTTGCACTGAAACAGTGAATTGTTTTACATTTTCTCTTGAGATAAAAGTTCCACAGGGAGTAGTGTAGAATGTAGTCTAATTTATTTTAATGATCAGAGCAGTCAATTAAGTGCTTACACTTAAAAGAGAGGGACTTTTTATGTCTGGTCATTTTCTTAATAAAGATTTCTCTAAACACTGGACGACTGCATTTGGGAAATGTGTAGTAGCCATTATTCTCTTAATGACTAGAAAATTCAATACAGGTATTATTATCATATGCCCTTAAAAATTAGACTCTTTGTTTTAGGATCTTATGTTTCTTTACAAAATCACAGTGTTTTGTCCCAGATTTTGTAAACTA
Organism: Gallinula chloropus; assembly: GCF_964237585.1. Taxonomy (NCBI): domain Eukaryota; kingdom Metazoa; phylum Chordata; class Aves; order Gruiformes; family Rallidae; genus Gallinula; species Gallinula chloropus. The sequence goes on from NC_140088.1 coordinate 60,372,815, forward strand.
GATAGCCTGAATGTGCAGTTCTTAAGTAACTGCTAGCTCTTGTCTGTTGAAACAAGAAAATCGCAGAACAGCAAAGCTAAATGCAAATGCTAGTTTTCATCCAAAATATCTGAAATTGATCCATTTTGAAAAATTCGTTTGTGTTTTAATTGAAAGATATCTTTGAGAGAGGGAATGTATTTTAAATGGTGTTCAAAACAGTGTTGAATAAAAATTAAAAAGTATAGCGTCATTTGATAAAATAATGAAAAATGGCACTGTGGAGAATTTGATGATGAATTTGTAAAACTGAGAAAGAGCTACATGTGTATATTGGGTGTTAACGAGCATATACTTAAAGATTAAGTTCATATCAATGAGGTGCTGGTACTGATATTGACAGGCAGTTGAACTATCACCTTCCCTGGCAACCGAGCGTCTAGACTCCTTACAGTGTATCTCCTGCAGGCATATGAGATGGAAGTTAAAGCAGGCGATCAAAAAACCTGTGAGCCTTCAACAGCGACAGACTTCAGCAGCATTAAACAACTTAGAGCAGCTTTCAGCTGGCAGAAATCACATCTAGCCAAAACTATTTTTAGAAATTCTAAATATTATGGATCGAGAGTTTACAATTTACAGACTCTCTTTTGGGCATTTTCAAGAATACTCAGTTGCTTTCCTGTACAGTTCTTCCATTAGCTTCTGAATCTTGTTATTGTACTGCTGTAAGAGGAACTTGTGCTTCAGTACAGTAGAGCAGATCCTTCTGCCTCATCAATCTCAGAAAACAGATGCTGACAGGTAGGGAATACGTAGGTGTTACAGAGCAGTCTTCCCCTCATCGTCTTTCCCTTGACACTTGCTCTCCCACTTTTCTTTTGGTGATGCCTTGTCATATCATGTCATATTCTTTCCCCTGTAGCTCTCAACATAAGGTGTGCACCTGTCTGATGTTCACCATGCTCTTTTTTGCCTCTTCCCATTACTGTACCCCACTATTTAGAATCAATTTTATCTATATCTTCATAATGAGAGTGAAGTTACTAGGTGGATACTTAAGGAAATACACCAGTGAATCAGACTAGAATTAGCAAGATATGTTTTGGTTCTCCTATTACCCACTTATATGTTTCCTCATAAAGCTAATCTATTTTCATCTTTCTATGTATTATGTACTGGCCAATCCTTTTGTGTGTTATGACACCAGTATAACACAACATGTTTCATCAGAAAAGTAGAAACCAAACACAGGATTTATCTAGGATGAACAGATTAATGTCAAAATACAATTTTAAATGCCAAAAATTAAAGACTAACCTGAAAATACCTATTCATGCATTTAAACTAATGATAGAAAAATATATCTTTCAATGATATGATCATTTGCAACTTGGATATCTACCTGATTCAGAGAAGAGACAGCCATTTAATATCTCTTCCCCAATTCAAGCTGGTTGGAACAGATAACTTGGGCCTGAACAATTTACAATTGTCATAGGTTACAAGGAAATGAAAGTAAAGCAATTGGAGGCAATTAACAGTAATGCTATGTGGTCTAGCTACAATTAAAAACTTGTCTCAACAGTAACACAGATGTCAATCTGTAAAACACATTCTCACCATGTTTCTCTTCTGTTTGAGTCTTAAAACCAGCCCCCCTTACAACGAAAACAGCAATGTGGGAAATTAACTGACTTCGGCTGCAGAACATAATGCTACTCATTTTCTAAGTGTTCAACAAAAGTTCCCTTGGTCACTACATCTCCTTGGCCACTACTGCAGAATACATTGTTCCAGAGGGTGCAATGCTCTGCAGGGGTGTAGTTCTGTCAAATTAGAGATGTGTATACTATCATTTGTGGGGAAGAAGAAGAAAAAATAAAGTGATCAAGTGATCGCTGATGTTAAGACTAAACCTCAACCTACATATGCAAATGCCTTGGGTCAGTATGGAAAAGGCTGAGAGATCTAAACTAGTATCGTGTCAAGTCCAAATAACTTGGTAATTTTCAGTGGACCTAAATATATAAATGTGGATTATTTCACTGAAATATACAGTATGAAAAAGCTACTTATTTCTGGAAGGTAGTGGGACAACAGTTTTAAAGAGAATTCAAATATATAAAATAATAAGATACTTAAAGGACAATTATTTTAAATGTCATTAAAACATTCTTCTTATATACACTAAGTAGTAACTGATGTAGAAGCAGTAATAATTTTAAACATAAACATGCCCATTACAAATGCACTCAGCCTCTATAAAAGAAAAATTATTCTTTGGAAAATGGATTTTACTCATTAGCGAAATTTCACTCATTAAAATTTACGCTGCAAAGCAAAGATAAATCAGCAAGTTCATTTTTCTTAATGAGACATTTAACTGGCCTAAAATATTGCAGAGCAACACTATTACATATTGCACCACCAAAATAGGAAGGAATTTAATTTTTAAAAAACATAATACAATAATTCAAGTATTATTTTTATTATTATTTTGTCATTCCTTCTATGGATCAAGTATATTAACAGTAACCTAATTCATTTTTAATTGGTCAGATTCTTGGTTTTCATACAATTTTAACTCCTTGAAGTCAATAGGATGCCCAGAGTAGTACTATGCAGAAATTAATTTTTTGCATATTTGGTCATATTTATTGTAGTTTTATTAGAGGAAACTGTAGTACTTATAATGAAAACACAGAAAGATAACCTCTTTCTTTGCTATTTTAAGTATATTCATGGAAAATTTGGGTTTTTTTAATGAAGAAGTTGACAGAATAGAAATCCATGGCAATAATTTTGTTAGGTATCATGGACATTGCTGGAAAACGTATTTCATTCCATATGCACAAAGGAAACAATAACAGCAAGCAGTTATGGTAGTGCTGATGATGTACACCCTAGGCATAAATTAGCCAAAATCTCAGTTTATGAACATTATTCTGTGGTCTCACTTCTTTAGCTTATTCTGTGCTGACAGACCAACTCGAAATGTCAAAAAATCAGTTAGAAAAGAAACACGGATAACCAGAGTACTAAAATAAGACAATATTCTTTTCCAGAAGCCAACTATTCTATCAAATGAGGTACAAAAGGGTGTATTTGAAAAGGTATGAAAGGGACTGGCTGCATTCAGAACACAAAGGGCAAGGGGAACACAATGACAGTTAAGAGGAAATAGGGAAAGGAAGGCACAAAATAGAAGAAAGATTTGTGAAAGAGAGCTTTTGTTTCACACTGGACTGAAAAATCATGACAGAAAATAGATTCTAATAATGGTAACAAATGCCTAATGGGATAATAAGAAAGCCTTGGGAAGGGCAGTACACTAAAGAGTATTTAGACAACTTAAATGTATTAAAAATAGCAGACCAAATAAATCCAGCCTATTGTACTAAAAAGGATCAGCATTAGTATTGTCTAAATGCCTAGCAGTTACATGAAGCATCAGAAAATTAAATGGTAAATAAACATATGTACTGCTGGGAAAAAAAAACATAAACAATTTAGCAATAATGGATTTGCTTCCAAAGCCTCTGAAACTGCTGCTAGAATAAACCTTTTTAAGATTAATTTAGACAAAAGTGAAAATATTAAGTGGCATTAGCTTATATAACACAGGTAATGCAAAACTACTCAATTTCTTTCTCAAGAAAAATTTTAGAAAAATGTACTTAGGAAGCCTTACAGTTTGACTTTGGCCAAGAACTCAATCTTCCCCAGAGAACTGCATGAGATCAAAATCACAATCACCTGCCATATTGATGTCACGTCATAGATTGGTTACAGGAATACCAAGGATGATCTGAACACGTAGTTGGCTAAAATACACCAAGATCATTGATTAAATGTTGGCTTTCTTGGCTTTCAGAAGTTTATGAAGTTCCTGCTACAGAGCCCACTACCAGAGATTAGCCTTTGCTAGCAGTCTGTTTATTTCTTTCCAAGCAAAAGGTATGCACACTACATTAACTAAATTCCTGTGATTCCAAGCTGAAAGTGATCACAGCTTCTCAGAAGAAAATAAAAAGATCAATGCTGAGGAGAGGGCTGGAAAGAAACAAGGAAACTTCTATAAGTAAGCATACTCCTGTCACAACCATAACTGACAGATATATGGGTCATTTAACATGTACATTTTTTATCGCTAACACGTATCCAAAAGAATTTGAATCAAAATGCTGGTTGGATCCCACCACAAAATAACACCAGATCTGACTGTCTGTTTTTATAAAATGTACAATATAGGTGTTATTTTTTCACTATATAACATACTCTTTTGAGCATTTTTTTAATCTCTACAATGACAACATTAGACTTGGAAAAGTGAAGAAGTTCTGGCACCTCAGGTGGGGTGAGGGTTGAAATTTGTGCGTTTCAGTACAAAACGAGAGTAGTTAAAATCTTCACGGAGATGCCACATATACACAAAAGTGGAAACTTTGGAAATCTCTGGTGCACATTTATTTATATACACTTGGAACAGTCTCCCCCTTGAAGACCCCAGTACTTAATTTTTGACCTATCCTGACTAAGTGCAGAATTTAGGTAATTCTTTCCAGATCTGAAACCAGTGGACTAATCTCAACAGAGGGTAAGTAAAAATCTGATGGTCACTCTGAAGGTGTGTCACAAAGGGGATAAACAATGTTTCTACCTGTCCACACCCACACTCCATCCCCTCCTCATTAGTACATAGCCTAGTGTACTAATCAAGATGAGATGATTCTGGTGTTTCATTTAGAACTTAAAATTAAATCTCAAATCTGCTTTTCCCTAGCCTTGCCCCTACCACCAAAGCAATCTACAGGTCAGGGAGTGTAAAGATGATGGGGTGCACTGGTTTCGGTCAGGATGGCGTTAACTTCTTTTGTAGCAGCAGATGGAATGCTGTGTTTGAGAGTTAAAATGAAAGCAGTGCTGATAACACCCTGATGTTTTAATTGTGGTCAAGCAGTCAAGGACTTTTTCAGCTCTTCATATTGGTCTATTAATGAGAAAGGAGAGGCGAAGCCAGGACAGGTGACCCAAACTGGCCAAAGGGGGTATTCCATGCCAATTACGTCCTGCTCAGTATAAAGGGGGGCTGATGGGAGGAGGAGCGGGTGGCTCTGGGACACGCGGTTTTTGGGGGACGGTCGGGTTCCGGGACGGCTCTGGGTGGCAGGGCTTGAGTTGTGGGTTCGGTGAGAAACTGCATTGTGTATCAACAGTTTCATATATTTTTTGCTCTAAAGTCCTGTTAGGATTGTTATATTTTATCTTTCTGTTATTCTAGTAAACTGTCCTTATCCCAACCCACGGACTTTTGGTTTCTTGGTTTTGGGGTTGTTATTGTTCCTTTTCCCTTCCCTTGCCTCACACCCTCCCCCACCTCCCTCCTTTCTCCCCCTCCTCTTTTCTTTTAAAGAGCAGGCAGCTGCATGGATCTCGGCTCTCAGCTGGGGTAAAACCACGACATGGGGCCAGATAGTAAGGACAGACACAGAAGGAAACATGATTTTGTCATTCAAGAGTTAGCACTGACTTCTGCAGAAGGGAGGAAGGAGAACCTAAAATTCAAGCTCTACGTTTTTGTAAGGTTACCTTATAATGGGTAATTAATATTCAACCGCCCATTCAGTCAGTTTCAGTGACAAAAAAATACCACCAACCACTCCAAGTATTTGTTTTTACTTTTGGAAAATGTAAATAGGATCATTAGCTTAGTATATAAAATAAACTGGGTGTGACAGGGGACAGGGGAAACCTCACTGTCCTGCTGTTTAGCAGAGTGCATAATAAACACTGAGATTCTTTTTTTTTTATGCCTCCACATAATGAGAAAAGATGAAAGATTAGAATTCTTGGAGGACTGTTTGTTGTTATTTTCCACTCTTATCTGGAAAAAGAAATTGCACACTTAGTACCCAAAGCCTAAGCAGCAGACCTTACAAAACAACTGATGTAAAGGCCACATGGCAAGCTTGTGATTGATCTTGCTTGCACTGGGAGACAGGTTCCTTGTTGCTTTCAGTTTACTGCTGAAACAATATAAACGTAACGTTCCATGTTGGTACTCACTCCACTACTGTAGTGTCATGAATATGTGTCCTGCTTTATTGCAGACTGGGATGTGAATGAAACTGATACAAATCAAATAGCAAGGGTTTTCTTATACTGAAATACGTAATTCTTATATATTAAAATGTAAATCAATACTTCAGAGGCAATAAAGTATTTTTTTTCCTGAAACGAAAATCTGTTATCTTTGGCCCTGATCCTGATGGAAATGACTAGGAGATAATCCCACAGACATCTGAGCAGCAAGTGAATTAGTGCGCAAGGGAGCACTGTACACACGTTACCCTGTGTGTAACGCTGTTACGCTGCAGATGAACTCTTGCCAATATGTTTGCTCCTTCTATTATGCTTTTAGCCTTACAGACACATACTGTTTAAAACAACACAGTGAAAATAACTTCTTGATTACTTTTTTGGGAGCGACTTTCACATGGCTTATCAAACTAGAATAAAACTCCTAGTATAAACAACTTTTATAAATGTCATTGAAATGTCTTAGATAAATACAGCGATACTGTAGACTTCAGTGATTTCAAAAGGATCCAGTCATTCCAAGGCCATCTTCTCACTACGACATGATGCATGATATTTCTGAAGCAGCAGAAAAAAAGGAAAGCATTGCCTGAGGAAGTAAAACTGAGTCACTTTTCACACAGGTATGCTATTTCATGACTGTCAGGTGGAAACTCTTCAGGATTAATGCTTTATAATTCTCATATGGCTGATGCTTTAGAACTTCAAAGTGTAGTAGAACATTTCAAATTTTCTTCAGCCCATGAGGAAAAACCTTTTCATTGAAAGTTGCTGTCAATTGGAATCTTGAATTTAATACCATACAACTGCTACACATTTTATGAAGATTAAAATTATGCACAACATGTGCAGTTGTCCTAGTAATGTGAGTTTGTTTCGGAGTAAAACACACCTTGTCTTAGTGATGAAAATTACACAGAGTTATTCCTCACATCTTTTACTATATCATTAGAAAACTTTTCTAAACTATTCTTAGTTTAAAAAAAAAAGGATTTACACTTGTATAATCATGTCTTCTTTCATCAATGAATCTTTGAATGAAAAGATAAGTAATCAGAGAATATTATGAAGACATGAAAATCAATATATGGATCCTGAGGAAGAGACTTAAGCACTTTAAATTTGAATTCAAATAGTGGCAAGTCATGAATATAGAATTTGCCTCTGTAAAAAATAATCTGTTTGCTATAAAATCATCCCTAGTTATCTAATACTTCAAGATACAGTGTATTAGCACCCTCTCTGAATCTGTGTGAAGCTGGCCCCCTTTGGCAACTAAAAGAGCTCTTTGAACCATAGAACAGATGTAATGAAAATTGGTTCCATTAAATGCAGCTGGCAAATTACAAACTGAAAAATTAATGCACCATACCAAGACTCTGGGGGCTAGAATGAATCAAGGTGTGGTTGCCAGATGCTAACAGTTCTTTTTCCTCCCCTTTTACTTCAAAATAAAAAGTACAGTAGCTTATAAATGTGCACTAAAACAGGAACTGTAACTGTAATTACAACACAAATACTAAAAGTAAGCCAACAAAACCAGGACATACAATCTTACATGGGCAAATTCATGGAAGAAAAAAATCAATTAAGGGCTAGTAAATTCAAACACACAACTTTTAGCTCATATTTTCCCCTAAACTGTAGATCTCTGGAAGCTGAGGAAAGTAGTTCTGCCCTTTTACTCTTTTTTTTAACAATCCATGGCTGAGCACAATTAGAACAAGATGCATGCCTGATAGATTCCATGAAAAGATTATCCTGTCTCTGTTCAAAACCTGAATGTGAATAAAGGAAAGAGTGAGTGTCCTCAGTTGTTGCTGGTTTTGGAAAACAGTTCAAAGAAATCCTGCTTTCAAACATAGAAAACCATGGAGGCACCCTAATCACGTTTTCCTTTGTGCGTGAATATGTTCGAGTAGACACAGGAAACATCCTGAGAACCCAGTGGTACACAGACAGCAGCAGTGGGGACTAGAGAAATAACATCATGTACATACATGTCATACACATATGGCAGTATAAAGTCTACAGAGCTGGTTCCCTCATAATCTGAAGTGTCTGTCAAACCACTAGCACTGACATTTCCTGATGTTTCTAGTCTGCTAAAGAATTATGGCTGAATTTCAAGGCTTTTTTTTGTGAAGTTAAGTTTAAATATTTTTAAATGGTACCTTACTGTAGTCAGCACATCTGGCTGTCTGCATTTGTCACATGCTGCATTGTTGCATGTACACAGTAAATAATAAAAATGCCACCAAAAATTAGGGGAAATGAAGGTTGATGAAAACAGCTAGATGACTTGCAAAATGTAGTACAGGAAAGCCTGTGGGTAACAACAGAGAGGTTAGGTGTAATCAGATTGAAACATCCCTAGGAGTGCTCACAGTTTGTGGACTTCTGCAGTCTGTTTGATTTCCCTGATTTCTCAGTGTGTTTTGCTCTTCAGTGTGCCTGAGAACAACTACTGACTCGCTACTCTGAATAAATTGGTATTTCTATTTCAATGCATTTTCACTCTATGATAAACTCTGCCATTGCTTTGTTTGCTGGTTTTTACCCTTTCGAATGTTGGCATAAAACATGCTGCATCTCATAGGATGTAGATATTGTACCTGCCGTGTTTCCTGGGAATAACCAGCTAGCCTCTGTCAAGAGCGTGGCAAAGCATCGAACTGCTTTTGCTAGTTTTATTTTTAATTCCCTTCCTTGACATTCCTAACATTTATGGTTGTTATAACTCTGATTTTATTATTTGTAATTCACATTTTTTAGGCTGCCTCATGTCCTTCGTCCAGAGGTCCCAAAACCTTTCAAACACCACTATACATCTGCTGTTGCCAACAGCCATCTGCCCAAATGTTTGAATTCACTGCCTCACTAAATGGTGAAACTAGTGTCTTTAAATGATGGATTCTTGGGATATACTTCAATGCCTTATATTATCCTAACTATTTTCCCCCTGAAGTCATCATAGCCAGATTCAGACATAATGAAATACAAGTACTAATTACAGTTAGAGACTTCAACAGGCGCATTTGCTGAGAATGAAAGAAATACATGACTCACTAGACGGAGTCACTTAGAAGCTACACAGTCAGTCAGTGTGGAGTTTGACCTGTCATTAAGCCTAATAGTTACATAAAGTACAAGAATTGAAACTAGTTTGGTGAACTTTTATATCTTCAAAACCAGATCACTACTTTCGGAATGAATTAGAAGTGAACATGTGCTTAAATGAGGTTAAAAAGAAATGAGCAAAGTGAATTCAAGCTGATTGTAATCCTGAAGGGTTCCTAGAGTAGTTATATTCCAAGAAATAAAGTCCTCACCTCTCAAATCTGTAAGCTGAGATAGAAACTGTGTGTTAACACTAAATTCCCAGGAAATGAATCAGGAAAGCCTATAAAGGAAGTTTCTCCCTGGACACGAGCACAGAGGTCTCTCAAATTTAGTCTTCATGAAACTAGATTCATTGTCATTGTTCACACACATTTTAACTGTATTATCCATTTGGATCACTGAAAATTATTACCTGCTTTGACTAAAAATTAATTTGAAGATGAAATACTTCTCCGGGTATGACAAACCTAAATTTCAAAGTTGCAACACTGCTTAACAACCCAAACATTTATCCCAAGCTATTCAGAGGACGCAGAAACAGCATAAAGTGGTTTGTGATACATGGTCAAGGCAGGGTAAACACATAATGTAACTCAAAATACTAAGTAAAGAGTGTTGACAGAAGAGTATTCACTCATATATATGAATTAAATGGCGGTAAAGGTGGGTACTCTGATAGAAGGTGCCCTTACTGCTTTATCCTATCACACTCATAGAAACACAGAATGGTTGAGCCTGAAAAGGCATCTCTGGAGGTCTTCTTGTCCAACCACCCTGGCTTGAGCAGGGTTGGTCATGGAGTGAAAGCAGGACAAGACAGCCAAGTACACATGGACACCCTAAAGATCACTGAAATAAACTGTGATTTGAGAAGGGGGATGTGTGATACAGAATGTGGTTTATAAATAGCATTGAAATACTGTTTTAGTAAGGAAGGTGAAAAGAACAGCTTCCCTTATATGACAATCTGGGTTATATTAAGTGCTGGAAGCCAAACTGCATTCTCTGCCTGTTACTCGGTCTGAATGGGGTTGGTAACAGGGAATATGTAGTAAATGAAATTTCCTGAAAGTGCTCCCTGGAGTTTCCTATTTGGAAAAGGTAAGGAAATTAAAATTTACTTAATTAAAAGGGAATGAGTGTTCAATAATGCCCAAGAAAAAGCCGCAGCCTTTGTTGGAAAGCATAAGCTCACTCTCTATTTGCAGTGTAACAGTGCTAACTTTTCACACTTCTACAGCAAATGCAGCACAACAATTTCCAATCATACTGCATATTAAAAAAAGTTATGAATCTAAAGGAAAAAAAATCGATGAATCTAAAGAAAGCTATGAATCCAATCTGATCAAATTTAGGAGGAAAAAACTCCCACAAGCAGGTGCTTTTTGCTACCAGAGAAGGCAGCAAGATGAAAGCAACTCTGCAGACAGCAAGGTCAGTGAAGAATTGGGGGAAGAGGTGCTCCAGGTGCCAGAGAGAAGCCCATGGAGAAGACCATATTGCAGCAGGTTGTCACCCTACAACCTATAGATGATGACAGGGAGCAGAGATCCCAACTGTAGCCTGTGGATGACCCCACGCTGGAGCAGGTGGAGACACATGATGGAGACTGTGACCAGGTGGGAAGCCCACACTAGACCAAGCCCCTGGGAGGACCTGCAGCCCATGCAGAGAGAAGCCTATGCTGGAGCAGGTTTACTGGTGGGACTTGTGACCCTGTGGAGGACTGTGCTGGAGCAGCCTGATCCTGAAGGTCTGTACCGCATAAAAGCCATGCTGGGGCAGTTCGTGAAAAACTGAAGCCCCCCATGGGAAGGACTCACATTTGAGAAATTCATGGAGGACTGTCTCCTTGAGAAGGAGTCCATGCTGTAACAGGGGAACAGTATGAGGAGTCCTTCCCTTGAGGAGGAAGGATTGTCCGAGACAACTTGTGATGAACTCAACACAACCCCCATTCCCTGCCCCCCTCTGCTCCTTGGGGTGAGAAGGTAGAGAATTCAGGAACAGAATTGAGCCAAAGAAGGGAGGGGTGGGGAGAGGTATTTTAGGATTTGGGTTTATTTCTCATTATCCTACTCTCTTTTCATTGGGTAATAAATCAGATGCATTTTATTCCATGTTGAGTCTATTTTGCCTGTGTCAGTAAATGCTGAATGATCTCTCTCTGTCCTTATCTTGACCTGTAACCCTTTCATTATATATTTGCTCCCACGTCCAGCTGACGAGGGGAGCGATAGAGCAGCTTTGGTGGGCACCTGATCTCCAGCCAGGGTCAAGCCACCAGATTCCTTTTTGGTACCCAATGCCAGGCTTAAGGAATTTGTGATAAGGACAGTAACTGGAAAAGGTAACAGACAAAAAGAGTGAACATAGCCAGGGAGTGGAATAATTCTGTTGGAATGTGGATTCGAATAATTCTTAAATATGTGATTCACAGAGACAAGGGGTGGGATGTTTGTGTGGCAAGGTTTTGGTAGTTGTGGGGGTCTGTAGGGGAGGCTTCTGATGGAAAGAAATAACTCAGTTCAGTTCTCTCAACCTCTGTCACTTACTGCAAAAACCTATGAAATTTCCACATACTGGCACTGATGTTTCTAGAGACTGTACTGATTCCTTCCTTTAGAAATGCTCAAAATTAACTTCACTAGTGACATTTAAAGGAATGCATACATGTTTCAGTTTTTACCCAACACCGTAAATTAATGTATGGCTCCCCCAATCCTCATACATTTAAAAATGTTTTCCTGACAAGTAACTAACTTTTTAACTCACCAAAAGTATTAGAATCAAAGCCGATTAGTATGCTTAGAAAAATCCATCCTGTGGCAGATCCTGCTCTCTAAGTGAGAATAGCATGGACAGCAGATTCAAAGATTCTTGTATAAAACACGCATATGATTAAAATGTTTTCTGCAAGAAGACAAATTTATACTAACCAGTGAGCTTATTTATGTTTTGACTAGATGGCAATTAAAAGTTATGTACCAGCAGGCACAAGAATGTAAGACAGCATGTTAGAAACCACGCACAATTACTCCAGAAAACTGTAGATAGCAGGGACAGAAAAACAAAACAAAAGAAAACAAGGTAAGAAAATAACCACTGCTCTTAGCAAACACAAATTTATTCTTTGGTTTGTAAACACATCATCCCTTTTCATCTGTTTGAGCCTCTAATTTGTTTGGAGCAAGAATGGTGTAGTAATACTGATACAATTTTCTAAGAATATGGGATAGCAAAAGAGATCATACTAGATGCTTGCTGGTGGTTGTATATATGGTCTATAAATCAGCAGCTCCTCAAGAAACAAGAACGTAGTAAGTACTGAATTCTTAAGTACACATGCTGTCACTAAATCTGCACAGTTGTTTGGCATTCTCTGAACAGAACTACTAGGCCTACTGACAACTGCTCTTTTGTGGAATTAATGATCCTGTAATAAAAACTTATAGAACTAGAGATTATTTACAGGAAGTGCAAGAAAATATGCTGAATTTTTAGAAGTTCCTCTCCAAAAAAGTCCAACTTCATTTTCTTTCTTCCTACCAAATCCAATCAACCTCATATCTCCCCTCTTCATTTTCATGTAATCCTCTGAACTTTAATGCTGGGAAATAAACTAGAGAGGAAGAATGTTAAAGTGATAATAGCAGTATTGTTAAATAAGTAGCGACTAGGTATAATATAAGGCAATAAGGTCATTACTGACATTTCTCAAAGGATTTGCATTAACAAAATTAATTACAAAATCCTTGAAAAAAACCAACCAAACAAAATTCATGCGTTATACATTGCAATGATTCACACTGGATCATCTTTCTCTTCGTTCTATGACATCTCTGTGCCCTGAACTATGAGAACTAGGGATTACTACGGAGCTCAAGCAGAAGATGGGGACCAATCTGGTTGGTTGTTGCAATTTCCAGAAACAAAACTGAAGTCTATTCCCTGAGTTTGAGATTTTTTTCTCTCAGTCTATGGATCAACATGTACAGCTGCCTTATATGGTCTAAGCAGAAAAAAGGCAGTTCTAATGGGAATCTCTGTATTGCAGTGGCTCATGTGCCTTCTTTGTAGCCAATACTTTGTATTTATGCTAATTCAAATTCTGAGTAAAAGTTCTTGTGTATCTGTAGAAGGCTGGACAGATTCACATCTACCAGTTTTATTTTGCACCGCTCCATTTCCCTTCTTGCATTCCAAAAACTGGTTTGAGAAACAGAATTTTTCTAGTAAGGTTAAAGAGGTCAAATGATATAAATAAAAAATAAGTGATGAATGGGTTACTATGATGTTTCTTTACATCAGATGCTACATTTGTGCTAAATCGGAGCAGATTACAGAAAATTATGTTAGCACATCAATTCCAGTTGCCACCTTGCTTCAGACAGTGACGTCTAACTGGTATCTCCTAGAAGACAGAAAAATCCACCACGTACCATGAGAGTGGGACGTAATTCTTACCAGTCTCTAGTAGCAATTATTCTATATCCTGAAGAAATATGATCAATATATCCCCCATAACTTAGGCATAAACAATCTCCCATCTTAAACAAATCTAAAGACTTTATATTCCTGCTAAACTAGTCCAACTTCATGAAGAGGGATGAAGCCTATTACTCCATGTTTAGCACTAAAATGTTCCTCAGATATTTAATTTATCAGTGTTATCTTCTTTTATCTATTACAGGTCATTTACACAAATTATTCAAAGTACTCAAATTTTAATGAGGTGTCCATTAATTCTACACTCTCTGTAATTGTTCTGATATTGGTAAAGAGCAATACGTTTTTTCTGATCATATAATTTTGGGGGAAAAGTCACTAGAAAACACATTTCAGAATTTTGATCAATAACAGTAAGAGCAAATGCAAATAAATCTATTTTTAAGTCTTTTTTTGTAGTGGAAACCCATCTACTTTTTTCAACGGGTTTTACTGACAAAACTGAAAAAAAAAGACAACAAACATAAACTGGTTTTGGTGCCTTAACCCAAAATAAGTTTTAAAAAACATGGATCCTGTTATCAGTCTCTAATTTTTGTTTTGCTCAGTTTTATCTCTAGCACCTTTTCACTTATTTTTGATAATAATTCTATGCTGTTGTTGCCATCTAACCCCAGCTGGTAACTAAGCACCAACGGGATGGGGAGGAAAATGGAAAAAAAAAACTTCATGGGTTGAAGGAAAGACAGTTTAACAGGATAACAAAGGAAAATAACAACAACAATAATAAAACCAAGTGATGCATGAATGCACTTGCTCACCACATACAGAAGGAAAAAAACCTAAACCATGCCCAGTCTGTTTCTGAGTAGCAATTTCACCTCTTGTCTGGCTTCCAGAGTTATACCTGCATTGTGACACTATATGGTGGGGAATACACCTCTGGCCAGCATGGGCCAGCTGTCCTGGCTGTGCTGTCCCAGCTGCTTCTGCATCTGGCATGGTTTGTGGAGCCGAAAAGCCCTTGACTTTGTGCAGGCACTGCCACTCCCTAGCACACTGATGTTTTACTTGCTGCTATCAACATTATTCTCATAATGAATCCAAAACACAGCACTATATTGGCTATGAGAAAGAAAATTATCTCAGCCAAACCCAGGACAGTTAACATGGCACACCAATTTCCTAATACGTATTTGCACAGTAAATGCAAGTATAAAATCTATTGATAATCTGTTCATATGCACAGCTACCTTCCACCTGTTGTGCCAAACTTCTTGCAATGTGAAAATTTTATTATAATCCCTTCTTCCTACTACTGAAAAATACCTAATCTACATAGCTTTAGTTATTTAAAAACTCAAGGAAAGCTCAAAAAATGTTGAAGTCAGTCAATATCAAAGGTATTTATAAAGAAACACTTATCTAAATACCCAAACGGACCATTTTACAGGTTTGTGTGTAGTTCTATATATGTTACAGCAGCACCCTAACAGTTAGTTTGTCTATGTCAGGTTAAGCATAAAAATAAGTATGTGCATATATACAAAAAAAACCCAAAATTCTTCTATCAATGTGCAGTGCATGTGATGTAGATACTGTTTGCACTGTAATTAACATGAAAAAGATACCTCGCTGCAAGAGCCAGGATCCAAGCAAACAGACGTTTCTTATTTTTTTAAGGAATAAAGACATAGCTTACTTAAAATAAATAATCAAATATTGGTTCAGAGGAACTCTTTCCACAGAAACAAAAGGTGCTTTTCAAAGCTTTCTCTTCTTTTTCTTGATTTTAAAAAAATGTGATACATTAACACACATGAAAGCTACTGTGGAAAAGACAAGCTTTTCAAAATGCATATGGAATAACAGAGGACAAGGTGGACAGATAATGACCACAGGAAATGCTCTTGAATCAAATGATGGAAAATTAAAGTAGAGAGATTTAGATTTAAGGGGAAATATTTTCCTCTGTGCTGCAGTACAGTATCAGAAAAGAGAACAGGAAATTCACGAGTGCAGACAGGGGAAAAAACACCTCACATTAGACACTGCATTTCTACCTTCCCCATTTGTAAAGGCATATTTTGTCTTTAATTGATGCTTACAGAATGAGATTTATTATGAATCTAGAATGAAGACTACATATTTAGGAGGCTCTAGAGGGACAGGCTGCCTTAAGCTGAGGAGGAGGGGGAGGAATTCAGACACTCAGATGAAATATTGATCACCAAATCTTAAGGAGAAGGGTGTAAATGAGTAAAAATAACCACATTCACTTCCATACAATTGGTGCTGGGTATCAAAATATGGACAATGAGAAGGAATGTTTTCATTAGGGGAATAAATAAGACTGGCATTGGAACAGCAGAAAAGGCTGTTATCTTTAGCCCTTTTTGCCCTCATCTTCCCTTTCAGCAGTGTGGTGGAAAACAAGTAGAGGCAGAGAAGATAGAAGAAACATCTTAGGCAAAGAATTCAAGCTAAAGTTAATAGGGTATTTTGAGTTAATAAAGGGTAAGAAACAATATTTACTTTTAAGCACACTCTAAGGAATTAGTTCAATTTTGTCTTTTGGTGTTTCTCACCTAACGGACTACAGAACAGTAGCAGTCTTAGTAAACGTCTGAATCCAAACCAGACTTCTTCAGTGGCATTCAGAAGTAACCCGAGCAGCTTCATGTGCTTCAAGAGTTAAGAATATGAGGATGTGAACCAGATTTTTCCAGCAACCCATTGAAGAAATGGCAAATCCCTTTGCAGAAGGTACATACCTAAATGTCTAAGGTTCAAATGACATGCCTACAGTTATTAAGGAAATGAGGTATTCAAGTATAGAAAAAGTCAAACAGATACAGTCAACGTTCTTCTGTCAGGGTCTTAACTGAATATTAAAATGCAACAGTTTAACTAATAAGATAAAACATTCCTAGAAAATATATATTTTAACCTAAATTTCGTAACTTGGAACCCAATCAAAATAGATAATTTAAAAACATTTTATAACTGCCGCCTTATTACACCTTACTCCTGGGGAAAAAAAATATCATGAAACAAAACAGAACTTTAGGAATCAAAGCAGGAAAAAAACTACCTCAAAAAAAGTGACAGGGAGCAACTGCAGCCCAATGCTAGTGTCATATTTATGGTCCCAAAAGGCACACAATGTTTACTTGGTTGGTCTAATAGACAGAATCACTAACTGTGCACACGTGCACAATGGGAGAGGGAGGAAGTCACTCACACAGAACAGAACAATCCGCTGGGATACGAGGTCACATCCAGTAGTGTAACAAAAGAAATCGTTTCTATCAGGTTGTTTGAAGTGCAATGGCTTGTGTCCTAGTGAAGCCCAGTCAGCTCCATGACAATGGCCACGACACTAATTCAATAAAAAGTCGTAAAAAACTTGATTTCCAAGTTGTTGGGTTTTTTTTCCCTAGCGTCTCCTACTAGTTAGTGATTCTTCTTTACTGCTGAACAAGCATGGTATTGAAACAAAACCAACTAATAGAAATACCCCTCACTGCTGCCCTTGATTTTTGTATACATGAACACAGAACTGTAACTGGAAGAGCTGTAGGAGACTATGATATTTATTGATTTTCCATATTCTTAAATACTGTCCTTTCATGTTTTCCTGCAGTGCTTTACAAAGTATATAATGCTATTGCATTAATACTTACATATTTATTTTCCATGTAGTCACAGACAGACAAAACGCAAGACAAAAAGTAAAACCTTGATACAAAATACGATTACAGTCTTGCAAGGTAAAAGCAAGAATACAATAAAAACACCTACCACAAATATATGTAGGGTGTAACATTTTGGCACAGGATATGTCTGTGAAAGTTTCTCTCAGATTAACTCAGAGCATTTCTATTAACAATGGACTGATTTTTATTTTTTTTAATATTCTGAGACTGTTTGTGTAGATGACTATAGAAAAAGTCTATAGACAAAGTATAGAAATTAACAACTCCTAGTTTACAGAGCACCTTTTTTTTTCTTCTTCTCTTGGTTTGAAAATATGCACTGCCACATTGCTGCATACAAACCTAAACATTCTCCTGAGTATCGTTTATATGTATACATATGTGTATGCATATATGTATTGATGTATGTGCACACACAGGGTGATGTATGACAACCTATGAGACAATGAAAGGAGATGCACATGTTGAAAGTGGTAGATATGATGGTAAAAGCGAGAATTCTGCTGATTGTTTATGGTCCTTTAACAGAGACAGAATGAGACACACAAAGCGTTGTGCTGGTAGATAGTTTAGTGGATGCCGGAACAACAGGAAGACATAAAAAACAATAGGAGAACAGCACAGCCTAAACAAACTCACACCAAAAAAGGAGCAAAAATAAATTAAATATATAAATTTTTAATTTAAGTCACAGAATACTTCAGTCCAATATAAATGGACAGGGAAAAAAAAGGAAGATCTAATCCTGTTAAACTGACTTTAAATAAGATGTTGAAAATTCTTGGTAAAGGAGGAATAAATGAACAATCATTAGCCCATTTCACTCTTATTGCAAGTTAATGTAACCCAGGAAACAGTATTTCTCATAGTGAGAGTTGGGTTTTTTTTTTAATGGAAAGAATACTGCTGCTCTGTGCGCTTGGGCTATCAAATAATGTTTGTGTTATTGCTAGTGGTCTCTGGATTTCTCCCCTCTCCTGATGCATATGTGATACAAGCGGAATAGAAGAATGCTAATGCTATAATGAAACTGGGTGGTCCTTTGCATTTGGAAGAAGTCTTGGAAATATTGACTCACCAGATCGATTTAGCAGCTTAGTCCCACTTCTTGTTCTTTTTAGTTGCCTATGTGTTTGGGAGATACAGATAGTTTCTGACTGCCAGAGCACAAGCTATGAGAGACCTGTTATGACAAAGAAGGGCCTCAGGATTTATTCAAACATTATAGAAGAGCAGGCACAATTGATACAATAATATTATGAAAGTAGCGGCATATAAATTTGTGAAGGTGTTATCTCTTCTGTAGACACTACGGGGCATATCAACTAATGGCAATTCCAGAATTGGTATTTTGGATGCAGACTTTGAGTTCCAAATGCTGAAAGGCCCTAGCACTCCATTCCACTTCAACAGATCTCTTTTCTACATAACTAGAACTGCTATTTTTCACACAGACACTTTCTTGAATGAAAGAACACAATTCTCCATGACTTTTAAAAGTGATTCTTGTTTTACTATATGGACTTTCTAGGTATCAAAAGGCTTTGCATGGAAACAGTGCCACTTAATATCTTGATAAATAGCTATGAATATCTCTGGTGGAGATCAGATAAATCTTGACAGAAGGGTCTTTCTATAGGTATGAACATCTCTTCAGTTCCCTTTTATCTGGGGAGAATAAGCCTACTCTTTAGGGAAAACCAAATTTTCATGTATGTCAGAACACCTCTGACATCATGATCTCTCTGATCATACACCTGAAGTTTAGGACTAGACCACACACAGGGTGGTGAAGCTGTTTTAAATTCAACTTTCAAAATAGTTACAAGAATTGTGTTGTCATATCAGTGGAAAAAAACCAGACAGGTATTTAAGATAGGGTAAACTGCAGGATACAGCTTGCGTGGTAACCAGCAACGTTTGGCTTTAATGAGATGAAAGATTTGAAAGGGTTATTTGCAAACTGTCTAATAATAAGTAATTTTAGATGTCTCAAGGCCAGTCATAGGGAGAATGCAGTCGTTTATAGTTTTATAATCTTTGTGACATGGTGCCCTCCAGCAAGCACAGAATGGGTCCTATTTCAGTTGTTTTAAAAGGCCTGAATGTATCAGAATAAAGTTGGTCTCAGCATGTTAAAACAGCATGAAATACATTCCCTTGCAAATTGTTTACAGAAAAAATGTGTTTATGGAAATGTATCACTGATTAAAATTACTAAAGGTAAAAGACTCTGTCTGAGTCTTTTAATTGTATTTCTTCCTAGAGTGTGGCTAGTAAGGATTCTACTCTAAGCTCCCACTATGAAAAATAATAATAGCTTTTTTCTTTGAACTTCTATTTTCCCTAACTATTTTGAAAATTCTAGTTTTTTAAAAAACTCATGGCTTGATGAACCAAATCAAGCTCTACTCCTGGAATTTTGATCCTGTGAACAGGCACAGATCTTTTGTACTCCTAAAACAGAGCCTGACAGAATTTTATGGTAAAAACACCTTAATCAAGAAGATGTTTTGATAGTGAAGGTGATTGTTTATGCTTCCTAACTATTGAGACTGAACATGGAAACCTGAGTAGTGTAAAACAATAGAACAACAGATCAGGATCTAAGGAAAAGTGGTAGGGAAAATAGAGACCTTAAACACATTCGTATTCTAGTTAGTCAAAAACCTGTTAATTACTGTGAAAAAACTTCTTTCTTTGAAACAAGAATTTTTCACAGTAAGTGAAATAACTTCCTTAATTTGTAAATTTCTTCTTTTCCTAATTAAAGTGGTCATAAGTAACAACTAGATAATTAACTTAGTCTAACACAATTAGTCAGAAGTTCAAATGTTCAGATTGGAATGATGTGACTGGAGCCATTACCTTTCCGTTAAGCAAGAGACAGCACAATTCTAGACTACATCTAAGAGAACTGACCTATAGTGTTACACATTGTATGTGTTTTCATTTTTTAATCTACTGTGTGATCAAATCCTTAGCATTTGTTCTGAGTACTCTTCAGAGGGTGGCTGGAAAAAGCCAATGTAAGTAAAGAGGATCTGTGTTCTGTGTCATAATGCAGTAACATTCCAAGTTCTTGTATGGTTACAATCATTCTACAATTTAGCCATACCACAGAAGAAATGTGTAAAATATCTGAGAGAAAGAAGAGTAAAACCATTAAGAAAGGACTCATATTGAATGGACTGAACTATGATTTTTTTCTCAGTTAAAACTTTTAGCTTTCATATTTTCAAATGAAAAATCTGATTTCCTTAAACATTTTTTGCCTGTTTTGGATTTCATTTAAATATTAAAACTTTAAAAATACCAATTTCAAATTCAGTTTTCAGTTTGGAGGGGAAAAACAACAAATGTAACAATCAGTTATTTCCACAATTGTAAGCACAGACTGCTTTTAAGAGCTGTTGGCTTTCATCACACCTTTTCTTAACTGTCTGAATCTTCTGTGGAGAACAGGATGGGGTGCAGGGAGGTTGTGAGATATGATTTTTTAAAGGGAGTAAGAGTCATGCTCTTATGTAAAAAAAAAATAAAAATTGATAATGCTGCCAGTCAGAATTCCTTCAAGTCTTACAGACATACAGACAAAATGTTCCATCTGAGTTTGGAGGAGCAGCATTGTTGCACACCAAAGCTAATTTATATATCTTGCATTCTCAGTACTAAGACATTTACAAGTAAACTACTAAATATAGAAGATTACAAGTTCGCTGAATCAGAAGAACCTCAGCTTTTGGTATGATTAAGTTTTAATTGTATTTTTCCTCAGGGATCACTAGTAGCTAATAAGCTAATGAAAATAGGACTTTAAATAGCAGTAGTAGTAAAAGTCACCCCATGCACCGTATTTTGATATGCTTGGCTGCTCAAGGCATCCTATTGCCTGCAGTTTCAAGAGTTCAGTTTCCATCAATGAAGAATCTATAAAAAACCCTGAAGAATTAATCCTTATTTTTGAAATGACAGCTGCTTCTGTACACCATGTAAAAAGCGTTTTGTGAATCTCACAGGTGTTGCTACCATATCTTACTTTTAGTGTGGTTTGTATGTTAGAAACACTTTGTGAGTCAATAATTCTGAATCACACTTCTTATATTTAATGATATGCATCTCACTGTCTGATAACACTGATTGCACTGATAGCAGTGAATAGGGATTGCATCTATAGGCATCTAGAGTAACTTCTAACCTTATAAAAATATTTTGCTTAGTTTTTTGAGACTAGTGATTTTTCCTGCTAACTAGTACAAATTTGTTTTCTCAGCTAGATCAAGGAACTCTTGACTGTAGAATGTGCTGCTTTCAGAAAAGAGAGCAAGGGGAACTCATACAGGTACAACACATCTACAAAGTATGTGTCAGACCAAAGACAGAGGCATCTTTCTGCAGGAAAAAATGGTGGAAAGTAACTAAAACCACACCTTTGCTATTAATCCCATGAATCAAGTGACGTTAACTTCTTTCTCCCAGGGTTTTTTTTTGTGGATTTTTTTTTTTCTTTCTCTGGATGCTTCTAAATGGAGTGGCTTTAAAACCTAACAGCTAACATAGAGGGAGCCTATACTGTCCTGGTTAATGGTGAAATTAACTCTATCCTAGCCAAAACCAGGACAAATGGTTAATGAAATTATAAGCTGCCATTAAAATTGACTTGAGAGTCTTCATTTATTTTCTACATAGCTGAACCAATGTCTCATTTGCAACTTTGAAGTCCTCATTCATTTATAACGTTCAATTTGGATGGTCACATAAAAATGTAACTGCATAATTTGAGCCTTTCTGTAACTACATTTCTGCATTTGAAAATAGACAGAAATATTGCACACACAAACATGTAGAAAGAATAAACTGTTTTGCAATAAAATATATTTTCATAGATATTAATGGTTAAGTACATTGAGAAACATGGCATTAATAAATGAAATACATCTTCAAAATCATCAAAGAGCTGAATAACAAGATTATGATTACTATAATTTATTAATTAATGTCGATAGACTTCTTTAGCCCCATAACAATTCAGCTGGTTCTATCAGAAAATTGATACTGGCATGTGACAACCAAGATGCAGAGGAATGACTTAGGGAACATCAAGGCTAAGAATTTATTAAAGAGAGAAAAAGAAAGCACTAATATATTGAACTTCAGAACAAATGAAATCCCTTGGACTTGCAGGGCCCCGAGACACTGTAACAGGTGCAACAATTATGTATGGCACAACTTTAGGGACAGACTAGCCAATCATCTGGGAGCTCTGCAGTTTTGATGAGAGAATGAACTGTTAATTAACAAATATTAAGATCCCAACTTGTCAAGTAAAATTAAACTCGAGGGGTGAAGCACGGCTGCCCGTGAGAAGCTAAGCTATCAAAACTAAACCAGGTCAGAAGTAGTGAATGCCTTTTGGAAACAGGAAAAGGAATATTTCTGCTGTTCAATTTCTGGTGGTTAAAAATACCACACGAGAACTCAGTTAATCTTTTCTCTGACATCTCTGAGATATAGAAGGCTACCGAATACACTATTTTATAAAAATCCAGGTACCCACATTACCTCAGAGTTTCCTTAGGAAGTTTAGTTCTTTCCCTTCTACCAAAACACTGCTGCATTTGACATACTAGGGATTTCTTTGTAACAGAGAAAGGATTTGAAGGACAATCTTACTGCTTAGGAAATTTACCCTTTCTGAAGATGAGTACCTCTCAGCTTTGAACTATACAACCTCTGTATCACAACTGCTGCCCCACACAAATGCCATGAAAACATATTTTCCTTCGTGTGAAGATAGGATAGATGGTTTCACAGAGGTACCACAATTTCCCTGCACAGGGGGCAGGTAGTTCCGTCACTGTGCAGATATCAGTATGTGAAGATGCACACGATATACGTACAACAGCACAAAGATGCATACTCCTGTATGAAGCCCCTGAACCATATGAGGCTAAAGTAAAACTCTGTAACTGAGAAAGTAAAGTTGATCATATGGTTTCCACATACACGCAAGAATACTAAACTTCAAAAACAAGTATGTTTTCTGCTTTCATTTCTAGATTCAGGAATTCAACATTTTAATTATTCACCTGAAATAAACTCCTGGTATCTGAAAAGTCTAAGAGTTTTACAAGTGTCCCCAGTGAGACTTTTTTTAAATGAATATTGCAATCAAATTAACATTCCAGCAGACATTTTCTTCTATTTGATCTAGTTCGGATTTTCTATTGGTTACTACTTAAGGAGGTTTTCCAATAGCTCAAGCTGGGTATCAGAGGATACCCTGTTTTGATTTTTAAAAGGCAATATGCATGAAGTAGATTTGTAAAAAACAGGACTTCTGTTAAAACACAGCCACAATAGCCAGCTATTGTGTTTTGATGGTTTTTTTTGTTTTTTTTTTTTTGAGGAAAAAGCTTCAGCACTGGTCACCCAGTCAGCTGGAACACAGGATGATTTTTATGTGCTTCCATAATGAATTGAATAGCATGTGATCTGCTTCTCTGAAGTGTTTCAAACAAAATAATTCAGAAAACTGGAAATGTGCAGAATTGTGGAAAAAAATATTTGAACATATGACTTTTTTCTCCTTTTGCCTTTTTTAAATCAGTAAGCTGGTAAATTCAATTTAGTATTTCCAAAATCATCATAAACGTAAAGCACTGCATCTGACAAAGTAAGTGTGGATGTTGATTGTTTAAAGTGTTCCTTCTCAGTCCAAATATTATATTGGATTCTTTTGTGGGCACTTCTCAATACATTAAGATTATGTAATGGTGGATAACTATTCTGTCTTATGTTGCATTTGGATTTGATGAATAAAATTAAATGCTTTTCTGACTAGGCACCTGGCTGGCTTGGTGATATTCAGCAATCCAACAACAAAGGTAATCCTTGCTACTTGCAAGAAAGAATGAAATTAACAGAAAAAACAACCTATATAAAAATTTGACACTCAGACTTGTCTCTGAAATGTATGACATCAAATTATCAAGCAAAAAGGAACTGTCTTTAAAAAGGTGAAAGAACATTAAATAGGTCTTAATGCAAATCGACAGTGGAAAAACACACCCACTTGAAGGTTACACAGAAAATTCATGGGAATGCTGAGATCACATCTGGCAAGCAAAAAGCCAGGCACACATACACTCAATTTCTGCTATTAAAAGCTAAACTCTGTCGCATCACAATTGACATACTTTTTAAATCACTTCAACTGTAGGAAAGGCTAGAAAACTGACATTCCATTACTTCACAAACTATGTCTGATATAAAAAGCTACAAAGGAGCTTCCCCATAATGCACTGCAAATTGTGTCACCAATACTCATCTGGAGGCAAAGCTTCTCTCTAATTTAGAGTGCCAAATCAGACCTTCCGCTGCCTCAGATGTAGGTGTCTCTGCAGTAGGGAAGCACAAGCGTGCCAAACTCTGTTGAATTAAATGTGATTATTTGGCTGCATCCCTTGCTACTCACTAAGGTAGAAATGTACATAGTAAAATCATTGTTTTTTCTGGTTTTTGTGTCCTGTGTACCATACCACCCACGAGATCACAAAATTCTTAAATTGACGCTTCACCTGTGTGACTGGGGGGAACTATTACCAAATGACTTACTGAGTTGCAGAAACCTTCCTATTGAAATGACAAGAAACCTTTAGTCTTGCTTTCTTGTCAAGAAAAGCCTAAAACACTTCTTTATCCAAATCACATCAGACCAGGGCTTTAGGTTTTAGTCAGACATAAGGATTGCCAACCTGTTGAAAATTCTCTTTGATTTCAACTTGACTGTCTCAAAATGATCCCATGTTGCCTTTTATCTGAATGTTTATGTCTGAAAGCAGCAACAGCAAAAAGTCTACTATATTCTTTGAAGGAAGTATCTTTAATCAAAATAGCAACAGAAGAATACATATGAGTACATTTTGGTTCACCTTCACTCTTTCAGAGGCTACCTACGCAGCTCAGTCTTCGGAACATGTTTCGACTGTACGTTTATACATGCTCTGTATTTAAAGACAGCAAATTTAAACCCCACTAGTTCTTGTGAAATTTAAAAACATAGAGCATGTTGATAAAAAAAAAATCACTTATTTCTGTTTCTGTGAGTGTCCTCAAAGAAAGAACTTAAGGTAAACAGTATGAAAAACATGAGGGGGCACAAAAGGGTAGTGAGAGAGACAGAAAAGAGGACAACATGCTGAAGCCTTAATCAGTTACCAGAAGCTATTGAAGAAAAACCTTATCGCAACCCCTCCTTCCAAAACCCAAAAATTGACAGAATATGTAGAATAAAGTAATAATTATTACAAATCAACAGAGAAAATATAAGATAAAAAAATTAGCTCTTCATATTGTCCTGAGCAGTGTCTGACACTGCAGATTTTGATGTGTGTCATTGAAAAGTTGAACTCTCCTTCATTGTCCTGTTTTCTTTGTGCCTCAAACAAGATTCAGTGTGAAATATAAGGGGATAGACCTGTTCTAGTGAAAAAAAAAATATGCACATGCAATCTGTCTATTCACTGAAAACTTAGTGATAGATATTTCCTGCTGCTGAGGAAGATGTCATCAATTCATAGGGGAAAAATTATACAGCAGCTTTTTCATTTGCACTAGATGAACACTGTCAGAAACTGAGCACAGAACAGATGAGTTTCTGGGTACCACTGAAGCGAGTATGCTACAATATATGTAATGTAATAGTGGTAGTTCCTGGCCCTCTAGCTCAAAGTGGATTATATATATATATACAGGTAAAATAAATATCTATATGATGAGAACACGGTCATCTTAAAATCACACATTGACTATCTGGACTGAAAGTTTTACTTAGAAGTAAATGTAAACTCACACAAGCAAACCTCATTTGCTTATGGCTTTGTTCCTTCTCTTGCTGACCCTTCCTCTCTGTGCCTCACAGGCAGCACAGTATTTCACAAACCCACTCATTTGACCTCGGCCACCCTCTTCCTTCATAAAGTTTTCATTTCTGCAGTGGTGCAGCCACTTTCACAGCATATTTGTTTACCAGGTGACTTCTAGTAACAAAGTGCAATCTGTTCTCTGGCATGTTAATAATAAAGCCAGGGAGCGCTGCCGCTACACGTACAGGAATGTCGTGTCAGCTGATACATGGGCAATTATGAGTCCGTACAGGGAAAAGCCATTTATTAGTTTACCCATTCAGTTGTATGACAGTAGGAATGAAGAGCATTATGTAAATTATTTCCTATTCCTGTGAAAACAAGCATGTAAGGATTTGGTGCAAGCACTTGCATTCTTCCTACAAATTTATTTTTAAGAAATTAATTTTAATTGGGAACTGTGAACACATTTACTGTCTATTAAAAACCTTTTGCTGTTAATATATATGTTTATTTTTGGAGATAGTTCTGAAAAAGATTGTTGTAATAGACTGTTTGTGATTAAACCTTTACATTTTCTTGGTATGGGGAATAACAGAAGTATGTAGAATTTGGTATCAGTCACCAGCTTATACTTTGTATCAATAGTAAAGGCTGATGCATTTAATAATGCATTTCTGAATGTGTCATAATAGTAGTGTATTATTTTTTCAAATACATAAATAAAAAAATTTAAAACACTTATACAGAAATATTTTGAAACACAGGTCTGTTCGGACAGCTTTTGTAACATACCTTATCTAAAAGTAAGTTTAGAATTAGACTAATAAACTTGCATTATCAGGGGGGAAATGGGCTTTTGTTAGCAGACAAATAATTCCTGAAGAGTAACTATTTGCTGTTAGACTTTTCCAGGCTTGCTAAGTGTAGGCATCTGTCATATGAGTTTCCCCTTGCTACCCAACAAATGGCCTGAACTTAATTCAGGAGGGAACATCCAAGCTGTCAAGTCATACAGAAGCTATTTATGATCACCAAGAAAATGAACAGATATATGCAGAAGGTTTACATATTTTCCCAGTGAAAGCACAGTAATGTCAAAAGTTTAAATATTAAAGGAATTTTTTGCTCTCTGCATGTAAACCATGAGAAAGAACGTTTAACCATCCTTGAATAAAAACAGTAGCATAGTGAAGAAAAAAAAATTGCACTTCCTCATACTTGTGGTAATTCATATTTGCTATAATCCATACTTGTTATTCTTGACTCGGCTTGAGACAGAAGCAGCTATGAATTTGTAGGGATATTTAGCAATGAACGTATTAAAGCCAGGTTGTAATTTCTGGCAATTCAGAGGGAAGTCTGCAGTTTCAGTTTTTGCATGTATCAGAAGGATAGCATAATAAAAATAATGCAATAAAGTTTCCAGATTTATGAAGCAGCTTCTAACACACATACTGTGGAGGAATTACAGGAAAATATGCGTGCACTTAAGGAAAAAAGAAAAGGAAAAAAAATACCACCATTATAATTAAATGTAAGGTTCAAGATTTCCATTTAGAAAATGGGACTCCAAATCTATGAAGCCTAGACAAATACACATAAAGGTTTGTTTAAAGCTTTAAGTTATAAACTAAAATTTGACCCCATACTAATAAGGACCTCTAAAACCTGCCTGTTCTTGGTCTGTAATATGTAATCATGGGTTATTTCAGCTCTGGAAGACATCTGTGAGAAATGTCTTAAAGTAACGATTTAAATACCCTTACAATTCTTCCAAGTAATGGAAGTAATTTATATTAAAATCTCAATAAATACAATTAATTTGAAATCTAAAGAATTTGTATTTCAACCTATAACATTCTGGGAACTGAAAAGCGCTATTACTCTAAGACTTAAACATATCAATCAGCTATATGACAGGGAAACACTAAACACACCACCCAGGTTAAGGGCATCTTGTTGAATGTAGCACAAATCATAATTCCAGAGACGGAATTAAATTAGCGAGGCAAGAAGCCATTTTGTTACAATGGACAAACAATAATGATGCCTTGGCATTTACAACTACAAGCATAACATGGGTTGAGATAGGCTAATATGTTAACACGTTCTAGTATAGTAAAAATCCCAGTTTCTTATAATGGTTTCTCACCTCTTTAGATTGTATGACTTGGGGATGAGAAGAAATTTCCCTGCTAAATGTATAATGAAGTAACCACTAGACTCACTCGGGCACAGTTTACTGATTTCAAAAGCATTAAGCCCTGTTTTGTCTTTCAGCTTAGGGAAATCTGGTTAAAATAGATGCTTGGAGGCCTGTAAGATCTGGTCTTCAAGTCCTATGAAAGTATGGTTTGGCAAACAGTAAGATGTATTAGATTTTTAGACAACTGCTTATATTGCTGCCAGAGATGATAGTAAGGAATTTCAAAATTCTGTAACAAATCTATGTGAATATATTATGGCAAATGAAATCCAGTTTTGAAACCGCATCCCAACCCCACACTTCCAGATGAGTAAAAGTGGAACAAATAACAGGAATTAATTGCTCACTACTCAATTTAAAGCCAACTGTAACTTCCAGAAAAAAGCATTCAGATAAAATGTCTTTAATCAAGCAGCAACTGTCAAACCAACACATAAACCAAAGAAATAAAATGAAATACTTAAAAATAATTGTGCATTGCCACTTGTAATTGTGTTCCATAATGAACATCTGAGCTCAGAGAAAGAAATATTTTGCACACAGGTGACAAACCTGGAGAGACCAGACATTGAAATTTATGCAATGCTAGCTTTAGTGTGGAGGTAAGTGGCACAATGTTATCATACAATATAAAATAAATAAAAATCAAGCAAACCTACTTACTCCTTCAGTCCAAGAACACTGATACTTTGATTACACATGCAGCACTAACCGTGTTTAACTGTAATGCTTGTAACCATCAACCTTTCTGACGTGTTGTTATTACCAATCTGTGACACTGATAGCCATAGAGCATTTTAGAAGAAACAAAAAAAAGATGAGAGGTAAGAATAACGTCTACAGTATATTACATTCCTCCAGTGAAATTCTCGGTGGCTTGATGTTAATGGAGGACTTAGACCTCACTTACACTACTAATCAACCAATCACCTCATTCTACTATACTAATCAATGAAGTGTGGTGGGGTCTGTAGTAGATCATGCAGTGATGATGCTCTCCTATTGTGACTGTATCCTGTGTTCACTGACCATAAATGCAAATATCTGTTTCTTTAGAAAAGCAAAACTACCCTTCCCTGTCTTCCAAAGACAATGTAACCAACTCTTTAAATGTTTCAAAACATATTGACTACTACGAATTAGAACTTGACAGAAATTGTCTGAGGTTAACCGATTCCCAGTAAATTTAGTAGTCTTACACAGTACCATGGTTGTGTGTTATACAATACTCTGCAGTATCTGATGCTAGAAAATCAGAAGCCCACACCTGGATTATGAACCATGGAGCTAGTTCAGTATTTCACCTGATGTTTAAATGTAACCTATAGGTCAGTATAACCATTACAATACAATAAAATATATTTGCCTGAAGTGAGGACTGTTGATGAGGAAAGAACTTTGGTCTGTGATGTAAACACACTTACTGAAAATGACAGGCAACCTTTAGCATCTACCTGATGAGAGAAGACACCAGACCTTCTTTTAAAAACTTGTGGGTTTTTTGCAATACTTGAGGGACTGTAAACTGCGGAAAGATGGAGGGCTAAGCAAATTCTGCCAATGTAAGGGCAGCACCTATACCCATTCTGTCTACAAAGAAGTAATATTACTTTTCTCAGTACCTTTATTAGAAATGCATCCAGAGTACATTATCTTCTTTTGTTAAAGGTGACACATAATCTTACCAACAACTGTATCATTGGCAAGGAATAATCAATAGGATATGAAGACAGATCATGCTGCAATCTTTTCTGAAGAGGTATTATCCATATATCAGTTCACACTGTGGTTACCAGTACACTAGCATTGGTAGTCCAACAGTTCTTCACAATTTCCATTAAGACACTTCCCATGCCCTGTTCGGTGTGACATCCACAAAGTAATAAAAAGCCACACAATATTCCTTATCCTCAGTTTTTCTAAAACAATATAGCCAAAAAGTTATACAAGATTTTGAGATGGACAGTCCTATGAGAGAAATTTGAATATGCAGCCAAACATCTTGAAGAATGTCAGTTTCAGGAGTAGGTTTTGTTGGTGGGGGTAGTTTGTTTTGGTGGTTTATTTTCCTATGGTATGACTGTCCCTTTGTAAACTTCCATAGTAATGATTCCAAGTAGTATCCCTTGCAGTGCACTGGAGGAGTTCTTCACACTCTTTAGTTAAATAAAAAGTCAGAGCTGGACTTCTCAAAGACTAATTTTTCTAGACACTTCAGGAAGTGCATAACATTTAGCAAAAGTGTGAAAGGAGCTCCAGGTGGCTGTATGGCAAATGTCAAATATGAGAAAGTTCATGGGAAAGCCACTGCTTCTGCCTGAATTGCAGCCAAGTGGACCTTTCATAAGAGAGAGAGTTAGTGATTTTGATGGTGTTCTTTTACACACCAGATGTCTTTGAGAGGGGACTGGCAGTTCCTTGGGTCTTTCAGCTTCTGATGAAAAAAGTCTGTTCTTGTAGGGTCATGTCCTCATTATAACATCTAATTTTTTTGAGATTTGTTTCCAGAGAAGAAGCATGAAGTTTAAAAAAGAATACAGGCAAGTTAACTTCCTTCAGTACATGAAAGTCAGAATTCTCTTTAGGTAAAAGCTTCAGATAGATCCTACCACTTGTCCTTATGGAAAACAGTGCAAAGGAATTAACTGTAAGAGCTTCAATCTCAGCTGTCCTTGTAGCAAAGGAAAGATCATAAAGACTGTTTTCACAGATAAATGGAGAAGACAGCATTCAAAAGATTCAAAAGGCTGTCACATAAGAAGATAAAGGACATGAATTGTTCGTTTCTGACAATAGGCCAACTATTAGTAGCCTAGCATGATTTGCAGGGATTTCTGATGTGAAAACTGAGCAATGGAAGATCCTGCAGAGTGAGAGTTGCAAAGCAACCTCCCTTGTGGAAGCAAGGGGGTTACTGAACTTCATCTTAAGCATTTAGACTCTATTTTAAATAAGTGTTCATCATGAATCGCTTTTTGTATACATAGGGTTGTCATAAAACTCCTATCTCTTAAGGGACTTGGTTCTGTAGTCTCTAAATACAGTTAAGTTTGCATTTGTACTGAAGTGCATATTGTGACAAGAGTCTCTGAGAGGGAGAGCTGGAAGATATGTCCAGAAATTGGACTGTATAGCTGTGGGGTACAGTGTACAAAGCCTGTTTGTCAGATATATTAGGTGTCCACAGGTGGTGCAGTTTGGCATGACAAACTGAAAACCTGAAGAACACTTGAAAAAGAGAATATAATGGTGGTTGCTATAAAAGGGGAGAAGGTAGAGTTCTCCAGAGTACTTTTATACATTTTTTTAATTGCAGCGAGAGCTTGTGGTGCTGACAGTGTAGGTGCCAGGGTCACTTGCCACTATCCCTTAGTTATTGAACACAGGGATTCTGATTGCTTTGTCTGGATAGAATTTGTAACAGAATAGATATAGCTCATATAGATATAATCTAAAGGGAAATGATTCCTCTTGGTGGGAACATAAGATCTTGAGGTAGAAAATGTTGCCAAACACAGACCTGCTGGGTGTTAAATGGGTGTTCAACATGAAAGAGGAGACTTTTTACACTGAATAGCATGTTCTGAGGAAGTGTCTTCTCAGGGCAACCGCTGCCACTATTAACCACTCCATGCTGTCAAAGGCATCAACTATCCTCTCCTGAAGCAGTGTTCTAAAGTCAAGTTTACTTTAAAGTGGGACAAAATCAAGATGCCTCCTTAAAACTGGTAGGATGAGATCTGAGAAGAATGTACCTCTGTAATTAGAAAACCTATTTCCAATGTGGAATTAAAATGAATCACATTGAATTGAAATGGAAAACATTAGAATAACATCAAAAGAAGTGAATGTGCTTCCTCCCATAGCAGCAGATAGACAATTCAGAGAAAAGAAAAAAGAAAAAGAAAAGTATTTTCTCCTGGCTTAGTTTATCCTTTTAGATATAGCCCCACAAGAAGCTGGACTTTGTAAAGTGACCCATGCAGGGTCCAGGAGAGCACTGTCTTCACAGTAATGGTTTTATCAACTCTTCTTTTCTGTTCTTATAAGGGCTTTTAGTTTTCCTGTATTTGAGGCCCAAGTGGTTTCTCCGCACTAACAGTCTGCTCTTCTCCAAGATAGACAGTTAGAGGAGGGCAAAAGCATAGGGAATGAGTCTCTCAACTCCATTTCTACATCAGATGTAGTCATATGATTTAGTGGCTGATGAGCAAGCTGCATCCTCATAAGCAATTAAGGAGTCTGAGAGAAGATGCCAGAGTACTCAGTGAATCAGCACTGCTGAATTTTTAGACCATGCATACTGACATTAAAATGATCATTATGTGTGCATGCTTGCAGGGGGAATATAACTTGTACACACTGGGGTTTTCTTATGAAATTTCCTTTAGAAGTTTGTGGTCTCAGAAGAATTCTAAGGGTGCACTGCTACTAAAGGAAGCTGCCACCTGTTGCTATACTGCTTCTTTCCACGTGCCAATAATTTCACTGAGGAGTTTTTTTGTGGCTTTTGAAGTAGCTCAGATGCCAACATCTCTTCATGTCTTGTTCTAAAGATGGCACGACAGAGTTAAGAGAATGGGTCAAGATACCATTAGTTTTTCTGATTCCTTCAAAGAAACTGGAGCAGGTTTGGGGGGGGGTGGGCTTCAAAGAATAAAACAGCATCAAAGGCATGTGTATGAAGCCAGGAATTCAGTTTGGTTTAAAAGCAAAGATAGGAAAAGAAATGTGCAAGACTTAGAAGGAAAAGCAGGTAGCTAATGCAGAATCATGACTGTGCTACAACGTAACAGTCAGCTAGGGCAGACATCAAGAACATCAAGAAGAAAAGCTGTGATCTGGGCAAGCAACGAGAGTGATTAAGACAAAAGTAGAGTTCTGTTCACTATATGGACAGTGTGCAAAGGGACAGGGCTTCAAAGTGTTTCTTCATGGATACTGCCTATGCAAGAACTCCACACTGTGATGGGGATTCTGATACCTGGAGTCCAGTATAAGCAAAGGGACTGAAAAATGTTAGGTAATTTGCCATCATAGTTTCCTTCAAGAGATCCATCCCACATTTTGTCTTAATCCCAGTTTTTTAAAAAATCCTTCCAAATGTTTGAATTTGTTCAAGATTTCCTTTCCTACACATGCCACATCAACAGCTTGTCATAATAACACTTAGCGAATCATAATTGTAAGTTAAATTTTAAAGACAGAATAGATTTTCTTCCCAACATGCATATCTATTTTTTTATTCTGAAAGTGACAAGTTTTTAAGACCACATTCCAAAACAAATAAACATTGCTGAGAAATTAGCCAATCTTTCAAAACAGTGAAAACAGTGCTCCCATTGAGTAGTCTGTAAAAAAAGAAGAAAGAAAAAAAGAAACAGAAGGACTATATATAGCATTTAAACTACAGATATCAAAATGCCATAACTGGTTTATGGTGTGTATACAAACAGATTGTAGGAAGGCAAGTGTTTGTAATGCCTAATATGTTCTTAATTACACTTTTTAAAAGCTACATAAAAACAATGTCTACATTGCATTCAGAAGTACCAATACAACCCATTCAAAGAAATCAAAGCTTATTTTAAATGGAAGGCATACAAGGGAATGGGCTGAACCAGATCTGTGTTGCAACGTGCATCTGGCATTTCAGAGCACAAGTCGATGAGTGGAGTTGTGAATAGCATGATGAAGTTGACACAAAACACAAGACCAATGACAACGGTGTGAGAAGGAATTCGTTATGTCCTTTCTTTTGCCTCAGGTTGAGTTCTGAAGGCACCAGTTACAACATGGAATATTAGCCAATGCATATGTTAGTGAGTAAAGGGAATACGTATTATTTCTCCTATATTTTTTCATTAATATTATGGGTTGTTTTAACAAAATCCATCCTTGTTAACACATTGTTAACAAGTACAATGAAGCTAAGTGACTTTCTCAAGGTCACAAGCAACTTCTTTGCAGGAAAAAAATGTAACTAAGACAAAATTAGTTTTAAGGAAAGTGGTAAACAACATGACACAGAGCTCAGCAGAGCCTGTTTTTAGTGTCAATGAATTCTAATTTATTACATTGAATTATAAGTTCATATAATAAGGGATTAAAAGAGGTAGCTTACTTATATTTGAAACTGTATCACAGTCAAACATTTGAAGAGATTTAAGTAATTTAAAACGTATAAATTCAGAGCTGTTCTTTGATTAGAGAAGAGTTATGTACAAGGTATTAGGGAAAACCAGAAAAAGAAATGCAGAAACACTATAACTGGTACGACAAAGCATGTGTGATATATAAATTGTGTGTACAGCTGCCTGAAAGATAAATATTTATGTCTGGAGAATGTTAGTCTCTCCTGAAGGTGATTTTCCTATTATATTTAGATTTCATACCTGTTCAGACATTAAGAGATGCAGTTTTTAGCAGGGTGATTCTATTTCCTTCACTATTGAACATGTTAGGTGCTGTTTTATATTGAGTAGCTGAATTGCAGTTATGGGAAAATCATTCAGTTTCTGATGTCCTTGCTTTTTAAAATACTCTCGTACTGCAGGGTGGAACTACAGCGATAAAGTATGTATACTTACTGACTTGCAGTTAACTGAGCTCAGTTTGGTGCATACATATTAAATCCTACAGAACTCCATTACAAGTACAGTTGCAAGCTTCTATTAAGTCAGTCAGTGTATGATCTTATGAACATTAAATCTAAAATCCTAACAGCAGTAGCTGTAGAAATACTCCTCCTCACTGACATCACAGAATTTTTCTCCTTAATGGTCATACCTTTAAAGAAGTCAGGTGACCAAGGAACCAGTTAAGATTCAGACCTTTTCTATCCCATGTAATTAATGACAGGATTCTGTGCGCGCACAATTTTAAGACCAGAAACAGAAAGTGAAACTTGAAGTCTGGACATAAGTGGCCGAGTTTATCTTAACTTATAATGAATTAGAAGATTTGAGACAAGTTGGTACTAGTACTACAGAGAGAAACAATGGCAAGGGTTAAATGTGGTTCCTCCAGAACAGCAACCTACTGACTAGCAGCTTTACCTGTGGAAGTCCCTAAGGAAGGGGATATATATTATATACACACATACACATAGTGCCTTATGATCAACAAAATATCCACATCTATGACTTTAAGTGAATGGTAATGAATCATGGTGTTGTTATGATACGAAAATTGTGTGTCATCAAGATGATCAGACTGAAAAGTCAGAGAAGCGCTTGTTTTATGAAAGAATGTTTTCCTGTTGGTAATGGCTAAATAAATTGTACCTCTCTATGTAACTTTAATATGCTTGGTATTGTTTGTTTTCACTTACACAGTTTCCAAGGAAAGCCAGACTGAACCGTGACTTTCAGTCCATTGTTAAAAGATAACATGTACACTCCAGAAACAGATTCCAGTGAAAGTCTCAGATTATTTTTTTTCTTGTATCAAAGACTTATATTAGACAGATGCTCAGTCCTTCTGCACAGAGATTTCAAAAAAGAAACATTTCACTTTTCTGTTCACTTTCACAGGTTGCCCACATAAATGAAAGAAATTAAATAATTCAAATCCATGCAATTGTGGGCAATAATTGAAATAGCCAGTTTCTCCCTCAGTAGATTTTTATTTTCTTTGCTATTTCCTTTAAAACTCAAATTCATCAGTAGTAAAACATCAAACCTTTTCTGTACTGTCTTTAGCACAAGGCACAATGGAGAAATTTAATTTTCACTGATAGAAAGATTTGCATAAAGAAGTGTTCTTCTAAGGGGTGAAAGAACCCCTGTCTGTAAAGCACATATTTTCAGTGCTTCTGTTGATATCTGAAGGTGCTACATGCCCAGGATAGCCTGGAAAACTCACAGATTAGAGACTCAATAGGGATATGTGAGAACAGCCTCATTTGATATTAGTTGCTCTTTGATCCCTCTGGTAAAACAAGAAGTGTCCACTGCTACCTCAAGAAAATGGGAGGACCTCCTTCTTGTACTATGCCAGAGAACACTTTTTGGGAAGGTATGAATCTAAAGAGTGAACCATCTATGTGTCCAGAGAGAAACTGGACGAAAGGATTATCTTCATTTCATTACATGAAGACACTGTATTTGTCCAAGCATTGGAGGCGCCTTATGTAGCCTTCTGCTGGCCAGGCAACAAGAACAATAAAAACTGATATAAAATGGCATTATATTCCTGCGGAAACCAATTTGGGTGCTTGTATTTAGGCAGTGTATTACATGCAGTATTCCTAAAGGCACTCAAGGAAAATAAATCACATATAGCGTGAAGGAAACTGAGAACTGAAAAGATCATATAAATCACAAAGTAAATTGATAGAGAAAGCCTGAACTACAATTCTTAACTCATAAGTGCAGAGCTCAACCTATTCCTCCTTTTCTAAATTGAAGGTCAACTGAGATCAGTTTAAAATCATACTTTCGATTCAAGATTCTTTAGATTTCATACTCTAGAACTTTTAGTAACACTCAATATGTTTTGGATGCACTTAAAATGTGTGGAATTTTTTCTTAATAATAAACCAAAACTGTGATTGTATCCACGAGATTATGGTCAAACTGTAAACGCGACAACAATATAGTTACTGTGTGCCTCACCTCTCCCTCCCTGCTCTTTATCCAGTAATACAGTACAAAATCAAAGAAGATCATTCTGTATCTGAAAGCAGCAGCAATATCCAGCTGAGTCAAAAGAAAGCTCCATTGGGCTGGTTGGCGGGTGGAGAAAGGCTGCGTGTAGGTTGTATCCACACTGAGTCAAATTTTATTCTGCCAGAAGAGACTTGAAAAGTCCAAAGACATTTTATCTTTCTTTTGTTCACCCTGAGAGCCTACAGTTCTCTGCTAAATACATTACAGCCTGTTCCTTGCTATAAATAATATAAATGCTTTAAAAAAAATTAAATTAGGCTAGAAGACCACAAGAGGATAGAAGAAAAAGAATAAATTATAGTATTTGGAAAAGTTTGAAAATAACTTACGAAGTTAAATGTCTCTGTGCTTACGCTCCTATTACCAAAGAAAAAAAAAAACCTAGATGCAAATATGGAAAGATTTATTATTTAGTTTTCAGTCATGAAGTAATGTTTTAATGGCAAGTGGAAAACCTTACCTGGTAACCCAGTAAAAGCAGGACAAATGACCAAACAAGTATAGAGAAATATTGTAAAGCTGATTTGATACAGATCTCAAACGATTTCTGCTAAAAGTAAATAATGCACCTTGTCACATGCAATCCACTGATTATTTTATTGTTACTTTGAGACTGTGTATGTCTCCTAAAAAGTAATCTCCTGCGTCTGCATTGTGTAGTGGGATAGATCACTGCTTCAGAAAACGTGGTCCATCAGAAGTACAGAATTGCCTTCTTCCTATTTCTGTAGGGGTCAGAAACTGACAGTGTTTTTAAAAACAAGTAATCAAAGCCAAAAGAAAAAAAGGAAGACAGAAGACTAAGTAGCAGGGAAAGCAGAGAAAAGAAGAACATGGCAAGGTACCATCTGAGTTGTAAGACACATTAGATTTGCCCCATGTTTGTCTATGCACTTGTATATTATGAAACTTTACCCTTTTTCTCTCTTCTACCTAAGCTGTACAAGTATCTGACCTAAGTTCTGTAGGAAAGCTGCTGTGGTTTGATTCATTTGCTGAATGTAGTCACACCTGCAGATCTAAATGTCAGAGATAAACATTATTAGTTTTCAGTGTTTGGCCTAATTTTAACTTCTATCAGACCCTTCAACATCTGCCGTGAGTTCTGATTTTTTTTTTCTCTTTTTTTAATCATTATTTTATGAAACAGAGAAATCACATTTTCAAATTGCACCACTATACAAATAACATGTAAGAATTTTCCAGCTATGGTCTAGATTATATTATCTGCCTATTCACAGTATTGTTAAGAATACTGAGGAACTGTAATTTTGCCATCAAGGAAAGTTCACACATTTTAAAAGGTGATCACTGTATAAATTATGCGTCACAAGCATCAGTAAGTGACTGCTGTGAATTTTAGCAGTAATTGAACATGGCTGCGCTGTCCCAAAGGGTACAGATATAACGTATAAGTCCTCACACACAGTGAATACCATTAGCACATGAGGTCTGTTTGCCAGGTATAAGTGATGTTCCAGAATGTTCCCAGATCAGAGGAAACAGGAGTATCTCTAACACCAGCTAATAGCAACTGAAGCTTCCTTCTGGCCTATGACTGCGAGCAATACATTATGCCCTACTACTCTTGACTGACATTTCCTTGGAAGCTGCAGCAGCATGAGACACAGTTCTGGAAAACCTTGAGGATCACTCTGACCTATGATAGATAACAACAGAAGTCCGCTGAAGAAGGATGTACCCAATGTGTACCCCATCACCTTGAAAATTACTCTCATGGAAAAGTCATGGCTTAACAACCACACTGTAAGACTATGAACTGCATTTTAAGTGTAAATGGTTGAAAGTATGATCTCGAATATGTGATGGAGATTTCTAAAACAATTTCTCACTTTCCTTCCCTAAGAAATGGCAACACAATGGACAAAAGCCTGCTGAACACTGGGAAATAAATCTGCCAGCAGACAAGGTACTTGTAAAATATGACAGTGCTGTTATTATTATCATCATAGAATCATAGAATGCTTTGGGTTGGAAGGAACCTCAAAGATCATCTAGTTCCAACCCCCCCTAGCATGGGCAGGGACACCCTCACTAGACCAGGTTGCCCAAAGCTCCATCTAACTTGGCCTTAAATGCCTCCAGGGATGGGGTTTCACCTCTCTGTGCAACCTGTTCCAGTGCCTCCCTACCCTCACAGTAAAGAATTTCTTCCTAACGTCTAACCTAAACCTACCCTCTTTCATCTTGAAGCCACTACTATCACTACACTCCCTGGTAAACAGTCCCTCTCCCACTTTCCTGTAGGACCCCTTTAAGTATTGGAAGACCTCAATTAGGTCACCCTGGAGCCTCCTCTTCTCCAGGCTGAACAAACCCAACTTTCACAGCCTGTCTTCATAGAAGAGGTGCTCCAGCCCCTTGATCATCTTCATGGACCTCCTCTGGACTCACTCTATAATGCTTATTTGATAGAATAGAATTTAGGATTAATAAACTTTTCAAAATCAAAGACCAATCAAAAAACCCATTCCTGACCTTGTTTGTGAATTGAAATTGATGTGTAAGTAGGAAGAAGTAGAGTTCCACTGGACATCTAAGCTCAACACATCCTTCACTGCTTGCAAAGCATTTGGTGTGTTCCATTATAGGGAAAAGAAAATGGTTTATTTTCAAAGGTATTTTAAGCAGTATTATAATTCCATAACTATTATGAAATATGCATAGACAGCAAACAAGGGAATCCAACCTAACTGCTTTTGAGAGGTCAAAGCAGCTAAAGTACCTTAGATAGTTGAAAGTACCCTTTTCCAGCTTGTGGAAACATAAGTGACATAAATTTTCTAAAAGAATACCTTAGTTGAAGATTCCATAGTTGAAGAGAAGAGGAATCACAGGAATGTGATTGGGTAATCAATGTTCTAACATGAGGACTTTTAATCTTCTACTTAATTTTATTTAAAACAGTATGTTCACAATTATAAAATGGTCTTCTCCAAATTAGATAACTGAAATCTAAATTAAACAGATAATGAAAATTCATTCAAAATCAAGTAAAGCAGATTTTATGTAATTTCATTACACAAAATGGTTGGATTTTTACAACATTCATTATGTCACTTATGTAAACAGCTCAATATGCTCTTAATCTATTTCCCCAATATATTTGTTAATGCATATGCATACTTATTCTTAGAGCTGAGATAAATTTATATTAATAGAGTTTAATCCATAATGGTATGTAAGTATCCATACTGATACACTGCCTGGCTACACGCATTCCCATCGCCATTAAAATGAGGTGGAAGCCCTGTAAAGTATAGATGACTTCACAACAGCTATCAGATTGGTCTGACACAGCTAAAACACAAAACCATTTAGTTAGGTTACAGCAAAGTTAAAAGAAAAATCCTTCATGTCCAATCAACCACGAGAGAAGGCCTTTTTAATAGGCAGGTCCTGAGAGAAGGCAATTTTAACACAGGCCTCAGACTATCTCACCTTCCTGTTGAACTACACGGCAGAGCTGTGCTTTTAATGGTTGCCTTTCACTTGTCCCCTTTTGCAGCCACAAATTAACAAGCAGAAGCAAATGACAGACCAAATATGAATTGAAAATAAGGGATCAATTTGCACCAAAATAAAATGCAATAGATAAGCAAGCAAAGCGTAGCTGCCTTGCAGCAGTATGGTATGCCAATGAGAGACATCAGCAGCTCGAGTTGCGGCTCAGACAGACTTTCTACAAATGACGCTGGCCCACCTGCTGTATGTCATTTTACAGCAATTCCACAAGCATTTGAATACAATAGAATGCTCATCATCTTCATGTAAAATGCATGACAAAGCCCCTCTACTTAAATTGCATATTACCATGAGTAGGGATAAGGTAGATGTCTTTTCTCCACAGTTTGTATAAAAATAAACCAGCTAGAAAGCCTACACTTCAGTTACTTGACATTGTTTATTTTGTAAGACTTCGGAATATTGGAGTAGAAAATCAACTCATGGGAAAATGGTGTTCCCAAAGTCTGTGAGTAGCCTTTTTCAACACATGAAAACTTAATTCGGGTTGGAGATTATCAGGCTATTGCAGTCAATAAAACAGAAGAAAGTCTAAGGAACATCTTTTAAATGCATAACAAAAAATAATTTGTTTTACCCTGTGCATGTCAAGGGCACACCCTATTGGGTGACACGGGGCCTCGGGACCAAAATATACTGAGTTCAGAAAAGTAGGATTTCTAGAAGATGAAGCCAAAAACAAGTGATTGTCTTCCTTCATAATGGTAAGGTTTTACAGACTGCAATGTATTTATAAACCGTAAAACTCTCTCAGATCCCATCAATGAGAATTGGGAACTGTGATGCTAAAAAGAGCTTTAGAAATCACCAAATACTGAATTTTAACTCTATGTGGCAAATGACAAGAGGCATAATAAAGAAATTCTTTCTATTCCCCCACATATACACAAGGTAAGCATAGAAGCTCATGATTCAAGAAAGAGGGGCCAAAGAAGACACCATCCCATTATGGGGTCATAAAGGGACAGTAAACTGACTTCCACTAAACAAACATCCCTACCTTATGAAAGCAAGGAGATAAAAGCATCCCATTTTTGAGGAAGGAATACGTATCCTGTAAGAATAATATAAAGAGGTCTCAATATTGTTTCTCTCTGTTTCTTTCAAAGCCAATTTTGGGAACTTCTGTAATTTCTGATCACAACATAGTAATAGAGGACGGTGTACAACCCTGTGCCACACATTGCTGCAAACTAAATGAAATCAAAGTGGCTGCTGTCTATTACACCATTTGAGAAACAAAAAAAATAATTACATTCACAAAATGAAAATGAATTATTCTCCTTTACTATATTCCTACTGTACTGTATCTGTATATCAAGTAATGATTGTCCTATAAGTGGAAATATTTTCATACCTTTCCAGCCAGAGGAGGGAAAGCTCCTCTCCGTTTTGAAGTGTAGAGGTATCAATGCTGAAGTGGCTGTCTGGGAAGCAGCAGGGATCCTAGACAGTTCCTTCCGCACTGCACCTCACTCCTAGATGCACAAGCATCTTACTAGGAAAACTTTACTATTGAACATTACTGATACATCTACAGTCTCCTTCTGCTGTATTTTTAAGAAATAGTATTGTAAAAATCTACATCTTAGCTCTCTATGAGAAACAGATACTAATCATACAGATGATTCATTTGTTCAGTTCTGTGGAACATAAAATTTTTGCTTTTCTCACACAAGATTTTATTTTACAGTAAAGACTTAACCATTCTGGTATTTAAAAACAAGAAAACATAATCGGATTAGTGAGAGTTTGGAAGCACTCTCACATCCCATATTTTACATGCATTTTTAATAACCATTTGTTATTACTGTTCTGTAATATGGAAATCCATATTATTGTTAATATTGCACAAATTCACAGCTAATCACATTATAGTACCAAAGGAACAATTATAGTATGTGAATGTGTATAAAGATTAATATACATATCCTAATAAATCTCAGCTGACCCATTAATGTATAATGGGCCCAAAGGACGCCTCATATCCTTAGTATATAAATGGCACATTTCTCCCTCCCCTCCTTTCCTCATTTTGTTTTATATGTACAAACTGCCATAAAAAGGAAAATTAAGCCATACAAAACCAGTCTCAAACATCAAGAGGCTAATCAAACACACAAACCACTTTCTTTTTTTATTATACTACAGGAATCACGCTAATATTTGACATGCATGTACAATGAGGTGGTTTTATTTTTTTACTCTTCAGAATAAGGCATCTGAAGTGGTGGACAGACATCTGTATCACATGCTCTGCAAAGAATATCTATTACAGGTGAGTTAAGGGAGGAACTTTCAGTTTTAATTGCAAATGATAATGTCTTTTTTTTTGGTTTAGTCGCCCCTTCAGCTGTTTCAATTAAATCTACCTTATTTTCCTAGTTTAAAATGAAAGAAAAAAGGGACAAATGATCCTTTTTGTTATGTAAGATATGCTTTACAATATCACTACATAGTGACAACTCCTTGTCCTCCTGTCACATCCTGTCCCTTAGACCATGCTGCAGAAAAGCAATTTTCTGCCTCAAAAGCACTCTATTTTTTAAAAGTTTGTCTCTGGGCAATTTTCAGGTCTACTAGAGCTGCACAACTGTATACAGATGAGAAAAACCCAAAATAGGGCAATTTATTTGATTCCTCCTCTTCAAAACATTTAGCTGAGATTGCATATCCAACAGAGAAACCCCAACAAGAATATTCAGAGATGACCTGCAGTGACACACATCTCTTTTTTTTCTTTTTTTCGCACAAAAATTTGCATTAAACATCTCCAGACTCCTCAGATAGTCTAGATTTGACTTTTGTTTAATATGACCTTTAACACAAATATTTCCCAGGATATTAACAGCTAATTTCTTTTTTTAAAGGAAA
The DNA here is from genome assembly GCF_964237585.1 of Gallinula chloropus. Lineage (NCBI taxonomy): Eukaryota > Metazoa > Chordata > Aves > Gruiformes > Rallidae > Gallinula > Gallinula chloropus. The sequence continues at coordinate 60,416,355 of NC_140088.1, forward strand.
TCATAAGAACCAGTCAGTTAAATAAAACACTTGGGGAGTTTTTCTGAGGAAAAAGAGGTTTTTTGGGGTTTGGGTTTTTCAGTTGTGTCTGGTTTTTTTTTTTTTTGTGGTGGGTGGGGCTTTTTTGCTACTGTGGATTTTTCTTTGTTTTGCTTAAAAACGTGCATTCATTTGAATCCAGTTTCTTTCTTGTTAAGAGAGTAATGAACGACTTGGATAGGAAAATACATCTTCCCAGTCTTCAGCTCCTGGTAACTTAGCATTTATCAATGCCTGAAGCTAGTTTGACCTCAGTATTCTCTTGGTACAGTTCTGCCCTAACACAGTAAGGGTATTTCACAATAGAGCAAAGGCATCCCCTCTATAACCATCCACATCTTGAAAATTACTTTACCTGCATGAAAGTCTTTAAGGAGTTAGGATAGCTTGAGGATTTGGGCCTCAGTTTGCTATGAATGTATCATTCACTAATGTATCATATGAGTTAGAAAAAACATTTGATAATGTTTTTGAATATTTTCCAGCAGCTAGGTGAACTTTCAAAGCTGAAAACTTAAACCATAGGCTCCCCAGCGTCTAAAATCACGTTCAAATTGGCTATATACACTTTTGACATTTTTAAAACAGACTGATAGTTCATTTCCTCCTAGAGACATAAAATTTTCCATTTTATTTTTCTGTTGTATTTTTCAGTTGAGAGCTAAGTTTAGTTTTAGAATTTCATGCTGGCATTTATATGTCAAAAATCACTATTAAAATTGCAGCAGAAAATAATAAGGCATAATGGATATCTATAACCATACATGTTTCTGATTAGTAGATCAGACTCCTCCAGCTGAACCATGAATTTTCTTTTCTAATACAGTAAAGCAGTTTAGTATGAATACATTTTGTATTTTTCTGTGCCTGGCATGTGAGTATATTTTAAAAAGAATGGAAAGGAAAACATCAATTTTCTATCTTTTTTCAAAAGTGTAGAAATAGATATCCTCCGATATAGAAGTATATTCACCTAGAACAATCCACTCAACCAACCTTTGTGCCAGAATGCTGGGTACCATTTTAGAGCAGTACCTAAAGGTTCACCCACTTGGGCCTGAAAACAGAATTTGACTCTGGTTGCATTTGTTTGAATTTGCCTTTTATATGAGACCACAAAGTCTGCATACATACACACAAACTATAGTGTAGACAAGAGAAATCTATCACTAGTAGAATGGAGAATTTGACTTAAAGGCAAGTCAGATTTTCAGATAGGCTTAAATTCATGCTTTAAATTAGTGGAGAAGCCATTTGTTGGCATATATTACTGTGGACACACAGGGAAGATGATCTTTATGACTTGGTCTGTCATATCTGCAAATTCTAGTGTTGCCTTTGCACATCCTACAGTCAATTCCTGTGCTGGAACTGGAAAACGTGTAGGGAATAGTGTAACAGACAGAGAGAGGAATAAAACTGAAAACCAGGAAAACTTTCAAAGTGGGTGAAATGTGAGACTAAAAGAATTAAAATAGTTCTTTTAAACTATCTTCATCTCTGATGTCCCCTTTGGACTGCTTGAATATTTAGTTGTGCAAGAAACTAATTAATGTAACCCCTCTGTATATCTTGCAGGCTGGCAAACCTTCAATTTGGTTGCTGTTTGCTGTCAGGTGGTCACAGCTCGCTGATGATTCAAAAGTGTAAGTGCAGATTGATGCTCTATTAATTTTGGTTTATTTAACAGTAATGCAATGGCTGTGTCAATCAGAAGTTATCAGGAATAAAAGCAACAATCTGGTCATGAAAATAAATAAGAATCTCCTTGGTTTTAAATTCTTCCTTTTTACCTGATTAATTGCATTCTGTTCACTGCATATTTGCACCCTTTTCGTATGGTTTCCTAGCATACATTTGAAATGAGGATAACATTATTTAAACCAAGGAATCACAAGAGCTACTGGACAAAGTCTGACTATTGCCAGTGCACTTGGATAAAATGCAAGTTCTTTTAACCGAGTCTTAGATAGTGACGGTTCCAGTATGCCTTTTAATTGCACTTTTGTGAAGCTATCAGAAAAGCATACACACAAAAGCTGTATCCCCAACAGAAAGAGAATGAGTACCGAGGAAGAAACGCTGTCCCTGAATTCCCACTGAATTCAGGTGAAACAAAGTATAATGTAAGATGTGTAAGATATTTTTTGTTTTCCCTACTTGTTGAATTTTAAAAACTAATAATAAAATGCGTATATATATTAAAAGTCTATTTGTTTCCAAAGGCTTGTATCTTAACATATAAAACCAAATAAAATATTAATTTTATGTGAATTTTCAGAAACTCTTGTTAAATTGACATTTGCTTTGTTACAAGAAATCAAGGTCCTAAGTTCAAAGGTGTTTTTCCAATGACTCTTCAGTAAAAATGCAGGAGCAATCCTTAAAACTGAGATCGGGGCCTCTCCCTTCTCCGTGGGGACTACACTAACCATGAGGCTGCAGTTGCGCTTCTTCTGATCCTTCTTTTCACTTTTCATACTCCAAAGTTTCTCAACGTTAGTGAGGAACAGATGAAACTTTTAAAAGAATGATTTCTAGACTTCATCTCCAGTTGGAGCTCATTTGGAAGCTTGCTTCCCCTTGGTGAGAAGACCTACACCTGCAGCCAGAGAAATGCCAGTGGACATACTGAGGGGCAGAAATCTCTGATTATGTCTGTGATTATGAATGGCCAGCTAGGTACAGTTCAAGCTTAGCTATGAATATGGGCACCCTTAGCCTTCTGATCTTTCTCACAGTTACCCTACCTCCAGTTAGTCAACTCCTTCTCTGCCAAAGATGCGTCTCTGTAGCCCAGAGAACATGAGATCTGTGGCATATCCCTTACGCCCACACACACCTTCCAGTGACCAGCAGGCCTGACTCCTGACTCAGTGCATCTTATGCTGAAACATGTCATTTAGTTCACAGCACAAAATACAACGTTGGATGCCAGTCCAAGTACCAGATGCTTGAAAGCTCAGCAGTATCGTTCTCTGTGGTGCTCATACAGAAGTACCTTTTTACAATCACCATAAAAGCCCAAAAGTCCATTTGACAATTACAAACCTCTAGCTAAAAATGCATCTAACAGGAACCAAAATTAAAATATCAAATTTTTACACACAGAAAAGCACAAAAAAGACAACAAAGAGAAACAAAAAAAGGAAGCCAAATAAATTCTTAAAATACGTTTTCCTTCTTGCAATAAAATATCTGAATAATGATAATAAAATTAATTCCGACTTTTCTGCATAACTCTAAACAAAGAATATACGCACAACTTCAACCTGGATGCCTGAGTAGATGATGAGACAGCTACTTAGTTACCTGAAGGTACTGCCACATGAACAGCTGGTGCTTCCTAACTGCTGTTACTTAACAGGCTTTTGGCACTTCTTCAGGGCCCTCCCTCATTTAATTCTTTCAGAGCAGCTTTCGGACCTTACGCATAGTTTTCCCCACCAGTTGCAAAGGGGAAGCAGTACTACCATTCATATTTTAAAGGTGGGGTTTTTGGGGGTATTTTTTGTTTGATTGTTTGTTTGTTTATAAAATTAGCAAAATGATAATATATCCTTTGGAAATGGATTATCTTACCTTCATGATATAATTGTAATTGTTTATACACTTTTATTTGCCACTGTACTGAGATTAATTTTAATGACACTGATGAATTGCAGATAGCTATTATTCAAGTATTTCACAGATATTTATTTTTTTTGGTGATTTTTTTAATGAGTATTTTGATTACTCAGAATTGTCTATTAATTTCTTTGAACTCTGGACATTTTATGTAAGCAAACACTGACTGGTATTCTTTATTTTACTAGTTAATTAGGCTTACTTGAGAGCAGTTGGGCTGATTTAGCTAAAAAAAAAATCACTGCAGAAACTCAAGGAACACCACTAATTCACTTTCATCTATTATCCAAGCTAAAAACCTTGGGGAAGGAGGGTGGATTATTTGGTTTTATTTGGTACTTGAACAAACAAAAGTTCAAATAAGGAATTAAGTCATAAGTAGGGTTCATGAAAATTTGCTTTTTAACAAAGAAAAATATTTATGGATTACTTTTTTTTTTTTAAGAGTTGTCTCTTACTCCCAATGGCAGCATGTGGATCCCAGTTACTTCTGGAATCTTTTTTAATGTCTGCATATTTTAACCTTACCTAAGGCCATTCCAGTCTGTACGTGTGTCCTGTCTCTCTCCACTTAGTAATTTTTCAGCTGGGTGATTGTCTGATGTTAACCAAAGCAGAAAAAAGCAAGTCTTAAAGATAACTAAGACCTTACAAGTTTCAGGGATAGAGATACGAATTAATATCCCCAGGGAGAGGAATGTGGGTAGAATTCAGGAGCTGGAAAGGAGCTAGCTGGGCTACTCAGCATTCATGGAGCTGCAGACTAAGCACAGCTCTTTGGTCTCTCAGCCAAAGAGGGCAACAGGATACAAGAAGAACAGGGAAATTGGGGTTGCAGTTGAAACCGGTGATCTTATAGTACAAAGAAAAGGAAATCTGGCTTTATTAATTTTAGCTCCTGAATCATGTTTCTGCTTGCTGACAGTTCCTGGGACCTTTGTTATCTAAAAAACAAGGGTGTTATGATTTCAGTTTCATCAGATTCTTAGGAGTTTAGTCACAAGAAAATTAAATAAAACTGAAGAAAGAATTTACAGATAAAAAGAAAAACATATATTCTTTTATAAGGAAGTCCTTTACTTAGGGGAGAGCAAGACTATTTAAGACTAATGATAGTTTATACTTCTGGAAGTTAACGCAGTGTGCACAATCAGTCGATATTTGAACCAAGCTGCAAGGAAGTGCCCTCATTAAGCCTTCATATGTAGTTCAGAGCTACAGGCTTCAAAGGAGTAAACTTGCCTTTAAAGCTTTTCTGTGTTAGAGCTTACACTGGGTTTTTCACAAAACTGCTGAAAAATAGTTGAGGCTTTAAAAAAACAAACAATAAAATAGTCAGAGGTGGATTAATCCCACACTGACACAATAGGTTAAAACCCATCTTCTTCACATAGAAGACGTAGAAGATACATAAATAATTTTATATATATATATATATACACATGCAATATTTAACATATTTATGTATCCTCAATTTTCTTGAATGTCAAACTTGAACAAAACATCAAATACCTGCAAAATGTAATGGAAGCTGCATACTACTGAACATAGAACCATCTGACAGATCACAATAAACTACATGACTGTATGGAATAGAAAAACATACTATTACAACTTACTGGCATGCTTTGACACTGGAGGTAGCCCAAACTAAAAAAGCCACCACTGTCTGAGCTAACAAAAATGGACTGTGAAACGGTAACAAGCATATTTGATACTCTGGTCACATCCTGCCTTTTACAAAGTGGCTAAACTCTGACTGAGGATGGAGCAGTTGCTGTGGTCCCAAAAGATATTATAATTATCCAGTTACCTATTATTAGTATACCAGTCGGTCTTGCAAGACCTCAAAAAATGTCATTATAACTTAAAATAGTGAGCTGTGATCTGTGTGCCTATACTTGGAATCTTGCATGGAAAGGAAGAAATTCTGAGTCCTTAACTGTCAGACTGTCTATAGTTCTGTCCTATCTCTTTTAAAGGAAAGTAGCTACACTTGCAAAATAACATAATACGATCAAACAGCAAGTTATTCCATACAGTTACTGTAAAGCCACACAACATCCTTTAAATATATAAAAATGAGATAACAGAAAGCTTTGGAACAGAAGGCCTTTCTCAAAAGATTAATGTTTTAAATGGTGTGCAACCTTACAACCATACATTGCCGAATGAAAGGTTGCAGCATGTGGTTAGGACTAGCATTATTTTACTAGATTAAAATCTGTATAAAAATTTATTCTTCCAAGGCATTTAGTTATCCCTTCATTTTTTGAAATTATTATTATAATGATCCCAGACCAGGATGAAGACTTAATTCAGTTCTGAGATTCACCCAAATACTCCAAACCCAAGCCTGATACTGATGGACCTGTTATCCAAATGCTAACCCCAAAATTAGCAATACTGTCACACAGTTGATACAGAAAGAGAGAACACTGAAAGAACATAGCCATGTATGCAAATCTCCTGAATTTCTGTCCTCTTCCTTCTCTTGTCCAGTCTGTCCCCTGATCACTATTAGCCACAGAAATCAGTGACAATTCAAACACATAGCTGAGGGACTTCTAAATGGCACCATTGCTCATTCTTTAAGGAAGAAATGCATACACTGTATATGCCAGCCTTTCCTTTTGCTGGAAGCATTCCTTTGATGAAAAGACATTATTTTGTTAGGCTGGTGCCATGATAAGGCTCCTATTAATATTTCTTTTGAAGCTTCTCTGGTCCTTTAAACTGACATACTTCAAGTACACATATGGCTAAGAAAAATTAAAAAAAAAATCAAACATTACTTATCATAGAGTCATAAATGATACATCACAGTTGTCTGACTGTAGTTTGAATAGGAGATAATTGCAATAATGTAGTTAATACTGAATGGCAGCCGCCTAAGTGACTCTTTATGGTAATGTCTTTAGATTAAATACGTGTAATCCTTAAATAACTCCCAGCCTTAGATCCTGCACATATTTACAGCTTCCAAACTATTCCAAGCCAGGTTAAATATTTTTTTTTGTATCTGAGCATGTACTTTGTAGCATTCTGTGTTATGGTACTGTAAATATTCCTAAGCCATGGGTGGCTTTTTCACTATCTACACATCTGTTTCCAACAATGAAAATCTCTTTTCAGCATACTGGAGGTCTCAAGGGGGATAAATCAGCCAAGATAGCCTCAAATGACCCAAAAACTTTATCACTACTGAACTATGTAATTTAGAGAGCCTTATAGAACTACTACAGTTACTACATCATTCCTGGACTACCCTGTGGGTATCGAATTTTTGCAGTGCTGTGATTTCACCCTAGGCATTCTTCCCAAACCAGAAGGGTCCCAGAACACAGCCTCTAGCTATCTTCCTTAATTCCTCCACTTGTGAAAGTTTCATCTTGCCATATTTGGGTGTTATGATAAATTTATACAATTCCAGAGCATTTAGCCAAGAGAAAGTATCAGGAAAAGATTCTTGTTTGCTGTCAGGGAGTATTTCTCAGTTTCATACAGTTTGAAAAGGTAGCACATGCTAATGTTCTAAAAGCTAATACATCTACAGAAATATGTTGTTAAACAGCTCAAGTTATTATACAAAATAAAATAAAAAAAAACAACAAACAAGCATCTGCATGTATGGTGGGATTTTATACTCTGGAAAAAATGGAACCCCCTCAGGTCAACAGCTTTTTGAAAAGAGTTTCTTTGCACCAAGGAACTGCTTTCCCCATGTGGTCACTCACCAATATTTATAAGGGAAGGTCACTTTAAATGCCACCAACAGATGAAAAAACAGGAGGGAAGGAGGGTTCTTCTGTCTTCACTGAGCTGGCTGATTCTGCCAAAGTGATAGCCGACATTGACATTACACAAGGGAAAGGTGGTCGTAGTCTCACAGTCCCAGCTCTGCAGCAGAAACAAAACAAAACAAAACCAGAAAGAAAAACATATGTGTATACTTTTCAAATAAAAGTAATGCCAAAACATTAAAACTCTGATCTCTGGAATATAAATAATGCTTTAATCTTGGCTTTGAAACAGTTATCACAAATCTACTTTAAAAATAAGATTTAAAAAGACCCTTAAGAAATTGAATACCCTTCTGTAAAATTAATCAATCACTTTGAGGGTTTAGTGGAAGGAAATGGTCATAAACATCTTATGTACTCAGCTGGTGGTAGAAGGCAGACAGAAATGACAATTCTGTTAAAAATAAGAAAAAGCTGAGATTTGAAGTGAAGATTGTATGCAGAATACATGGCAGGGAATGACAGGAAATTTTATAGGTGAATGTGGCCTACGGAAAACTTAAGGGAAAGGTGAAGGATTAATGAGGGATTCCTATTTATGTATGTATGTATGTATTTATTTATTTCATTTTTCTAGCATCTGTGTGAATTATTACCTATACGTCTGATACGTCCTAAAAGAAAAAACTGTGATGAATAAATAAACAGGTCTAGAAATCTTCAATAGGGTCCTTTACCTTGCAGGGAATATTATCATTGGCTTTTGATACAATTTCTGCTGCAGGGAAAGACTTTCAAAGCTCAGAATGCTGAAGTATTGCCAGGCACTCAAAGACCCCCTGCTGTGCGCGTCAAACTAAGAAATCTCTCTGAACTTGTCGAATTAAAAGTCATCTCTCTCTCTCTGCAACCCCTGCATGAGCTGGGAAGCTCTGTCCTCATTTTTTTAGGCCTTCCACGATAAACAAATGGAGCCTGAAGCATCTTTATTCTTTTCAGGCACATAATTAAAATTCTTTTAAAAATGTAATTGATGGCAATGAATTTCAAAAGGAGGTTCTAGTTAACAACGAGGCTAGAACAGTTTCAGTAGGCCATACTGCTTTACCATTCAATTTTGTTTGAAAGGTAAAAGCAAAACAGCTTGTTAAGATCCTGGGTAAGTGTCTTTTTTTTTTTTCTTTTTTTCTTTTTTTTTTTTTTTTAATTTATTTTGTTTGTACATCAAGAGGTTGCTCCAGACTTAAACATCTCAGCAGGATTTATGCTTTCTGGAATGTCATAAGATTTAATTAGTGAAACAGCAAAGAGTAGTATACTATTAAAATATGAACAAAGCAGAAAGTATTCTTGGTTTCTCAAAGTCATTATTTATATATCCCCTAAAATATTAAAGAATATATTTATTGAAGAATTTGTATTTTCTTGGATAGCTTATTTCATTCATTCTAACCATTGTAAATATTCACAACCCCACAATTTTTTTTAATCTGACAATGCATAGAATACTAATTTTTTGTGATCAGGATTGCTGTAAAACATTGTAATGATTAGCTCTAATAGGTATTTTTGATGTTGCCAAGAAAAGAGCAAGTGCTGATACGCATAACTTCAAATTAATATAAAAGGAACAAAAAAACTACCTCTTTGGATTTGGTACCAGGTATCATAATGCACCATTAACTACAATCAGTATGTGTCAGTACTCCCTTCTCTTTTGAAAGTAAATAGCTTCAGTTTTTACCTGTTTTTTTCCATGCTATGTTTCTGAACTGGTACTTCTGGCTATGAATGACCATATGAAATGTATTTTTTGGGGGTCTTTTCCCTAGAGAGACCTGAGATTGAGATGTTTTAAGGAAAGTTATTTACGATTCTTGTAGCATTAAAAAAGAAAGGTGTAGCAAGGCAGCACTGCTCCCACAACTTCTGGGTAGCACTCTGCTTCTGATAGTTATGATGCCTCTGGGAGACCTGAGACAACACAGCTAACATAGCTGCTTTTCATCCTAGCAGAGGGAAGCACAGTAAGTATTCTGTATGGGTCAAAAATTCTGACTGGTAGAGAGGTAGAAAGAAGATCCAGTCAGCTCCACTGGATAAGGCAGTGCCAAAGCAGATGATGCAGGAGAAGAATAAGGCTTTGACTACACTATCAAGTAATGGCTCTGCCAGTCAGATGTTATTTCTTCCACAGGCTCTAATTTATTTATTTACTGGATTACTTATAAAATTTATTTTAAGGAACCTGTGCAGCATAGGGCACAGCCCATTCCAGAGAGGTCACGCTGAACAGGCAATATCGAGAATAGTGCATCAGGTTTGCCCTCTCTATTTCCTGCAGTTGTCTTGTATTACCTCATTGGGCTTTAAAAGCTCAGGTTCCCACACGCCTTCATCACACACCCAAAACAGCAACATCCAGCTTCAATTTTACATTGTATGCATACAACTTTCACAGATTGCCCAGAGTCCACCCATTATGTTGTTATCTGGTCAAAATTTGTAATATCTAATGATCATGTCTTAGATCCAGCAAGACAGCACACTGGCACAAGTGTAGCAGGACTTACACCACGTTTCTGCCAGCGTGTTGCTCAGCAGGACACAGAGTACCATTACAACCAACCAAAAGAACAGTGCTTTCTGTAGCCCTGTATCTTTACTGGGAAAAAGTGAACTTTTCTTAGCCTTCCCTTCAGATATACTATGGTGATTTTTTAGTTGCGTACAGTATCTTAATGTGGCGTGAAATCAACAAAAAAACATAGGCATAAAAACAAAGAACCAGGAATCAACAAAATGAAATAAACCAAATGTAGGCAAATCAGTAGTTTCAAACTTCATTTCTGCTACAAAACTGAACTAACAAAAGCACTGTAATTATGAAAAGTAATTCAACTTTCACCATAATTTGCTCTATGCAGTGTGAAGGACATTGGACAAAAACCCCCATAACAAAGAGACTGTATCTGATGCTTTAAGAAAAAAATAAAAGCAGCTTGGCCCAGCATGAGTATTTAATATCTGTTTGCAAAATGAGTACAGGATTCTTTAAGTTCACTGAGCACTCACTGTAAAGTTTAGGGAAGATCAGTAGTTTAGAAAAAAGAGACTACTAAAATATGAGTCACATCTATGAACAAAAGTGAACAAAATCTACTTGGCTGCCAGAGTGCCTTCAGTTTATTTCACTGCAGTACACATATCCCTTGATTGAAAGGAGTGTGTATATAAGGCACCCATGTCTCTCTTTACTATCAATGGGCCTGAAATTCTCATTTGTTATATCTGACTTCCTTTACTGTTTTCTTTTTCCTAACAACCAGCAGCTGAAGTATTTTTTTTAACATTTGGGAACATATTTACAAGTAGAATAAATTCATATTAATTCTCCTCTCCCCTACAAGCTACAATTATTTTAAGAGTTGTGATAAATTAAAAATTACCCAGTTTGTTTTCACTTGGCATACCGATCCTATGACATTGATGTTATACAGTCATATTGTACATTCTTATGTATCTTGACAATGTCAGGCACCTTTTTTTAGGGGAGAATAAAATCCTCTTTTTTACCATTGTCACACAAGAGGTTAATGTATGTAATTTACTCCTTCAAAAGATGCTGCTTAAGAACAGGTACCTCTTATATGCCAAAAACCCAATGTCAAACTTGCATAGAAAATTAGGATACCTTAGCAAAACTCCCCAAGAGACAATTTTTATCCAGTATTTCAATGTTCTGTAGACAAAAGTGTTGGCAGATGTTGCCTTGATAATTTGATATGAGGTACTGCTATTTCAGAAGATGGCAGAAGAGGGAGTAAGTGAATGTAAACCCAAATTATGACTTCAATGACAAGAGCAAGGCAGAGTATTTCAGCTGCTCGCTCTCTTTTCCAAAATAGATTAATTTCCATTTCCTAAAATAAAATTTTCCACATGCTGTACAAAGTTTGCATACATAAGAATTTTAAGTTTTTAGAGACTGGAATGCTCTTCCTTATTATTCCCACATCTTAATTATTTAGATTAACAGAGATTCCGGCTTTTACACTGCACTGTTATATTCTGTAATTACAACAAAGCACAACTTTATATAACAGATTTACTGCAGAGATTGCAACAGAACCATGGGAAGACAGAGGGAGGAACTCCTTCATGAGGTTACAAACAGTAGATATTCAATTAAAAACATTAAAAATATAAGATTAATCCCATAAACTGGTTGAATCCTTCATATTGCACAGGAGGTAGCAATCACAAAAGAAACAAACAAAAAATTAATTTCAGAACTATTTTGCTTTGTTTTTTTCTTTCCCCATGCATGTAGGCAATACGACCCTGTCCTCAATATTAAGTGTTAGAAGTTACTTGAAGTACTCGAAAATTTCACTTACCATATAATTTGAATGATGTATTAGCAGATGGTAATGAGGAAAATAGATAATCAATAAAATAGACCCTGTTTTAATTATCATACACTTAATTCAGCTATTACTCCCAAGGTCATAGAAACAAGTTTAGAGTAGGAAGGGAAAGCCACACTAATTTTCTAGAAACTGTATGTGAAATTGTAACATTGAAAGCAATTATTAATGATGTGAAGTAAAAGTTACAGGGTTTTTTTTTCAGAGGCTCCATTAAGCAAGCATATCATCATAGCAGAGGTGTATTACAGAGTACAGAAAGTCTGATTCCCCTTTTGCCATAAAAGCAATGGAAGGAATTCATAACACTTTGCACAAAAAAACATAAGCTTCTGTAAAAGTAACTCATTCCCATAATATTTTGATGCATTTTCTACTTTGCTTGGGTTGCTGTTCTTTCATTAATACCCTTTCTCTATTATTTGCATAGAACTGTGGTCCCTAATTCATCCAATTCCTAGATTTCTTTATTCCGTATTTTTCTAAAATCCATGTATTCGACATTATTAAGTCTCATTCTGTGCTGTTCCTGAAAGCTAACAGCTGTCAGACCCTTAAAGAGCTTTGACAACAACTAACACTTCTGTTCAAGCAAAAGCACTCTGTATCACTTCAGTGACGTGAATTTTGGATCTGAAAGCAGAGTAGTCTGACAGATAAGTCTCTGCTTCATTTTTCAGGAAGAAGGAAAGAAAATCTTCTTTGCTAACAAATAATTTTCAGCTCTTAATAACGTTTGATGATAGAATTATTTATTTAAAATGTTGCCAATCTGGTGGGACAGAAAGCCTTTGAAAAGGGTGAAGAAAAAACAAAGAGCACAGAGCAGCTCTCTAAGAACAGACTGAGAATGGACCCAGTTCCTTTTACTTGCAGAATTTTCAAGGGTTTAGAATCACAGGATGGTTTGAGTTGGAAGAGACCTCAAAGATCATTTAGTTCCAACCCCCTGCCACCGGCAGGGACACCCTCCAACTAGCCCAGTTTGCCCAAAGCCCCATCCCACCTGGCCTTGAACACTTCCAGGGATGGGGCTTCCACAAGCACTCCAGTGCCCTCATAGTAACAAATTTCTTCCATATATCTAATCTATACATACCCTCTTTCAGCTTGAAGCCATTGCCCCTTGTCCTATCACTACACTCCCTTGTGAACAGACACTTCCTGTCTGTACAAGGCCAAATGAACTCAGGCAGGCATCTTACAGGGAAACTGAAATCTACCCTTGTGATATAAATGGTCTTAAAACGCTAAAAATGAACAGTGCAAGGCTCACACACTCATGTCTCTACACCAGTATTCATTCTCATATTCACAATATGGCAAAATCGAAAAGCAACTTACAGAGTAAGGAATATGCAAAAACATTAACTATATTTTTAGATCTGTTCTTTTTAAAATATATTAATAACCACAGCTGTTCTTAAAATAAGTTCATGATTTTGGTATCCTTTTTTTTCCTCCCCCCCTCTGGATATGTTCTGCTGGTTTTGCAGTCAATTTAGAAGTTCTTTGAAACAAATTGCACTGGCAGCTTCCCCTTTATACAGTTCAGAGTGCGGCAGTGATAGCACAGAGTGTATCTGTCAAACTCAGTGCTGAAGAACAGAACAGGAATCTGACATGGTTATGACAAGCAAACACTTTATACCAGGGAAGAACTTCATGCTGTCGATTCCTGCATACACTGTGAAAGCTGTGTTATGTGTTCATGTAAATAGGACCGCAATAATAATGTTGAATTTTGAAATATCTTTGCAGAAAGAATTAAGTCTAAAGGAAATTTAAACAAAATTGAAGTGACTGCACTTTGTATTACAGTGCTACTCAATGATACATTAGCATAAAGAATTGTATGTAGTAAATTAAAGTGTGTGATATTTTACATTCTATTTAAGAATTAGGTGAAGCTCTTATTTTCAATTCATAAACAAAATGCCTAGCTTATGGAGTGATTTTAGTGATGTCAATTTTTCAAAAGCAGGTCAGGGTCATTTCTAATCTTACAGGAAGAGTTGAAAATCAGTTCCTAAACCCCTGTATTTTCACATATTACTTGATGTTACTACACTGTAACTATTCTCATTTCTTGAAATCCAAGGGTAATAAATTTATGCAAATAGATGGTTAAAAAAATCTTGGGAAAAAGATGTTAGCCCCAGAGAATCAAGAAAGAGAAAATCTAAATATTCTAACCTTGAAGTTTGTTGCATAGCACAACGATGGCACTTAGATTCTTTTTTTCTTTTTCATTTTTTTTTAAGGATGGGGAGTTAAATATATTAAATCTTTTTAACTCATCTACTAGATGCAAGGTACATACTGATTATATTATATCCTGTACAGTTAGGCTTTTAAAAAAATTGTTTCTTTCATCTCTCAGAATATTTCTTTTAATCTCAAACCCACCATTGTGAAGAAAATTCCTGACATAATTTTTCACAATTTTGGAGTGAAAGGGAAAAACTGGGATATTTTAAGATGAATGTGAAATTCTACCTGCAAAGTAAAAAACAAAGCAGAACTATGTCAATGTACCTGGTCATCTGTAATTCCACTATGTTATTTAGGGGATTGGGATGATAGAACAGATTTACTGTAAATAAACTGCTCAGAGACTATAGATGTTAGACTGGCTGTACATGCCCAACTTGAAATCACCAAGGCACATGACAAATACAGATTGCCCTACATATTTTACTGTCACATATGAATTTTATCTGTATCTAAGCACAATAAATGGGCTAGCATTATTTATGTTCTATGGAGAGTGCATCTGCCATTTCATCAAACCAGTATCAATGAAGAATCCTCTCACAATTTACATGACATTCAATGTATCAGTTGGGGTGGTTTGTTCCCCATGTATTTCTGAATTCAAGAAAATAATTTCTAGGGTATGAAAAAAAGATTACAATATGACACTTGCTAGTCTGTATTAAAAAAAAAAAAGTATTCCTATTAAATAATTTGCTCATGCTCACATATGTCAAAATGCTCACTGGCATTATTTTGGCATTCATTTTGTTTTCATTTGAGTTTGCTATTTTGTTTTAGGTATGCATATGCTCAGTTTTATGGTAGCAATTATAGTTTATTGACATGATATAGCTGTGATATGCTTGTCATAACCTCATGTTGTGCTTTATGTGATAACTGGGAAACAAACATCACACAGAGAGAGGCTTTTAGTCAAAACCTTCCATTTGAGGGTTGGAAACGTATAGAGTGGCCAATTCTATAAAGCCTTTTGGACTCCGTTTGTGCTGTACAGGCAGCAGTGAGTGTGGGGACTGGTCTCAGAACCTCAGCTCACCTTCCGGCCACAGATTCCTGTGGTGTGTATCTTGACTTTTTTTTCCAATTCCTGTCCTTCAAAATACTTTTCATTCTAGAAATTGTACAAAATCTGAACTAACTCTCTAAATAAAGCATATTTAAACTTTCTAATAATAGTTTCTAATAACTTTATAAATAAAGCACAATTTATAAGATCTTTATTATTATAAACTACAGTACTTATTTTTGTTTCAGCAGATGCAGTAGGAATCACAAAACCAAAACAGTGATAAACTACTGTGTAAACAGTAACTCAGGAGAGTGTGTACCTCCACAACATATTAAGAAATCTGCTATAAATTCTATTTTGGTACTGGGATAAAACTATGAAGTAAACAAGACCTTACCAAATATGGAAGCAAAGACGACTTAAAGATATGGTAAAAGGAAGGAAAAAAGAAAGATATTTTCAAAGGCTATGTGATGGCAATCACTTTTAAGTAAGCTAAATAGCTTTTCTTCAAACCAGAATTGTGATATATTTATCTGAACCTTGTTAAAGCATTTCCTATTGGCTTCAAAGGAAGTTAAGATGACTACGGAGAAGAATTATGATATAAAGAAGAATCTGACTAGGATCTGAAGGAAGATTTCTAGTGGAGCTCTTTAAATGAGGTGGATCCTAATGAGGTAAAAACATAGTGTACCAATGAAGTTTGCTGACATGATTTCATTGTTTTTAACACACAAAAGCAGTGGAAATTCTTACAGGAGACCTTTATGACTTTTTCAACTACATTAAAGAAATAAATGATAAAATGCAAAATTCAGTCATGCACTAAGGTACTACACAACTTGAATGTACACATTAAGAACTAGGTTTATGAACTAGAAGAGGCTGAAAATGTTTGATTTGTCTAGCCTTCCCAAATTTAATCTGGCAAGGAATTTGATTACTGTCTGTACTGGTAAACAAAAGCTCCAGAAGAAAGTTCAAGCCTGAGAATAAATGCATATATCTGGCAATCAATAGCAAAGGTGAAAACCCAGAGGAAAAGTTATAGCCATCACAATCAAGTTGTTCTGGAATGTTAACTCATCCCAAATACTGGAAATCCTGAATCCACTCATATAACATCATTTCCTGGGATAGCAGAAACTGATTGTTTTGTGATCCTGTCCAGATCTATGCTATTTAGCTGTGTGCTAGGCAAGGAAAAGACAGCAGAAAAAATACAGTTAAAGACACTCTAAAAAGATTCATTTTCAAAGCCACCAGACATACATTTTTAGGCATGATTTCCATTTACACTATCTGACACAATCGATGCTTCTACAGCAGGGGTTAAATCCCTCCAAGAGGCTGATTTAGATTAGGATATCAATTGGTCTTCTTCTGTGTGTTACACTCTGCTCTTCACAGCTAACAGCATATCTCTTTTTACATTTGCTCTCTTTGCTCAGTCCTACTATTTTTTTGTTCCTTACTACATCCTGAAACTTTCAAGTGATTTTCATGAAGTTGATTGTGTAAGAGGTAATATGTGCCATTCTATCCCAAGAACAGATCAAACACAAAGTAATTTGAAATCCAACTAGTACGTAGCTTCACCCTTGTTCCAGTGAGTAAATACTTTGCACTAGAAAATTACATTACCATTATTTCAGATTCATAAATTATGGAAGTTCTATTAGGAGAAAATGGCATCAAAGAGGACAGACTAGCATCCTAGGAAACCTGCTCCACACTGCGCAGATTTTTCTAGTTTTACTTTACATAAGCAACTATGGCAATCTAAGATTTTGTACCATGTAAAGCTAAATAAACCTTGTTAGAAATTAATCACTATGAACTACAGAAACCTGGAAATGTTTTACTGATTTCAAAATGACAGTGTTAAACTCTTGTAAAACTCTACTGCTGCCTCATTTTCCCTCTTCATCTCATCATACTAAACCTCTAAAGCCACATGTCATAAAAACTTCTCCACACACTTAACTACTGGCATCAGAAACTATATGAATCTCTGTAATACGCTGTCCTGTCTCCTCAGTCCGGTTTCTATTATGCGATCTGGAATCTTTCAAGTTTTTGTAGGGGGAGTAATTTAAAACCAAGTTTACAATCTCAATAGATTGCGGGGTCTTCCTTGTCATAAATGAATTCCCTCTCCAGTTTACATGCTACCTAGGTGTAGTGCTGGGATCTTACAAAACAATGATAAATAAGGATTACAAAAACAAGTCTATTAACTGCTTTAGCAATATTCCCAGTTGTGGCTGAAAGCATACTGAAAACAAAAGCTAACAATGCCCCATCTTCTGCACGCACAGCACACTGTGCACTATCATACAAAGACAGTTTTAATTCATTGCTATATTTGTTTCAAATCAATTTAACACAGGTAAATTTGCAACCTTCCAATCTAATGTTCCACTTTCATATAGCAATCTTGTCAAATATTAATAGGTTTGCACTACCTAGCAGAACACAGAGAGGAGTTCTAAAAACATTAGGTAACTAATTTGACATGAGATGTAGCAATGAAGCAAAATTCTGTCCTTAAAGTTTCTTTTATTGACTTTACAAGATAATACGATAAACTGTGGAAAATATGTAATGCCATACAATAATTAATGTTTGGCTTACAAACACAGAAAAGGACTTCAAGACTATTGAGTTCAGTCATTTGTTTTTACAGAAATTAAATCCCTTTCTTTAACTTCCATTTTAAGAGAAATTAGGGTGTTTGGTTTGTTTTTCTTTTCACTTCTGATTAGTTTGACCGCTGCTCCAGGAAGATAGATGCTTTACATTGTTAGCAAAGTAGTATGAGAATATTGAAAACTGCTGAGATTTACTTGCTTCTGCAAACATGCCTGGGTAAAGTCAGATCATTGCCCTAATCTAGTGCCTGTGTAAGAGTCAGGACGCAATCAGGAGTGTACTCAGTTACTCATTATAAAAAAACTATTATCTCAGCTTCAGTGCTTGCTCTCTGTACATGTTCATAAAATGTGATGTGGAACTCCAGAGTTTGCTTCATCCCTGGTAGCTCACTGTTGTTTATTTTTCTGGACTTCAGATTTTATGGACACAAAAGAATCAATTCCTCAATTAATTTTCATATTTAAATGGTTGTGTTAATTTTAATTGTTTGGTATAATAATCTGAAATGTTTACAAGATTATCCAAGGCCTGATTATTTCAAGTGTTAGCTTAAATTGCTTTATGACTATTCTTGAAAAAAGAAACTGGAAGATAGTGAAGGTTCTCACTAAGGGCTTAGTGTTGTAATTTCTCATGCTGCACAATTGCACGGGACTATAAATGCTCCAAGCTAAGGAATCAATATGCTGGTGATGCTAATTTAGATAAATAGATGTTTTTCCAATGGCAAAATATCAGTAAAGTACCCTAATATGCATTAATTTCCAGCTGGGAAAATATGCACTGGCTTTAGAGAGGAAGAGTGTTTAGTTAGTGCCATCTCCGTGGGAGTAATTACATGTAGACTGTAAAAGAAATAACAATTAAAAGTACACCTGAGATATCCTGTTGAGCTGTTTCTAGAGAACAGGTCATTTTATGTAAAATTCCAAAAGCCTGTTGGAATTTACATGTGGAATCATTTGTTATTTTCCCAGTACTTTCGGAAAAACAATATAAACCTCACACGAGCAAACAACTGCAAATGCATTCTGTATTCATCTTTGTGCTACTGTAGATTGCATGAAATATTTATAGCATTATTTTGTTTTGGTTGAAAAAATAATTAGGCTCAGAAGTCTAGAATGATATATATCAATTATTTCCGACTAGAAATATCTAATGCCATTGCTTTAGAAATACGTGAAGTATTTAAATCGGAAAGCAACACAACTGCTATGTGATTTCATTAGCCTTTTGATATTGCTTAACAGTTAAGTGTTTCAGTTACAATACCAGAGTGATGGCTCTACCAGCATTTACTATAAATGTTGGAGCAACCCTGCAGTGGTAAAAATAATTAACATTTATCGACAGCATAGATACATGAAATTTAAACACCTGAGATTTCAGCCACTGAACACAGAATAATTCTGTGAAACATTTACAAAACACAAGGACATTTTAGGAACCAGAGAAATAGTACTGTCCCCAAATAACTGATATTCTTTTCATTCAAGAATGTCATGGCTTTATTATTAATAGGGTTATGCTGTGGAACACTGACTCTGTAATCATTATATTGTAGAAGAAAATATTGGAGGCATTCGCGTTACCTGTATGAAGCTATCAAAAAACATTGTTGGGATTTTTTTTCTACTTTCCTTTCTACTACATTAGGAGGGTATTTTGATGCGGCTGTCAACTGGATGAACCAAAAGTAAGCAATTCTAAAAACTACTGCCATATTAAAAAAACAACCATAAAATATATGATACTAATTTGGATCATTATTCAGAGCATGTCTATGTGATACAGCAGACTGCTGTGTTCAAGCATTCCAAAGTTAGCTCTCTGAGAGGTGGCACACCTACACAGCAGAACGCGTGCTCTTTATGGTCACCAGTGGAACTGAATCCAATGTTAATTAAAAATAAGATTTTTAAAGACAGTTTTATAGAATTGCACACTGTGCCTAGACAGTCAAGGCCCAAAACACTAATATGTCTCAATCTGTCTCTTTTTTGTATTTTATTTTTATTTTTTGCTTTTTCTGGCAGCTTGAGTACACATAATAGGCCCGAATCAAAGAACAAAGTGGCACCGTGCAATATACATAAGCAAGGTACAGTGTTAAAGAAAAATTACAGAGCAAACTTTTGAAAATACAAAAAACCCCTGTCCTATCATCTGTTCCACTAAGTTGAATCCCACACCATACAAGCAGCTGAATTTTTCCATAGGTTAATTCCTATAATTTGGAAAATCCTGCAGAGTTTATGTTAAGATTTTGAATAATTAGTACATGCAAGAAAATTCATATAATCTTAAACATGTTGTGGACATTAATGATGAAACTAAGATCACTGTAAATTGTTTGCCACTTACATGTAGAGCTTGATTACTGTTTCTTGTATGAGAAAAAGCTACAAATTATTTTCTAGTGTTTTGAGAAGATGAGATGTTTTGAGCTATTTCTTGGGATAATTTTTTAAATATGGTGCTGGTCACACACCTCTGATGTGAAATAGATGCATAAAGAATGACTTATTATGCCTTCATAGGGTGTTCAAGGAATGGAACTCATTGTTTCAGTGACTGAGATCATCTGTGAACTTCTAACCAAGTATACAAAATAATTTTAAATATGTGTTAGCACATAGGGTATTTGGATTCTTTCCCCCTTGCTGAGGAACTTGGATTTAAAAAATACACCGAATATTCCTTTCCTGTAAGCGGGAACTTATTTAAGAATGTCGTCCTTGAAACTTAGAACTTACAGCTCTCAATTTTTGATTAGGAGATTAATAAAATGATCAGATAACAAATCAAAAATACTCTACATATCTAACATATGGTACATACCCCTAAGGACAACCAATGCAGGCATATATTTAAAATGCAAGGCATTCCCTTTCATACAAAATCTTCAGATTGTAGTTGTTTCATATAATCTATCACCTCTGTTGTATTTTTCTCTGGATTTCTAACCTCTCCAATTTACACTTTGTTCTACAGACTGTGTGTTTAACAAGTACTGATAAGAGAGACAGCTGTGAGATTAGCAATGTATCTTATCCCACATTACTTGAAGAGCAGTTTCTTTTGAAAGGTACAGTTACACTGAAGTGGAATCAAGACACATTCTGATATGTACCTTTAAACTAACTTGCTTATTCAATAAGATAGAGAAAGACAGGCATGAAACAGCTCTAATGAACTTTTCCTAAAATGTAAATATATGTATAAATAAAAAAATTATTAACTTTACTATTTTTGTATTTTTACTCTGAATGCAATTTATTCTATATATATTCCTAAATACTATCACATAATATTTTAAATTGGAAACACAAGTATGTATTTCCAATTCTAACAGTGAATTAAATTAATCATTAAATATATCATTAGGTTTAAAACAATCATCATGTAGAGGAAATGTAAAACATCATTCTGAATAGCTTTATGAGAGTCAGGGAAGTGGTAAATATCAAAAAGTGATGAAGCATGATATTACGTGTGTTCTCCTGAGATTATATCAAGTTTTAAAGCCAGCACGTTATGAAACAAAATACAAAGATGCCTTCTTTAAAAAAAAAAAAAATCATCTATTTACTTTACTTGTAAAGTAAAATGTTCATTTCTAAGGGTAATCACAAAACAGATTTAACATCCAACTTGTATTTTGTCTATGAATATAAATATACATAAATTTATTTTATATGTATGTGAAATTCCAGGTTTTTAAAATGTTATTCCGAATTTGGTACAGAGTTTGAGAACTCTGATTGGAACTGAGAACAGTTAGCAGTTAAGGAACAGAGGTGTCTGTTTTGGTTTTAGAACCAGTTGGAAACTTATTCTAAGTTTCTCTATCCACCAGAGCATGGTTTCCAAAATCAACTGTTTCACAGGAAATAATTTTTTGGGAGCAATTTCCTTAAATCCTTAATAGCTGTGATCGCAATCAAGGTGAAATATTTTGGGAAGGAACTGATCCAAATCAGAATGTCTGATTTGTTGAACATGTTGAAGTTAGTCTCATACACTATCCACTATCATATGCTATTTGTGATTCAGACGCCACACATCCCCTGTAACCAAAATGCATCAGACAGACTAGTTTTGCCAGAACTCATTAGCCTGGAAAAACGAAGTCTGAAGTCTGCTTGATAGGTATCAAGGAATTCACATGTGGTATGGAGAAAGTCTTCTGGCACAATTAATTCATTACCTCTCCTAGAACAAAGATTAAGAGATATTAAATGAAACTATGGGGTGACAGGTTCAAAACAAAGAGGGTATATCTTCTCATACAAATAATTAAGCTGTGAAAGAATTAGACCATTTCAGGGAAAAACGGATGGCAGTGAATTTGGAAGTGGATTCAGATACCTATGTGGAAGCAGGCTGGGAGCTATCAATATATACTTGCCCTGTTCTCACACTATTCCCTAGGTATTCATAATTGATCAAACACAATATTGTGTAAGACAGAGCTTTGATCTGATCTCAGTACTGTAAGTTTTTAATGTGTTTATGCTCTACCTCAGTTTTTCCTATAGCTAAACTGCAAAGATATACCAAGGGAGACACAGTCCTACTGGTAACACCTGACAGAATGCAAGATCATTTACTGAATCACTCCATAGCTTTGTTGTAGCTGTATTTTCAGATGCAGCATTTGAACAGAATTAAACATCAGATTTGGCTGAAACTATATACTCAGAATTCATTTGCTTCATAACCTCTAAAATCAAACATAACACAGTATGAAGTTTCCAATTTGTATTTCTGGTTTCTTAAGTACCTTAGCCTTATCTGATGGTTCACAAAATGTCCAAATAGCCTGACTGTAGTTAAATTGTTCTATTTCCTTCATTTGCATGTTATCCATGGAGAAGGGGACAAGAAAATTCTGAAAGGGAGTACCATTATAACTTTTATTGTTGTTGTTTGTTTTGTTTTTAAATTTTGTTTTTCATTATGGTATTAACAGTTCCAGACAGGAGAGGATGTGGACACAGTGAAAATTATACATTAACATATCAAATCTTACTGTATTTTTGCAGGTGTTTTATTGTAAACCAAACAGCTTCAATATATATTTAACAACATAAGACTTCACAAAGTATTAGGTCTAAAAGCTCTCAGTGACTAGCTTCAAATTTGCTTATCATAAGAGGAAGTTCATTGATTTATTCATCGTTAATTCTTCCTGTACATAACTATATATTTTAAGAAGAACGAATTAAAAGCAGTAAAATACTACATTCCAATGTCCTACAGCCACTGTGTTTAATTCAAAAGATTCTGTGTCAAATAAGCACAAATAATGACATAAGCATTCCACAGAAATAAAAAAATAACTATGGGGAACATGCAGAGTAACAGTAAATAATACGTGTCTTGTGTAATCAGTATTGGTACTACCAATACAGCATGTTCACACTTTGCTGTAAAGTATTAAACATGCTTATAGCTTTTCATAAATGTTACCATCTTCCTCAGCTCTTCTGAAAATTGTCACATACCACTTCAAAAAATATTTTGATGTTTCTTAAAAATACATGTTAGCTCTAACCGTTACAGAAATATCTAAATATTAAGTTATGTATTCAGTATATCTAAACGAATCAGAACAAACACAGCACCTCATAAAGAATTTGCTTTTGTTAATCTGTATTTTTTATTTGGTATTATTATTGAACTTTCTCTTCCTGAAAAATGGTAGCACGGGGGCACTAACTCTTCACTTAATTTTTTTTTTCTTATAACTCTTTCAAGTTTGCTTCTGAAGTTAAGCTATTGAAGTCCATCACAAAATCCTGTTGATAACCTATGTAGTACCTCATTAGGCCATACTATTTCTTGACTCCCAAGAAGAGCAACATAAAGGGGATATACTGTTTTACAGTGCCTCTCTGAATGAGACCTTTAGTGTGAAATAAAACAAAGATATATATTTTTCAAACTTGGCAAGTATTTGAAGGCACTGGTATGAATGAAAACACAAATGTACAGCACCTTAAGGGATTGTGGATCAAAACCCTCTTGGGGTTTGCCCTGAAGTTCTATGACCAGCCATCTCTTTCAGTTGATCTTTTCAAATATTGGAAGAATTTTTTCAACCATCTAAAAAAATCCTAACTTCAAAAGATCTGTAAAGACAATGTTATGTCTTCAAGTAACAAAAGAAGTTTGAAATGGTTTCATCTAACAAAACGGGTACTTTTTTGTAATATTTTTATAACAAAATCTGTAACTCATTCCTGTTGAGAACTCTCTTATCATCTTTGCTACGTACAAGATTCATAAATATAATTGCTTATATTCATAGGGACAATGCCACCACAATATGTTTAGATGAATCTCTCTTTTTGTTTTTTTTTAGATAGAAGTCCTTTAATGCTAAAATGACATGAAAAATAATCGACTTTAGCTATAAATATATATGACTGACCACACTGAATGCAGAGCTCTGAATATAAAGAGAATTATATAAAATTCAGAACAATTTAAAATATACCTACAAAAAAGGGGTGCCACGGTGATTAAATTGCTTTGTTCATACAGCACTGAGAATACATACAACAAAAACTGTGTTTGCAAATGTTTCCTCTATGAAAACCATCATTAGACTACACTTCCTAGGCAACATGCAGAGTAAACTAATGGATACACAGTTTGCAGGTGTTGATTGGACATCTCATTTCAAAATGAAAATAACACAAACATTGCTACATCTAAATTGTCCCCTTTATACTCTAGAACTAGAACTAATAAATTCCAGTGGGACAAATAAATATAGAAAATTTAAAATCCATTGAAAAATACAGACTGAAATGCAAAGAAATGGAAAATAATAGGTACTACCTGAGCTTGTATTTCAGTGTTTTTTTCTCAGCTTATAACAATGAAGTTCCCCAAGGTATTTGCTGTAAGTACAAACTTAAAATAGCTTTTACAGAATACTATATGCAAACAAATATATTTACTACTCCAGCTCCAATCTCAATATTCCTTAATGCTGGACAAGCCCACCTACACGGCTTGCACAAACTTTCATAATATTAATAGAAAGAAGTGAGCCTATGTGAACCTCAAGAGGTTCAGCAAGGCCAAGTGCAATGTCCTGCACATCCCAGTATCAACACAGGCTGCAGGATGAAGGGATTGAGGGCAGCCCTGTGGGCAAGGACTTGTAGATACTGGTAGATGAAAAACGACATGAGTTGGCAATGTATGCTTGCAGCCTAGAAGGCTAACTGTACCCTGGGCTGCAGCAAAAGAAGACATGACAAGTAGGTCTAGGGAAGTGATTACATCTCTCTACTCCGCTGTGGTGAGACGACTCCTAGAGTACTGTGTTCAGTTCTGGGGTTCCCAGTACAAGACAGACATGGTGGACCTGTTGGAGTGAGTCCAGAGGAGACCACAAAAATGATCAGAGGGCTGGAGCACCTCTCCTATGAAGGCAGGCTAAGAGAGTTGGGCTTGTCCAGCCTGGAGGAGAGAAGGCTCAAGAGACCTTATTACAGCCTTTCAATATGTAAGGGGGGCATATAAGAATGATGAGGACAAACTTTTTAAGACAGCCTTTGGTGACAGGATGAGGGGTAAACTGAGTTTTAAAGTGAGAGAGCGTAGATTTAGACCAGATATAATGAAGACTTTTTTTTCACAATGACAGTAGTGAAACACTGGAAGAGGTTGCCCAGAGAGGTGGTAGATGCCCTATCCCTGGAAACAGTCATGGTCAGGCTGAAGGCGGGATCTGAGCAGCCTGATCTATTTGAAGATATCCATGCTCACTGCAGGGTTTTTGGACTAGATGACCATTAAAGGTCTCTTCCAACCCAAGATATTGTACGATAAATCAAACCCATATTTTGTTTGGTGAATTAAAGATATTAATTGACAATTAAAAGTCTTTGATTCTTATCAAGGTGTAATGCTGAAAACAGAATATTCTTATCCATCTTTGGCAAGATAAATTTCTTTGCATTGGGGAGGGTTACTTCTTACAATGCTATTTATATTATTTTTGCCTGACACTTTGCTCTGGTTCAAAATAAAACACTTTGTTCTAAAATACAGCATGAATCCTGGGAGAATTATGCCCATTGGCATTTGTCAACGACTGAAAGTTTAGATGTGTGTTTTTAAACAACAGCCACAGCTGTATTACAGATACAGTTCCATTTACTAATATCTTAAATAGACCACTATGATTCTTAGTTTAACCACCAGCTAATTCAGAAAGTCAGGAAAAAAAGTCCGACTGTGGTCTTCTTTCTAACTGCTTTCAAATAGCAGCCACTTTTAACATTGGAAATTATTGCGATGAATGTGCTTTACAGAGACAGACTGAAGCACAGAAAAACTAGAGAAACCCTTCCAAACACCTTAAAATCTCAAAAATATGTGAGATTCATAGTGTTGAGAATGTGTAAACACTGTTATCATTCGCTCATGGAACTAAAAGAGAAAACCAGTGTGCGCCAGGAAATCTGTAACTAATGTTTTCAAACTTTTTTTTAGAATGCAGAAAACACTCAAATCCTAGCTTTATGAGCAGAATAGTAATGCCTTTTCTATTACTGCATGAAGTAGCTAAAAGTCAAATGTGCTTTGTATAAGGTAGCTTTTATCCACAGTCATGATACTTCAAGTGAAAGGCAATGCCCCCAGCAAACACAAAAAGTCAGTTTTAACCTGACTCCTCCTCAGTCTTAACCTTTATGCTTTGGTATCCCCACCTGTAAAATGTATTTGTTTGCCTGATACCTCTATTTCAGATAGGAGTTATATCCAACATTTTTAGTACTGACTTTTATAATTTACATGTTATTTTGCTGTTGTTTAATATCCAAACAGTATTTGTATAACAGATGTAGCTGTTGGACAGTTTTTCAATTTTCTTTCCTGGATATGACAGAATTCAAATTTCAAACACAGGCTGTTCCGTCACTAAAAATGTCTTTTACCATTTTACCAGCATGGCATTAGTATCATTACAATGAAACCTTAAGAAATTAAGATGTTTGCTCTTAACTACAATTTAGTTCTGATTGGAAGGAGTGTTCATGCTGAAATAACTGGAGGGTAGAGGTATGCCTTTTTAGACTTATCTCCACTTTTGGGTCCACATCACTACATCAGCTGTCACAGTGGCATCTGAGAACTTTACTGTGGAAGTAAAATTCTAGATTGTTTTTAACATATACTTTCCAAACAGCTACAGAAAAGTCTGAACTGAGTATCAGTTTGTCATGTTTTCCACCTCTGACAGTGGATTTTACCTGATGCCTACATAATTATGTGCAGAGTAATTCTTTCTTGATATGTTTTTCAAGCTTTTGCCACATAAATTCCCAAGCTAGAAATCAGACTAATTCCTTTTTCAGCTCATCTATGGTTTTGGCCTCCATAACATCATCTAGCAATATGTACTACAATTTAATTATATCATAATATCTCAACCACAGATGCTATTCCTTTGGCTTAAATTTTCATTAGTTTCATTAACTGTCTGTTCCCTTTGAAAATATGCAACCAAAACATTTCAGAATGGGTGGATTTGTTTAATAAAATATGTACATTCTTGTTGTGCCTGACAATTTACATTAACCTCATACATCACACTGTCCATTTTCTCTTCTAACATTACCCTTGCATGATTATCATGGATGACCTATAGGACAAAAATTAAAAAAAAAGAAAGGAAAGGGGAAAGGGGGCGAAAAGGGGAAGGGGAAGGGGAAGGGGAAGGGGAAGAGGAAGGGGAAGGGGAAGGGGAAGGGGAAGGGGAAGGGGAAGGGGAAGGGGAAGGGGAAAGGGAAGAAGAGAGGAGAGGAAATGGGAAGGGAAATAAAAGAAAAAGGAAAAGAAAGGAAAAGAAAAAAGAAAATCCACTGAATTCAAAACCATTAGAAGTGATCTCATAGCTGTGCTAGAAATAGGAAAGCACAGACATGAGGCATTGACTCAGTCTTGCCTGTTCTGAAGATAAAATTCTACTAACACCATTTTGAGGCATTAACTAACAGGACTGAGTGTTTACATTCCTTAAAGGGTTAAAAAGCAATAATATTATCCCCAATGCCTTATACAGGCTTACTCCTACTGCAAGGCAGAGTTTGAAGGTGGATGTGGCTAAAGAACGAATCTTCATTTCATCAATATGATCTCTGTAACTGTTATTTAATATACAGAGATATAATGACTGAGCAGGCTCCCAAAAGAGACATAAACCAAACAGAATTATCTCATGTACACAGTGTATGAAACTGTGTTCCCTTATAGTATGAAACACTATGAAAGGCAAATGCAAAGCATAAATATTAAGACTCACTGACCACAACAAACTGGTATAAAAATCAATCCTTGCACTTAAAAAAGAAGTCTAGAATTAAACTGAGTAGTAAAAGACAAGTCAGGGAAGGAACTCAGGAAGAGAGCATTCCTGCACTTTTTGATGAAGCCTAATTAAAATGTACATGCATAGCAAGCACTATCTTTTCATGGCTGTTTGCAGCCCTCTACAGAACCTTTACGTAGTAGGCAGGATGTAACATCTGTCATAGATACCTGAATGTTACTGCAACCCAATGTTAAAAAAAATCAAACCTCCTATCTGTGCCATATGAGCTAGGGAGCTGCTTTGGCAGGGGTTTGGACCCGATGATCTCTCGAGGTCCCTTCAAACCCCCATGATTCTGTGATTGTGTGATTCTATGAATTCAATTCCTCTTTAAAGATTATTATTGTTTAGGAATGAGTTTCACAGGAAAAAATATGTTTTGTATAACTCCTCATAATTTCAATAGTTCTGGTTGCAAAGATATCTACCGTGGAAAATACTAAAACTTTATCACAG
Organism: Gallinula chloropus; assembly: GCF_964237585.1. NCBI lineage: Eukaryota > Metazoa > Chordata > Aves > Gruiformes > Rallidae > Gallinula > Gallinula chloropus. The sequence continues at coordinate 60,445,005 of NC_140088.1, forward strand.
CAGTAGCTGTCTGTGCAGTTTTTTCAACTAAAATAATGATTTTGCTTTTAATATTTGCATCAAAAGTCCTAAGGCAAGAGATTGAACTATAAGGTGAAAGTTAAGACTGACTTCCCTAGTTTCATAACACTAAGGTGAAATTGAGTCCCACTAGGAAGTTAGCCATATCTACTCATTTTGGCACCTTTTAGACCATGTCAAGTTGTTATTTTAAAATAAATTAGCCTGAAGAATTGTGTATTTTTTTCATTTACAGACTGCTTTAACATTCTTTTAAAATCATTTCGCATAAACAGTCAGAACATGAGGAAGTCAGCTTTAGTCTCACGAACCTTAGCACCATGACAGCTATTACACCAATGTTGACATTGCAGGTATAACTTTTTGAAAATAAAACTGGAGATTCTTTTTTATTGAACTGACAGAGATAGGAACAGATAGTCACAGAACAGGAATATGATATAGTAGGGGCTTGGCCTCAGTTCAGGAAAAAAATTCAATTATTATCTAGCATTTTTTCTTACAGAGGAACAACAATAGAATGTAAAATACAAAAACTACGCTAAAGTTTTTTACACTTCTAATTTTTAAGTTTCAATCTGAGAAAACATGTTCTTTTATCTACTTAGTTTTATCAGGAATATTGCTCTCAGAAACATTCTTTTCAGTCAAAAATATGAGATACCAAACTGCCAGACCCACGAACAATTCTGTGTTCTACTTCGTATTTTAGTAGAAAAAATCTTTTTGGGACAGATTTTACCATGATTCTGCTCATACTATTTCACCTCACACACATTTTCTCTTCTATTCTTTCCTAGCAACAGCTATTATTTACGTTTTATAGTCTATGTGTTGTTATCGGCGGTAAGTGTGCGGCTGAACTTATGATGGATGAGAAATGCAGATTGTACTCCTGTATGTTCTTTCTCACATTCAAAGATAGCCTAATTGTGAAAAATGCACTTATCTTCCCCACACACACAGTGGTGAAACTCCCACCACCATGTCTACCAAAATGCTCAGGAGACACTAGAAAATTACTACGATTTCCACTTCCCACAGGAAACAAAAGGTTGCTCAAGAACAGTATACTACACTGAGTATACGTTGGCTCTCCTGTAACAGACAGTATAAAGGTTTATCAGGCTTCCAGGCTGTATTCTGGCCAATCATGATTAAATTGTGTGATCACATACCTGAGCTGCTGTCACACACCAGCTCATCAGAGTCAATCACGAATTCATCAAGATCAACTCCGTGAACTCCATTCTAAAAATAAATGTTGTCATGTGGAAATAAATCCCATTACCACAGCTATAATTATCCTCATCTGATACATGAAAAATGAGAGACAGAAAAGCTAAGCAACTTGTAAAACAGTCATTGAGAGGTGTCACAGAGCGCGTGAAACTGTGAAGCTCTACAGACCACTTTAACTGCATGGTGCCCTGAACCATTTCTCTCTCTTCCCTCCATGATACAGAAACTTTGTACTACCTATTTTACTGGTGTGTGGACTCTTGGACAATTTTGTATCACAATAGAATCTGTGAGTCTTCCTTCCCCATTTAATAGTAGATGCCAGATGTTAATCCCTGCAGTTTTTTCTCTGTTAGTTTTACTTTCTTTAGGCCATATTTCTGTGCCTTTCTTACTTTAGTAAGTTTTAACAGTATGTGCCCAGTGCAACCAGGACACATCTTAGAGCGCTGAAATGCCACTGGAGCAAATGGGGCAGTTCAGTGCAGGAGTACAGATAGATCTTACAACCCCATCCCCACCTCCCCTTCTTTGTGGACTTCACTTTAATCATGATTTCTCTCCCTTCTCCTCCCTCAGGGTGGCATGGAAAGGGGGGGACAGGATGATGACAGGGGAATAGGGGTGTTTTGATCAGTTCCTCACAAGTTGTTTTCATTCTTACAAGTAGGGGAGGGGGGCATTCCTCATACCCTTTCCCTGCTCCAGCATGGGGCCCCACCCAAGGGAGACAGTCCTCCACAAACTTCTCCAACCATTCTTGTGAGGCTTTTGGAAATACAGCTTTTCTTAATCAGTGTCAAAATCTTTCCCTCCTTTTAAAAACTCTTAATTGCTTTTAATAAAACCTTGTATGCTAGGGCTACAGATTTGAAATTTGACCTTCATAACAAAGACTAACTAAACAGTAGCTGTGCAATTTAAAATTACTTCTAAGATTTACATCCTACAACTAATAGGAAAAAAGTAGAAAGAAAAGGAAGGATAATCAAAAGATACTATGGAGATAATGCAACTTCTGTGTAAGAGCCCACGCAATAGGTTAGGACCTTTCTGCTTAGAACAATAGTAACTGAGACAGAGTATAACATATCTCCAGGAAATACTGGTACTCACCTTTTTTTATTCTCAAATAAAATTATCAAATAAAAGCCCAAAGAAAAATAAATTGTATTTACTTCTGTAAACAGGTCACAGTTAAACTGAGAAAATCACTGTAGCTTTGTGGTCTGGAACTTAGAACTTCAGTGATAGGTTTGAAAACCTCTCAGAAATTCATGGAATAAAGCCTTCAAAATATAACTTTCAGCTTGGGAAATCCCTGAGCTGTGGACTGCCACATGCCAGAAAGTTTCATTTTATGCTTGATCTATTCTTATTTTTCCTAGGCATTTTTGACTGGCCACTATTAGAGACAGGGCATCAGACTAGGGGGTTCTTTAATCAAACTGAAGATAGACATTCTGGTGTAAAGAATTAAGGTTTTGAGATGACTGAGATGTGGAGATATTTTATTTTAAAATCTCATTTTGAATATCATCCATTTATATTAAAAATACGTAAAGTAAAATATATAACACCATTTCCTACTAACTGTTGCTTCAGTAAACACCAACATTTCACTGTGTAGCTTACTGAAGAATTTCCTGTGATGCAAATAGAAATCTGATCTATTATAAGGGATAAGGATCAGGGGGTACTGGTCACACTTTAACAAGAAAGACGTTAATTGTTGATATTTTACTACTAGGAATAGATCCATTAAAGTCAAGACTGATGACAGACTGCAATTCAAAAATCAACTAGGCAAGCAAAGCTTTTCAAGACAGAATTGAAATTATTGGTATCTTATTGTGCTAGTTTTTACTCTTGACCCATAAGTATCCCTTTGGTTTTTAAAGTACTGGATTATTATGAAAGATTTCCCACATACCTAGCAGTAACCTTTGTCTTTTGAAAGACAATACAAGGGATCTAAGCAAAATATTTTAAATAAAGACATTAATAAAACAATCACTTCGCACCACAACAAACAAAAGTGAATTTTAAGCAGGAGCATCACTGCTCTTAACCCCTCCTCCTTTCCCTTGTCCTAGTACCAAAGACATACGCATTTGTAATGACAGGGTTAACTCCTGACAGCTTTTCTAGCATTTAGGGTGTGGTTTAATCTGTGTAAAATGTCTTAATCTGAAAAAGAAATGTAATATTCATATATTTAAAAATCTGATATCAGCTGACTGACAAAAATAATCAAATGCAATTGTCTTTTCCCAATTGGAAAACAACATTCTTGCACTTAAATTTTATTTATTTAGTGCTTTTCAGCTACAGTTCTCAATTTTTAAAATGCACTCTGAAGTTCTAGTCATCTTACATTTACATAGACTATCTAGACTGACACATCAGATCAGTTTGCTGTTTTCATGTCTGCTACTACTAAAATATTAGTGGATGCAAAGAGGTGACAAAAAATGTAATATTTTTTGTTCTTACTTGCCATTTTCAAGCAATTTAAAAAAGCTGAGCCTACCTAAACTGGCGTAGCTGCCAGGGAAAGCAGCAATTTTCTTTCTTTGAGCATCTACTGGTGAATCTTCCAGTCAGGAAGTATTTTTAAATAAAAAAAAAACCCCAAACCAAACCTAGTGACTTCTTTCCTGTTTAGTTCTAAGTGTTAGCTGAGAAATAGGCTATTTCCTTCTTCACAGTTATTTAAGAAGCATATTAATATTTATTATTTTGTTCTTGTGAAGGGGGCAACAAAGACTAGAAGCTCAGAGAACACACTGAAAAACAAAGTGATCTTTAATATGCCCACCTGCTCTATTTGCTACTAACAATTTTCTCCAAGAACCATGCATTTTTCCTACTTAATCCTACTGATCTAGTATTGTGAAATACGGGAAAACAATAGACCACATTCACCAATGCCGTATTTCAGGGATGACCCCATCTATGCTGTTCTTCCATTCTCCCACTGGCAGGAAATTGTGCAGAATAACGCTCCATTCCCTCGCTGTAGGAGAGGAGAAATGATATGCATCCCACGCTTCTCGTGATTCCAAACCAAATATAGTCATGCCAGAAAAATTTCCTGATGCTGTTTCAATTACGTTGGCTATACAGCTTGTGATGATTAAGTTTATGAAACTATTCCAAATACCTGTTTGCTGAATTATTTTGTTACTCTACCACCAGTATTGCTGTGAGCAGTACAGTTGTGTTTAGGTGGACAAAGGACCCATACTTAACTAGTCAACAGTGTAAGAAATCACACAAATCCTTTTCCAAAAACCAGCAATGAAGTTATTGTGAGGTTACCTACCGAGGGTAATACTTATTTGAATTCTGCCTCTCCTACACAAAAAATTAGAACAAAAGTGTCTTCCAAGAGGAACAAAGAATCCTTTCATTAAGCTTGAAGATGGTAGCGAAATGCAGTGTCTACTTTCTTAATACGCTAACAAAGATGTTAATAAAACCATGCTGTCAGCCATTAGTACTGCAAAACAGCCCCAACACCATGTTTCTATTTTTAAATCTTCTCCCTCTCATCCTCATACTTTCTTTTGAAATCTATGTGTTCTTATTGAAAGCCTTTCTAACACAAACCTTCTAATGAAATGAAATAAAGCCATAAGACTGTTCCCAACAAGAGGATGTTCAGCACGCTTTTTGGCAACAGATAGAATGAACAAAAGAGAAAGATCCAAGTTTTCAAGTTGTTAAAAAGATTTTCACTACCAGGTTTTCCTTACAACAAAAATTGCTCATGCTATGTTCTGAGTCGCATTTGCACAGCATTTTCTCCATACTGCTGTGCAATATTTGAGTTATTTATAATAGAAAAGTTTAAAGAATTACTGTTGATCATGTGACATCAGCAGTACAACAAGGCCTCTAGAATATGTTATTAATTTAGGATATTCTTAAAGTCAAGGAAGTGTTCCTATATGGGGAGAAAAAGAGTGGTACTACAGAAAGATAAAGTTAGACAGAAATATAACTAAAGTGTTTGGAATTGTAACATCTAGAACAGATATAAGAAAAAAATGGTGATGATCACAAAATAAAGGTAGGTGAGAATAGCAAAATTAGTCTCAAAAATGGTAATAATATTTAACAACAAAGGTGCAGAGGTACCAGGTAATTTGGAAAAATCCCAAAGAACTCTGCTCTACCATACTAATCTAAATAAAAATTAATTTGCCCAATTTTATAATGCCTAATGTTACCTTATTACAATGATACTCATTATGCTATAGCAAGTATTCTATTACTATCACACAATTACATCATTATACAGAAAAAGATGTAAAAATCCATGCAGATTTTTGTTTCATTAGATATTATAAGTTGACAACCCTGTAATTTTCATTTGCATCAATATTATAACAGAAAAGTAAATTATGCAAATACTGGGGAGAGCAGGTATCTCATAGCACAGTGTCAGGGATGCATACGTGCTGCAACATTGAATACTTGCATGCTTATGTGTTTCGGTGTGTAAAAGTCACAGCAAACACACAGAGGAACACTACTGTGAACCTGCAGAGGTCTGCCATTCTGAGACTACATTAAGACCTCTGTGCTAGCCACCAGAGCTGGCTCATAATGCGTGTGTATATATGTGCTGCAAACATCATCAAAAATGCATAATTTGGGGTTAGGACTTTCAACCAACTGCGAACAGTCAGGAAACTAAGCATTTGATACACTGCATTGGTAGTAACTTGTGTCTGCTATACAGCCAAACACTTTGCTACATGCTTAATTGACTTTTTATGTGTAAGCAGTCCTGCTAAGTTCTTCCAAATTGCTGCTCAGAATTATGCTTAAAAATTTAAAACCAAAACATGTATATGTTGCATCAATCATGATGCTTAAAGGCAAATCTTATACTGAGTGCTTGTTCTCTTGTCACTTCTACAGCCAAGGATACCTACGTATCTGTTAGTACAAACTGGTTTTCTTAAAATTCTATACTTCTTACAGAAACTTATGTTGTACCAGTACATAGTATTCTCCCTGAAAATTCAATCTAGAAATCCATTAATGTTATAAAAGCCTTCCTCAGAGAAATATTTCTTTAGATATCATTTAAGGAATTGAATGCCTCTTTTAACTTAGCAAGAGATTAACAATAAATTTCTTAATGGGTTCTGATACGAAAAGATCTGAATCTTGCCTTCCATAGCAGGACTGGGGCTGAAAGAAAAAAAAAAAAAACAAAAAAACCCATATATGCCTTAGAAGGATAAAATATGAACTTGGAGGAAAGTAGAAAAACGTCTTGAACTTGGACTGTCCTTTGAGAGACTTTGTTTTAATAAATCAGCCTTTAGCTGAGATGATCTGAGGTAGTTGAGTTGATTTGTGTTCAAATGAAAATGCACTGCATTTCCAATCTTAAAACAGTTTCTTTGTGGCTGTGGCTAACAAACATCACTGCACTCAAATGAAGTTAAGTATCTCAGGACCAATGGTACTGTTTTAAAAATTATATGTTTCCTAAAACTTCAAATATCTATTTAAAGGTAGTCACTGCTCTGCATTGAGCAGAATACTTTGAATAGACTTACCTGTGTTAAAATGTAAGGGATATCTTAAGTCCCATATCCTGCAAGGACACTCTCTCTCTCTCTCTCTCTAAATCTACCCAAAGCACGTATCAGAATTCGTAGGGCTGTGGTCTGCGCTACCAAATCAGTCATTTCTTCAATATAAATTTGACTATAGGAAAAAAAAATGTTTGCAAGCTGAACTGTTTCTCTGTCATTCTTAGGGAAAAACCCCTAGCCACTGTCAAACAGGATATCTAGGCTTGGAACTTAAAAGCAATAAAGAGATCAATAATCAGCCTTAAAAATAAAGGAATGAAGCACTGGCTTAAGCAGAATGTTAAAAAAAAAATAAACAAAACCCAACAAAAAAACCAAACCCCAAGCATTTATCTACCAAATCCGATTTTCTAGCAAAATCTTATGCTTTGGCATACTTTTTGCCATTCAAATACTGACACTTTCTAAAAAAATACATTGATGTCTTAATTTTTGTTTTCCAAATCATTTCTCACATTAAATTGTATTTCTAGCAATATGTTTGAAAGTAGCACAGTGTTACACACATTGTAAGTGACCACAGAGAATAGGTTCTTCATATCAAGTAAAAAAGCCCCAAAGCAATAGAGCCGCCTTTTTTGCAAGTGATAGGTAATTAGGGGCACCGTTTCAGTTGTATAATTTAAGTATATCCTTGCCCCTCCTTCTCCCTCCCCCCCCCCATCACCCCCTGGCACATCCACAAATATCTGTTTCAAATTTTAACAAGTAATTGCAATCTTTTACTTGGGACTCATTCAAAGATATTGATAGGCTTGGAAGTATTTGTCCAGGTACCAATATAATTTTGCCAATAAACAGTTCATATTATTTTGTCAATAAACAGAGATTTACAAGCACAAGCACAGTAAGTATAACATCAATTGCACATCTGCATATTATATGATTTTTTATGACTTTGTTTTATTTTGTAAAATTAAATATATTTTCAAACTGAATCCTATCTGGGTATACTCAGAAAGTGAACATAATCTTAAAGAAGGCAATGAAAATTCCTCGCTTCCAATGTAGAGGAAGTAGATTGGTGTCACATGAAAAGAAGATCTAGGGGAGAACAGAAATTAATTACTATCAGCAGTAATTGATCACTCTGTTAAAGAATTTTCTTATTAAGTATGAAAAATATAATTTTCATTGGTCTGGAAGAGTATGATAGTATGCAGAGCATCTAGAAATGTTTTCCTTGTGTGAAGTTCATAGTAACATTCCATGAATAATGCCAATATGCCTTTGTAACGCATTCGGTGGCAAACAGCAAAGAAGGTAGTGGGCTGCTGAGGTGGTTTCAACATTATCTCTAAGTACTTCTTTGGTTTATGAAAGAAATTGCCTCAGCTAATTCCTTCTGATGTCTGCAAACACCTTCTGTCTTAAATCTCCCTTCCTATTGACACAATCAAAATATCAATCACTCAAGTTATACTGAAATGTGTGCCATTTCCACAAGGGACCATTCTAGACTCTACATAATCTATTTTAGGAAGACTATATCTGGGGACAACCTGTATGAGTTTCAAGTTATACCCGAGCCTTTGGCTTTATTCCAGAATCATTCAATGTTTGAAGATTATTCCAAAAGTCAGAGTAACTCCATTAAGGAGGTTATTCCATGAGACAGAGTAACACTTAAAGAAGCCTAGTAATGTAGGATTTTAGTTTTAGCATCATGAAAAAGATATAACATCAATCTTTGCTGTACTGTATTTTATAAAACTGTGTCATAATTGATTTTAAAAACCCCAACAAAAACACAATACATAAGAAGCAAGAAAAGTGAAATAGAAGGAAGAGATATCCTTTATCCTAAACAGGAACCTTTAATTTGCAAGAGAACCTAATTCACTTTTTTACTCATGACATCTTACATTCAGTGAAATGAATGTAACATCTCCAAACCTGTTTCACCTAGAAATTAGATTGTCCTACTTGAACACTTTAATCTCCTAGATACTTGTCTCTGAAATAACACCCCCCACTCCCAATCTATAGACTCTATCAACAGTGCTAGATTATAATGGCAAATTCAAATCACACCAATAGCTATGATGTGCTGATGATCACTTTCAGACAGTTTATTTCCTCATCAGTCCATTACATTATGGAATCATTCATGTGTAAGAGAGATATATTCTGTATTTTGGTTAACAAAATGTGTTTACTATATACTAGCAAAATAACATTGAAGTAAAATTAAACAATGAAGTGTGAAAGTTGCTAGTTTTATTGGGTGGCTCATCATTTCATTAACACAGCTAATCTAGATTTTTGTCTACAAAGGAAAAACATAACAAGCCAGATATCACTAAAAATATAACTCTTACTAAAAAAATCCAGTTTGACAAGGCACATACACACAGAGATAATTATTTCTCTGAAAACGAGACTTTCAATTTCAAGTCTAACGTATAAAAAGCTAAAAGAAACCTAATTTGGAATAGTTATGGCACATTCAATGGCAGGAAAATCCGTGATGAAAAATACTGACAAAGTGGAAACTAACTTTGCTTTGTGACAAAGCTATTCCAGTTTACTATGAATGATTGGCATTCTTATGGTGACAGGATTGTTTCGTGAGGGGAAAAATAGAATTTAGATCCATTCTACTATTTAAGGGTGAAAGTATAAACACAGTCTGTTCTCTTAAGGATTAAACAGATAAACTTTTAAAACTCCTAAAGGAAGAATTTATTGACAAAAGGCTAGTTATAAGAAGGTAGGCAGAAATAAGTGTTTTGCTTTTTTTTCCAAATACAATATAGTGTAATATACTTCCTGTCCTCTCAGTTTTGACATAGTTCTGTCATGAATAACATAGCTGATAAAACTAACTGCAGGCGTATTCAATGTGAATTTTGAGTCTTACAGTAAGACATTTAGTAAGCATCCACCTCACAAAAGCAAGTAACATGACTTTATTCTAGATCAACACTAAACTAATTTTAGATTAGTTCTGTTAGCTACCTCTGAGAATGTTTAAGGGATAGCAGCCAAAAGCACCAAAATCAAAGAAGGAAATATGCAAGAAATCCTTGTCGTTGTTTTATCTTGGCCCAAGATGTGGAAGATATTCTTGTGTTCCAAATTTAATTTATTTTTCTCTCTAGTGAAATGAAAGTAATAGTCTAAGTCTACACCCTTTCATAGGTAACTGCAAAGTTAAAAAAATTGTTATTATAAAGCAGCATTGTATTTAAATGCTGTGTACTCCTAATAAGACATAAGGCTAAGAGTTCATACCCCAGACCAAATTACCCAAGTTGATGCTTGTAAGCACTCAGTATATGCTCCTGAAAAAAAATCTACCCCATAACATCAACTCTACCTCCAGACGCAAAATGTCTCTGGGAGATCCATGGACAGTTTTTGAAAAACAGTGGAAATTAAGGCAAGCAGTCAGCACATGCACTTCTGTTGACTCCATTTAGCAGTATCTTTCACTGTTCAGCCTGCAAAGCTTCCAACTCTAATTCTTAGGACAGTTTTAGTGTAAGAAAGTTGCTGACAACACTGCTGTATGGGAACTGTGCTAGGAAGGATCTGCCAAAAGAATATAAAAGAAGGATGCTGTGCACAATGATAGAATTGCCTAGGTTGGAAGGCAACCTTTAGATCATTAAGTCCAACCATAGCCTAACTTTGACTAGTCCACCTCTAAAGCATGTGTTTAAGGACTATACGCCTTTTACATACCTCCAGGGATGGTGACTCCACTACTCCCCAGTTCCAGTATTTCACAACCCTTTCAGTGAAGAAATTCTTCCTGATATCTAACCTAAATCTCCCCTCATGCAATTTCAAGCCATTCCCTCTCCTCCTATCACTTGTCACCTGAGAGAAGAGACCAACCTTGACATCTCTGCCACTGCCCTGCAGGCAGTTGAGAAGAGCAAAAATGTCTCCCATCAGCCTCCTTTTCTCAAGACTAAAAAGCCCCAGCTCCCTCAGCCACTCCTCATAGGATCTGTGCTCCAGACCCTTCACCAGCTTTGTCGCTCTCCTCTGAATGCGCTCCAGCATCTAAACGTCCTTCCTGTAGTAACAGACCCCAAACTGAACACGGTACTCAAGTCCAGAGCTGAGTATAACAGAACTATCACTTCCTTACTCCTGCTGGTCATACTATTCCTGACACAGGCCAGGGTGCCGTTGGCCTTCTTGGCCACCTGGGCACACTGCTGCCAGCTCATGTTCAGCTGGCTGTTGGCTAACGCCCTGAGGTCCTTCCCCTCCAGGCATCACTCCAGCCACTCTGCCTCAAAACTGTAGCGTTGTCTGGGGTTCTTGTGACCAAAGTGTAGGACCCAGCACTTGGCCTTGTTGAACCCCTAAAGTTGTCCTCTGCCCATTCATCCAGCCTGTCCAGGTCCCTCTTCCTACCTTCCAGCAGATTGACACTCCCACACAATTTGGTGTCATCTGCAAACTTACTGAGGGTGCATTCAATCCCCTGTCCAGATCATTAATGAAGATGTTAAACAGGACTGGCCCCAGTACTGAGCCCTGGGGAACACCACTTGGGACCTGCTGCCAGTTGGATTTAGCTTTGTTCACCAGAACTCCCTAGGCCCAGCTGTCCATCCAGTTTTTAACTCATAAGCAGATATATGGTTATGGGAAGTATGAGTACGATATATATTTTAGTTCTCCCGAGCTCTTTAAATACCTTAAACCTTAATAAAATATATACATAGGAAAAAATTATTACAAAATGAGGAAAATTTTTGCTAGAAAACTGACCTTATAAGAAAGCAGTTGAAACACTTGTAAATTTATACTGCAAAATTATTTAATAATCTGAAATAAATTCATAAGTTTGCCACTGATCCTGCAAGTCCTCTTTACAGGCTCACTCTCATTCAAGTGAGCAATCCCTCACACTCAGTAAGGCTAAGCGTTCTCAAAAGTTAAGTGAACATTCAACTTGTTTGTGCATTCGTACACAATGATAATAAATAAAGTTGTTCCACATGAACAGTCATTTGTGTGATATTGACTGTTGTCAATACCAGTTCTGGAATTACAAGTGCAGAATTATTTAATCCCCCTCCACTCTTCATGCTGCATAGCTGTGGGGACCAGCCACCAAGTGTCTTTTGCTACACCTGGGTTTTGTGAAATATATCTCTGTGTATCCTAATTGGAACTGCAGAGAAAAATCACTACTTCACCTTCCCTGGTTTTATAGTCAAATTTCAGTCACTCCATTTAATGGTTCCGCAAAACTCTCACATCGATGGAAGCATATAGCCTCACTGTGTTCCTCAGACTAGTGTCAATGCCAATAGTCAATAAGAGATATATTTTCCAACTATAAAATACAGTACAAGGACTCCTTATCTGAGTGCCCCGGATAGACCAAAATCCTCTCCTGGGGAACCCATAAAATCTTGTGGAAAATTATAAAACTCTTAAAATACCACAGGAAACAACTTTCTACCACAGGCAGAAGGATTGGCAAAACGACCCTCTAAATTTATGCTACAATCATTATGATTGCTTTTTGAAGTCATATGCAAGCAATTACTTAATTTTCTTTGCTGTTTTAGAGTTCGCTTACTTGAAGCAACTAGAGAAATCATCTTGTAATAACCAAGAGCTTTTCTGGAGTTCTAAAGTGAGTATCTTTTTACAGGTCATGTGGACTATAGTTTATTATCTGTATTCCATACCATACCACAAGCATGCACACACACACAGAGTCTGAAGTTCTTTTAACTTAGCAACAGAAAAGGATGGACATGTTATTAGGAGGCAGGAATTTTGTTATTTTGCATCTTCAAGATAGTTTCAGTTTTGTTGAACTGAAGCAGCTCTACACTTGCTCAAATCTCTTTCATGCTACTTCGTAAGACACTGTACATATTCCATCACCTAACAATAAAGAGGAAATCTTACACTTGAAGTTTGCAACCAAAAAGTGAAAGAAAGAAGTACAAAACAAGCTTTCAAAAATGTTTGTTTTCTGAAAGGAAAGCCAAAAAGTAGGATAGCTACCCTAAATTTTGGAAGAGCTAACTTTGATCTCCTCCGAAATCTAATAGGACCTGTCCCGTGAGCTACGCTGTTTGAAGGAATGGGAGCCTATGAGAGCTGGCTATTATTCAAACAGCGCTTTTCCAAGCACAGGAATGATGCATCCCTTTGAGTAAGAAATTGGGAAAAAGAGGCAAAAGACCGGCGTGGATGAGCAAGGAGATAATGAGTAAACACAAAGGGAAGCAGAAGGTCTATGAGCTGTGGAAAAAGGGTCTGAGCACCCGGGAAGAATACAGGAAAGTTGTCAGGGCCTGTAGGGATGCGACTAGGAAGGCTAAAGCCCACTTGGAAATGAAGCTGGCAAGGGACATAAAGGATAACAAAAAGGGTTTGTTTAGCTATGTGAATAGTAAGAAGATGACCAGGGATAATGTAGGTCCCCTGCTGAATGAGGTGGGTGTCCAGGTAACGGGGGATGCTGAGAAGGTGGAGATACTGAATGCCTTCGTCACTTAGGTCTTCATTTCAAAGGCCCCCTGGGACCCACAGACACTGGATGAAAGAAGTAATGTTTGGGAAATGAAGAGCTTCCCTCTGGTTGAGGTGGGGGTGGTCCAGGAGCGTCTCAAAAGGATTAATGTACACAAGTTCATGGGTCCAGATGGGATGCATCCATGTGTCCTGAAGGAGCTGGCAGAAGTGATTGCTGAGCCACTCTCTATCATCTTCGATAGGTCTTGAACAGGAGAAGTGCCTGAAGACAGGAGGATAGCCAATGTCACTCCAGTCTTCAAAAAGGGCAAGAAGGAGGATCCGGGTAACTATAGGACAGTCAGCCTCACCTCTGTCCCTGGAAAAGTAATGGAACAGCTTGTTCTGGATGCCATCTCCAAGCAATTGGATGAGAAGGCGGCCATGAGGAGTAGTCAGCATGGATTCACCAAGGGAAGATTGTGCTTGACCAATCTCATAGCCTTCTATGATGTCATCACTGGCTGGGTAGATGGAGGCAGAGGAGTGGATGTCATCTACCTTGACTTCAGCAAGGCTTTTGATTCTGTCTCCCATGACACCCTGATAACAAAGCTGAGAGAGCATGGGATAGATGAGTGGACAGTGAGGTGGGTTGAGAATTGGCTGTCGGACTGAGCCCAGAGGGTGTTGATCAGTGTAGCAGAGTCTGACTGGAGACCGGTGACTCGCGGTGTTCCCCAGGGCTCGGTGTTGGGTCCAGTCCTGTTTAATATCTTCAATGACGCCCTTGATGAGGGAATAGCATCCACCCTCAGCAAGTACGCCGATGATACAAAGCTGGGAGGGGTGGCTGACACGCAGGAACACTGCGCTGCCATCCAGCGAGACCTTGACAGGCTGGAGAGCTGGGCAGGGAGAAACCAGATGAGGTTCAACAAAAGCAAGTGTAAAGTCTTGCACCTGGGAAGGAACAACCATTTGTATCAGTAGAGGCTGGGGGATGACCTGCTGGAGAAGAGCTCTGTGGAGAAGGACCTGGGGGTCCTTGTTGATGACAGGTTGGCCATGAGCCAGCAGTGTGCCCTGGTGGCTAAGACAGCCAATGGGATCCTGGGGTGCATCCAGAGGAGTGTGGCCAGCAGGTCAAAGGAGGTGATCCTCCCCCTCTACTCTGCCCTGGTCAGGCCCCACCTGGAGTATTGTGTCCAGTTCTGGGCTCCCTGGTATAAAAAGGACAGGGATCTCCTGGAGAGAGTCCAGAGGAGGGCTACAAAGATGATTAAGGGCCTGGAGCATCTCTCCTATGAGGAGAGACTGAATAAGCTGGGGCTGTTCAGACTTGAGAAAAGAAGACTAAGGGGGGATCTAATTAATGTCTATAAGTATCCTAAGCATGGGATGCAGGGGGAAATGGCCAGCCCCTTTTCAGTGGTCTCTGGAGACAGGACAAGGGGCAATGGCTGCAAGTTGGAGAATAGGAAGTTCCACACCAACATGTGGAAGAACTTTTACACAGTGAGGGCGACAGAGCCCTGGAATAGGCTGCCCAGAGAGGTGGTGGAGTCTCCATCTCTGGAGATATTCAAGACCCATTTGGACGCCTATCTGTGCAATATATCCTAGGGAGCCTGGCAGGGGGGTTGGACCCGATGATCTCTTGAGGTCCCTTCCAACCCCTACAATTCTGTGATTCTGTAAAATTGTCAAATAGGTTATGCACACATTAATAGCAGATTTCTTTTCAGTAAACACAGGAAAACAATTTCTCAAAGCGAGTCTGAATATTAACAGGAATTCTTTAATTTGCTTTTCATAAATAAATGGTCTGGGACAAAGTGTCTGTGTGCACGTGTGTGTCTGTGTGTTAAGAAATAAATATTAAAATATAAATATTTAAACCTGTATAGGTCTAAATATGTAATGTAGTGTATTATAGAATTTCAAAGGACTTTTCTAGGGTAAAGGCCCAAAAGGTTAAATTGTCAAAACAGTAGTGAACATAAGATAAAGTTTATTTACTACACTTAAAAATACTGCAAGTAAAAAGAAGTAAAAGAAGAATTAGATATAAAGAAAGCAAGGATTATTATAAACAGGGTACCAATGTACTCATGCTGGACATTAGAAAACTTCTGAATAGCTGGTTAGTACAGTCTTGTTACAACCTTTAGTCATAGTGCACAGATACCCATAACTAGTTCGAATGTGGGGGTACGGCCAGTTTCTGCGGGAAATTACATGACATGTTTTGAAAGAACAGATACCAAGGGATCTGTTTAACTAAATATTCAACCAGACCTCTATGCCTATGTACTTAAAAATCTACCACTTCAACTTGCCTGTGCCCCAAAACTAAATACCACCTGCTCCCAAACAAAAAGCATTGTGAGGAGAAAAATGAAGTAATCATTATTTGCATTGTTTTTGGCATATTGACACATTTTTTCTCACATCACATGTCCAAGCTCACCAACCTCTCTTTTCTCTCACAAGATATTCAAAATCAGCTTTTTTTTTTCAGCTCCAGCTGAAATGCATGCCTGAAGGGGAATGATCCCTTTTGTGTAAATATTAGAGTGCAGAATTATAAAAATAGGCTTTAGTCATCACTTCTGGTTTGGTTCATTCCAATATCTTTCAATAACTTATTCCTCTTGAGTGTATGAATACATATGTTCCCATAAAAAAAGGATGACAGCTACAGTCAGAATAACTATCTGGGTTCTTAGTGAGGTACTAACTTGTTTTTCTCTATCAGCAAAGCGTATCACAGGAAAACTCCCAGACTGGATGGTCTGAAAGTAAATGAAATATAAACAGTTGCAAATAATTCAAAGTTTACTGGAAGTGGACTCATACAGAAGTACTGTAATGTGATGGAAACCTATAAAATGCCTTGATCTCAGAGAAACTACATTGGTTGTACTAAACAATTATAACATTGTATTCTTTAAAAAAGAATATTCAGTGATTCTCTATCACACCATGGATAGTAAATGAGAAAGAATGTTTATTTTTAAAGACTTCATTTATAAAGCAGAATCACAGAGCTTCGGGGAATTTTTAACTAAAATAATATAATGATCAAACCCAAGATGTATCTATTATAGAAAAATTATAGCTTAGATAATACAGAGATGCCAGTACTTTAGATAAAACCTAACCTACTGGGGATAAGAGTTATATTTAGTTGACTGCTAAAGTGCACTCATGTTAAAAATGAACAGTGACGCTAACCTTAGGAAAGAAATGGATAATGAATAATAAAGAAAAAAAAAAGGAAAAAAAAACAGATCAAAAGATAAAAGAGAAAGTTGGAAAAAGGAAAAAGACCACAAAGAATTTTGAGATGCTCACATAGTGTCATTGTAGAGAATAGGCCTTTGAAAATTATTTGCTAAAATACTTTTTGCGCTCAGTGTATATTCCCCTATATACATGTTCCTGTAGTGAACATGTGTATCACACATGGAAGATGAGTATGTATTTTTAAAAAATCATTAACTTCTATAAATATTATTTCTTTCTATACTGCAATATGCTTTCTAACAGATTTTGGAAACAGTGTTTCAATACTGTTTTAAAGTCAGTTAATGCAGCATCCAGTAACTCACATGATATAGAGCAGTGCTGCATGAATAGGATGAACTACATCCTTTTGAAAAGAACAATTCAAATCAACTGAGTATATTGGATCGTTGAGTTTAAAACAATACAATATTTATAATGGAAAAGTTCCTAACAAGCTTTATCCATAAAACTGAACACTGCACAGTATTCCAGGACACAGACAGAACCAAAGGACAAGTTCCAAAGCTTTAGGATTCGCTGAAATTAATTAGATGTGAATTTTGTCAATGGACTGGATATACATTTCAGAATTCTATGAAATATAAAGGTGGATGTATCACAAAGGTTTTATAGCCAGCATGTTGCCTCCAGCAGTGGCCAATGATGTACCTAGAAAACAGCATAAAAACAGGGCACATATAAAGCAAAACTTCATGGTCCTACCCTCCATGGGAAATGCTGACCTGCACATTAGGAATTCCCTTTGACCCAAACATAATATCTTCATATTTAATTTGCACAGTATCTTCATATTTAATGTGCACAGATATATTCTTCCTCTATTCCTAATTCCACTTTGCAGCACTAAAAATACAAGAAAAAGATGGCGGATTTGGTATTCCACTGATGAGAAGCCTGCATTTGTTGCATAGTTAACAGTGATCTTGGAAAATGTTTACATTGTCTGAATGATCACTTAGAAGAAACTAAGCCTTTCTTTTTTTTTGTTTTTAAATCTTAGTTCATTCCAGTCTTCAAAACTTGGTATGAAGAATAAAATCATAAGACAAAGACATTATGAATATTGTCTAAAAATAAGACTTGAAAAGGCACAACATTATTAAAGGGCAGCAAGAAGAATCAACAGTGAAAAGGCCAGCCTCAGCTCATTTTATGTGCATTTTCTGTACACTCTGACAGGGGAAAAAAAACCCAAACCAACTTGAAAATGCCCAGCCATGCAGGTGAACAAAACTGTCCTGCTATTCTTAATTGCTACTTCATCTCACCATTTTTCAGTGAGGTAGAAGGTATTTTTCAAGTAGCAGCATGTGGTTCCATGACAGACTCCACAGGCAGTTATGCTGGGAGTTTTGGAGATTCCTTTATATTGGGATGCTGCTGTTGCTGCTGTGTTGGATTGTCATAACTGCTCAAACAGCATTTTCTTTTCAGATCCTGAATTCTGAAGATGTTCTTTTGTTTACATAGATATTTATACATATGCATACATCTATGGAGAAATAAACAGCTGTATATTATTCTCATGTACACATATTATATAAGTCTAAATGTTATTTTGCTAGCTATCACCTACTATGCCCGGATGGGAAGATGATGATATTCCTAACTACATTTTTAATATTGTAAAATACTTAAGTTAATCGGATTCTACTGCTGCACTTCAGTTAATGAAAAAATGGAAATGAAATGTCATATGAAACAGATTTGCAAAACTAAACAGTGACTCCAGAAACACTTTTATATCTTTTTAAGCTGAGGCACAGAAGAAATTGAAAGCACAAAAGATCACTAGCCACTTTTTGGTACCTAATTTAAAATAGCATGCACTACACAGGTCATTTCACTGAATATGAAATCACAGGGCCAGCATAAATATTCGTATTGCTATCTGCAGTACAGATCTCTGTTCTAGTTCTCAAATAGCTGTGGTATAGATAAAGTCCCCACATTTTTCAAACCGCAATATTACATTAATCAATGAAAAAAGGAAATCAAACACTAAAGAAACTAAATCAGAATTAGTCAAATTTACATTTAGCAATATTTAATCCTGCTTGTTTACACAAAAGACCAAGTGTCTGCAAATGCAGCCCATCAATTGAGTGGTGAACCAGAAAAAACAACTAAAGAACTGTGCACTCCAACTATTCTTTACAACTTAAAAAATACAAGCAGTATTTTTTCTTGTCTTGCAAATACAAAAAAATACCAAATCAACCAAGCAAGACCAGAAAATAAATATAAAAAATCCCTTCACTCTGGGTCAGACTGAGACCTTGGAACCTCCCTGAAGATATTGTTTTTAATGGAAATGCCAACACCATATACAGCACTGCTAGCAGACACTGTTTTAATATAAGACATCTCCTCTGCTCCTCTTTTCCATTTCCAAATTGAGCCCAAGAGGCCTAAGATGAGTCTGTTGATCAGGTTTCTTGTCAACTAACATTTTCAACTCGGTATAGATTTTCATACAGAGAGTATCATTTGGTGGCTTCTGTGTTTTTCTACTTCTGTTTTAATTTATCACTTGAAGTAAGTGCACTGGGTGGATACTTATCAAGTCTCTACTTCCCTGGAGGGCTACAAAATACAATTTCCATGTTCATTGTTGATGGCCTAAATACAGCATACATGAAACAAGAATTGGCCTCTAATACAGTGGCTAAGATGTCCATAAAATAGTGGCTCTAGGGGCTGGATTATAGGAATAAACAAAATAGATTTTACGTCAGTGGATTTAGATAATTTCTAAAAGATTTAGCACAAGGAACCTGAGCTGTGTAATGATGCAATCTGTAGATATATTCTCTGCCTGAAGGTCAGCAAAATGCTGCATGCTAATATGTACTTTACAATATTCCATAGTTTTATCCTTTTTTAAAAAACATATAACTTGGAAAAGACTTAAAAAAAAATCTTTAAAACTGTTAAAAAAAGTTAAACTAAGCAGTAAAAATGTTGTTCCTCTAGGGTTTTGCTACGAAACTTATAACTATTGAAAACGTGAAACACAGCACATTTTCCCAGTGCTTGCAGAAGTATTTGACCGAAGATGATGTTCAACTGAACATATAGTTAGTCATTTTGATGTTCCAATTTGGATTAAGTTAAAAGAATATCAGAATAAATTTAAGATCGAGTTATTAGCATATAGCTAAATTGTATTGCTTTTTGAAACTGAGATCACTGGTATCAAAACTTAGCTGTTTCTCTTTTATACTTGAGTAACTTTCTCTTACATCTTTAACTTCCAGTGAATCAAAACTTCTGGTAGTTGTTTGTTGCCAGACATCAGACAACTGCACACACAGAACAGGGACAGAGAAACATTCTGTAAAGATTACAATGGCTCCTTATGTGCCTTTACCTCAAGGTTGAAAATCAAATAATCAATTAAAAGTCCTCAGCTTTATATCTTATCTCCAATCAATCTTCAGCAACACTGTGACCCAAAGTCACGGGTACAGAACTAGTTCAATATTGACCCAGATGGAAGAATGACATTTCCTGAATCATTAATATTAATTTTTATACCAGAAAATTCTTTGGGAATTCACACCAGCATTCTATCAGACATGAAGTAATTTCATTTTTAGATTTACTCTGTCAGACAGTGCAGTTACGGACAGCAATCATGAGACTTAGCACCTATACCATACGTTAACTTACCCTGTAAAGGATCTTTTCATATTCTGTTCTGCGCTCACTTTGGTGTAAGAGGACCAGTGAGGACAAAGTAATGTCTTTATCTGCATACAGATGAAGAAACAAAAACTACAAAAATGCTGGGAACAAAATAAATTTCAAAGGGAAGGGTAGAAAAATAACCTGAATCTTCCCCGCTGCCAGCAGCTACGCTAAATGTAAGATTATATCCAGAGTTATAAATCTAGACTTTAATAAATACATAATTACAAAAACTAGGGGGCATTGACAATAACTGTTTTGTAACAATTTTTCGTAGCACCCCAAAGAATTGTTTCAGATTCAGGATTTTTCAACACATTTGAGTATTGCTGTATTCGCTGAATATAACTTTTAACCTCACTGATAATAAACCACCGTGGAAACACAGAGTGTGCTGTCCAGTGCAAACAGTTCTGTTACTGTGTCAACACTTTCATTCTGAGTTACTTCCTTCAACTCAAGAATTACACACCTATTCTGGAGATGGAAAGATGTAATCATTCTACGCAAACCCTGTTAATGTTGAGGATTTCAGGTGTTTCATTATCTTATTAAACTCTAAGACAGCAATATCCATCTTATTTCAGAACCCTGATTTGCTTAAACTGTCAGGTAGTAGATTCTCAGGCTCTCTTATGACACAATCATGAATCTCTCATTGAGCTTTCATCACCAGTTTTCACTTCCTTTCTATCTTCTTTTCTTGGGGTCACTAACATAAGTAGTATCCCAGTTTGTCATAATTTTCAATGCTTCTTCCTTGAATAACAATTCTACATTAATAAAGAACACCATTATCTATATTCTCTGAGTAACAGATGTGGTGGAAGATGAAATCTGCTTGTAACTGCCAGACACAAAATGAAGCCTAGTGCAACCACTCAAAACCTCGACCCTCAAACCAAAATGACTGATCTCTGAATTTTCTTTCAAGAAAATTTCTGTGATGTAATTTGATCATTTTTAGTACTATTACACTTTTGGATTTCTGTTAGAGGGTTTAGAAAAATCTTTTTACAATGTAAATTGAACTAAAACTGGGCAGACTTGTGGACAAATTGTTCTCTACCTATTATTTCTGATTATGATTAAGCATTGCTTCTTAAGCTGCTTGGGATTTACACCATTACCAGTACACTTTCTTTTACTCTTCACATTGGCAACTTAGCCTATGTCCTTAAAAGCTCTTGCAAAATCTGTCAAGTGAAATCTCATGTATTATAAATAACTACTTAATCATGTTATGGCATTAAAACAAAATTACTACAGAAAAGATAAAATATGTTAGTATTCTTTTCTTATCAGCCTGTTCTTTGGGATTTTTTTATATGCCACATTTACATTTATAGTGGTCTTTTGGGGAATCTAGTTCTATTGTATCAGGATTTGATACGTGAAAGAGAAACACTATTTAAATATAACAGTTTGGGGTTAGTTATCAGTAATTAAATTTAGAAGGTAAATGAACTGTTATTCTTTTACTATATTAAATAAAATAATTGCATTTTACCAACTTACTTTCAGCCAAAGTAATTTCCTGTGCAATTCTTAAAAAAAAATAAGTTGTGTTGTTCCAGGTATTTTCCCCTCATCTTTAGAAAGACAATACTGTCCTGAATTGTGATTATATCCTGTGGTAGCAGGAAGAGGTTGAGAAATAACCAACAGGCTTGATTAAAATAGCCAGAAATCTAGAAAAACAGGGAAAGTTGCATTGTGGACATCAAATTTTAGGAAAAGGACTGCCCTCCAAAGGTTTCCAGGCCCATCCAAACTGGTTTTTAATAAGCAGATTCCAAGCAGAAATTAAAACACGTTTTCCCTTCTTTTGTTCCTTCTTTCACTCAGTGACAGAATGTTCTCAGCATAAGACCTATACTCTGATTAAAAAAAGACTGTGATACCTCTGCAGGTTCCCTACAGCACAGCCTAACCAAAGCCCATAACTGATCCAACAGCATTTGTCATCTCTGCAGTATACTTGCTGTAATTCCCCTCCTCTGGCTTTTCTTTCAAACTAGATCACAAACAATCTTTGAACAAAATAAGAAAAAGCAAACTATTTTAACTGAGGAAAAATGACACATGGGTATTAAGTGCTATATATAATTAATTTAATTGGCATCTTCTACTAATCTGAGGTATTATTTATTTTGCATAAATGGCCTTTGCTTTTTTCCCAACTAATTTTTATTTAATATAGCTTCTTAAAAAAAATTTTTTTTTTACCTCTTAAAAACACACAAGAATATTTCTGGCAAGTATTTTCAAGATAGTTTTCTTAGATTTCTAGATTACATTTTTTTTACCATTTAAACACAATTAAATCTTTTATAATAAAGTCAACAACAATTTTACCACTAGCACAGATCATAGTTCACACCCAGCATAGAATTGAATCTTGATTTGAAAAAGGCACAGAAATGTAAGGAGCAGATTTAAATCTGGCCCAAATAAACCATCAGAAAGCCCGATGAGATTTTAAAAGACTGAATCTGCATCATGAGTCATGCCAGGCTCATCTCTAACTCAGACACTGCTTTGTGCTTGTTTATTTTAGAACTTTAAATACTTTATATCTCTTTTCTCAAACATAATACCAAAAATTATCAGGGGGTGAGGGGTGGGGAGGTAGGGCAGAGCACGTTTAGTCAAAAGAAGAAAATTGAGGACATAATTGTTATGTTTTATCTAATAATAAATTCCAGTTCTCACATAAATGTGAAATACTGAAAATAAAAGCACCCAAAAGGAACTTGCAGAATTATCTGACATACTTTACATAGTTCCTTTGGTTGACAATGATACCGTGCTGCTTTGTTCAAGCTTTTTCACATTGCATCCTAACTTGCAAATATACGTATGTGTGTGTTTATGTGTGAATGGCATGAAACCGGTGCATAAAAAAGCATGTTATCGCCTCTTTCTCACTGAAATACTGTCAAAACTCAGAAACCTCAAAAGAAAACTCTTTCCATCATAAATGAAAAGACTATATTTTCTTTGCATACTAACTATTGTTGTAAAAGGGTGAAGTGAAAAAAAAAACTGAAAGCATGTAAGTAACCCAGAAATTGATTTCAAATGCCCATACAGGAGAGAAAAATCAGACCCAATTCAGCCTTGCCTCCCTCCCCCCCCCCCCCATTATCAGCATTTGTTCTCATGCTACTTATATATTTTCTGTCTCTCTAAATTGAGGCCTCATGAGGTTTTTACTGCTTCAGAGAAGGAGTTGCAACCTAGGTGAACACTATGTTGTGTTTCCTTGTTGGTGGTCTGTGATTGTTTGAGGACAGTTATTTTTCTTTCATAGCAATGAGGATTACACTAGAGGGCAGGACACATATAACACAATACCAGCAGTACTCATCTAATATATCCAAGGGGATATTTCAGAAATGTAGGTTCTATGATTTTTCTGGTATCAGTTATATTTAACTCTCTCTTAAAAGCAATGATACCATTCTGCAGGACAAAATGTTAAATGTTTCAATACAAGCAGGATAAAAGATACTTGAAACTGCACTTAGATTAACATGTCTATGCAGTACAGGATCGTAAAACACAATTTAATTTGGGTATGCTATTGTAAGATTAGCCACTAGACCTTTAATAATGAGAGGTGTTTTATAGAGAAAAAGATGAAAATAAGCACGTAACCTTATTTGTTCAAAAGAGATTATTACTTTAAATAGGCACTTTGAATATACAGGGAATAAAAAGATTAAATATTAATCTGACTAACAAAATGATAATTTCATTTCATTTTTATGTTACTAGTACAATTAAAATACATATAACATTTATTTTCAGGGGGGTAACAGCACTATGAATCTGTAATATATATATATATGTGTACATATATTTTGAACAAATAATATGAAGTAAAACCTACATTCCTTAAGTCATAAATTATGTCATGCCCATTTTAATGTCTAAGTAAAGCATTCTTCCAATTAGTTACTGCTAAAATATAAACGGTGGTAAGTATGCTTTGCAACCAATTTTGCATCCTTATTTCAGGCCTGTTTTTACATGGGAAATAAACAACTTTCCAATAAATTGCCTCCTAGGATAATTCTTCAATATATACCAGCAGTCCATACAATTAAAAGAAGACGTGGAAATAGCAAGTTTAGTGCAGACCAATTGAGATAAGCACAACCAAGTGTCTGCAAGAAATTGAAAAGAAATACTGCATTGTTGCTGACCCTTTTTCCAAACAGCAACTTAGTTTCATAATATTATTTAACTTCAACTAAGTTATTTCCTTTAAATTTCAGAGTTCACTTCAGCTGAAAAAAGCAAGCCAAGAAATATCATTAATTATAGTAATTACTGAATTTTTCCCACTGTGTTAGAATTTCTATCTTCACTTCCCTTCATAAAATATATGCTTAGGTGACTACCCATTATTTATAAAGTCAATAATAATGGAGGCTGGAATGATTTGTATATGTAATTCTGGTTTAGAATTACATATTCAATTTCAGAGCCTCTTGTGAAACCAAGATAGATGGTCAGACACATTTGTAACAGACGCTAAAGGAGATTTTAGTCTAGAAAGGAGGAAACTAATACTAATATTTATGGAGGTAATCTATATACTTACATCAGTTGTTTCACCTAGTGTTCCCACAGTACAATTAAAGAAAAGAATTTTAGGGTTACCTCCCAGACAAGTATGAGTAGCTAAACTAACCAGAAAAACCACTAACTTTTTTCAAAGTCTTAAAAAATGTTTCAGCTTAAAGAGAGTCCCCAAATGTTTAAAAGCAAAGAAACTTAAAACACTGAATTAGAATTTATGAAGGAGAAATAGGAACAGGAAAGATACTGCTTCTGCCTGAGGTGCAAAGACCACATCAGATGCAAAGGACTAAGAAAGAAAACTGCTGGGTTTTGGATACCTCTAAAGAGAGAATTTTAACAAAGCAGAGCCTTTGCTCTGTTTCCCATAGGTTGTAGGTTTTTTTAAAAAGTGGTAAAAGGGGTAAGAATCATCATTCCTTATGACAGGCAACAAGGACTTAATATGGTTTCTCATTATTCCATATCCCACTATGATATCCCCATTTCTTCTCTTCAGCTATAACAGCAAATCAAATCGAGAAGTTTCCTGCAATTCCAATTCTAGTCACTCAAAATATCTCCTTTTACCCAAGTTATGACTTCTGTAAAGATTTTAAGACACACTGTTCTGTCCCATCCTGATGCAATCTGAAGACTGAAGAACAAATTTTAGAACTGACAGTGCTGCATTTTCATTTACAGCTCTTTACTTCATAATAATGCTACATGGCAGGAGTGTGTGCATGTGTGTCTAAAATTATAAGCTATATATAAGCCATGTAAATAGCATGTGTACCTGTGTGTCTGCATGTACAGGATTTAATGCTGCTTAATTAGTTAGAAAACAGCCTATACAGTTGCATGAATAGCACATAGTTTACCGGTGAATTTAAAGAACAGTGGTTTTAGAAGACAAAAAACTTCACATAGGTCACTCATTTTGCAATGAAAATTTAAATGGCTACTCCTTACACTCAGACTTCTGCTTCGTTATCTAAGCAATAAAGTGATGACAATTTGCTTATAATTTGTATTATTATGGTGCATATAGACTACTACTCCTTCAGTTATAAAATTGTCTGCAAGGGAAGAGGAAACAACATGAGATTTAAGAGAGGTCAGTTGACAGGAGGAGGATGTGAACTCTGTGAGAGGAAAAGCACACAGAATTCCAGCTATGAAAAACACCCAAACCCGATCAGCCCAACACTCCAAACTCTGCATTAACAGAAAGACACACCTCCCACACTCAGCTATGATGAGAAAGGATGGTAGTTGTGTATACAAAAAGGATAATGGAGCCCATGTGAGTATTCCATCTTCCTGCATGCCACTATCTTTGCTAGTCGGTAAGGTGATGACTGCAATTGCAACAGGAGATACACTCACTAAAGAGAAACTCCTCTGATAAGGAGAGAAAATTTAGGAGGATATCCATAAACCTCTGATAAACTTCTGGCACTTCTTGAAAGGTGATGCACTGACAAGCAGTTCTAATAGGGTCTTAAAAGCCCTTCTGGTCATCTATGCAACTTGGTATACGTTCCTTCGTGATCTAGAAGAAGATGTGTTAAATAGAGACTACATTTTGTCTAAGCCAAGGACCAAATGTATAGATGTACAGTACCTGCACACAAGGCCTACCCTGGGAGCCAGTATCACTATGTATAAGAAATAGGAGGCGGCATTTGACACTGAAATCCTCTCATTACTGGTACACAGCTTGAATAATTGAACTGATGTAACAGTATCATTGAGTACTGGCCAAGATAATAAATGCAACTGTATGATGAAGAACAGAAAAGGCACAACTACTGCTATAGAATACAGTGCCAAAGCAGTCTTCTCATGATAATCCAGTGCTGGTGGAGAGCAGGATGATGCCATTTTGTATCTCTTTAGCTTCAGTTTAGCCAGATGAAAAGGTGTCAGGAGGATTGCCTCATTCATCACAGTGACTGCATGGCCCTGGAAAGCTCAAGTCTGACAGCATGATGTAGAGATGGGAAGGAAGAATGCAGGTGTCTAATCAGAAGTGATCCTTTTCCCACAATTCTGGCAGCCTTTTGAGTCATCAAGGCCTGAAAGATCAATGCAGTTTGGCTGAACTAGAGCAGCTATCTGGTTCTGATGTCAGAAGTGACCTCTGTGGCTACTGGAACAAAAAACTCTACAGCTTGACTCCCTTGCTTATGTTGCTTGAATCACAGGCAGGATTTTGGCCATGGGACTCTATGGCAGCTCTAACACACACACACACATGGGCTGTGATTGTGCCAGATAGTCATCAAGGCCAAAAAGGCCTTTAGTAAAACCACTGAATGCGAAGGAGAAAGAAAAGGAAGTTGAAGATAGAACAGAAGTTGAAGGATCCTGTCTCAGTAAGACAGACAAACACTAAGATAAGAGCTGAGGTGGTGGTGATCCTTTCTGTGCACAAAATCCTAGGCAAATGGAAAGAGATTAGAAAATTAGAACAAGTCCTCTACGGTTACTATAAGGGAAATTCTCCTGTTTCAGGCTGTAGAGCATGGACATGCACTTCTGTAATACTGTATATGTGACTTACTCAAAGAATATATAGTATGTATCTGTACATACATTCACACAAACATATACCCAAGATAGAAAATACAGCTTGTTCTGTTAGTTTCTAGAAATATTTGGATAAGGCCCAAGTAAATCAAGAGATCACTCCAAATGTCACAAAATATTTTAAAATATTTTTATAATCTCTAACTGTAAAGAGAAAATCACTAAGATGATTGATACATCTTGGCTGAATAATAAAATTAATTATTATTAAGAGAATGGTATTTTATTGCCACATAGTAACCATGATTAAATGTTCATTTTTCCTATCTTGAAAATGTCTATAAAATTTGACAGAATATATGACTATTAAATTTCAGGTAACATACAGTGTGCCTTACATGTACAATAAAACCTCAAAACCATGGAGTCATTGATTTGCTGGCTTATGAACTTAAATTGTTATTTATTCATAATTCAGACTACCAGTTTTTAACATATGTGTTAGCACATGTGATTTACTGTCAAACACAACTAAGCAATCCTTCCTTTTTAATTTTTAAAGAATGTACCTATGGGCAGGCTCATGTAAACAACTGACTGTACAGGACACGAGAATCACCACACAAAGGATGGCATAAAAAGCCTTCTGCTGTGCCTTTTATTCTTAGAAACAAATCAAGTTTATTTCAGACTAAGCACTCAAAAAGTTTCCAACAGTCTTCACCTTTTAATAATTTGATTAAAACTACATTAAAAGCCACTCAAACAGCTGTTTATGTGCCACTATAAACTTTGTCAAGAATGATGGGCAGTCAATGTCACTATATGAAATGCAATATGCAAAAGAGCTGCAGTTAACTGAACCACCATGAAACAGAAGTTGCTGAAAGTTAAGAATTTTGTTTTAATTACAGTTCTTTCAAAATACGTATATGTTAACCATGATAATTTAGTTCTCAAATGAATAAGGCTGAAGCGTGTGAGATGCAATAGCAACTATTAATTCCTATTTGTCTTGTTTGCAGGGATAAAGTGTAGAGTTTGTAACGAGCATAGACTAAGTACTGTAATGGAACAGACAGACCAATCGATATCACCAGTGACAGGATTACGCACAGGACACAGAGTGCATGGGGTGGTAGTTCGGTGTGGCCGCGGTAGAGGGGGGTACATATTGCTGAGAACTAGGATTCTATCAGAATCCTTAACAGCCTTTCACTAAGTTCAGGCTTGAAGAATTTTAGCTGGAGGCGTAATAGACTAAAAATCAATTCTTAAAAAAGCAGGAGAAAGCCCTAGGCCTTAGTCTACAGGGCAGTCCCTGTCACAACACTGTAAGCAGTCAGGTACCTGAGGTGCTCTGGCTGACCAGAGCAAATGATGCCCTGTAAGCTGACAGGAAGCCAGACAGGTTGCTACTTGAAACTTCCTACCTTTCGCCAGAAATGTATAGGAACTGACATGCCTCCTTGAAGTATTTAATTTCTGATGAACAAGCACATACATACCAAAGATTGGCACTTCACTGGAAGCTTACTTCCTTGAAGTTGAAAAAGGCCATTTGGAAAAAGAAAGAGAAAATCATCTGCTGGGCAACAACATGTATAGGGAGCATGTCAAAAAGTTAGAAATTACAGTGGAAAAAGTAAAAAAGGAGAGAAAAAAATTGAGCTCAGGAAGTCAAGAGACAATGTCTATTATTCTTCCTTTAGAACAATCTTACTCTGGTGTTTACCTCCCCTACCTCTCCTTTTGTTTCACAGAAACACTGAGAAGCTATTC
Source organism: Gallinula chloropus (assembly GCF_964237585.1). NCBI lineage: Eukaryota > Metazoa > Chordata > Aves > Gruiformes > Rallidae > Gallinula > Gallinula chloropus. Next base: position 60,474,239 of record NC_140088.1, read on the forward strand.
CTGACAAGTCTAAAGTCAGTGTCAAGTTTTTTTTCTTGAAAGCCAAGGAGTGAAAACGTGTAAGGACAAAAGCTGATTGACATTTAAATTGTATTTGCAATACTGCATTACAAGAAATGGAGAACAAAAAGGTGAGCACAAGCCAGAAATGAGGGTTGTTTTAAAGAACTTCAGAAAACATTGCAGTACATATGCTCTAATTGCTATTATACAGAAGATAAGCGACATGAAGTAGAAGGCATTAAGAAAGCAATGACAGTGGATGAAAAATGAATTTCAGTCAAGGAAAAAAAACTGTACGTCTGAAAATTTGCTTTTCTGTATTGTTCCAAATACTTGGTGAAATCTGAGATCTAATTAAGACCAGGGCTATAAGATGAAATCTTAAACTGCAGTTTTATGTTCTATAGTCCTTCACTCCTAATCTCAGAATACCATATATTTTGAAGGTTGCATTTTGGAATAAACCAGTCGTGTTGGATATGTACATGACCATTACAAATAGAAGCAAATGTTTGTTTATTTACAGTCATTTAATTCTCGTGCATGTAATTCTAAATATAAACCTTTCTGAAACAGCTAAATTTGGACTACCTAAACTGAACCCAGTCTTCTAAACCAGGGAAAACAGAGAATATGCATAATCAAGCTGGAATTGTATCAGTGATTTTAAGTTTTTTTTTTTAATTTCCATGCTGCCTTTATACTGATATGATTGTTTTTCTTCAAAGTATTTTATAAAAATAGGTGAATTAAAAAAACCTGATTCTTAGGCAGGTTATTTTTTTTGCTGCTTGGGCACTGCAAATTTTAATAAACAATGAGTAGTCAAATCAGTATCTCTTTTAGCTTTAGTTCTAATATGACAGAATAACAATGGCAGAATTTAAATTCACACATTGTATTTAACAATCAAACAAAGCCTGGTTTACGTTTTCCACACAGAAGATTTCGTGTCAAACAAATTGTGTTACATATTAATGAACACATAATACTGATTGCAGAACTATTATGGCTAGGCATGCTGTGTACTTCACTGGCACATTCATCAGATAGGTCCTTCATTACAAACACAGTATTTCTAAAAATTAGTGCAGTTGAATATCCTATAAGATAGTGTTTTGATCATATATTTCTGTTGAGATGTATGGATCCAATGTATATTTGACATGATGGATTTCTAGATAACCTTTTATTTTTTATAATTTACTATTTTTTTAATTAAGATGGGCAAACACAAATTTGAAATTTTAGCAATTTTAAGTAAAATTTCTTTATGATACTATAAGTCAAAGATAAAAAAAAAAGAAAAAGGTGGGGTCTTCCCCCTGCTACAAAGCTCTCTTCAGTTTAATATTTTTTCAGCCTCTAATGTTCACACATTAACCATTAGATACATTAGATAGAAGACATCTTTTTTTATATATGGTGGGGTTTTTGATTTCTAAATTATGATAGACACTGTTTCTGTTCTCCATTTCCTTTTTATGACGGCTTAGTTGACATTGAAATTTACCCCACGTTGTATAAAAGCCTGAAAATTCTTTAAGATCAAAGGGAATAAAAAACAGTGTCCAGAGATGGGAAACCTCGTCAATAATTTATTCTTGAGACACGACAAGAAACAGCTTGTAAGTTAGTTGTAAACAAAACTGAAAACAAGTTCTATAATCATTATTTCCCTGTGTTTTGGAAAAGGACATTATGGCATTCCTCTGGCCAATAATATATTCTTGCTAACAAGGACAGTACAACCTTAATGATGTGAAACTCGTTTATCTGGGAGACACAAGATTCAGTCACATAAATGAATTGTGGATAAACTAGGGTCACTGAGCAAAAGATCCTGCAGAGTCTATAAGCACCACAGGACAGAAACTCGCTCCTGCAGAGCCTTTCTTCTGAGAAACAAGTAAACTCTGCAGCCTCAAACATTTCTGTACACAATATTTTAAACACAAAAAACCAGATGTATTGAAACTGACCTGACAGACACGCCAAACTTTGAAATAACTGTATGCTTTGGTTATTGCAATTGTACAGTTATAGATATGTGGTGGTTGGCTAATTTTATTTAAAATTACAATGTTGCTACCAGCTCATTAATATACTTCATTTTACATTTCTTTAAGGAGTCCTCTGTTTTCTCCCATTTAGAAAAATCTCATCTGTAGTATGCTAAAGAGCAAAGGTCTAGAGTACACTTTATTATGCCATGCTTTACTCCAAGAGGTAAAAAGAGGCAACAATCAGTTAGAGATTCAGAGTTTTACTGTATTCCCTACTGACTTCTCTGTATGTTCACTGTTTTTTTACAAGGGCAGTAAAAGCCAGATCACCAATGACAAGCAGCACAAAATAACAGCAGCATCTGTACATGAATGAAAATGCTCTAGTAACATAAGCAGTATATTACATTAGGATATAATAAAAAAATGTTCTATCTTAATAAGAATTATTTTCCTAGAATTTAAAAGTATTTAGTTTTTAGTGGAAAGAATTTTCCTGCAGGGGATATCTGAAGGTAGAACCATCTACTATTCTAATACCCTATAATAACCAAGATAAGTGAGATTTAACAACTCTGCAGGACTGGAGTTTATATCCTGCTTGGAAATTATAAAGTACAGTTGTAGTCAGCCCTCTTCTTTTCCTGTGGCTCCAGTGAAAGAGTTGTGATGTTTATTACACACTGAGCCTTTTTACCCCAACACAATACATTTCTGATACTGTTGATGATACATTTTAAGAATTTATGTGTACTGAAAACATAAAGGATATTTTTCAATAGATTTAAATCAGAAACTAAACACTGGGAAGTAAGAAGAGATAATTATAATATGTTTTGTACCTGTAGATTAATTGAAACAGTCTTATTTCAATTAAAATGGAAACTGGAAATTTTTGAGAATTTCTCAGCAAAATATCTTCTCCTCACAGCTGACCTATTAATTCATATCAGTAGAAAAAAAAATCTCCCATAAAGACAGTATTTCTACTATGATTTTATTTCCACAGTGTTTAACAAGATTTTAACGTGCCACAGAGGAAGCCAAAGTAAGCTAATGAATTTTAGAACTGCCTGATTTATTTTATCTGTCCAGCTATTCAGATGCCACCTTGTTAGCCAGCACAGGAAGCAAGCAAGGCTTTGTCCTTCCTCCTTTGGAACACTCTTATTCCATGTTAGAGTTATGGAATCTGTTATTTTTGTATAGCCCATTCTCTTTCTCGCCACCTGGGGGGCAATGGACCAGTACCTCAGCTTCCTTCTGGGCACTTTGCACAAGGGATGACAAATCAAAAAGGAAAGGCAACAATTCAGCTGGCAAGCTAGTGTGGCACAGTGGCCAGGAAAGAACCTGGCCAAGGTGACACAAGAGAGGGAGACTTCAGACGAAGGCAAGGCAGATGCACAGCCTTTTGACAGGCCTAGAGTAGAGTTGGGTAAGGGAAGAACGCATGTCGAGATAGAGTGTATTACACTGATTTGGAATTTGGGGATAGAAATAAATAATTGCTGGGCAAACCACGACAGCAAAGCTGTTCTAACTGTGTTTAGGCAAGACAGCAACACTAACGTGTTTAGATATGTACACGCACATACAGATATCACAATGCCATTTTTCAGTGCTGGAATTTTTTTGGTCAGTCTCTCATTGGATTTTGAAATGCTGCAGCTGACAAGACTAAAGCTGTTCCACTGTAAAGGAAGAGCTCAGTCTGGTGCATTTTATCTGGAAAACCATACCTGTGCGTATAAGGTACTAGTATAAAAGGGACCTTAGCTTTACCACAGTTCTTAATACTGACAGAGGTAAACAGAGAAAAAATGTCTCTTTTATGATTCTCTAGTGATATATAATGTATAACCTCCCCTCAGTTTGAATTCTTAATATTGAATTCCTAATCTGAACTCTTAATATATTAACTGACTGCAATGGTTTTGTTAATTCTTTTCCTTTTATTTATTTACAAATATCTATAAATGGAGAAAATACATGACCCCCTTTTCAGGATATTTAAGTGAAAACACTTTAAGATATATGAAAAAATAACATGACAGTAAAGCTTCACCCATTCCTAAAATGGCAGCAACAACTAGAAGTTATACAAAACTGTATCCCGAGACAGAATAAACCGTCAGCTGGCTCTTTGGGATGAAATCAGTGAGAGTTACTGTTTACCTTAATGGATCTATGATTTTACTCCTTTTTTTCATAGTAGTTGTTTTCTAAATTGTTGCTTGCATTCATTTACCATTTTTCATTAGGAAATACAGTATTACCAACAGCAGCATGTAGAATCCGGAATCGGGTTACTCACACTCTTACACTAGGGACCTGTAAGTATACTGTGGTAGAGGAGAGCTGAATTTCACCAACATGTCTTCAAAACTGAAAAGCACTCCTCTAATGCCCTATAGACATATGGCTCGTCTGCAGGCCCAGAATCACTGGTAGAAGAAAATGATTGATTTCTACCTCAGCTGCATCCAAATCTAGTGAGAAGCAAGCGCACTGGGAAAGAAAGTCATTGCAGAGTGCTCTAGAAAGACATGCTGTTAACAGAACTTGGCTTGTAAGGTTGGACTGGGTTTTAGGAGAAGAGACCATGGGCACCGTGCCTTAAGAGGTTATTGCTATTGTTTACTTGAAGAGTGAGCAGCCATCTTGAATCAACTGAACATGTTTATAATCTTTCCCTTTTCCACCAGAGTTGGTAAATTACATTTTCAGTTTATGTCTTACAGAGTTTACTGGAGGTGGCTCTAGACAGCACTATGTCAATACAAATGTGGAGCAATTACAATTAGATGTAATATTTGAAACTTTTGGGATTTTCATCTGAATGAAGAACTGCTTGAGGACAAAACACAAGTGCCTATATTTACACAGATGACTGAGTTTTGCTCTGAACTGAAGTTTAAATAAATTGATGAAACATTAAAAAAAATTAAAAATCAGTGTTACATATATTGCAGTCTTAGACAAAAGAGCTGACCATAAAGAAGAACGTATTATACCAACCAGAAAGAATATTTTGTAGAGCTTCAGATTATATCTAGATCACAAATGGCAAACTATTACCATCCCTGCAAAGTTCAGCACTGGCAGAGATTTGCAGTGGTGCTGACAAAGCTTAACAAAATTAATTTGCTATTGCTCTCAAGAACTATTTGTTGTAAATAACCTTTACTGCTAAAGATGAAGACAAAGAAAGGACAAGATACGAAGATGTGGAAATCAAAACTAAGGTCAAATAAAGCTTGCTGAGCATTACACTTTCAAGTCAGTGATGGGCAGGGAGTTGTTTTGTAGAGATCAGTATATAACCACATGAACAGGATTAGAAGGGCCTGTAATTGTTCCAGCATTTGGCCTCTAAATTGGTTAAAGCAGATGCTCAAGCAGTTTTCACATAATGAAAGCTACATGTAAAAAAATTATCATATCTGTACAGTCTTTCAAAACTTAAATATGTATGAGACTATGAGAGGTACTGATTTTTTTCCTTTTACATACATGGTTTGTGTATGTAAAGTGTCAACAAATAGAAGACCATTGGCACTCATTTCTAAACAGTCTTATAGCCATCTGCAGTAAGAGCAATACAATAATATAGATTATGTGCTTGTTTTTCCACATCATATTTTATAGTCTGTTAGCAACATTTTCAGTCAGAGTTCACTGGAGTTAATTTTAAAGCATAATATTGAAGGCAAGGTTTGTTCACAATTAATTAGGCATTAAGAACAAATGTAGACTGGTATGTATTGAGTTAAATATATGTAAATAAACCCTCGCAGAAGAATAAGAATGGGCTTAATAAAAATTAAAAACTAACTCCCTGTGAAAGTATACTTTCAGCAATGTGCATTATTGCATCCCAGCTGCTGTTGGAGAACAGGAAAAATGGCACTAGGCTTGTGTCACCATGCAGGATATTCAGTTAGAGGGGTTTTTTTATTATTTTTAAATGATGATAACATTTAACGAATTTTAACAAATCAGTTATCTTTGTGTATTACAGAAATCTGTGGTGTAGTAATTTACCTACAGGAACATGAGGCAAAACAGTTTCAGACAATACTTAGATGTTTTTTGAAATAAACCAACCAGGACAAAAAACACTGTAGAGAAATTAATCTTCCTAGGTTTTTTTTTTTTTTTTTTTTTTTTTTTCCCAGATCCTTTCAGACTAGTAGCTTTACTCATTAAGAATAAGAGGGAGCTGGTCCTTCTCCCTACAGCTTAAGTAATTCAACCTGAAGTCCATTATATATGTATTTAATTTTGGAAGAAATAAGTTTCGGACTGTATTTGCCTTTTCTATTACCACTATGCAGCACTAGTGTGAACAGAATCAAAAAATCCCTCCTTACCAGAAAAGGGGAAAAAACCCAGAAAACAGATTTAATTCTTTTTTTTTTTTCTTCTTATCCTCTGACATCTGGCATGAAGGGCAATATGGAAAATGGTATAGATTATTATACTGCACTAACTGTATACACCCTCTCTTAAGAGACCTTCAGTTTGTCTTAGGCATATTTAATTCAGTAAGAAAGCTATATGAACTACAATAAAACCAAAGTTACCTGGAAAGTGCTTTTCTCTCCAGAAGAAATTTATTGCAAACCCAATAATCTTTCTTTGAAATGTTTCACTTTCCCTTTGACAGTTCTGAGTTTATACAAAACAGACTTAGTTTGGCCAGTGAACTTCTAGGTCTAATTTAATTATGTTGTGAATTTGTCTGAAAGCTTGCTAGAGTATAAATGAAACTGTTGTTTAAGGCAGTCTCAACAGAGAAAGCATGAAAGAATGATGTACGTCAGAAATGAGGTTGCTGTGAGGTTTGCAAAGCTGACAGCAAGTAGACTTTTCTACATTATTTTCTTTCTTCTGCAAAATCTGACAGAATCCTCTGCCCATAGAAGAAAATGAAAATATGAACTTAGGCTGGAGGATTCAAAGGAAAACAATACTGTAGCTCCAAGCACTCATTTTTTGTCCTCGTCTGAGGCAGAGAGGCTGTTTGAAGACTAATGACTGCTGCAAGCTTGGAACCTCCAGGTAGCTTTACTTTTTCCAGTGTTTACACAGGGTAGATTCAACTACACAATACTTCTAAATGAGAGCTATGCTTAAAAACACAACTGTGCATTAAGAAAGGACTGGTAGAGTAAGATCTAACATGTTGGAGACACCTGAAATATCTGTTTCAGGTGAATTCTAATAAGAAATATTTCAGATGCAAATGCATTTCTTGGAACATGAAACAGTAAGCAAGAACAAATAAAGCTAACTTGAGGAAGCTAGTATGTTTTGTAGCTCATGTATGTAATCACTGCACCTGTTTCATAGGATAAATTTTTTGATAGAGCTTTTTATATCCAAAACATAATACTTGTTTAGCTAAACATAAGACATGCCTTTCTGGTAATAGAAGCAAGGTGCAATATCAATACAAATTGTACTATATCCATAGTTCAAGATACCTTATCTTACACCCAGATAATAGTACTGGCTTGATAATGGACTGGAGATCGAATTAGTACTACTCTAACAGTTTAGTAATCCGAATGGAGAATTTGATCCCAAGTTTGCTCTCACAGCCTCTCCTGGTGAAAAATGTAACTGAAAAAAGCCAGCAAAGAACCATGTCAGTTTCCAGGTCAATGGACTACTTCCATCTTTACCTCCACTGCAAATGTTTGTCTGAATGAACCATGCACTTCTGAAACAATTCTTAAAATTTCCCAATTGGAAAACTGGCAGAGTGGGTAAACACATGGAAAACATCTTTCTTTCACTCAGTATTATCAGAGAGTGCTTTATCACACTTTCCAGAATAACTGGCTTTAGACACCACACTGAGGAATTAAAATGTCATATGGGATGATATTGGTGACAACAGTAGGAATAATCTTTCTACCCTGACCAAAACAGTGAACCAAGAAATGATTTACTCATTCAGAAAAATATAATACAACATTGCAAAGTCATAGCAGAGTAAGAGCCGTATGCACAAATCACTGCCGAACTGTTCTTCTTGGCTGAAATACAACCAGGCTTCCAAATCTGTTTTCACTCCAAAAGAGAAATTTAATCTGTTACAGTTGTGAGAACTTTGAAAATATAACTGGATTGTAAATTCATAATACTCAACTGCTTTATCTGTAAATATCTGGATATTTAACTGTATTGCTCCCTGTATTTCTGTGAGCCTGTAACCAAATTCTGTTTGACAGTTAAATCTCAGAATGAACGGATCACTTTTAATAGAACCATGTTAAGACAACTGGTGGATATATCAGCATAGAATAGTTCATTTTACTCGATTAAGGGTTTAAAGATTAGTGTGAACCATAGAGAACTGAAAAATTTGTCCCCAAACCCAGAAATTACTGCCAGTAATACCTGCTCTGGTCCACATGCATGACCTTTGAAATGCAATGACCAAGAAGTAAAACCATACTTCTTGTTCAAAAAAGCAGAAAGACACCTCCACTTAAATTCTACATCAAGATTTTCCCCCTAAAGTGCAATTGCCATTATATGACAGTCCTGCAACAAAGGTTAATAAATTGATAAAACCATAAAATAAATTCTATTATATATTACAAAAATAATGTAGAAAAGCATACCAAATGAAAAAGATGGCACAAAGACTTGAAAATATACACTATAGATAGAATACAGATCTGCTGTGATACATAACCCTTTCTGGGTGACCACAGCACAGATGAAATAATATGAATTGTACTTTGTAAAGAAATATAAACAAGCCTGGCTAGAAGAAATAAAGAAACACTTTTAATCCAGAATGACAGCTGAAATACAACTGAGGTCAATTTAATGTATCAGCACCTTTTTCTAACATTATGAATGTTATCAAGATTTTAACTTTTTTTTCCTAGTGAGGAAACATAAAATGCATTCACAGATTGAGGAAAAAAATAAAAAGATATGCTAGAATGCAAGTTCATCCTAAATTGATGTCTTGCATTATAAAAGTCTAGCAGCTGTTGGCAAGGAACAATAGGTAGCCACTTACTAACAGAAACAAAGTCTATTAAAAAAAAAAAAGCAAACCCAAATGATGTAGAGAAATGTCATAAACGAAGATAAACATTTCTATATACGACAGACAAGCACTAACCTGTGAAAGATAATTTGAGTAGTCAGCAAATCCCTATTGGCACAAACATGAGGAGACACTGGCCAGAAAAATCTGTCTGGTTTTCAGAATGTGTAACACTTCTCTTATCAGGGAAATAAAAGTGTCTCTCACTAAAATCTTAGCTGTCATATTAGCATTAAATCAGTGCCTGCTAGCAACATGGTAAAAGATTGTTAAAGGTTTTCATTGTAAATACTATTTTTCCAAGAGCTTAAAGAACACTGTAAAACGGGGCTCTGGGCTAAAATGTAGTGTACTACGTATCTGTTAGACAGCGTGTCTTTAGGCACTTATTTTTTAATTCCCCTGCTAAGATAGGTCCAATTCCTAATCTTGAAAAGCTAAGCTTAAGTGAAAACCATAGGACAGAATCCCTAAAAATGCTCAAGCACTGGGCACACAATATGTAACTTGCAATCTGATCCTCCTTGCCGGGATGCTAGTCAGGAAGAAAAATAGTTTCCAGTCCCTGGAAATTCCTTTGGAAGAAATTGATTCAAGACAACCACAGGTTGAAGAAAATTTTTATTTGGCTTAATAGGTGATTTCATATATTTCAGCTTCATATATTTCAACACTTCATGAGTATACCTGCATAGCCACTTCCCTGTCATGCTACTGTAAAAGAAGGAGTAGAAATGCCACTGAGATATTCCCATTTCCAAAGAACAGCTCCAGAACAGGCATCATACAGGTACTTAAAAAAACTACAGTTATCAGCCATGAAAGGAAAAATTTGGAATAAAACCAAAAACCTTAAAAAGTCACAAAAGCTCAAATAAAAGGGAACTAGAGGCACAACTACTAGTAGAGTGAGATCCAAAATGAAGATGTATGGAATCTAGGCAAGAAATCAGGCACCATAATTACCTGAAAAGTATGAATTAGTGTTCTAGATTAAAAAGGAACAACAACTTACTACCTATCCAAAATAGGCCAAACAGGAAAGGTGGGAGTCAGCCAAGGCTGCACTTCCATTGCTGCCACCAAATAAGGGGTTAGTAAAAATCGTATTTAGTAAGCCCTCAAAGTAAGCACAAAATACAATAAATAACAGTGACCCTAAAGATTGGGTTTTATTCACAAGAAATTAAAATGCCATTAAATTTGGTCATTGAAGCTTTTAAACACTTTCATTACATCTGTACACAGTCAGAAACATAGAATTCATCCTTCACAAGAAAGGAAAAATATTTTTTTACATAAATAGCATATCATATATTTACTAAAATTTAAAACCAGACTGAAAGATCTAGTAGTTTTAGAAAATGGTAACCAGCTCTCTGTGTTAGCAATCTTATTTCTACAAGTATTTTGGATAAACATCCCCCTTTCATTTCAACCATAGCTGGTGGAATTCCATATCTCTGCAAGCAGGGTCACAAGTCATTAATACTAACTGGAAGTAAATACTTTGGGTCATTATTTATAAAAAGGGATTTCCAATAGCATGTTAATGAACAACATTATGCTAGATGGGACTGTCCTTAATTATGTACTACTAGCCATTTAAATCACAGATCTAAACAGAGAAGTGCTTGACAATACTGAAGGCTAGAGGAGACAACAATAAGTACTAAAGAGAACACACTTATCTCGTTCAATTTAGAAAACCAAGACTCCAACGTGTACACATAAACATTAGGTATTTGAGCATAACTAGATTTGATTTTGATCTATTTAAAGTTTAATGCAACAATGTCCACTATAGAAAAGCAGGAAGCTTGCCATTGGATGATTGAATTTTGCCTGGGAAAGGGAGGAGGATTCTTCAACACTGGAAAACCAGAAAGGGTTCTAAGAAAAGACAACAAAAGTTTCACTAACACTTCACTAGAGTCAACTGCTGAGTTCAGTAAGAATCAGCACTTGCAGTGAGCATGCTTGTCTACTTTAACCCACCGTATCAACAGCCACTTCCAATATTTATGTGTAATTAATACAAAGTACATCTTGAATTTCTATGTATGCAATTATGTGACACAAAACCACAATAAACACTAAGAAGGCCAACGAATTCACAGAAATCACAGAATTATCAAGGTTGAAAAAGACCTAAAAGATCATCCAGTCCAACCATTCACCTATTACTACTAGCTCCCACTAAACCATGTCCCTCAATACAATGTCCAGTCTTTCCTTGAACACCCCCAGGGTCGGTGACTCCACCACCTCTCTGGGCAGTGCATTCCAGTGCCTGACTACCCTTTCAGAGAAGTAGTGCTTCCTAATGTTCAGCCTGAACCTCCCCTGGCGCAGCTTGATACCATTCCCTCTAGTTCTGTCGCTGTCTGCACGGGAGAAGAGGCCGACCCCTAGCTCACTACAACCCCCCTTAAGGAAGCTATAGAGAGCCATAAGGTCTCCTCTGAGCCTCCTCTTCTCCAGGCTGAACAATCCCAGCTCCCTCAGCCGCTCCTCGTAAGGCCTGTGTTCCAGACCCCTCACCAGCTTAGTAGCCCTCCTCTGAACGCGTTCCAGGGCCTCAATGTCTTTCCTGTAGTGAGGGGCCCAAAACTGAACACAGTACTCTAGATGCGGCCTCACAAGTGCTGAGTACAGGGGGACAACCACCTCCCTGTTCCTACTAGTAACACTATTTTTGATGCAAGCCAGGATGCCGTTGGCCCTCTTGGCCACCCGCGCACACTGTCGGCTCATGTTCAGCCGTGCATCAATCAGTACCCCCAGGTCCTTACTTATTAATGCATCAACCAAAATAAGGACGTTTACAAAAGAAACTAGGGAGATTCAGCATATAGTGTACAAACCCATTTGTTTCCATCTTTTATTTTTCTGAAGTAACCAAAGATTTTTTTCTTTAATCTAGAGCTGTTCAATTAATTTCTGACTCTTGATCTCATAGGGATAACTACTTCATCACATTTAAAATTTATTCTATTTTATCCACTATTCCAAAAACTACTTCATTTTGGTGTCAAAAACAAACAAGAATACCTAGCATACAAAGAATCTGGAAATCTCAACAGTTTTAAAGGAAACACTAATTCCATTATTTCCATTTTAGGAAGGGAAGCAATAAAATGCAGAGGTTAAGTGAATTGCCCAATGTCAAATGTATCAACAGAAGAGAAGTTCAGGGTTCACAGATTAGCTGACTTCTTATTAATTAGCATTACAATGACATTTTTTTTAAAAAAAAACTACAGGTAAAGAGTGCTTGCTGTGTAATAATGTATCCTAATAACTCTCAGTGGGAATATCCACTTGAAGGAAAAAGGAAGTGATGAGAAAATGAATAGTAACATATCATTAGGAGGTGATAGCAGTCACTCAAGATTTATAAGACAGTTCACAGATGAAACAGCTTACTGACTAGTGATGGTGCATTGTACCTCACCTAAAATTGCAAAGGTACTGAGCACCAGAAGATGTAAAATACGGTGGAAATACATTTGAATAAAAAGTTAAATAACAGGTGTTAAAAACCAGTCTGTGAGACTGATGTCTATGTCGGGCAAATTAGTATAAAGTATGATAAAAAACTCAAGAGTGGTGTTTGTATGAATAGGCTATGCTTTGGACAAGTAAGGATAGCTTTCTATAAAGGAAATTTCCCCTTTGCAGACCTACTGAAGTACTTTGAAGCACTGAACAGACACATGAATGCAAGTGATTTTTTTTTTTTTTTTTTTTTGGCCTGGAGTTGCTCATTTGGACTCTACCTGGGATTTGCAAAAGGCTTTTGCTAAAGTTCCTTTAAAAAGGCTATTAGAAAACTAAGCAGATAAGAAGACAGGCATGTATAGCTCATACTTTAAACTTTAAGTAATAGACATTTTAGAGTAAATACACAGTTCCTGCAATCAAGAGAGATTGCTACTGGACTTCTGAAACTTTTCCTGTGCTGTTTAACGCTTATAAATGATCTGGGAAAGGGGGGGAGAGTTGTTGAAGTTGTTGAGAAGTGTTCCTGATCAGAGTTATTTGGGATAGTCAGAACAAGGACAGACAATGAAGAATTCCAGAAACAAATAAGTAAACCTAAATCCACGTGTAGTGTACAAAACCAAAAAAAAAAGGGTACCAAGAGGATCAACAACTTCTGTACAGATGGGGCAGAACTATAATTTTGATAGTTCTCTCAAAATTATCTCCAAAGGAGGAGATAGATGAGGCTCATGAATCATAGGTGATAAAGAGGGAATGGACAGGCATTAACCATTTAATGCTTTTCCAGCTGAATCAAATCCAATGCAATACAGGTTCAAATTAAGTTAGATGAAACCACATTCAAAGCAAGTATGAGTTCTTTATGCACAAAATGAATGGGGTAGCAGATCCATACAACTCATTGTCAATGGACACTATTCGAAGGTTTAAATAGGTTTATGGGAATAGGTTCATAGAGGAGAAAATCAACACAATCTTAATCATTAGAAACCATATGCAACTGATGAATTTCTACAACTAAAACTGTCAGAGGCTGAAGAGTGTCTGGAAAAGCATCATGCAATTCTTACTCTTACATTGCTCTGGGCATATATTTATAATTACTGTCCAGAGACAGGATGTTGGCCAGACAATTCTTACCGCAATCCGGCATGGCCATTCTTCTTTTGATATCTTTCCCCTACCCATTATCTTCATGTAGCTCTCTGAAGTGGGCATGGATGCCTTTTAGGCACCTAGTTGTGCTGATCTGTGATAAATGGAAAATACTTGGGTTTGGATTGCTCTTAGGGAGTAGAAAGGAAATTGATAACATATAGGTCCTGAAGTACTTCATATACCTCTCTATTGGATCACTTCTGAAATGTCAGATATTTTTCATGTTTTTAGGATAGTAAGTCATTTTTTGCATTATCATGGCCATGAAGTATTTTGCCTCAAATGCTGAGTTTTAAGTGTAACAGTAGACAAGTGCAAACATGGAATCTCTCTGAAAAGTTAACAAGTCTCCCAAAGTGAATTGCCCTTTGCCACTGCAGAATACCTCTTGGCAACAACCAGAATACCAATCAGATTAAGCACAACTTGCTCTAAAGCTTTTCAAATGAAACAACATGGCTTTATAATAGCACCAAGTAGTAACACTTCATTTAGTATGTACATTAATTATTGCTGAATTATAATGGAGTTCCTAAAAAGATGTACAATGTTCACATTAATACTAAATGAATTCATTATGATCAGTGTAATTACAATGAATACTAACTAAATTAATGGCAGTTAGACATGTTAGAAAAAGTGTCACCCATTTACTTGACATGTTCCAAACGGAATATATTTTGGTACTGCATTTGTAAGAGCAGTGTGAAAAGTTTGAGTAGTAGTGAGAAGCAGTGTGTTTAGCAGAGATTTTTGGTACCATTGAACAACTATATTTGTTTACATATATATAATACATGGATTTTGTGTGTCTATCTGGATTACATAACAATAACAAAGCTTCAAACCAGTCTGATGCTTCTATCTATACGTATATATAGATATCTATATGTATATATAGCATACGAAATACAAAGACCGAGATGTACAGTCAGAAAACTAGGTAGTCAAGAAATTGACTATATTATGCTGCTGTGTCCCAGTTCTGCTTTCCAATATTCATTCTGGTGTGCCCTCAACAGATCAGCCATGTCAGAGACTTGGAACAGAGCATTTTCAGGCAGAGCCTGATGCCAGGTGGTGTGTTTAGCATGCTTCTGCATTTATATTTCTTGACCTGTTGGCCTAAGTCTTACATAAACTATTCTTGCCTATGGCAAAAGAAATCTGTCCTGGGGATTGTAGCCACATGCCAGATGTCTCATGGGCTCTTTTAGAGTACTGATTGCATAGCAGTTTTCAAGAAAGAAGCCAGTTTTATCTATGAGATAAAATTTTAGCAGATTCAGAAAAATAAAATGTGAAGTTTAATTCAACAGGAGAAACAGAGAGTTACTTACCATACACTTTTCAATCAATGGAATGCCATTTTACTGCCATCTGTGAGAGTAAACAAAGCAAAAGAAATATAATTTGACATGTCACAGAATTATGAAATTTTATGTACAATTTAGCAGAGTATAATTCAATGTTATGTTACTAATAGGCAGCTAAAATGTCATACTTTTTCTTCCGCTACTTTGATTCAGAAGTAACTTGATACACCTTCTTTTGCCTTCACACATCTAGAACAGCATAAAGTGTAAAAATTATTCATTGCTTTGTCCCATAGAAGAGAAAATCAGTGGATTAGTAGGGCAAATGAGGATTCAAAATGCTGCCAAACACTTCGCAAACCGTCAAAACACAGCTTGATTCTTTGTTTGCACAACAGAGGATAGGAAGAAAAGAGTACCATTCTTTAACTTTTCTTGTACTTTCTTGTATTGTATTTCAGAGGAAGATGAACTGTTGCCTTCCGGCAATCACTAATGCAGTGTTTGTATTCTGTGTCAAGATTATCCACTTGGGTGCTGCACTGAAGCTGGATGGGCTATTTTGACACTGCATCCAGATGCTCCAATTTTGCTTCAGTGACTCAAGGCAGAGCCAAAATGCCTTAAAGCAATGTTCAAAGGGTTAGGTCTTGATGAACAATTAAAGTACTCAGAAGAAGTGTTTCTAAACATCTCTGACTGGTGCTGAAGTGACTTGAGTGGCCTTGGTGTGACATCCAGATAGGGAACACGTGACAAAGATTCAGTTCTTCTGAATAGATAGCTGTGCTTCAGGTGAACATGGATTTTGCCCAGTATTTAGAGAAGTAAAAATAAAGTGTAAGTATAAAAGAAAAAAGCCTCTGTGATTTTAATTGCAGTATATAAATTCTACAGAGTGGATATTTTTCTACTTTATATAAACCAAATTAAAAAGTCTAGTTAGCAATATGTTAATTAAAGTTGCACTTCTCATATATTCCCAATTCCTCATTTGAGATCTAGGTAAATGACTATTTGAACAAGATCATAAACAAAGACTTTCTAATTGTTGTTTGGGGTTTAAGAGACTTCTTGTGGAATTTAAGCACAACTTCAGACAAGATATAAAATCTATGTACTTCAGCAGTCTATATCTGAAAACTTATTTTAAATCAAGCCCTTAGCATTACAATTGCTAAATATTTATGGGATGGGAAAATCATTTTGCAAAGCATCATTTATCATTTGATTAATTGGAAATCAAATACACCTGCTAATTTATATAAAGACAAAGAAATACATATGGGTCCAGCATAGGCTTGACTCAACTAGACAGAGGGGCCCTAAGCAGAAAGCTAGAGGTACCTGGTCATCAACTAACAACTAAGCCAAATAAAACTTTCATACTAGTGAAGAACATAAAGAATTGAAAATTTATGTGCTCTCAAGATAAAGTTATTGTGAAAAAAAAAAGGCTTTAACTTACTTTTTTTTTTAGTGTTTTCTATTTTTCATTATTAATGTTTTTCTTGGTTTTAAGAAAAGTAAGCCAGGAAATATTCCCATGTTTACAAGAGTTTCAGTCTGGGATTTGGAACTGTTGTTTGGAATTTTCCTACTATCAATATTAGTCTTCTGATACCAGGTGAAGTAAGAAAACTATTTCATGTGGCTGAAGATTTTAGCTGAATAATGGCAGTGAAAGCTTTAGATTGGAGGAAACACATTGGATCCAGAATACATACTGTGTTCCAGGAGGGAGTTAAGGGTAGGAAATCCTAAAAGAGACATGCTGAGATAACTGAGGGATGTCATGAAAGAAATTGTCTAAAAAAAAAAAAATCACTGCAAAAATTCACTTTATGATCCCTCCAGCACCTTCTCCTGCTCTGTTCACTTTGCATCCAGTGGCTGCTGACAGTTACCTCCCCTACTGCGCTGAATGGGCACTGTAGAAGCAACACACCCCTTTTTCTGTGCCCTGCTGATTTCACAGACAGGTTACAGGTTTCTTCATACCCTGCGTTCACTGCAGAAGCTGTCCATGGACTAGTGCTTCATATTTTTACTTGCTTTATAAGAACAGATAATCACTTCAAAGATTCGTATGTTGTACATTGCTAAACATGTTTTTTTCTTATTTTATCAAACACATAAAGAGAAGATTCTTAGACATGAAACATCATACAGCATGTGCATGTGGTTGCATAAGCCACTCCTGCAGCCTCCTCCACCAGAACTTTGTCATGCAAAACCACAACAGTATATAAGAATTATTATTAAAATTTTTATTATTATCAGTTTCTTTTATGTTTTTTAAATCTAAGGGGGTGGGAGTGGGAGGAAAGACATAAAGATTATTTGATTTTATACTTCTTTTCATGCCTATAGTTCAGAAAAATTTTCACTTGTGAAAATAAAATATTGTCTGAAATACCCAAATCTCTCCAGAATGGAAACTGCTTTTAGTTTTATGGACAGAGAAGGTCCAGTTCTTCTGAGAATAACATAGACATGGTTAAAAATAGAGTTCAGAATGTTTTACTAGGAACATTTTCTGCTTGAACAATGAACTATCTGAATCCAACACACTATAACCTTTTGCAAAAAAGTCAGACAACAAATTAACTATTGCCAAATACAACCGACTCTTCCAGGAATAATGCTGATTTCTTTGAAGATTCTGATTAGGTAGGCTTTCAGAAAAAAATGCATTCTATTGGGATAATTGACACACAACAATAACTCAGAGTTCAAGTGTGTTTCCTATTAGCATTTTTACTAAAAAGCACCAGCAACACAACAGATCATAAAAATCTTCTGATTTAAAGTGAGGACATCAGATCTGCCTAAACACCTACCATGGCATAACTGCTTTCCACAGCAGATCTGCACGTCTAGTATACTAAATGTGCAAAGACTATTCATTCTCACCCTCCAATAAATGCACAGTGGAACTCCGTGAATATATGTAACCACCAAAGGAAAGGATTTCTTCATTGTCCCAGGTAACCCCCTGAAAGGGAGACCTGAAGAGTCCCAGTCATGAAAGTTTAGCAAGCCTGACTTTGTTCTTTGGATTATGTCTTGATCTTTCTCTTGTTTCATTATGCTCTTGACCATTCATCCATTGATATAAAGCAAAAGATAGATTGGGAAATCAAGAAAAAAAACACAACAACCAAACAACAAAACCCACAAACAAGCCCTCTTGCTAGTTAAAGGATGGCACACTATTATTCTTATTCCTTTACTACGGCCCTAAAGGAAGGGATATTCATTCACTGAATTAAGACTCATGAACTCTAGATTTCACAACTGGTATCAGAAAACATGCTGTGGTGATTGTGGACAGATTTGCAATAATGAACGACTTGTTTTGTATCTGCAGACTACTATTCAAATGTTTTCCTGCAAGTGGTGAAGAGATGACCTTTTCTTGAAAGATTTTGCTGGCTTTTTCTTTTTTTTCAAAGATTCACCTACACTTCATTTTGGCTTTTCCTCATAATCTTTGGCAATGTAAGCTGTAAATAAAGATAACTCTGCATTCATAAACAGAAAATGGTGTTTCTGTACTGATCTTTGCATCCAAATTGCTGTTGCTTTGTATCAGTACTCTTGTGGCTAGCAAGTTTTACTAGACCTTCTTAATGAATGCACACTAGTTCAGTACAGGTTCTTGAATTAAAAAGCGTTAGGAAATATGAAACATTTGCAGGAGGGCTTTTTGCATTAATATTTTTTCCAGTTAGTTGGGGAATAAAAAAAAAAAAAGTCATCTTTCCCTTCCTCCACTGCTTTCCCCATCGAGCCCTCACCCCCATTTTAACTAAAAATTTGCATTTACTGCATACTTTGATTTCACTTGGGCCTGATAGGAATCTTCAGAAAATACTTAGGGAAAAAAGTGTATTATCCTTCATCATTCCTAAAATTAGGCATTTTTGTCCAAACATCCAAACATCCAAACATCCATCTGCACTTTCCAGAGACATAGGCAACTCTACAGAAGCTATTTAAACACAAAACTAAATAACTGAAAATGAAAGACTAGGTTTACACACTCTTTGTAAATCATTCATGGAAGTAAAGAGAATCCCCCCCCTCTTCATTTATTCAGTAGCTCCGTGGTTAGGGCCTCATCTGATACACAATGTGGGACAATCAGGTTCAAGACCCTCTTTGTCTGCACGTTCTTGAACCCACGTTTTCACTTTCCCAGAAGAGTTCTTCAACCAGTGAGAAATCTATAATTGGCTTGTCTCAATCCCCATGGAAAAAGCTGTTCTGCATGGATTATTTAAATACTGAGTCAAAGAGAGAGAATGACTCTTTGGTCTGGTGGTTAAAGCATTCACTTGGGAGGCACACAGCTAGGTCAAAGTAGCAGTTCAAATAGCTCAGGTGAGAGCATACCCCTCCAGAATATCCAGTGGCTAGGTGATTCCCTTGGAAGGTAGAAAATAAGGGTTTAAATCTCAGTCAGGGGAAAGGAGTTGAAACCTAGTCTCCTATATATAGGAGTTACTGCATTAAAAAACATGTGGTGTTTCAATTTTGTGGGGGTAGAGGTAACTGGGTAGAGAGAGGAAGATGAAGAGAAACAGCTGTTGCCTCCTTACAGTTAGTTTTGTGAATCTATTCCCTTTTCCAAAAATAAAAAGAAAAATTCAAAATTCAGTCTGAATTCTGAAAAATGTGGGTTTTAAGTTTTAGCAATCAATTTAGTTTCCCAAAATGTATTCAGATATTTAATATAGAAAAATATTGCTCTCCATGCAACGCTGCCACTTTAGATTGTCAGTTAAAGTTTGGATTAAAAGTTTTGCAAGTATAAAGCTGCCCCTTCCCCTTTTTCTTTTTTTTTTTTTTTCCCTCTGGCTCTTGAGTTGAACTTTCTTTTAATGTATGTCTGTAATATACACAAATAACCCTTGTGTAGCTAGGATTGACTACCATTTAAAAACTATTTTACAAATTACATTCTCAGAACTCACGAGGTGAGAGGGAGATATTACAGTAGAAGCTCTATTGAGTTAGCATTTGAAATTGTGCAGGGTATATTCATCTTTCTTTAGCGTATGAGAAAGAAAAAAAATGACTGTTCCTTTTTTTTTTTAGAGATCATATCTGGACACAAAAAAGTCAGTATAGCTCATCTGGCAATATTAGCTTTAAATTTCTGTATCATCATGGTTCTAAACACCCCATATTAATGAAGTATTTTATATTTCACATATATTCTGCCTCCAGAAACATCTGAGTCTGTTATATGAGAAAATAAATCATTATACTGAATAACACAGAAGTATACCTGAATTCCTGACTATTTGCCATCAGCTCTGACCTGAGAATTCATTTGCTTTCCCGAGGATTAGATACAGATTTTTTTGTTGTTGTTTGAACAAAGTGTAATTCACTTATGGTATTGAAATTTTTTTTTTTCATTGTCACTGTTTCACTCCTAAAACTTTCATGTTTTTCTGACAGCATTCAGAAGCTCCAGGGATATCAATGACATGTTAACTGGATGTAAATCTTTCTAACAGAAAGCGGGTTTCAACAGCGGAAGGCTGGTAAAGCTGAAATGTTAAGCTAGAAATACAACATGACTGTATTTATTCTCAGCTAAATACAATTACATCAATAAAATATTTTGCTGGTTACATAAATGTAACATATTCACAAATATTCATTCTTAGGCCACCACTCTGCAATACTGGTCTGCATCTCTATATAGCACACATAGCCACTATTTAGGTTTTAGCAAGAATGTAAGAATGCATAAACAAGCAAACTGGGAATAGATTCAGGTTTCACAAATTGCTTTTGTAAAAAAAATCCAGTTCAGAATCATATTAAAGTTACAGAGGTAGTTCTCAAAAAGTACTACTTGGTTTTCCTACCTGCTCACTACTGAATTGTAATCACCTTAACTTGCTTTAATTTAGTCATCACTATGACGAAAGCATTAGTGGAAAACATGCAGGCCAGTGCAGCTTCCATCACAGAAGAGAAAATTTATCACTGAACCATGTCTGTAACGCTGATGCAGACTATTTCCAGCACATAACACAATAAACACTTTGTATTGCTTTTCTTTGTTTTTAACTTTGAAATAGAAAAGGACAAAGTAAAAATTTAAGTCTCAGTATGACAATATGGAGCTCCCTTTGGTGAAAAAAATTGCTTGGAAATAATACAAAAATCCTTTTAATGAAAACAAAAAATTAAGTAGTCAAAGCTAATCTAATAAGTAGTTTGGTGCTACCCTGTACCATATTCTTGTCCAAAATTGTTCACTAATTTATATAAAACCAGAAAACTAGCTAAATTGTTTCTGGGTTATTGGTCTCAATCTTGTATATTAGTTCAGGTAATGTACCACTACAACTAGTTTCCATTTAATTATTTTTATTTATGTACCATTAAACTCAATTTTCATTACCTCTGTTGTTGAGAAAAAAGGAGGAAGGATCCACTGTATTTTGTTGTCATCTCATTTCCAGCCCTCATAAAACCTTTTCTCCTTCCTGAAAAGAGACTCTCACAATCTTTAATGTCAGTTTTCATTTCTTTAATTAGGAGTTTCTATCAGGACCTTTTCAGCGAACTCTTCACATTTTAATACACATCTGCTACACTACTCTAGCTGATTGTTTCAGTTTGTGCAAAACACAGATCTGCAAGAAAGCTGCTTTCAAGGTCTTGCATATTCTGCCATAATCCCCTGGTAATTACAAAGGCTCTCTTTGCAACACTATGCAAGTCTGAGAGGAGGTCTATGGCTCTGCATCACACATTAAATTCTACTTGGACATTTCAGCTAAATTTGCTTCCCTTGAGCCTCAAACTTGCATACAAAATCTGTGAGATGCCAAAGCACAAGAACTGAAAGGTTATGACAATGGTAACTGTGTCTATACAAAGCACTGATTAAATGAAACACAAAACACAGCTTGGATAAAGGCTTTACTTTAGGAGCAGTTAAGTCCTCATTAGAAAAGCAAAGTTGACAGAGCTTAAAAACACTTATTTTATGGCTGATAACCATTAATCATCTTTACTGATTTTTTTTCTCCCTTAGGATTTTAACAGTTCTTTTGAACGTTCCTCTGTAATTACTCACACTTTTATATTTATTTTATTTTATTTTTTACAGAAAAATGTGTCTTGCTGTCAAATCTTGCCAGATGTGTGATTTAGCTGCAGCTATTACTTCAGGTACATGACCCATGAGCTATCAGAAGTCACCTTTCCAATTACTGTACATATATAAAGGAAAAAGGTACAATACATATCTTCACAAACACAAAATCCTCTTTGTTCTATTATCTTTTTCCTTCTCTGAGTCTCCTCTATCTATTGCTTGTTGATCAAGAATGTACTTGTCTGTTTTTTTTAAATCTTCAGAAGGCTACACCAGGTTCCATCTATAACTCAAAAGAAAAATACAAGGGTCCAGAATATAGTAAACCACTCCCATAGCCCTGATCTTGCTTTGGTCTCCAAAGCTTTAAAAAAAGAAACCGCTTCATGCAGTTTGCCGCCAGTATAAATGGTCTAAACTATGTTAAATAGTTTTGTGGGATAAGAACACTCTAGTGTAAAAATGATCTGATAACAACCCTTACTTTTGAGTGGGCATCCATAATGTTAACATCAATTCTGTTTAAAAGGTTGTGATACTAATTTCTGACACCCTGGCTGTACATAAGTAGCCTTCCATTCGTTACCTGTTCCCTTCATTTTTGCAGCGCTCTGTGTTTTTCACTGCATGGAGGAACATTCACTGCAAACAACAGGGAGGCCAATTTCTACTAGCAAAAATGAAAAAAGGGGACTGTGCAAATTATTTTCTACATATTTCATCAGTGAACTGCAGCGGATAGAAAATCAAATGAACATTTTTTTTTCATTGCTTCTTTCATTGATATGGTAAACTTTAACACAGATACCGTTCACAGAAAGGAGAAAACAATACCACTAACATTTTCCGACTTTTTCTTAGTAACACAGGTCTTTAAACAATCATCAATTGCATGGAGAAATCACCCTTACATTTCAGCTCTACCTGAAAGTCATGTAACCCTAGTTCCCAGAAACTCTCCTAACTATAATACTATAGGGACTTTCTGACAAGTATGTTCCTGTTTCTCCTGATGAAACTTTTTACTACTTTTAATAAATATTCCTATACTCAATGAGCCAGAGACAGTAAAAAATATTCTATTCCCTGTTTGTTGTGGCAATTTACATGGGAAACCCAAGTTCTAATTACTTTACTAATGAATATTTATATATTGCATACAAAGCAGAAATACATCAACAAAGAAAATGTCTGAAGGTGTTATGATTAAAGTACTTGCAGGAAAGGAGAGGAGATGCAGGTTCAAGTGAGATTTGCCTTCCCCTTCGACACGAGCTGATTATTTTAATAGCTTTTTCATTGAATGAAACAGGCCTGATTCAGTTCTCTGTATTCAGTTCATAAAATAATGTTGGATTTAACTATGTTGTTACTTTAATCTACATTTAATGTTTTTAAATTAGCTGTAATCACATATTTACAGCTAGGACATTCTACTAGACACCTTTCAGACGGCTAGCAAGAGCACAGTTTGAAATAATTTCTCTGTGTTTCTGGAAAGAACTGTAGGTGAAAGCTATTAAGAGACATGCACATTTTAATTTGATAACATTATATCAGCAGGTGCCACCTTCAGGTTCTGTCTCCACTTGTAGACACCATGAATTTATTTTAAACAAAGACGGGTCTCAGCAGACAAATACCACATTACTTAATGCTTTGTTGATCATGAGCAAGCTCCTATATTCTCTAGCACCCCAGAAAACAGGGTACACTAAAATGCAATGGCACAAGGCACTATGTAAAGAACCACTTAATAAATAAAACAAACATGAAGGAATAATGTATGGCTATTTCAGTATAGCCTCTGCAAAATGCATTATAACACTCTGTTAAGAATACAACAGGATTAATCAGGGATGACAAGAGTTAAGCCAATATCAGAAAAAGGCAACTTCCTTTTCCTCCCAAAGCATAAATGGAAGACAGCAAAAGTTGGGAGTGGTCCAAATAGCTAGAAACAAGGAATGAATATGACTACCACATGAATAATTAAATGATTGCCCACAGGCCGTATACGTCTAATAGTGAAAGTGTGTGCATTTGCTTCCTTTAATAAAGAACCTATTAGGGACTTCTATCTGCTAATAAACTACAATTTAAAGCCTTGATAAAGCTCCCACCTATGACTGCAAATACACAGTTTAAGCACATTCATTTTATGTCTAAATATTTTGATGGTATTTTCCTCTGGATTCTCCATCACTACTCTCATTCAGAACTTTATTGTATTCATCAGAAGATTTAAAACAAAATCAAACCCATCCACAAGTCACAAAGACCCATGTG
Source organism: Gallinula chloropus (assembly GCF_964237585.1). Classification (NCBI taxonomy): domain Eukaryota; kingdom Metazoa; phylum Chordata; class Aves; order Gruiformes; family Rallidae; genus Gallinula; species Gallinula chloropus. Next base: position 60,498,737 of record NC_140088.1, read on the forward strand.
CAATCAAACACACAAAAACAGTGGTCAGAGAAGCCTTTTCCAGTATTTAAGCACTTCCGCTTTAACCCAGTATAGCAATCAGGAGTGCCAAATAGCCTCACAAAATACAGTAGAAATGGTAAAACTGAATTTGCACAGAAAGAAACCACAGAACTCATTCCTCGAACTTATGAAAAGCAACACTTAAATAAATGCTGGGGAAAAGGACCTTGAAACTCCAAAGGAACTTGAACACTTACAAAGGATTTAATAGAATCGTAAAATGGTCTGGGTTGGAAGGGACCCCAAGGATCATAGAGCTCCAACCCCCCTGCCACAGGCAGGGCCACCAACCTCCAGGCCTGGATCTACACAAGGTTGCCTAGGGCCCCATCCAACCCAGCCCTGAACACTTCCAGGGATGGGACAACACCTCTCTGGGCAGCCTGTTCCAGCATCTCACCACTGTCTCTGTAAAGGACTTCCCCTTAATATCTAATCTAAACCTTTCCTCCTTTAGTTTTAATCCATTCCCCCTTGTCCTGCCATTATCTACCCTTTTAAAAAGTTGATTGCCCTCCTGTTTGTATGCTCCCTTCAGGTACTGGAAGGCTGCAACAAGGTCTTCTCTTCTCCAGGCTGAACAAGCTCAGCTCCCTTCATATGGGAGGTGCTCCAGCCCTCTAATTATTTTCGTGGTCCTCCTCTGAACCCTCCAGCATGTTTCATTACAGTGGTAGTTACCCATGCTGTGTCTCCTGAATACAGGCAAGGGACCAAGAATCCCTACAAGTAGCTCACTGACAAAAGGCGTGAGGATTTTGGTACTAAGAGGCTAGTAATTGTGTACTAGTTACCAGAAACACACGAAATTCTGTTGGTTTGCTACACATATTTTTCTTAACTGACAAATTTGGTACAACATCCACAACTGAAAGTATTATAGCAAAGATTCCATTACTAAACCCACGATTCTTTTAAAATCACATTTCTGTGGTAACAGTTTCACACTAGTTTAAATGTTTGCCATGCAGCTGGGTCTTTAGCAGGAGCAGTAACCTGTAGCAACAGCAATAGCCTGAAGTAGAAACACGGCTTTTCCCACCGCAAGCCATAATTCCAGAAAGCTGATCCTATTTGTGAAGATTTAATCAATTGCATTCTTTTCTGGGAAAAAAAAAATCATATTAGGATTTTATTTTTTATTTGTAAATGAGTCCTAAGAGAATACTATGAAGTAGTACAGAAACACTATTAGGGAAGCGTTTAGGGAACGCTTGTCTTCATATGGATTGGATCACATACTTAAGTGGTTTGTTAGCAGAGGCTAGGTAATACTTTGTAACATGAAAATTTTAGTCTGTAGTTTAGAAATCATGATTATTAAGCAGGTTTTTGAAGCATAGCATTACAGGGAAGATTAGAAAAGGAGAAAGCCAGGAAACAGCTCCCTATACAAACTTCCCTTTTCAGCAATGGAAACGAGCACTTTTTAAAACTTCAGTTTCATGGGAATCACACTATTAGGATGGGGAAAATATCAGGTATTTCTTTAAGGGGTCTTATAGGAGAAAAAAAAAGGAAAGTATGGGACAAAAATGCATAAACAATTCTGTATACTATATAGCAACTCTTAATCTGCAACATGAAGATAAAATTCTCTCCCACGGTGATCCACACATTTCAGGCTAGATATGAAATTATATAGAATCACAGAATGTTAGAGGATGGAAGGGACCTCAAAAGATCATCTAGCCCAACCCCCCTGCTAGGGAGTTGGACACCCACTTGATATTACACAGAATAATTTCTCTACCCATTAAAAATTATATTCAAGCTTTCATTAACTCTGATTTTATCATTATTTCAGACACAGCTTAATACTAAGAGCAGAAATTATTAATTCTACTGAAAATACTGAAACAATGAATTATATATTTTTCTATTGTGCATGTAATCAACTTTGTATCTTAGTGAAAATTCAGAAAAAGTTATTGGTGCTACATGAGATGGGGTTACACACGGTTCCTGTAGTTTAATTTGTACTGATAAGAGATTATGATAGGTTATTATATTTTCTAAATATTTTTCCCCTATCCCTTCCCATCTTTTATTTTCCCCTCTGCACTTAATTTCTGTTCTTCTAAATTGGTTAAAATGTTGTACGATCTCTATGTTTATTTAATATATGTTCACGTATACCAGAACACTGTATTGCCTGTCTGGCACATTAAAAAGGTAAAATCAACAATCTGTTAACTTTTGCCCACTGCTGTCTGATTAAAATTCAGATTATTATCTTTCATGATCTGATTAATGAATTTTAGTCTTTCAACTCAAATGCTTAAAAAAAGAAAAACAAACAAACAAAATCTAACCTTCTAAAGCATAAAGTTACTTATCTTCAAGTATTGTACTAAGTGGTGTCTCTTGTGGTCTAGTTATTGGTAAGAGAGAAAAAGGTCAGGTTCTTACAATTTAAACAGTTGTGTATAAAATGAAATAACTGTTTGTACACAAAACATATAAATACAATCCCTATTTAATTTATATTCATATTATATGCAGAAAATCCTGCATTCATATGTAAATATGTCTTGAAGACTATTCAAATTGCTACTTTATTTATTTCTATCACAGTGTCTGAGATGTTATTTCTAATTTTCTTTGCTCCTGTGAAGCAGCATACTGAACTCTTAGGGGAAAAGAAAACATACAAATGCAGTTACTGTACACATTTCTAAGCAGCAGGAAGCCTGTAGTAAGTGTCAGAGATTGATCAGGATTTTATTGCACATATAAACAGACACTATCAGACGTACTGTGCCAAAGGGTCGTGTATGCATCATCCCATGCTGTATGTTTAACCACCTCCGATTTTCAGAAAGGTAACAGCAAGCTTAAATACATTGGGAGGGGGAATAATTAAATCTTCTCAAAATACATGTCTCCAAACCAGAATAACACCAGAAATTGTACTTGTTTAAAAAGGGAATGGAATAGTGAGTTGAATATATGGAAATATACACAAAGTGTTAAGATGAAGTACATTTACAGAATCATTAGAAACACACATGTGTATGCCTACCTAGATACATGACCGAAATGCCATAGAGTTCAGGGGAACTCTATGCAGATTGCTAGCAAGAAATCTATAAAAGTGTTCCATTTACAGACCTTCAAAATTGCATGAAAAATCCAGGAAACTTTTGGAATTTCCACTGCAATTATTGTATAAATATTGGAAGTTTTGTATTTGATACAGAGGTTGATTAACAACCACTTTTGTTATGAAGGCAGTGAATTAATACGAATGAGGTACACTTCTACATTTTAATAGTAAACCCTTTGGTCTAAAGTAGCACCTTTTATGGGAATAATTTCAGGAATTTTGCACTAGAAGTCCACGCATGATGTCAGACTTGTATGAAGTCGCTTCTTGTGCTTCACTGCACAAAATAAGGAATTTAGAATAATTATAGAATCGTATTAAGATACTGTGAATTGAAAGAATATGGATATAGCAATTCCACTACATTTTCGGCAAAACAAAGACTTTTTTTCTTTTCCCTCAACTTATTTAAACATGTAACTGCTTTTGAAAGCAGTATCACACATGTTGGCTGCTAAAGACTTTTGAGACTCTCTCACAAATGATGGGAGAATTTGTCTTTCTGATAGAGCATTTGTCACTGACAATTACCTCGATGCCCACCTGATATTCAAAATACCACAGACATGCAATACAGATACCCTCAAGTGTACAGTTTAAGGAAGAAACGTTAAGACACGATTCATATGATCACAGATGTCTTTCAACTGCATGTAAACCCTGACGATTTGGTGAATTTTATCTCAATTATACAGGAAAACAATAAGAATGCATAGTCTGCAGTTCAGCAACACAGGAAATGCCTCAAATCAATACAGTTGTAACAAATTCCAAATAAATTTTGGATGCTAGTCATCCAGATGTTTTGGATAAGTGGCTTTTTAAGACATAAGAATGATTTTGAAAAGACTGCCTTTAAATACTAGGCTTGTATTATGAATATAATTAGACAATGTAGAAAATACTTCTAAAAAAAACCCCAGAGGTTGGCAATCTCAACTTATTACATACGTCTCGAATTACATGAACCTTTTTCTCAATCCCTGTTCATAGTTGACTAGGTTTTGTGGGGTTTTTTGGTTTGTTTCTTAGGAACTGTCCTTTCCAAAAAAAAAAGTAGAAACATTCTTATTTTGGTGTCAGTACCGTCTTTTAAAGGAACTGGGGATCAGCGTGTTTGTTTTAGATTTACATAAACTTTGCCTGTTCCTTTGGAAGAAAAGAACTTGTCTGCCTATGAGAAAATAAAAAGGCAAAAAATGTCATATAGTGAAGTTCTGCTGTATAAAAGATTTTAATTATGAAAATGCCATGTAGTTATTTTTTCTCAAATATTCACAAGGCTTGAAATTCTCTAAAAATACTCACTAGTGAATTGAGACGCAATGATATTCATAAAAGAGTTAAACTCAAAAGAAGCATCACCTTCCAGCAACTATTTTTCCCTACTGTAGTAAACAGATAACATAAATTTAACCGACACAAATATCCAATAGACAGCTTTTAAAAACGATAGCCTTCTCTGCTTGAAGCATGTTCATAAGCCCATTAATATGAATGAAAGTTAACCATGCACAGGAGGAAAAGAATACATTTGCTGTGTGTATACTTGCTCTTTGGAATCTTTGAATATTTCATTTTAATAAATATATTTTAGTAAGATGTCTAGTTTATCAGAACAAAGCCTTATGGTTTCTGTTTTAAAATTACTGAGGCGCAAGATAAGACTGGAAAAGTTCACCCGGCCATGTATATTTTACTGCAAACATGTCATTTTAGACATCTTTCAAAGATGTATCTGGATCTGAAAAGCAATCCTACTGAGGTATTGTTTGCCACTGCTCATTGACATATTCATGTAATGTAAAATCAATCAAAACCAAAAAGGCACTTAAATATAAACCCAAAACTCAACTAAAAATGCTACCTACTTGATATGAAAATACAAGGTTGCATGATTTTGTTTTTCTGTAAGTTGTATTTAAAAAGTTGAGTAACTGAATTTAGATTATAATTATGTAAAGACTTAAACTACTACAGCAGCAGCAGTTCATTTGGGAACTCTTCTATTTGGATAGAGGAGTAAGCAAAGCTATTAATAAAGAGTAGATGTAGGTAAGAACAAGGACATAGTGTGAACATGAGAATTAAAGCTAAGCTTCCTGATGGGTGACATGGAAGAGATTTTAGTATTTCCCAAAAGGGATGACTTTCAGATTCCTAAATATCTTTCATGATCTAAGGCTTACAAAATTCTGTATCAGTTACAGAAGTAGCTGTTTTATCAAAATGGAAATGACAGAATATAGAATACTGGAGGTTGGAATGAGGAAGAGAAATGTGGAGGTCTGGTGGAGCCCACATACAGAAAGCTGACACAGCTTAGGTCAGGCTGCCTGGGACACCTTGGGAACAACCACTCAACTGGGTTCTGACTGTCTCCAAGGATAAAAATTTTACAGCCTTTCTGGACAGACGGCCGCACTACTTAACCATCCTTACTGTGAAGATGTTATTCCTGATATTTAATAGGAATTTGCCTTGTTGAGAGCTGTGGTCATTGCCTCTCACCTTCCTGAGATTCTGAAGATGCTCTGAGACTATCTTGTCTACATGTGCTAATTAGGTAGATGGAGACAGCAGTAAGAATTCCCGCTTAGCATGATCATGCTATGCAAATGAGAAGTATGAGAAAAGAGAAGTCTATCATTTTATTACACATGCCAATTTGATATGTCTAAATTAAGCATTCAGATACTCTTGCATCCAAATCTTTGCTATAATTGTGACAAATATTTTGAACACAAAGTCACCCACATCAGCATATAAAATAACATGCAGAATTTGTAAAATATGTCCAGAATTGTAATTCTGATGCTAGTGAAGGAGGATGGTATCTAAAGCGGATATTGGATTTAGAAAAAAAACATTAAAAAAGTGCCAATCAAAGCAGTAAATGATTCAGAACATTTGTTGTGGGGGAGCACCTGAAACTTTGTGGCTATCATATCAAAGTTGTACATCAATTTTTATTTTGTTACTTTCTTTTTAAATATTCCTAGCAGACCAAATCCAACAATATTTTGGCAGCCTAAAATTACACTCTTCTGACCTTGACATTAGTATTCAACAGCACTGATGAAAGAATGACAGCTTCTCCATCCTACTGGGTGAGATCTTGCAAGCTTTTACCTTCATGACTATGGAGTTTCTGTCAAATATGCTTCCAGCTGAATGATCACATTCTTTTGAATTATGAAGTGGCTGAAAACTGTGCTAATTGGGTCCATATTGATGTCACTCAAAGATTAAGTGGCCTTAATGCTCTTCAAAGTTATAGAAATACTTGTAGTTTTACTGCATGTTAGCACTAGCATATATTTGGCTTGAATGAATCTTTCGCAATACTTAGAGAAGACACATCAACCATCGCTTGAAAAGTTTTAGTAGTTGAAACACATTAAAATTAGAAGAATAACATTTCAGGAAGTAAAGAAAAAAAATTACCTGCAAATAAAAAATGCAGTGGCTGGAAAAAACATCCATAAGCTCTTATGTGTAGTGCTATGTAATTTAGCAGAATTAGAAATCAGAAAGACAAATAATGAGCTGCCAAGCAATATTCAGTATCAGGGAATCTGGATTCTGGACAATTATACTGTTCTTGAGTACACTGAAGAATTACTTTATGATAGTCTTGTTTAAGCCATTACTCCTAACTTTAGTGAGCTGCACTACCAGCTGCTAGAATTAAGAAGAATAAAGTTTAAAAGAGAAGCATCCGGTTGTGCTATGGACATCTTTAGTCTTCAAAGCTCAGCAATCTGCTTAAACTACTCAGAACCTGAATGATAAGTACTGCCCAAACCATAGGAACAGTTATATAATGAATTATCCTTACATCTATGGATCACATAACATTTGGAAATGTAAGAAAATTTCAAAAAGATAAAGTGACCAAAATGCATAATTTTTGCAATGGTACTTAGCTGTAGGAATTAGCAGCTCAGCCATTCTCTAGTTCCCCTCTGTATTTTACCCAACTTCTGACATAGCCTGCAAAATTCCTAAAAACACAACTTTTTGCCCTCACTTGCTTAGATGACAATTAGCCATTTAGATGAGGCATTTATAACATCTTATTATTTTTATGGCTTAAATGAAAATCCCTCTCTCTACTTCCTCCGTTTTGTGTAGAGTCCTAGGCTAGAACTGGAATATCCTACAGTATAGATGATATCTGTGTCATTTCCTTCTCTTTATTCTTAAAACTATAAAGGACTTCTGTTGTATAACTTAACACCATTCTGGTTTTAGATATTTGCATTTAAAAAAAAATACATGACAGTTTAAGAGAGAACAGAAAGTATGATACATACATGATTTAATTTTTCGTAATGTATTGGAAAACAGTTTAATCTCTACAGCTGATAGAGACAGTGGTCAGTAAAGTCTATGAATTTGTAGTGAATTCTGCTCAAGCAGCTTTAATCATAACAAATATTTTACTCCAAAATAGTCACATTAATATTGTTCTTCTGTTGTACTTTTGTATACTTCTGTTCCTCAATGCCTATGTTTTATATAGTAGAATAACTCCATATTTTTTAACCACTTTGGTTTACATACAGGGAGTTATTAGAGCCTACACTACTCCTATGCTCATTTTAGATTATTGATTGGCTATTCAGAAGTGAATCTCAAATATCCAGTGTTACATAATGTCTCTTTACATTGTGAGAAGAATAAGTAATTTAAATTTTGTAAACATTTTTGCAAAGTCTTTTAGACACCTTTTTAGATATTTTTGCAAACTTTTCCTAGAAGATACAGAAAAAGGGCATTTTCATACATAAAAATGTGCATCTTGTTTTGGATCAAAATAGTATTGCTTTGTCTATAATTCATTAGTAGCATAACCAATCTGCTGTCCAGAAAGTTAGGGCAGAAGTCTTTTCAATTTCTAAAAGAGAATGTATTAAACTAGTTCAAACTATAAATCCCTAAATATTATTGTATCACACAGGGATAGTTATCAGCATCTCAACAGCATGTCAAGAATTGGCAGCTAGAGGACAGAATAAGACAGGAAGGTTTCTTTTTTTGGGGGCGGGGGGTTTAAATTAAAAAATTGTGGGAGAAAAGGCAGAAATTGAGGTGAAAATTCAGCTTGCTCTTCTAGATTATTTTTAGGGCAGTAAATACAATGGTATTTTGGACAGAATACAAGAGAACAGCATTGAGAGAGAAGAGGGAAAGAGCTACTTGAAAAAGTGCTATTGAGAATTAGCCTCAACAGGGAGACACATTCAACCACGTGGGATCTAATCACTCAAATGCTTGCATACCTGCATTCTCATCTTTTAAAAAAACAATCAGGGCTTATTTTCCTCATTTACAATGTGGGTTCTTTTAGTTGAGGTGTTGACTTTTAGAATGACACCTGGAGCATTACTCAATGTGGAAGAGAAAATTCAAATCCTTGCTGTAACAAAGGCTTAAATCCACCGATTCTGCCTCCCTGGAGGGCATCATATCCCTGGCACTAGGGATCATACCAGCTGGTGAGAGATGGATTTATGGATAACTGAGATATAGAAGAGAGGGAAAACCCACTAAAATCCCAGCCAAAATATGCTATTGGGTTGACACTCCTACCCTAAGACAACTAGCCTTCCCAAGTCCTTCAAGACTCACTATAACAGCATGAATTAAAACCGCTAAGAGACCTCATGCTCCTTTGGCCATGAAGAAGGCAAGCATAGAACCTGTCTGAGCAACGTAACGCAGATAGATAACCCAGACTATGACTTTGCAAAGAAAGTACCCCATTCTATGTCAGAAAAGCTTCTAAATAATTTTCAGGCAATAACAATTTAGGGGTTTTAAATAAGTTAACGGTAGATTTAGGTTCCTGTAGTTCACCTGAATTTTTATTTAGGTAACAAAATAGATCTCTATGTGTTGCTTTAAAAATCCAATATTAGATGCAGCATCACTAAAGCTCTAATGGTTAACTCTGTATAGCTCACTTCAATTAATAACAAGCTCTTTCTATCATAGACACATCTTTTTCTGTACAATCAGCAGCTTTCAGCTTTTCCTGTATTATCTCTATGAGACAGCTTGATAACTTGATAATTTGTTAATGACATAATTGCTTCTTATAAAATCTATCAAGTCTACTAACCTCTAATTGTTACTCTCTGCAGCTGATTTTGAAAGTGAACTCAAGAGATTATATTGATTATGGGAAAAGAGCCAGATGTTGTTCCCATTGAAACTGTGGGTGGAAAAAGACACTGATGAAAACCTAACTCAACTAACAAAATACGCCAATAGCTTATGTTATAGAGTCTTTTGTGGTAAGAATTCTAAAAGCAAATTTTCATTTACATGTAAGCAATTGAAGATTCTAAAATATTTGAGATATGTCTTAAGCATGAGGTTAGATTTTTGTTTTAAACTGTAGTCTAAAATTGTAGAAGTCACTTGAAACTGGTTTGACATGTCAAAATAAATTTCAGCTTTAACTTGCCTATGCTTATACAAAGGAAACTGGATACTTATTCTAGTAGCAGCTAGCTTATATTTCTGATTTTACCAATAGGATATAGTATCTAAGTGTCTCACTCCAGTTAACATATCATATACTATTATGCTATTTTCAGCTAGCGTCCAGCCACAGCACAACTTGACATTATGAACTACATTTTTTATCTCTACAGCTAATGACGAGCTCCCTTACAATCCTTTCTCCTTTTAAGTAGTGTAAGTAGTAGTTCAAAATCTTATTATTGCTAGCCCTACGAATAAAATCACATGGTAATTACTGCTGCATTCAAAGGGTTGGGTTTAAAAAAAATATAATTTTTTTATCAAAAAAAGAGAAACAAAAAAATCACAACTGCCAGGCTTTTATGAGTAGCAGCAATTACATTTTTAAGTAAAATAACAGGTGCTGTCAAAGTTTCATAGTACAAAGTTGAATCATGATATACCTTCAATAATTTTGTAGCAAGAGTCTGCTAGAGTGGATACAAACAGCATTAGAGTAACAAGAAACAACTGCTATAGAATGTTTCCTTCTACAGCATTTGAACTAAAATTGCTGTAGTTCAAAATCAGCTGTATTACTAAAATAAAGGGAGACTGTAAATCTTTTCTCACAATGTAGTTTTGTCTCTATATAATGTATTTATAAACTATTCACAAATACATAAAGGAATCTGATTCTGAACAGAGTACTTTGGCAGCTAAACTAATGAGATTTTGAGTGCCTGCAGGTACATTGACTGAGGTTTCTTTTAGGCAAACCTTTGTAACACTCAGTGACTTTAAATGCACCACTGTGGAACAAAACCTAATAGGATCCAGAAAGAACTTAATAGATGCTATTCTCATTAGCATCTTGTTAGGGTTCCAAAGGAGAAAATTTTAATTTTAAATACATTTGCCAGTTATCGGAATGAGAAGTTGGAAGGCTGTGCAAAGCGTTGACTATGAGCATTGTCTGGACAACAAACAAGTGGTGAAATGAAGGAGAGGAACACAGACCTAACAACCGTTTATGTCAAAGGTATCTTTGAACCTCTACCACAGTCCCCAAGTTAAAACTTTTCCTACTCATTAGCTCCTGAAGGCTCTGTACTTAATCTGGAGATTTTTTTATTCTCTTAACTTCTAATCATCTGTTAATGAGTAAATGTGGATTCTTAATCCTGCACTTTGATAGCCCGTACCAGATGCATAATGTCAGCTATTACAGTACCTGCTTCAACATTTATTGGATATGTCTTGAAGTGCTTTAAAAAACCGATGTTGTTTTTGCCCATATATTACAAAGCTCCTTTAGAAGTTTGAACTATGAAAAAAACATTCATGGGAAGGTGAAAAAAAAAAAAGAATCTTCACTTATTAAGTGAAAAAGCATTATTGTAAGTTCCAACTGACTGCAAGCACGAAGTATGGAATTTACTCTGTGCTTCCTGAACTAATACCATGCCTACGAAGCAAATCTCTCCAAATGACAACTAGTACTGGTTACAGGGTTTTACCATATTCCTTGATATGCTGCTGGAGTATTTCCACCTTTAAAGCAATGTAACATTTCTCAAAGATGATTGGTTAAATCAATTTATTTTGTCAACGTAGCCAAATATTATGTTTCCCCTTGAACCAAACAGCATAATGTTGGAAACTGGGATTCAGCCTGTTAGTTCTTGATGATAAGTAGGCTCATCCTGTGCAATGACTTCAGCGTATTGTCCTTCTGTCTACGCCCACATTTTTGCCTTGGTTATACTTGGTTCCTAACAATAAGAATTCCAATAGAAATAAAGACAACGATAGAGCAAAGTTTTGCTGCTCTAGTGACCTCTGAAATGTGACTTCGGTGCAGCTGCTGTTGTCCTCGGTATCTCAGCATTTTGACACTGCCTAGTAAATTCTTTATTAATACAGAAAAGTATAAGCCAAATTCTTCTAAGACAAAATTTCTTACAGCTCAGTGGAGTTCAGAGCTGGTTCTAGTGGGTTTTATCACCCTACAACAAACAAAATCCAGTTATACTCAGGTTTACATAATAAATTTACCTTTAATGTCTATAGAAAAGACAGAACAGTTTTTCTAGGTGATTTCTGATTATGCAGGAGACATTTCTGTTTTCAAATTGAACAAAAAAAAAAAGAATTATAAACACTAATCTTTATTCCAATCAAGTAAATAAATGTATAACTTACAAATCCTGTGCTGTCACGTTTTAGTCTTGGGTGTTTATTTTTGCTCCCATGAATCTTAAGCATTACTGAAAGATACAGCTTGATCTCTAAGCAGATTATGAAACTTCCAGGAAAGAAAAAAAAGCATTTTTTCTTGTTGTTCAGAAAATCATAAAGAAGTGACTCTAACTTGTGCTACAGAAAAGCTTTTGAATGAAGCTGAGGGAAGACTTTATGAGTACCAGTGCAGTGTCTTAACCACAGGCCAGTGATAAAATTGAATGCTGAGGAAGAAGAGTTTCCTCTATAAGCAAACAATCCTTTTTCTGTGAATTCAGACCTTGAAATTATATCCTACAACCTTTATTTTAAGGAAGGAAAAAAGGCCTGAACCAAACTAGAAACAAAAGGACAACAGAGAGAGAAAAAAAAAGGGGGTTCCTTGCAGTGCCATAAAGAAACAAGGTTCATATTTCTCACGTTTCTTAAAGCTGTCCTCATTTCAGCCATGCCTTCCTTACTTGTAGCTACCTCGAGAGCCTACAAAAGAGCCTCCTTAAGCAAATGAGCATCCCAAGTCCAGCTGTTCTTCTCAAAGCATCTACCCTTTTCACTCATCTCAGCAAAAGGGCTGGGACAATCAACCACATTTTTCCCAACTATTAGTCTGTTTTCTGGTTTTGCTTAAATGCTTCCAATCTCTTGGTTTCACCTCAATTTTATTAATGGTATGAGGTCTTCATAAGCAAAAGTTGTCATTGATATAAAATGAGGTGAGTAGTGATTAAGGCTAAGTGGATCTGTTAATTCAGCAACACTTCAGAATGACTGAACATGAATAAAATGTTAAGTTGCAATTACATTCCTAAGAGAGTACATATGAAATCCATATTAATACCACATTAGTTCATCATGACTAACATTATTATAGCTAATAGTAAATGATAAAATAATGACTACCTACTTACAGAATTACCATTTCTAATCTTCCTCCTAGAATGAATATAATTATGTTTCTCTAGAAAGAATACAAACTTTTTCCTTTTTAGGTAAGTATTTAGGCTCAAAATATGGGGTTTAGTTGACTCAGCATGCATAGCTTAGCATACGACTTCAAGTTAAACAGCATAATGAAATGAGTGGGAGATTTACTACGGAAATTTTTGGGAAATATTTTTTTAATTTAGGAAGAAGTATTTACATTCCATTCTAACACTTAAGAAATAAAAGCAAACATGAGCAATGACAACAATACAGACATAATTTATCTTTTAAATACAGCAGGTTTAGCAGTTTTCATTGTCTTCATTTCTGCCATGTCTGACACCATGTAGAACAGCAATGTCTGCACGCTTTCAGTGACTAAATGTTCTTATGAGCCACAAGCAAGCAAACTGATGTTTACACCTCTTACATCACAGAATTGAAAGCCTCCTGTTAGTGAATGCTTTGGCAATGAGATTCTTACAGTGATCACCCATGGCCACAATGAAACAATGTGTAAAAGATGAAAGGGAAGCTTCCATCAGTTGGGATGCTGTGGTAAAGCTCTTTAAAGGCCTCAGAGGTGGTTTTCATAGAAAAACTTGGGAGATGATAATTTCGTGCAATTTCTGAGGGAGTGATTAAGGAGGGGAGAGAAAACATGAACGTACAAAGTAAATTTCAACCAAGGCACAACTATTGTCTGAGAAATTGTTAATCTACAAATTAAAAATGACAACAAAGTAACAATCAATCTGTCAATATGACAACCAGCAGTTTCAGCTGGTTTATTTTTTTTCATACTAAAGTAGAAATGTCTTAAAATTGCTAAAAGGAAATAGCATTTGAGCCTTGCACAACAGGTAATGCTTGTGATTTTCTATGTCTTTATATATTTGTTATCATGACATATTTGGGTCAGGAACATTGGGGAATACATGCTGCTGTTTGGTAAATAATTTCAACTAATCCAGTCTTTAAAGTTCCACAGGGTTCACAGTACTTGAAAGAGAAATTAGCAGCACACTTGACCCTTTCTTGAACCCGCATGCTCTTTCAGTGATGCGGAGTAACAACTGCCAATATCCACACAAGTGAAGTATGGAGCCGCTGCTACCAGCCTGCTCACTCTCCACCCAAAGCCAAGGAAGCTTCAAACTCCCGAGGTGAGAGGGTTGTTTCTGATGAGGGTCTCACATTTGAACAGTAAAACATTTTTTAATTTATTTTGAACAGTGTAAAACAAAGGAGTGTTAAAGAGCTTTGTACTAAACCCGCTGGGAAGAGACCCACTGTACAAGACCAAAATGTAATTAGCTACATTTAAATTAACAATTTTATGCATATATATGTCTACATACACATTTTAAAAAACATAATATGGTCATTAGCCAAAGCTCATTCCTGCTAAAATAGTGTAGGGAATCAGATGAATGCTAAACCGCAGAAACAAGCATTTTAATAAATATTTTTGTAACTACTCTTGCATAAAGTTTAAAAGGACTAACAGTGAGAGGATATCTGTATATTTGCACAAGGGATTCCCTCCAGGCAATGTGTCATTTAAAGCTCTTGACAGGTTTTCACTTTTGTGAACAGTGAAACTCTCTCAGGTGGAGAAAACACAGGAACTTTTCCCCAGGTTGCCTTGACTCTGCTTGTTTTCCCAAATCACCATCTAGATGAAAGACTTGAGCAACTGAACAGCTTCTGCAGCAAGTAAACAATAACTACTGCCAGAATTTCAGGAGATACACCTGGAACTGGAATTAACCTTCCCACCTATACACCAGTAACAAATTCACATCCACTTGTTAACCAGGAAGGTGCAAAGAGAAAAGTGCTGCTCTTCTGCCGCAGAGAAGTTACTATCAGCTCACAAGGAGGGGAATGCCTTGAGATAGTAACCCACCCCTTTGCCGTGCTGCCAGATGCCTGCTGGGGACTCAAGACACCCCACAAGCCTTACTGGCCTTATTAGTTATTCTTCTTTTAGTGCATTCTGGCTTTCAGGATCTGTTGTGTTAATACCCCTGTTTTTATCCAGGCTTTGCTAAGACAGACAGTCAAATGGCCTTGAAAACTGTTGCTCTCACAGATCAGTGATAAATACTCACAGCATGTATTTTACGTCAGCATTCACTTCACAAATTTTCCAATTCTCTGCTACAAAGATGTATCCTCCAATGAATCTCAACTATGAGATTTTTTCTTAGTACTTTTTTCTATTCCGATAACTGACAAAAATGATAGCTATACAACACAATGAAAACGAGTATGATGCTTCATTAGCTGAAATGCAGGTACTGAACTGGTTTTAGAAAACAAAAGGTTTATTCTGAGATTTCTGTTTTCTATTCCACCGGCTTTCACCATTCATCTCTGTGAAGTACAAAGTAAGAATTACAGACCGCAGTGACATTTTTCTCTGGCTATTTTCATTTCTCTTTGGCTGTTTTCTCCCATTTGAAGAATAAGTCCCTGATCCTTTAACCTCCTTTAACCTTTTCTTACCTGCAATTAAGCCACTAGGTTTTACTGATTCCAAGTAGGCTGCCTGTTTATTCAATGTAACAGTTACATGCTCAACAGTCAGAGCTGTTGGCTTTGTACCACAGCCATCTGAGACTTCAGAATGAGGGTCTTATGTTCTTGCTAGGTTGTGCTCAAAGCCTCTATGCCTTTGTGAACACCCAGGAGACAGTTGCCACGTAAATTCTGCATATACTTCAACGAGGTATTTTAATTAGTTTTCAATTGGCACGATAGTGAAGGCAGATGCCCACAAGAACTGGAAAAGGATGAAAGAAAATACAAGTACACAAAATTAAAATGGTCAAAAGCAAATGCAGTTTATACAGTGCAAGGGATGATAAGCAAAAGAAATCTTTTTTTTTTTTTCAGCAGTTAAAATGTTGAAAGATGCAAAGGAGCCTGTAATGAAACAATTTAACAGTATCAGTGGGAAAATTGTAATTCTATCTTTGTACAGTACTGTGGAATTATAGACAGAACGAGCCAGTACTGACCAGATGAGCTCTGATGAAATTACTCACAGACAGCCCACACCACACTCTCATCCACAAGAATGCCAATGTACAGCCCCGCAAAGATTAACAAAAATGCTCATGAAAAAAAGTCTAAACAGAAGAGGCCTTCAAACTTTGGTTAATTGTAATCAAAGTACATTCAGAAAATCTTTTCTTCCTGCTACTGTGTCTTAAAGACAGAAAGAATCAGAAGGCTGTAGAATGACAAACATTAACCAGACTCTAACAGGACTCTTAACAGACAAGAACAAGTGCTAGCTATTCTCAAAAGCTATGGAAAAGCCAAGTAGCATTATTCTTATAATGGATGTTTATAGCGTATTCACAATGGATTACAAAGATATTACAGTACAATTTTTTTTCTCTGTTCCTTCTTGCATTTATTGATTGTTAGCTAAACAGTTAATCAATTCTGTTTGTCAGTAGTTACTTTCTGCAAATATAAGTTAGAAAATAATGGAAAGAAACCAAAAGAAATGAGTATTTCAGTTTAGCTACGAGCAGAAGGGTTTTTTTCCAGCAAGAACAAAAAATCCCATTGGATGTAGCTGTACAGAGATCCCAGGAATAAATAAAACATAATTTGGTAATAAATGTAAAACCTATATATGGGATGCAAACTGGATCCAACAGCGAAAATGCACAGCTTCTGAATGTAAACAGAAATCTTTCAGGTGATTGTATTTCTTCTAATTAGCTGAACCAAGTATGTATAAAATGGACTTGAATCATGAACTCAGACTCAGGTTCTCAAACGTGTGTGGGTGGGAGTTTGGTGACTAAACACCTTTCAGGAGCAGGTGGGCTCTGTGGGCAATATGTAAATAAAAGTAGAAAAGAAAGTTGATTTGTTTTTTGCAGGTCTGGCATCACTTTACTCCCAAATGACTGCATAATGAAGTGCACAACACTCTTAGTCACAGTACCTTCAAGTTTATTCAAATAGGATGACTGCTTCTCTATCTACTGTCAGAAAGTAAATAAGCAGGAGAGACCTGATTGCTCTTTAAGAATGTCTTTTCTTTCCAGAAGAGTGTACAAATTGTATTTTACATCTCAGAGATCAGAGGCAATAAACAAAAGGAAAGCATACTGTATTTTAAATGTGCTACTATTGTTACCAAAAAAAAGTAATCCACCAGAACCGTGTCTATTGTGTTAAGTTGAGCACACCAGCTGGCTAAAAGCAAGGCTTGCAGGAGAGGTAAGGCCGTTTGTGCTGTAGGCAGTATTTATGTTGATCTCTTAAGTTGAAGAAAAAAAAAAGGCCACACGTTAAATAGAGAAAAAAGCAATCAACCAACCAGGAGGAAAAAAAAAAAAAAATAAAAAAGAGGGGGAAAGAGGAGGAAATAAGCTTTCATTGCACATACGGTTCTTGCCATTTTGATGGGTAGGAATGAAACAACAAAGCTTACAGTGTTAATTACTAACTGACTCTTCTTCAGAAGTGGTCACCGTGAACTTTAAATTATAAATGGTCTGTATAGTTTGAAGAAGATGAATAAGGGTTTTGCAGAGGATGTTAAAAATCCAGATGCAGCACTTCAGCAAGCAAAACAGCTAAGGATTTTCTGATCAAAGTGAGAAAAACACGTACGCCAAACTGTCCGTTTTGTTTATAGCCATTGCCATTCTCCCACATCATCTGCCTCTTCGAATTATCAGACCGTCTACGCTTTTTATTTACTGTTGAATGATCAGTGAATCGGTGTCCAGTGTATTTTTCCATGACAGATTTATTTATACCTATTGAACTCACTAACATTTTGCTTAGAGCAACTATTATAATCTTCTGAATGCTAGTTCCTTTACAACCAAAAGCAGACAGCATGTAACAAATAACAAAATTGGAAGCTATGAAAGGACTGTGAGAATTCCATATCAAAATGGACACAACCCCCCGGTATTTCTGTCTTTTGGGACAGAAGAAATAACTTTACCAGCAGATAATAAAGTCATTAGCTGTCCTGACCTCATCATTCCCACCTTAAGTTAGATACAGGATCAAAGAGAACATCTGTTTGACAGCCATATTTTCAAATTCAGCTTGTTAACAGTCACATGTATTTCATTATTACTTTGAAATTTATTGCTTGAGCACCACCTCGTGGAAACTGCTATAATTGCAAAATCTTCTTCAAATTTACCCATATGCATATATATGCCCAAAAAAGGCAACTATGATATGTAAGCAGATAGCAATTTAATGTGGTAATTTTAAATACCATTGAGATAATCAATAAGAATATAGAAATGAGTTATAAACACCACTGTTTATCTTTTTTTTTAAATAGATAATTACACATTTTGTCATTCCTTCAGGAGGAATTTTGTGCTCTAACTAGCCAGGGTATACTAACATTTAAAATAAGGAAAACTAAAAAATTATAATCTGTTCCAGAATTTTAGGAACTTTCATTTATTTCTTTTATTAATTTTTTTAAGTATCTGTACCTCAGACGGTCCAGAACTTACGACTGAAATAACTATGTCACCCATTCATAGTAGGCCAACTGCACAACTGAGATAAAGCTATCCCAGCATGTTCTAGCTGTCCTTCCATGAAAGATGTATCCAGGGATCTGACCACCCTCATCCTTTATTGGCCATTTATGACTTACAAATAATCACCCTAGCCACCACTTAAATCAACTATGTACCAAAATTAGAAACAAAAAAATATATCTAGAGACAATTCCATAATAGGTTTAGTATCACAGGACATGTCAACATAAACAGATGCAAATGACTGTTTAATGTTCCTTTCAAATAAGGCATCACTTCTCCATGCATACTTAACATTTTCCCCAGCATCATCTCAAAACTAAGCACATCAATATACAAAAAGTAGTGGATTTTATACATATATATATACATATATATATATATATGGACATCTCTAACTCAAAGGACATAATTTGTAAATATGCATTATTGATGTAAAATCAACACTGTCCTTTTTTCATATTTAGGAGCTCAGAGTCCACAAAAAAGCTGTAACTGCTTTACTACCAGGTTCATAGTTACAAACTGTTGGTGAAATATCTTGCCTTGCCTGGAGATGTGGGGAGGTTTCTGTGTCCAAGGACAGAAAGACAAAGGCATTTGGAAGCACTTTATAAATGAAGGAATCAACAGGACACACAAATATAATTTTCCAGGACTGCTGACCAAGCCATTACCCAAGGAAAAACAGTAGCACTGTACTGGCTTCCCAGCTATTCCACATGCTGATCAAAGTCATATGTCAGACAGGCATTCTAACAGCCGGATCAAAGACATTATTAATAAAGGGTTTTGAATAAGGCACTTTTAAAACATCTTCCAACTTCCAGAAAGCATAGTTATAGGCAATAAACAATACATAGGCACTGTTAAATTAGTTCAGTGAGTAACAGCTTAAGTGCAAAGTCATGAGAATGTAGTTTGTGTTTTAGGTTTATGCCACCTAATTTTGCAGGCTTTATTCTATGTGGATGGATTATATCTTCTGCAAAACATTTCCCTAAGCCATTTAGGCTTTAAAACAAATCAAGTCATAAAAGTGCTGGTCAGCAATTTCCTTTAAAGTTAGTTTCAAATGCTTTTAAAGCATAAACTGTGTTCGGGAAAAGAGGAAAAACTATTAGAAACTGGTTTGTCTGTGTCCACAACTGAAAAGTGCCATCATGTATTAAATCAATTTGAAGCTTCCAATTTTGCTTCTTTTCTTTCCCAACAACAGACAAAAACACCGCCTCTCCTTAAAGATTAGGCAGCACCCATGAAAGGGTACTGGGTGAAGTGCAAAGTGATCTAGAAACCCTAGTGTTTGTAACCTTCCTCAAACTCATGGCAAATGTGGGGTTTTCCCCCACTCTTTGTTCTGAAAGGACAAACACACTTCCAGGCACTTTCTGCAGACTTTCAGTTCTTCTGGATGAGTGGTCAGGTCTTTGATTCCACGCTGGACCTTGTGTGAGCAGATTGCCCCTGCATAATAATAGGTAGGCTCAGAGGCACATCAAGGACGAAAAGATCTGATTTCACAGCTTTTCCCTGAATCCGCACAGACGGTGACTGTCTTTTGATCCACTGGTAAACGGCCATTTGAGTTGAATATTCAAAGCTGGCTTCATGCGACACCTGGCATAGGACTGCGTTTTATAACGCTGGCTAGGGAAATTGTTTCTGACCAACCTAACTGTTCTATGACTTTGCAGGTCATACATACTCAAGACAAGGCTACGCTACCAGAATTCTGTTAACTTTTAAAGGCCAGGTGCTGCTTCACCTTCTTTCAGCCCACTGACTAGTTTTACTGATTGGTATTTTTAGACTGAAAAGGATCCTTTTTGTGCCTTGTCACCTTCCACAAGAAATGGATTCTAGCATGCAGGAATACACTGCACACCTGCAAAGTTATTTGCTACAACTTGCACATATAACTTTATGGATAAATTTATTTTATCCACCATCATCTAATCAGCATCCGCCAGAGTTGCAATAAGCTTGCTATGCACTGCCTGTTTATCAGAACACACACACTGTTCTAAGTCCTAAATATAGATAATTAATTTACCAACATCTCTAAAGATCTGTCATACTTTGTTTTCTACCCTAGAATAAAGTTTTCTGGATTAGTAGACATTTTTACCTTGCAATGAAGTATGATCAGCTACAAATAATATAAATCAGGGGCAATGCCTTTTTCATTTTATTTGCTTTCTTTGCCTCACATATGGATTTGGAGACACATGCCTAAGGCAAAGGTCAATTCTGGGTGTCCACCTAGCTGCAGTGACCTTTAGTTCCACTTTTGTAGCTAATACTTGAAAATGAACGATGCTTATTGTTACTAAAGACAAATCTTTATGTGCAAAGTAAGGGCTGGTTGTAGCAGACACAGAACTGGCTCCTGCTGGGTTGAACAATCATGAACCATTTTATCATCCGTGCTGTTTTGAATTCATCAAGAATAAAGTATGCAGATCCAGATCAGTGTTACAGAGATCATTAACAATTAAGTTAAGCTGCAATTAAGTGCAGCTTCTGTTGGTAACTCAAAGTTACCAAAAGCTAAAAAGACGTGTAAATTTTATTATATCCAATCAGGTGACATTTGGATTGCACAAGAAGGTTATAAAATCCTGATAGTATGCCATCTATCTGAATTTTAGTTACATTTTCTGTTTTCCTGACCAATGAACTCGCTTAAACAGCTCTGCAGAAAAAGATCTCAATATTTTTGTGATTTTTCTCAGGTGAGAAAAATAAGTTGTACCAGTGCTTAAAAGGGTTTCTCTGAAATCTAAACAGCTGAAATTGGAGAAGGCTGCCAATTCTTCTTTCAATGCCAGATGAATTTAAACAAAACCAAAACCAAATCCCGGTTGAATTAAGAGTTTCAACGTGTTATTATCTTCCAGACTTCAATTTCAAATACAATCAAACAGTTATGTTACATGCCTTCATGTGCTTATTTGTTGCAGATATCTTAACAGGCACGCTCACTTTCTTTTTTCTTAGTCCAGTACAAATTTTCCCAAAGTAACGATTAGATGTATATTTCCCATCATGCTAAAAAATCATTTAGCCCCCAGTGTTAGACATTAAGGAAGCTTTATTGCTGTAATGTCTTCATGCAGCTCATATTCTCCTTCTCACATTTGAATGAGCTTGCAAATTTAACCATCTGGGAATGCCACTCCAAATAAACTATATGCTACTTAGACCTCCTCCAGTATTTGATTATCCTGGGGTATTTGAAAAAGAGCCCAGGCTTCCTGCCTCCTATAAGCAGCAGGTGAAAGACTGGCTAGGTGCAGTTGCATCCACTGCCCTAGTTTTGTTGTCACACTTTGTTCCAGGCTAAGAGCATTTCCAAACACTCTTTGCTAGAAAATAGGTTCCTCATCTTGATGCATGTAAATTGCTAAATAGCAGTATTTTGAATCCAATTCCTGTGTCATGTCAAACAGAAATTCTTTCCTAGGAACAGTAAAGAAACTACTACTCCTACCAATTTTACGATCAGAAAACATTGCTTTCAATTGTGATGTAGAAGTACATATTATGTCCAATTTTGACAGGGCTAATAAATAGCAAGAGGACAAAGGCAGAGGAAATCAGCCACTTTAACGGTGACACAATTCTATACTTTTTTCCTTGATGCCATAACATATGAACTGCTCTATAATAGGAATTAAAGGCTCCCTGAAACATGGTGCTTTCCATAGCAAGATGAAGCCTGTTTATGCAAAAACTCAGCCATAAGATGATCCTCCGAGCACAGCTGCCACCCATTCTAAACTTTGCAGGAACATCTTATTTGAAACAAGCGTATTCCAGCTGCAAACCCATTAGGATTTCTCCCAGATTGTATTGAACTGATGCCACGTGACATCTTCACAGTCTATCAATGAGTGCCCTAATGTCAGGATTGGGACAGAAGAGCAAGAAAGATCTGCAACTGTATCAGCAGGTGCTAAGGTACAGAGAATTCTATGTTTCACTGTACATGACTTACAAATATTTGCAACCTTTTGATTGCAATAAAAAAATAAAGGCATTGGCACAATACTAAAATGAGCAAAAACTGCTTTCCAGTTTAGATGAAAATAAATAAAAGAAACTAACATGAACCAAAATCATGTGTGCCATTGTGTGTGCTGACACGCTGCACTCATAGGAATTTTTTTCAAAAACTATCACAGATTTAAAGAGGAGGTGCTTTTGCCAGCCAGTTACTTGCTAGAATTAAATTTGTATAAACTGTAGCAATGTGAGCATCAGAACGAAGTCTGTGTACATTCACAATAAGGTGCTGGATCACGTATTTTATAAAATTATGTACCTGAATTGTGTTTATAAGATACATGTATATATCAGCAAGAAGCCAACATTGCAATTAAAATTCAGTCCTTCCAATTCTAAGAGAAAAAATAAAAAGTGTTGCCTTTTAAGATAATCCATTTTACTGTGAATGCTAATTGAATCTCATTGTTCTTGGCTAGAAGCAGTTTTAGTTTGCAGCAGCCTGACTCTTCTGCTGGAGGAACGCATACTTCATATAATGACAAAATATGCAAAATATTTAGACACAACTGGATGACAAAAGTCACAAAACAATTCCTAGAGCATGTTTCAAGAGTGCTCCATCTATGCGTAAGAAATTAATTAGCAGCGTACCAGCAAATAGTGCTTATGAGTATGTATATATTCCATATTTATTGTAGTAATATTACATATTGCCAAGGGAAATTACACAGTGATGAACACCTGTTTTAGATAGGGAGCCACTAAGATCTGCGTTTATCTGTCCCAAGTTCCTTCCCAGAAAAAAAAAAAAAACAACTGTTTAAGAGACAACACTTTAACCCCTTTCAGTAAGCTCCATGTAAAAGAGCTGCTGGAAATGTTTTCAGGGGACACACAGAAGTTTTGTGGAAGTTACACCAGCAGACAGAAGCCAAAGAACCAAACTGGAGAACCTTACTGACACTGGTATGGCAGTAAGTAAGGTTTGGGAAAAAACCAACCTGAATGCAAGGGGGTGGGGTTTTTTTCTTAACAACCCCTTCTTGCTTTGTGAAAACGCCGACTGAAATTAAGTCTTAATACTTGAAAAAATTCTGTCTTTATTAGAAAATATTAGGGAAAGATTAGCATATTTTCCATTTAAAATGGTCATTTTCTCTTTTGCTTTCACTCCTGTTTTTCAAGAAATGTTGGCAGAGGTGATTAGAATAATTTTAAATATGATAATTTTAAAACTGGGTCCACATCATTGTCACCTCTAGGCTAACAGGGTTTAATATAATTCGAATATCTAAAACCTACAGTGGTAGCAGAATAATAATAGACAATGACCAATGATCTTTTACTGCAGCAGCTTATTTTTTAATAACCTTTTACACAAAAGGATGCATTTTTGAAATTTTTATATATTTTCAATACAGCTGCAAACATATTGCAGTGTTGAGAAAAAAATGAGTTGTGATATAGAAAACTAGCAAGTATTTTTTACACAAAGAATTCAAAAGCAAGTCATAACAAGCTAAGGCACAACTGTACCCTTTATTTGGTATAATACATATTTAATTACTCATAAAGTATCCAAAAGTACATGTTTCCCTCCTCTGCAAGTAGCTGGTCTACTCCTAGTAAGATGGCAGGTTTTGTTAGATATTTCCCTATCAAACAATCTAAAAACATAAGCTGAATTTATGCTCTATAAAATAATGAATAAAATATACTTCTTTACCTAGCCACTCAGGCAAACTATATTCCTTTGCCAAGCATCAGTGTTAGTAATATAAAACATATTTTAGCTGTTTCAAATTATTAGCAAGGGTTTTGTTTGTGGTTTTCTTTTCTGTACTTTTTTTTAAAGTTTTTCTTCCTGTTCAGTAATTTATAAAATTGCAATAAATGGCAATGTAATGTTTTCTTCCAGATGTTAAAGTATAAAAACCTGCACTTTATCTTGCACTATTTCCTTCTTAAATAAATACTTAGAAATTGTCTAGATTTCACACCTTACATAGAGAAGCTTCAGAGCTGCCAGAAGTTTATCAGCTAATAAATCACATATGTGTATACTGCCAGTAGATTTGTTTGATTTGTTAGTCCTTTCACTGACTACATTAAAGAGGAGGAGGAAACCACTACAGAAGTGTGGACATTTCCCAGAAGCATATGTTTAAAACAAAGTACTGTAAAATCAAGGAGTGAAGGGATTTCAACTGAAAAATCAGCACCACATCTGTCACCTACCCTGTACTCCTCACAGGACATGGTCAGGTGTATGGGCATTGCTAATACAGGTTTTTTAAAAACGCCACTGCCAGTATTCATTTATTAAAACTATGATGTATATAGTGTTGTTCTGTCACATTGCATCCCCCCAAGTCACTGGAATTTATACACAAAACCCATTAAAAGGGGAGGCATAGTTCTGGAGTGACAAAATATCCATCCTAGAAGGACCAGGAAATGTTCGTATAGTAGGATAATCCTGTCTCTAGTAGCTAACCAAAAGCAAAAAATCAGCCTGACACATTTCAAAATTGGTATATGATGGCCCTTTAAAATTGCAATAATATTTAAGAATTATCAAGCTGATGTAAATATAGGGTTTTTTTTAATATGAATAAAACAGGAATCACTAAACATTTTTGTATCATTTTAAGTAGGTAAATATTCAATAAATCTTTTTTTTTTTTTTTTTTTTAGTGCTTACAGCATATTCAAGATAACAATAAGCCCATTTTACTAATTACGTTAGCAAAATATGAAGTCAATGAAGACTTAACGGAAATATGAGAGGAGGTGACAGACTGCCCAGCACTGTGGAAATTAGAGAAACATGACAAAAGGGGGGAAAGCAAAAGTGAGTTAATATTGTATCCTGGTGTGTGTTTGAAGCAATCATATATATAGAAAAAAGAACAAACACAAATGGAGTTGCACTTATTTATAAAATGGATAAAGGCTTGGAAAAGATTCAGTTGCAGCTGATATAAATGTAAATATTGATTAATGTTTTATTTTTGTTTGAACTAAAGCCCTCGTACAGCATCTATGTCAAATTAATAAAATTATTAAGAAAATAATTTTGAAGCTTGACTATTTCATTACTTGATTTTTTTGAGATATAAGGATAGAAAGGATTCAAGCTTTGCAATTTTCCTGTAAGTTTTGATAATATTTGCTAGTGCAGGTATTAAAATGCCAGTAGAAGGGCTTACAGTATTCCCCTAAAGATTGAAGAAAAAAATCAATCTTTTCACATAATTTCATGCCTTCTGCTTGTACAGAGTCAAGAAACTATTCAGTCAAAACTGCAACATGCAAACAGTTTATAAGACAATGACCAAGACTGTCCAGATCACAGTATTGTGTTTTATGTAAAAAACATTGTGTAAAAACACAATACTTGAGAAAACATCAATGCTGTCTTTTAGCAAAGGAAAATGGGTGGCTAGGATAAAATCAGAGAGCACTCTTGAGTTCTCCTGATCTTAGCTCCTAGAACCAGACCAAATATTCCCATAGTCTATCACAAAACTCCAGTTCCTGCAAAAGTAGACAAATATTAATGCCCCCCTCCCCACCTACACTGCAGAAGACACAAAGCCCCAACTATAACGTGTTTCACAAAGACAGTATGGAAATTCAAATCCTGTCTTAATTTTCTTTTTAACTGTAACACTTGGCATTTTAACTGTGTGCTCGTTTCCTAAGCCCTGAAAGACGCTTCTGACTCCTTTCTTGGTAGAAACAGTGCATAACTGCATCTTCTAAATGAGAGTGATCTCTGTAGGAGCAGCAGCTGGAGTTAAGGCAGTTTTTCAATACTGGTAATACCTCCTACATACTGAAACGGTAATACCAAATATTAATCACTGTTAACATATAAGCTAGCAGGCTCATAATTTTCCCAGCAATACCCCATGCTGTTAGCAGGTGCTTATCCTGCTGAGAAGAGGTTAAGTGGATACTGCTGCTTCACTGAGGCAGGTGGATTGTTACCTCTGTTGCATGAAAGGGAGTAGGAGTGGCTCCCTAGGGAAGGACAGGATTTGAAGATTAGAACAACCATTCCTACCCGAGAAGCGTAGGTACAGTCTGGCCCGGGGAAAGTCTTCAGATGCATTTTGTTGATAATCTGTTAATAGTGACTAATCTCTAGGAAGAGATTCTACACCACAAACTTTGCTGGGTTTGCTTTTAAGTCTGCTCATGCGGACTATTAGGTAACAGCCACTGGAAAAATAAGTGCATCTCACTAAAAAAAAAAATGCAAAAATATGTTTCCATGAGGAAAAATTAACTTCTAGGCCTTTGGGCTTCATAGTTTAATACAGTTGCAGCTGTTCTGTACTTGAAAAATAGCTAGACCCATGAATGCTATGACTAATGTAATGACTTAGAGTCCCTGAGCACTAACAATATATTACGGCAGCATGGAAAACAAAAGATGGACAGGTACAAACAAAAACAGGAGAAAAGGGCTTAAGCTATGTCTCTATTAGAGTTAGCAGGCATGTCTCCACATAGGTAGGCATAAAATTTGGCCTTTTCCTAGTTAGCTTGGTATCAAAGACTGAGAAAAGGCAGCAGCGTGGGATGTGGCATACTGTCCTAGCAAGGACACTCAGATTTGAAAGACAGCCGAAACCCTGTGCTGTAGCCTACGTGGCACGAATTAACTAGCACAGAGTTAGCTTGATTATGCCTACTTAGGCTACAATAGCATACTAACTCTATGTAGATATATCTTTCGTTGCAAACCTATCAGGAAAAGCGGGAGATAACAGGTAAGCAGCAAGTCTCATGACATCCACTAAATCCCTGAAGAGACAAATGTTATATAGGCACCATACATTATCAACTGTTGCAAACCTCTCTCTGACACATATAAATAATAGATATCACATGAAGTATGCAAAAAATGAACTCAACCTTCTTAAAGTGGTACACAGTTGCTGATAGCAATGCTCCTGATAAAGGTATTTAACCATTACTTTTATATACCATTAATTCAGAAAGACTAGTGTGCACGTTTAGGAAAACGCAGACAATGAATGGGCTCACTCAAAAGGCCAATAAACACTGTGCTTCATAAAACATGCATACATTAAGCAATCATCTGTCTTACATTTAAATAGTTGTGGTGCAGTCATAATGTTTAGGCAAAGACTGGAAAACTAATTATGAAGGAACCGTTCTACTAATTCGTTTACAGCTCAAGACCTCATCTCTGTGTAGATTCTTTTAAACTTTTGAATAGAGTTACTTTTTTTGCCATTCACTTGTTTTGCATAAACAGTATACAAGAAAGCACTGTACAATAAATGCTCAATAGCTTCTGGCCTTGAACAGCTTACGCGCCTAATTGTGCGTCCCTTGTGGATTTTTCATAATACTTTACAGATCTAATTTAAATACTTTTACAGATTCATCAAATACATTCTCTGAGGCACATTTATTCAGCTTACTTTAAAAACTTCTAATGAATTCTCTCAATATGTAATTCTATATTCAGCATCATGATTTGAATTAAATATTATTGAACAAGGTGTTCGTTATTGGATACGAATTACAATTAGAGCAATAGTAACCTGTACTATGATATCAGTTTTATTGCCATTTCTTGGAACTTTTATTTCCCATCTGCGTAAAGACCTTCATCTGAAAATCTGCCTTAAATGTGAGGGAGAAATTAAACTTTATCAGTCCCAACTGTACAGAGGCTGGAACTAAACCATTAGATCTTTCCTTGAAAAGCTAAACATATCCTCCCATTATTATGTCACCAATCAGCAGCACAAAGGTGGTTAATTTACCACAAGCAATATAATTTACGATAATATTATGATGGGATGTAGATTTTCAAGGTACCACATATTCATTTTGAGAATGATTGCTCTACTGATGTATTTATCTGCAGCTTTGAACAGAGGAATCAGTCCCTGGAAAGATTATGAAGCACATCCTCTTCGAATTCATTGCTAAATGAAGGAGAAGATATCTGGGAGTAGCTAACGTATTTAACCAAAGGTACATCAAACATCACCTACTTGACTCTCTTCTGTGGTGAAACTGTTCGCTATATGTATGATAAGAGAACCACATCAGTAATATTACTTGACTCAGCAAAGCTTTTGATGCTGATTCCTAAAATTTTTTAGGGACCAAAGGAAAAGACAGTTAAATGCATTGAAAAAATGGCTGGACTACCAGGGTTCCATTGGGTTGGCAGCCAGCAGAAAGTAGGACATTCCAGCAATCAATTCTGCTGCATTAATGTCCAGGAACTTTGTAAGCGACATGGATGATAAACCAAAATGCACCTTGAGCAAGTCTCACAATGGTACCAAATGAGAGAAAGTGGTCAGTATCTAGGAGAACCACCTAAATCCCCAGGATTTCATGTTGCTGAGCTAAGAGAAACCTTATGAAATCCTGCAAGTGAAAATTTCTGCACCTGTGATGAAGTACCCTCATCTATCAGCGTGGGCTGTATTCTCAGAGTCTGAGTAGCAGTCCTGCAAAAATAACTGAACAAAACCCCAAACAGCATAACCAACCCTCAAAAAAATCACAGCCAGGAGATCGTAGCAGACTGAGTAAACTTTTTGACCTCCTCTTCCTCTGCTCCATGTTGGTGAGGTTACGCCCAAAATACTATGGCCAGATTAGGAACCCCAAATTCAAATGTGGTGAGAACAAGGTGGAAGAGTAGGAGGCTTAGAGTACATACTTTCTGAAGGGAGAACTCAGCTCATTCTGTCAGGTGAACAGAAGGCTAAAGGACAATGTAACCATTTCCTACAAGCACTTGAAGGATGTATACAATGAAGCTAAACTCTTCATAGTAGCAACACAAAATAAAGGACAACAGCCACAGCAGGAAATGAGGAAAACTTTCTTCTATGACAGGATGACTGCTCACTAAGAGGGTTTCATAGTACTGGACATTGTGGAATACCCACCCTTAAAAGTTTTATAGGCTTGATTAGATCAAACATGGCCAAGCTGGTCAAGCATTGGCAACAGTTCTACTCCTAGTATGAGGCTGGACAGAATGATCTACATTCTGAGATCCCTTACAATCAGCATTGCTAAAATGCTTTGACATAACAAAAAAGAAAAAAAGCAACCCAAACAAAACAAAACCACCAACCCTCTTAAAAAAAAAAAAAAAAAAAGCCCGCAAAGAAAACCCCAAGGACCCCAAGTTGCCAATCTCTCCCTCCAAAGCATAGAATTCCAGAAATACACAGCGCAACAACACATCAGCAGTGTTTATTAAAACATGGGGCTTTCAGGCTTTTTCACCCTTTCGGACAGCTTGGTAACTTCAATACTACCAGAAGTATGTCACAAATCAGAACTAGACGCACATCTCTTCATGTAGTAACCTTCAGACACATGCATGTGCTTTCCACCTCTAACAGCACAAAAATGCAAGCAATCGGATGCAATGCTCACACCAGATTCCTTGTTTGTACTCTATCACAGACAGGAAGTATAACATACAAATAATGCAGCCAAGAAACAGAAAAATCCCACAGTAAGCTAGTTTAAACTGCACACAGTGTCATGCATACTGACATCCAACATCTAGAATATGGTGCATCTTCTATTTCTTTCAGACAGTAAAAGGTATTGTTTATATCTCCAGCCCACATGAATCTACAACTGCCCCCCCCCCCCCCCCCCCCCCATCCTCCCCCCCGCCATAGAATGACTGTACTGGCAGCTGTTGGACTTCTGTTGTTAATTGTTAATGGCTCCCAAGACTTTTAGATCATCTGAATATTGTGAACCTTAATTGACAAGCCATACCCTCCAAATGCTGCTATGCCTAGTACAGGAGCACTACACTGAATGTGCACCATTTGGCTAACTTCTAGATGTAGAAATTACAATTTTATTTCAGGTAACTAAAAGCATAATAATTTTTGGCCTAATTTATACTTTACAATAAGGCTGAGAGCACCACCTCAACCCCCCAAAACTACCCAGAACTCGTCTCTCTCCGATCCCAGAACAGCGCATCACTCGCATCAGAAATATAAGAAAAAAAAAAAAAAAATCTCAACACTTCAGTTACAAAACCAATGAAATTACGTATCAAAAACTTGATTTCTAAGAACAATTTATTATTAGAGAAGCACTTTATCTTTTTAAATTAACCTAGAGCTCAAACGGCAACAGACTGGGAGCTATGGAGAATAATATCCTGTTTATCCTCCAAATAAGAATAGCACAGACAATGCTAACATTCAATTATTATGCTGATGAGAGGCACAACAGCTACCTGCAGAAACAAACTGTTGTACTGTAGCCATTTTTCAAAGGATGAACATTCAGAAGATACGTGAGCGGCTTGTATCACTTCTATTTAGATCACATGGTCTAAGATGTCTAGCAACAAGCTAGATTTGAAAAGGGCTCATTTTTAATGACTTTAAATTATTTTTACTTCTTAATCTAACCGAATACATTACTTGCAACTCCATAAAAAACATTTTTTTTTTAATTTAAAGCAAAGTGTAAGAGTGTAAGAAACTTAGGTTCTTGGTACAAAAGTCGGTAAGTTTAGCTGGAAGCCTACAGTGCCATTCTGAACAGTCATGCCAGGGAAGAAGAATAAAGTAAAAGGCTATTTATAAGTGATTGTTATTATAAACTCTTCTATAAAAAAAATTAGTAAATCATATTAGCTTTCACATTTAGAATAAACTTATATCCATAACTTTGTTATGACAAACCAGTACCATTAGGAAGACTAATCGTGAATAAGTTCATAATTACATTTTCATTCTATAATTACAAAATTGAGTTCACAGAATTACAGTGATAAATCTACAGGACCCATTTTTGCATGAATACTGCTATATTGTGTTAATACCATAATGTTCTCTGTCCAAATGTACAAATGTAACCTTTGCAGAAGCCCACACTTCCCCCATAAAACAAATGAATAAACAACTTTTAATCTGTTGAAGTGAGAAATTATCGTATCAGTGGTCTATATAATTATGTCCTTCAGGTGAAAAGTGTGTTTTTATAATCTTCCTGATTCTTCCTTTGTGTTTGGCAGCTGACCATTCTTCATTTACTCTCCTCTGTATCATAAGCCTTGCAGATTTTAAGCACCATAATACAAAAATAATTTGTAAAATATTAGCCACTATTACTCACAACTGAGTCATAGTAAGATGCAACATGTGATTTTAAATTAACATACTTTGCTCTTGGGGCAATAGAACTACAAACTTTAAACCGTGACTAGGCAACATTACACACAGCAAAGGTCTTCCTAAAACAGAGCTCCATGGAGGACAGCACTTTGATAGAAACGAAAACATTCTGTGTTCTTAAACAGCTACTCACCTTCTAATGAGCCCAAGCAAAAGCCTAGAATCAGGCATGAGAGTTCACAAACACTCCCCTACTCCAGCTATTTTCTACTAATATCCAAGTTTGAAAACGAGTCAAATAGAAATGGAAAGCTGAACAATTAAGATTCTCCCCATAAGCCCATCTCTATCATTTTATTAAAGGCAACTGGGAAAACCCATCCTGAATAACTAATTCAAAATTATATTTGTAGAAAACAAATTAATGTAATAATTTTCTTTCTGAAATTAATTTAAATCTCTGTGGATGCTCCAGCAAATTTACTCTTTACTGTGCACACAAAAAGTTATGAAAAGCCTTACTACGTTGCTTTAGGCACAGATTCATTGCTTCATTGCTGACTGTAATGGCTATTCCCATCCAGCAGACTTGCTTTAAAGCAAATACATATCTGCTCTTACATTTGTATCAGATATTCTGAATATTGCTCTGCTGTCTTGCTAGACTATAAAATGAGATAATTTCTAAGCCTAATTAACGAGCATGTGTAAATCATTTAAGAAGTTCCAGTTTTGTGTCTTTTTACAATCTTCTTCAATCAAATGTCTGGCCTCTTACATTTTCTACTTTATCCTATTTTTTCAGGACTAAATTTTTCCAATCACTTCTCAGATGTAAAGTAAGAGAATTTAGTTTCAGTAATAAACAAACCAATCTGTATAATATATTATTTGGTACAGAACATATATATATAAACAAAAATATAGAATAAATCACAAAAGAGTCTTCAGTTTGGTTCTGTCACCTACTTCTGCCTTACTTGAAGGCACTGGTCAGGATGCTGCTTTCTGCTTGTGCACCTTTCTTAACTATCAATTGTTTTTGGGGTTTCTCTTTTTAAGCAACATTCTGCTTTAACATTTGCTGGGACAAGAATTACTTTTCTACATACTTGCAGACATGAAGTTATTTCTTATTTCTGCTTTTCCAAAATTTATTATTGAAAGGTCTCTGCACTGCTTTACAAATTCATTGAAAAAGCTTAAAGCCTTTTCTATTAGCTAAAGATATTAACTAAGACTTTTGTAGATAAGGGAATTAACTTACTTTATGCAATCCTATCTTGGAAGCAAAATACAGAATTTAAAAAGTATTTTCTTACCATGCATAAGTAAGCAAAGTAAATACACTTTTTTCATCAGTTACTCTTCTGATTTCTGCATGACTGATTAATAGTGTAACCTAATACTTAGGGCTTTACAAGAACAAGGACTATTCTATAGCCATTACTCTGTATGTAGCCACATATCACTAATACATATGCAAATTATTTAATGTAGGCAACACTGACAGCAGCTTAACTCTAACCTGGTGTTATTTAAAATATCTGTAACCTAGCATGCCTTGTGCCTTAAACTTAATGTGTCTTGAATCTAGACCTCTAGATCCTTCTGAAAACCCCTAATCAGTAAGTCACAAAGCTCACTCTTCTTCATAACCTACAGTGCACTGTGCTATGTGCTACAAAGGCAACCAGCCACTTCTCAAAGGGAATGAGCTATTAAAACTAACTCTTCTATGGACAGAAAAAGGCATAGAGGATGCAAAAATAAGAATCACACAGTACTATACCAGAAACTGGAGAACATGACTCAGAAGACCAAAATTATGAAAAAATACAGATTCATTATCTGCCAAAATTCAAACTGGCATTATTAAAGATGATTTAATAGTGTAAACACAAGTATTCATCAATTCCTCTAGAACTGTGAATTAATGTACTATAACCACCTGAACAGAAACATGTGTCTGATCTTCAGCAGTGAAAAAAGAACTTTGCAAATTGATAATATATTAAAATTAGTACAATGTAATTGTGTATTAATCTAATATAAAACAGCTAGTGTGGATGACAGGTACTGGTTAGCTATCATTAAACAATCTTCTAAACATATAGGACATTTAAAATGGGTCTAAATATAAACGAGTGTCTAAAATTATAGGCCCCATTTGAACAGTCAAAATGCAGCATGGAAATAAATGATTAATCTGAACACTAATAATTCTGCTAGCATTTCAGTTAATATACAAAGTTTTTTTCAAGTTAGCTTAAAGGTGATAAAGTCAGATTCCTTTGTTAATATTAACATTCTCTGTTCTTTAAATGATTCAAAGGAAGCCTACATGCTGATCTTCATTCAGATGGAAAGACTGATATAATAAAAATAGAAGGCTCAAATAAGAAATAATCACCCTTTGAAGGTGGAGAGCTGTCTCTTTGAGGTGTGTGAGGCTTACTTCAGCTTGTAAGCATTAGGATGTTGATAAAGGTGAAAAACTAAAATAAGACCCAAACTGTCCCCTCTGAGATACTTCTATTCATTAGGCTCCTGTGGGTATCTAAGAAAAAATAATATTTCTGATAGTAATCACTTTTAAGTTACTGCTAAACACAAAATATGCCAGTTTGCAATTACTCTTAGCTATTAGGTGCTTATTAACATTGGATAAAGAAAGCATGAATAAAAAGGCAGAGGACAGTTAAACTTCTCAAACTTGCAGATGAAGCCAAACTGAAGCCTATTATTATTCCTGTCACTATCCATTTGTCTACAAGTCTTTTTGTATGTGGGTTTTTTGATCCTTTCCCAGTAGGAAACATTACGCTTACCTCATGAATCAAAATTAACCATATTAATTTCTACTGCCATTAGACTGATTACCTCGCACCACTTTATTAAGCAATAATTCAGAAAACTATTCCATCTCTTCACTCCCTTCATTCTTAAGCTTCAATAAATGGAATAATTTTGACTAAAATATCTTGAGTGTTCTTGAATAGGCACCCATTATTACAATTGTGTGGATTGATCTATGCAGACATTAGAAAGGGAAAGAGGACTGTGAAGATGATCAGAGGGCTGGAGCACCTCTCCCATGAACACTGGCAGAGTTGGGCTTGTTCAGCCTGGAGAAGAGAAGGCTCCAGGGAGACTTTATAGCAACCTCCCAGTACCCAAAGGAGACCTGTAAGTTGGAGAGGGACTGGCTACAAGGACATGGAGCAATAGGACAAGGGACAGCTGCCTTAACCCGAAGGAGGGTGGATTTAGATTAGGTATTAGGAAGAAATTCTTTACTATGAGGGCACTGAGGCACTGGCACAGGCTACCCAGAGACTGCCTTGGCAGTGTTCAAGGCCAGGCTAGATGTGATTTTGGGCAGCCTGGGCTAGTGTACGGTGTCCCTGTCCATGACAGGGGAGTTGGAAATAGATGGTCTTTAAGACATTTCCAACCCAAACCCTTCTATGAAAATACAAAAATAGCATTAGAAAATATGTACTAATACTGTTTTTCACACTGAATTTGCTAGGAAGACTGAAGAATGTAGATACAGACTTCAACTTATTCTTGCTGACTCACAACTTGTAGAAACTATTAATTTAGAAAGTGTCATGGATTTTTTGGGCTCGAAGGTTTTAAGTAACAACATAATGAATAACCACCGTTTTTCCTCATGGTATCTCCTACATGTGAAGCTAGCACTGCATGGGCTTTCCTTGCTGTACTTCTGTTTTGGGTTTGCATGTGTCACAAAAAAAAAAAAGGGAAGAGGTTGGGGCAGGTGTTTCAGTTCTCATTATTCAAGTCTGATTTGGCTGGTAATAAATTCAGTTTAACTTTCGTCAAGTCAAGCCTGTTTTACCTGTCACAATTACTTGTGCATGATCTCTCCCTGCCCTTATCTTTACCCATGAGCCTTTCATTATAATTTCTCTCCCCGTCC
This sequence comes from Gallinula chloropus, assembly GCF_964237585.1. Classification (NCBI taxonomy): domain Eukaryota; kingdom Metazoa; phylum Chordata; class Aves; order Gruiformes; family Rallidae; genus Gallinula; species Gallinula chloropus. The sequence goes on from NC_140088.1 coordinate 60,534,233, forward strand.
TGATGAGGAGGGGAGCAACAGAGCACCCATCCAGGGTCCACCCACCACAGTTGCACTGTATGTTCCTCTCCTTCCTATGTCTCTCAGACACTGCAAAAGACATAGAAAATAGGCAATGAAAACACCATCTTGCTTTACTTTAGAATTAAATTTATTTAAATAATCCATTAAAATCTGAAGTTTTAAAAAATGGACTAATTCTGTACATAAAAATTAAAACAATCAGAAAATTAAAATACAAGATTTAGCCAATTTGTATGAGATTTTCCTGAGATAATCATAATTCCTAATTCATATTCATTGACATTTCAGAGATTTTCTAGAAAATGGATTCAGGAGTTCAGCAGGTGATTCTGTCTGCTCCAGTGCGCAACATTAAATGGTTCTTCTTCAGTTAATCCACAAACAGATTTTCTATTTTTCTGCTTTCTACTGGGAGCAGCCTCTGGTTTTCTGCTTCCCTTCTGTTAATTCCAGTGGAGAGCCACAAGATGATTAGGTGGCTGGAGCACACCATACAAGGAGAAGTTGAGAGAACTCTGTTTGTTCAGCCTTAGGGAAAGCAAGCTAAGCAGGAATCTAACTCAGTCTTGAACTACCCAACAGGTTGGTAAAAAAAAAAAAAAAGACAAAGCTCACAGTGAAGCGCCCTGTGGAAAGGCCATATAGCCCTCAGGTATTGAATCTAATTTTTTCCCTAGGGTTGTGATCATGGTTTGTGTCTATATGGGTACACTTCTAATTCTTTAGCATGAGTAACAGGCCTCAAACTGACTAACAAACCTCAAGCAGAGAAGAGGCATATGTTATGCCCTCACTTTATATGCTGCTTCATTATTAATCTTCTCTATTAACTGGTCAACAGGAGAAGAATAGAGAAATTTATTTTCTACCTTATGTCAAGTAATGGTAAATATATAATAGGCATTAGCTTTGTAACCAGAAAAAGTAGCAACCCAGCACTCCTGCTATCTCAGCTGTTATAGTAAGGCTTTTCTTTGTTATGTCCTTTCAAGTATTTCTATATACTTCCTCAAACACTGGATTTATATAGCACTAGCACACACAGACTTCAGTATATGAAATAAATTCCATAAGCAGTAGCAGAACAATAAAGATTTTGGTTCAGGGGCTTTAAAGCCCAAACAGAGGACAGCAAAGAAAATTGCCTTTGCTTTTCTATCACTAATCTCATTTATTCTGGGAACAAAATCCAGTATACTGTAAGGTCAACCCCCAAGCAGACAACTCCGGTTGGTATGGACAGAGAAAAATACACCTTATTTACCTCTTTCCTGCACACACTGGGAAAGGAGAGTGCTTGATGCCCTGGCTCAGAAACCAAGTGGCTTCAATACGGCTCTCAGAGCATAAGCTTGATATTATGAAGTTGTACAGGCTTAATTTTTGCACATGGCAATCCACACTAAGGGCGAAAGAACTTCTCTAAATGGCAGATCGATGCTCTGCCTGCACAGCTGGCTATCACATCCCTCTCCTTCCTTTTTTTATTCACCAGCTCTAAGACCTATTAAACTCAAATTTCTTGAAAATGCCACAGCAGAAAGCAAAAGCAGCTATGTCACATTAAAAAGAATTCTTTATAATAATATTGCTTTCTGAAATCAGCCCCAGGAAGATCAGGTTCACTCAACATCCAGATTTACTCTTACCTTTCAAAACTTCAGTGCCCATTAGGGAAACAAATGATTAATTGGGTATTAGAGTTTTAATGCTACAGAAACTACCAGAAAACCAAACCTTTGTTATTTAGCCATAACAACAAAATTAGCAGGCATTAGAAATTTTTAGAAATTAAAGCAAGCATATTTATTATGTTGGTTTTTGTTTTTGTTTTTTTTTTTTTTTTAGTAAGAATGCAGCATTCCTCATGTTAAACTTGGAATTATATATATTCATTTTTGTAAAATGTTTTTCACTCATAGCTTTCATAACAACAGAACAGACTTAATTAACTAAAATGCATCAATACATTCAGAATGCATTCAGAATATTTTATCAGAGGAAAGATGATTTTTTTCAGTATTATTTTATGCATGCCATTCTTCTGGGTTGAAGCTCTGCATTAAACAGAGCTGTCTTGGATTGTTATTCACAAACTGTGTACAAAAATAATTTTTTAAGCTTCGAGGATTAGATGCTCAAAAAAATATTCTCTTGCCTTACAGTGCACGACACAGGAGAGAGAGACAGCCAGTTAACCCATTAGAATTTGTTATTCAGCAGAACACAGATACAAGTTAATTTGAAATCTCATTTTCCATTTTCACACAATAGTTTAAAAGTTTCCCACATCCTGGATTGATGCCTAAAGCCCTCTTTCTGTGACCAGAAAACTCTATTACATATACATGAACAGATTAACCCATCCGAATACATGCTTCATATTGTTTATTGGACTCATGAACAGCGAGCTCCCTCATCTCACACAAACACCCCTGTATACCTATTACTGACAGCCTAAATAGCTCACAAAGGCTTTGTAAATTTTTAATTAAGGTAAATGAACAGAATTACAATAACAGTTCATTGTAGCACGTCAGAATTCTGCACTTAAGCAGTTTGACTTGTACCATTCACATGTTTAGCCCAGCGTACAAAGCAGCCTTAATATCTAACTTGGCAGACACACTATGGGAAGGTGAAAAACAGTGTTGGACCAGAAAATTAAAATACCACTCAAAGTATAAAGTTCAAAGATCTTAAAATACAAGTGTCTACAATTATTACACACCAGAGCATCAATAGAGCCTGATGACAAGAATTAAACTCCGTTTTCAACCAGAAAGGGTTTCCGGTTCAGAAAGACGTGAGGTTGTTTCTTGATTCTAGATCCCCAAGTGGCTTGTACGTACAACTTCATGGACCACTACTCTCTCAAAGTAACCATCACTGCTCTTTAGGGGAACTAATCAAGGACACTTACAAGACGTATGAATGGTGTTGGTTAAGAGTATAAACCTAAAATGAGATTAAGTCCTACCTAAGGATTTTGATAGATTATGCACACTTCAGGACATATATTTTTCACTCTGAGATTCAGTTAGTGGTAGGGAGTGTTGATTCCTTCAAGGGAAATAAGTAGCAATAACAGACAAATAATATAATAGTACTTATAAAGCTGGGTTGATTATTCATATATATTTCAAAATGATAAAATATGGATTTAGAGATGTTAAAATTTTAACTGCCTGTAGAATGGAGTTTCACAAGGCCACAGGACATTAAGGAGTCTCTGAGATATTTTGCTCACAGATTTAGTAATGGCCTTTTAGTCTGAAGAGACTGCACTGAAAAATCCACGATATTTACCATGATAGAAGGTTTTCAGGATTAATTCTCACTTTCAATTTAGAGTTGTCAAGTAGTAGCAGTCACTAAAGAAATGAAAAATATAAGTTAAGACTGAAATCATTAGTTTATTTTGAAAACTTCAGAAAAAACACATTTAAGATGTGTCCTGAATTTTTTTTATTCCTTGTGAGAATCTGATAACTGGTTTCAGTATCTCCACCTCTGGAACAGAAAATAGTAATTTTAGAAAATGTTTAAATGCTTTTAGGGAAATTTGAACCAATTAAAATAAAGCTATAAGAATTATTTGTACATATCTTAGGAACCAAAGATGTGAAACTTAAGAAATTGATATGGAAAGCAGTGACTACTAAGGATAAAAGCCTACAGGTCATGTGGTAGTGGCCTCAGATGAAATCTAAATGAAATCCTTAAGTACTCTGTCCTTTTAGAAATGCTTGTATGACTTTGGTTTTGGAGTCCAAAGTGCAAATCATCAAACAGCCAATAATGGTATGCAGCAAACTATATTCAGCTATAACTGGACAAACTAATTTGAAATAAAATAAATCTGGAAAACAATCCCTTGTCTGGCACTAGCTCTATTAAAATCCTGAAAATAAACTCCAAGCATAGGGAAAAGTGCAGTGCAGCCACGAGGGAGAGCTTGAGCACCTTTCGCAGGAGGCAGGTTCAGCAGGGTCACTAAATGGAATCCCGGGCCGCTAGTGCTCGGAACAGACAATCAAAAATCTAATATTCCTTTCCTACTCACGGCAGCTGAACCTCTTTGTGAAGAAGTCTGAAACTTAGCATGGGGAAAATTAAACACCAATGCTCATCTAGATTTCTTTTTAATGTTTTCCAGACAAGAGAGGAGAGCGAGGTAGGAGCCAAAAGGTGTGGTACACTAGCCATGACATTATGTAGGTTTGAGAGAAGTAATTGCTTTTCCAGCATTCTTTTTTTTTTTTTTCTTTAATATATATCTAGTTTACTGTTTTAGACATTTATCTCATGGTCAGGTTTACAGTCTGTAAGGCAAGTGATATCACAGGCAAGCAAGCCAGTATTTATAAGATACATCCTCTGTTAAATAGTAAAATATTTAGAAAAACTATGAAGAATGTAATAAAATTATTTAAAACAAGTCCTGGATAATGAAAGAGATAAATTAAAATTGTTCTCAATTAAAAATCAATACTGGGTGATGCATGCCATTCCTTTTCCTATTCTAATATAAAAAAGAACACAAATTCCTGGTTCAATTCTTAACAATGATTAACATGATTTGCAAATTTCCATTAGATTTGGTGAGTCCTACTACTACTACAGAATGATAAAAAAAATACAAAATAATCTATAGAAGAAAAAATATAGAGCTGCTTTCTACAATACCAAAATACACTGTGTTTGGAAATGTACATATACAGAAAAAATATTAATTATCAAATATGAAAAAGAAACAAAGGAGTAGAGAGAAAATGAAAGGCCATAGCTAAATACTTTACAACTTCCAGACTGCTAAACATGTCTGGAAGCTGAAGATGTCAGTTAAGCACATTCATTTAAAAAACATATAAGCTTTATCAAAGGCTGAGCAGGAAAAAAGACTCTATGTTTAAACTTAACTAATGTTTACGTAGGAAACCATATGTGTAGACTTAAGATAGTCTACCGAGTTCACCTATTGCATTTCCTATTGAAATGTATTTATCACTGGTGAAATAGAAAAGCAATAATACTTTGTTGGGTTTTTTCTTCCCCTTTCCCCCCTTGAATTTAGTGAATTTATCTTTCTACAGCGTTAGGCTCACAGAGAAAAACCCAAACTGCAATAACAGTCAGTGCACATAATTACAGTACAGGTGGAAGATCAATGGAGGTCACAATTTGATTAACTATGGTTAGATTTACCCTTAGAACTGGAAACAAAACGTAACTTCGTTCTGTAGAGCTACCAGTAAACACTGGAATACCTTTAGTCATCTAAATACAGCATCACAGGTTTGGGTTTTTGTTTGGGTTTATTTGGAGGGGAATGGGGGGTGGGTTTTGGTTTTGGTGTTTTTTTGTGGTTTTGTTGTTGTTGTTTGGGGATTTTTTTAAATTAAAAATGGCATCACCAAATGACAGGACTATACACAAACAGAAAACTGGACCAGAAAGGATTATAACAAGTCAATCTGGTAACCTATGTCCCTTCTAAAAGCAGATACTATCTAACTAGAAGGCAAGTACTATCTAACCTTTCTGAAAACACCTTGTTTCCCCAACAGTTTGGCACCTACCTTACTGTGTTTTTATCTAAACTACCATCGCCTACCTTGCTTATAGGAATCTCATCTGAGACACTATCAACAGCTTTAATAAATTTAAGATATGTGACATCAACCACTGCATTTCAGTCCACAAAGCCCATTACTCTGAAACAAATTCCCCATCTATTGTTTTGGTATGATTTATTCTTGATAAAGCTATTCCGGCTGTTATTTGTGTGTGTGTTTTACAACAATGTATGATATTTGAGGTTTTTTTCCCCAATTATTTATTTCATTAAAACTGACTGATTTGCAATTGCATTTCTCTCACTTGTAAACCCTTTCACTGTGTTACTTTCAGAAACAACATCCATCTTCTCTATATTATAGACAACTAACACTTCCCTCACATATATTACTTTTTTAATTTAAAAGAGGCTTTTTTTCCACATAAGACCTTATTTCAACTTATCTATGCATTGTGAATTTTGAAAGAAAAAAAATGGGCTCAGGAAGAATAAATCATTTTAGGGTTCTTTGGGCCTTTTACATTGTTTGGGAGCCAGACCCAAAATCCATTATTTGCACAGCTTGAGTCATGCATCTTTGTATATATTTTTATACATGTGTGTATACAAAATGCAGCAAATAAAAATTAAGATCACTGTGACTTTCATTACAGACTGAGAAAGAATTATAATTGGTGGCATTTTGCTCAGAAAAGTGTTTGAATTTGTAATTTCCTTTCAGACAGTCTCTCTCAAAGGGTTTTAAAAATAATATCAGCAGTACAGAGGGATGCGGCTATTACGGACCTGATTTCCGGAGCGCTAAACATGCATAACTCCAGTAAAAGTCCATAGGAGCTTTAGATGATAAACAGCTGAGAAAAAACCATGAGCACAAAGCTTTGACTAGTAAAATCAAATTTATTCTAGGAAAGGGCTATGATTAAAAAAAAATGGGACAAGAACAAAATGGATTTCCTCTAGAATATCTGAAAAGTACAATATATTCTCTCCTGTTTCCTTAATTTAAAAAAGCAAATAAAGGAGTCATGCCCCCTTAGCTACAATTTTCCATAGATTAGCTATTAATTTACAGATGGTAAGTTTACCTACCACGCATCTTAATGCTGAAAGTAAACTGTGATTCTGATGAAATACTATGGCTGTATTTCATAAAGATCTCTTCAGCAGTTGTTTTTACATTCTTTCTGTTTGCTCTGGCTTAGCAGGGAATCCAGTATTAGCATCATACATGAGATCATTTATAAGATTTCTTGTACTCTGAAGAAATCCTTTGCTGTGATATCAAATAGCACTCAAGGTTACTGTTTGTGCTATACAACCCCACGCACCATTTACTTGGAATGAAACAAAATCCTTTGCCTGCAGACTTTGTAATTGGCAGGAGAAAACTCAGCTTCTTTCTGGGAATATCACTGTTGCAGTGCTTAGTGATAAGGGCAAAATACATTTCCTTTTTCAGGGCAGCAGAAATGAAGAATTAACATGCTTTAAGCTTTGTAAATGTTAACCCAGAGAGTGTTGTCAATTCGAGTCTCTATCCAGTAAAAGAAGTGGGCTCTTTTAAGAAGTGCTGGAAAAGGAACCAAATTGAAATCTGAGCTTTTCCCCAGGTGTATCTGCATGTGGCCGCTGCAGCCAGCCTTGCTGTGGCCTTGCTGTAAGCATACACAACTCGGTTACAGCAGTCTAGAATACAATTTGTACTACAGCTACACTGGTACACATGCAAGCCGGGATTCAAACAGCAATCTCAGGATTGCTCCTCTGCACCAGCACTGGACCCTTCCTGAATTGGTCCCAGTTCAGGAATCTAAATCAGTAAAAACTATTCCCCCCCACTCATCTTCCTTTTCCCTTTCTCTCTTGTTGCTTTGCGTGTTGATTTGTTTGACTCACTGATTTGGCTAACATGGATGCAGCGCGACTCATGGTAAGGAAAGGATGGAGCTGCAGGCAGGAGTGGAACGGTGATGGAACACCTCTTAGCTGCTGTTAGCAACTTCATCAGCTTAGGGCTATGCCAGTTCTTCAGTTTGTGCTTTCAAGTTCAACTCAGCAATACAATTAAGCTTAGAGTTGAGATGGGCTAACTACCCAAATATTTACTGTTTCTTAGCTGGGTTTTGCAGCTTATGATGAATGTGATAATTCTGTAGCTGGTAAATAGCTGTAAATAATTGGTAATTAACTACATTGTCATATCAACAATAAGAATGCCATATATTCCTTTTGTCTGCATCGGAAAGATACACCTTTAACACCTATCTCCAAAGAAGTTAAAAAGTAGTTATAGCAACATGCAAATACCTTTTGCCCCACGTATTTCAACTCTCAGTCAAAGCACGGGGGAGGGTGGTGTGTGTTTGTAGTGGCTTTTCATATCCTTTATTTTAGATGTTTTAGAATGTCTTTATTTTAATATTGGATTGTTAAAAGGAGCCCAAAACCAAACCAAACAACAAAAAACACACCACCAAAACCCAAACCTGTGTTCCAGGTACTAAGTTGTGCATTTTGTTCAATGGTGTACCTATAAAAAATATATGCCTACTATGCTTACCTTTCAATTGGTATTAAAACAAATATATTACTCCTAATTGCTATTATTGCCTCAGTTACAAATACTTTCCCTTCTTTATGGACATGGTCAGACACTCAAATACTGTAAAACCAAGATCAATCCTCTAATCACTGAAAAAAATCTTCAGATCTGCCAATACATGCAGTACTGTTGCTCCTCCTAAGCTGCTGCCTGGCACAGCACTGTTTACTTCAAAGCAGGCCCTGAAGGGGAATGATGGAAAAGCAAACAGGGGGTTTGCCCAAGGCACCCAAGTTTGGGAAATTTGAACAGTGTTTGTTTTATTCAGCCTGTTACAGCGCTCTCTGCTGTGTTCCAGGATGGCTCGAGACTTCACACTTTGAAGGTGCGTCATGGTATCATGACAGGGGCGGGAAGCAGGATGCCTCAGGGTAGCCTTAAAGCAGAGCAAAGGAGGCTGTGGATAAATGAACATAACGGACACAAACTAATAGCAAGTGACTGGTGGGCTGAAGAGAGCAAGGTGATTCTTAATGGTATCACAGATAAAACTTGTGTGGATAGGGCAGAATGTGGACTTGCCTGCAGAAAGGTCTAATCTGAGGCTATCCTCAGCCTGACTGCTGTAACATTTCACTTCTGAAGTACAGAGCTTAAATCAGTTTATCTTTCCATCTGCTACTGAACACTGAATTTTTCCATCCCACTTTAAGGCACTTTTATCTGCAACAGACTGCACTTAAAATTGAGGTTGTGCTAAAAGTTTTGTCCAGTTCACTAACTGCAGGTAGCAAAGCCCCAGACAGTTACTGACTGGGCTGTTCAAATCAGCCTCCTGCAAGCCCCACTCCCAAGACCAGTTGCCTTTCTCTTGAGAGCAAAACTACCATGTCAAGCCTTTTCTCGTACTTACATGGGATTGGACCCAGAAGCCCATCCCCTTCCCTCTCAGAGAGGGTTAATCCTATCTAATTATCTCTAGCTTAGTTTTCTACACAAAACCTGCTGATATTTCTGGCAGCTCTATAGGATTATAATGTCAGGATGTCTAAAGACTTTGCACTGATCAGAGAAACCATAATCATTGAAATTAACTAACTTAAAGACAGTACTAATAGATGGCAGTATTGAAAAGATTAAAGTCAATTAATTGTGCTGCTTCTAGGATTTAATATCTAGTACGTCAAACCACTGGTTGGTAAGCCTTCTTGCTACAGCACTGATCTAGGTCTGCTGCTTTCCTTATTTAACACATAGTATAAAATTAAAAAATTGAAAGTGGAAAAAATATTTCAATAATACTGAGAAAAAAAAAAAAGAAAAAAGTGATGAGATCACAATAATGAGCTAATTCATCTTAAGTAAAAAGTGAACCACCAGTAAAGAGACTTTGTAAACACTAGTGTAAAACTAATCCTGCCCAACTATCATGGAATAATAGAATGGTTTGGGTTGGAAGGGACCTCAAAGACCACCTAGTTCCAACAGCCCTGCCATGGGCAGGGACACCTTGCGCTACACCAGGCTGCTCAAGGCCCCATCCAACCCAGCCTTGAACACTGCCAGGGAGGGGGCAGCTACCACTTCCCTGGGCAACCTGTACCACCCTCGTAGTGAAGAAATGCATGGTAGGAAGAAGGACCAAAGGAAACTTCTTAAGATGTAAGATTCCCAATGTACCATCACATAGCAGATACTCATTGCCTGTTGGGTGAGTTTGTATGGTTCATGAAGCATCTTTGTCTCCACTATGGCAACTGCCTTTAGATCTGACAGCCCGATAGGACCAAGGAAACACAGCATCCTCCTGGAAGAAGCCCTCTAGTAGATTAGAGATACTAAAAGCTGATGGGATACACTAAATGCAGTATCTTGTGATCTAAGATGCAGTCCAAGCAGTTACTGCCGTGTACTGATTTTCCAGGAGAAAGGCAGCCTGCCAGATTTCTCTGGTATAGATTTTTCACAGCATACAGTGGAGTGAAGCAGACAGGCAGCGCCCATATCTCCAAAGTCTTCAGTAATTTAAGGGCAAAGCCAGAGCATATGTAGCTCTCAACACGGGTCCTGTGACATGTATGTCACTCCTGGAAGAGAGGCTTTGTCTAGTTATAGTAACTCTGAGTAGTGACTACATGTAGTAATGAACACAGAACAAGTAAGGAAGTCTGTTGCCATCCAGGCTCCAGCCTCACAGATGGCATGGGTGGGAATACAAACTGTAAAACCTCAAGCGTATAAGAGATTTAATTCTTGTTACTGCAAAAGGACTCCAAACAATAGAAAAAAGAAACAGAGGGGAAAACCATATATGGGGACAAAACACTGCAAAGATAATGTTTCAGAATGCATATTTTATAGGTGCTACTATTTTATATCATAGAATCATAGGGGTTGGAAGGGACCATGAGAGATCATCGGGTCCAACCCCATTTTATATACATATGTCTGTATTAATTTAAAAATTGGGAAGACTGTATGAAAAAGTCTGTCTGAAGGTATGAAGGAGGGAAGCAAATGAGAGTTGCCAGTGGAACAAAAAGGGAAAGACAATCATGGTACAAAGGTGATTTGAAGTAAGGCTAAGACAAAGGCTGCAAGTCTAACGAAACTGTCCAGATAAGGATCTCAAAATCCTTATCTGTGAATTGAAATAATTGAATTTAAGGTTTAAAACAGTTGTACAGAACCCACGGAACCATTAATGGCACACTCACCCTTACAATCAGAACCTTCAAGAGAGTTGCTATATAACTGTGTATGACATTCACTCATTTAATTAACATGAATGCCAGCATATGCCCTAGAAAATCAAATATAGTGCACATGAGCAAATGCTCAAATATATGCAAAGAAGTAGACAATAGGATAAAAGGCTTAAAAACAAGACTTGAGAAGATATGTTGACTGCACGTGAAAATGCGTTTGGAGAAACAATACATACATATGCACATCCTTTTTAGGTACTGCAGGGAGAACTGCCACATTCAGATGGTTGTTTCTACCTCTATACCTACATCATCCAACATTCCTTAGAATAAACCATGTCCCCGCCACATGTATTACTATAAATAGAAAAAATCCTATTGCTAATTAGTATGTCCAGGTGATTACACTAAAACTTTAATTTTAACAAGATTAAACAAAGAATGCCAAGTTTTTTTATAAATGAACAGTTGACACATTTTAGACACGTATTTATAAATATGTCAGGTTTTTGTATGCAGATCATCCCCATTTTCTATTTTGTTAGCTGTAAGCTCGGGGACTTTGCCTGCTCAGTTGTTTGCCAAGAGCAATTCATACTGTTTGTATAATGTTAATTACTAATATTAATTAGTAATTGAGCTTCCTATTTCAGTAATTTACATCTTGAGATGAAACAATAGGTTTTGGTCAAGAATATATACAGAAAACAATAAAAGAAAATCTGCTGTACCAGCTGGAAATAACCAGTGTAGTTACCAGAAATCATCAAGCACTGATTATGGACTATTAATTCATGGGGCTGTGATCAGCCACACTCCAAACTATCAGAAAACAAAACTAGGATTGTAACCTCTAGTTAAGACAATTCAAATAACAGAGAGCCTGCAAAAAACACAGCTTTGAACAAACAGAGACAAAGCCACGTAACACAAGTCTTCTCACTTTATGTAAAAAAAAATTAAAATGTTATTTTGAGGATTTTGTGATGCTGTCTGCAAGCAACAGAAAAGATAACAAATTCTAATGGTCACAAAAGGAAGGACTAGAATACTGCACGATCTAGAAGTTTTATCCCAAATATTCAGAAATTAGCTGGACAGTCTTTATATAGCTCAATGTTTGTTGACATGTACAAAGAACATCCTACACAGGATACCAAGCATATTTACATCAATAAATGTAGCAATATAAAAGTCCTTTTACATCAGTAAACAGAGCAAAAGACAACTGCTTAGATGAAATTGAGACACACGTAGTAGTACAGTAACATGGTTATTCAGCACCTGAATGTACTACTTGCTGAGAGTTTCCTCATGTGTTTTTGCCTGCAGGGATTTGATCCCAAATATCTATTAGAACACAGCATTATTCACAGCAGCAAAATAAGCACAAAACAATCAACAGGAAAACACCTTCATCTGTTGGGAACTTCTAAAGCCTATCCAAATCTCCTAAGGTGGAAAAAACACAATTTTTGGTTTTTTTTCTTTCAAACCTATTCTAGATTTAAGTGCTGTCATGGTGTTAAGGGACTTACTAGCTACTATAGAAGTGAAAACAATTTATTCCACGTATTTGTTATGATTATACTTTAAATGAAATTGCCCCCTAACACTGAAAAAGTAGCAACTATAGGGCTATATGAATGTATTTGTTATTCAAAAACCAGTCTGCTTTTCTGCCTCTGAAGATGAGGCCTCGCTGGTCATTTACTGTTTCATTTTCAATAAGGAAAGGAACTTAGAAGGATAACAGATAGAAACTTGTGATTTGTCATTAATTAATCAAAATGATGTCATAAGGTTTTGAAGAACAATGTAATTACTTTCAATGTGACCATCTTGCAAACCCAAAACTTTTAAAAACATTTAATTCTATTTTCTCCTTGTCAGCTTTGAAAAACAATACCACATATATGGTCCCCAGTATCTTTTCCTCTAGCAATGATTAAAACTCCTAATAAGAAAACTACCATATATATATACACACATATATAAACTTCAACTGGATTAATCTAATGGGTTATGTGGTAACTGGTAACCCTCCTAGTTCAACCTATGCACTTTGGCCCTTTGCTTACCACAATACTATACTATATTAATAATGACTCCTGCATATGAAAACGTATTCCACTGAATAAGTTCATCTTCCATTTACTCCCTAGAATCAAGGGAAACTTAAAAAAAAAAAAAGAAGATCCAAGAGGTAAAGTCAACCTTTATAAAGTCAGCTTAGTGAGAGAAACCATCTCCAAACACAGGGGGTCAACATACATATTTTATAGTAAATACAATGCTTAAAATTACATGCTCAAAAATTGATGACAATCTAAGAAACTAAAGGTGTTGCTGAAGAACATGCCTAAAAACATGAGTTTCAGACTGAAACCTGTGCTGATCAAAAAGCTTGCCAAAAAATGCACTTGTATAATCTATGTGAACAGTTTGGCTATGTTACTTGTGTTAGGAAGCCACAAATTCTGACTAGTGGAAAGCAGTATCAGAAATATTACCTATACAATACATATCTAGCTAAATACAGTAGGTTTATGTTTTAAACTCAAGAGCACCTCAGTGAACACATTAAAGAATATTTTTTTTTATTTTTTACAGCTGAAACCACGTAGGACTCTTTTCCTAAGCGAGTCCAATGGCCTCTGGACCTTTTAACCCAACACTCCAGTGCCATGAGATAACACCACCACTCACCTAGTCTGACATTCAACCCTCTCCAAAGACTTTCTTACAAAGTCTGCAATTACAAAATAAAATACATATATACAGTCAATAGAAGAGTTTGCCAGTTTTGCTAAATCTTTTTTTAAATATGGTGGGCCATGTGCAACATACTGATACAGACCCCAGGCACCTCCACTCACAGGTTGCTGCTTTAGTGTCTCTCAATAGATTTCCAAAAGCAGCTAGGAAATCCTTGTGACCTCTCGTAAAAACAGCCCGTTTTAAAATGCTGGACATGATTAGCTGGGAGGTATGTTTGCTCCAAAACACAAAGGAAATCTCAGACCAGACTTTGCGAGGATTTCTAAAATGATTTCAAAACAACAAAACCGGGTAGTGTTTAATAGCATGAATGTATGAGAGATGGTATCTGCTCGCTGCTTTTATTATGCATATATAAGTTCTGTTTGTTCTCTAGCATCCAAATGCATCTCAAATTCCTGTCACTTCTTAACTCTCCATAAAGGGAAGGATCATTAATAAGCTGGCTTGCTCAGCATGTTGGCAGGAAGGAAAAACACAACACCCCTCAGAAGAAACCCTCAGAACTCCCGCTCACCATTTGATACAAGCGATCATAAAAACGTTCGCAGCACTGACGATGCCTCTTTCAGCACGGATCAGCTCCACCATGGCACTACAGTAGGCAGGGCAATGACGAGCTTTTTTGCTACCTCTGTGTCTCTAGTGCTGCCCCCCTTTTCCCTCCTGCCCGCTTTGCCTTTTAAGTATAGCATCAGCTTTACATATTGAACTGTTCTGTCTTCACATACTGATTAGCCAGACTACAGAAGTGATTCTAGCAAAGAGGTAATAGACTTAATACATTTGGTAAGGATGATTTCCTCCTGGCACACAAGACACATCCAAGCCACCCACAGGTTTCCCACCGTGCTTACAAAAATCCACTCTGACTGTTGTGGAGGTGAGAGGAATGACAAAACAGGACCTGAAGAAGCCAACTTTATTTATACCCAGTCTTCTCTCCTTTTTTTTTTTTTGTTGTCTAAAGATACTTCATCAAAATGCTATTGTATTGTTAAAGAAGAAACTGAAAGAGAGAAAGATTCTTTTTTTTTTATTTAGGATTAAGTACGAAGTCAACAAGTAGTGGAATAAAAAGATCAAGAAACACTTTGACGGAACAAAATGAACAAAAGCAGAAGAAACTGGACTCAAAAATAAGCATTCTTCTAAAATTCGAAATGTTTTGTTACAGAAGGATGATGATATAGTTGATAGAACAAATATGATGCTACAATGGAGAACCAAACAGAAGACAATTTCATCAAGCTCAATTTCAGATAAAGTTTGCATTTCCAATTTATTCCCACACATTACAAATTGCAAATTTAAAGACATAGAAGGATTTTATGGATTAAATATATATAAAAAAGTTAGTTTCCCTGGTCACTTCAAAGCTACTGTTTATAATAAAATTTTTGAAAAATTTTGGATTCCTTTATGTGTTTGTTCCTGCACTGTCACACGTTGTTGTATCATGATACACCTTTTAGATAAAGGACAGGTTTTAATTAAACAGATTGAAAGTGTTTCAGGAAATTGCAGCAATGGAATATTATCTTTCCATAAAGGGAACGACCCATTTTATTTGTATGTTTTGAATATAAATTCCTGCAGAATACAAATTCCTGGATAAATAAAAATTAACCTTGTTACACTAGATCCCAGACAGCTAACTAGAAAATAGCTTCTTGCTAAAGAACAAGAATGTTATAAACCAAGAGAATTTTACAGCTTTGTGATAATTCAGTTTGAAATTTTTAGGAGGGAAGTTATAAATTTTGAAAGGGTAAGATTTAGCATTAGCAGTCTTGAGCAAGCTTTCCCGATAACATAAAGACATGTTTGTATTTTGTTTGTATTTTTTTCAGGTGAAAAAGTTCAGTTTGATGTGTCCCTCTTCAAATAACCAGACAAAACTGATAAATCACAGTTGAATTCTACTCAAAGTAGTAAATTATATCCACTCATTGAGAGTCATAAATTACGCTTTGAGGTAGTCACACAGAGTTGACAGTACATAAGTTTAATAGAACCAATGCATCGACAGTCTGCTTTATGGTCACAGAAGTGGCTAAAGAATAGCTCATTTTAAAGTAATATAAAGGCACTTATTTTTAGTAGTGGCTTCCAAGAAGAAAAACAGCTGTGAAGTCTCAAATTGGGCAGTTTGACTACAGATATTACAGGGACACTTTACTTGTTTTTTTATCCGTCTATCTTACAAGACCTTTCTTTACAAAATACAGTCGTGCTGTATATCAACCTGTCTAATCCAACCTTTTCCAGCCCAAAGCTAAAGACACTGATACATAATTTTGATGTCTGGGATCATAACCTTTCCCATTATAAAATTGCCCTTTTTGGTTTATACATATGATTTGTAGATAAGCAATCTATGAAATTCCTATGAAATATTTAAAAACATAGGGTAAACTTAATGCTTCATCTAACAATATAAAAGTGATGGACTAACAGATGACCTTTTTAGTGGCAAAATATTACTTTAGATGAATCCTAAGATAGAAGGGTAAAGGACTAAGTTTACATAAGGAATTGCTAAGGGAAAAAAACAGTGAAGATATTTTGCTTTTTCTCTTTGAAGAAGTCTGACTAAAACGTTTTACATTTGTATTATTCTGTGTAACTATCAACTGGGATATACATTTTTGTGTCAGTCTTATTTTTGCCATCCGGACAAACAACATCTTTTCTAAAATAAATTTTAGTAAAAGTTACACTGGAGCATTCCCCAAGATAGGAGAAAATACCTTCTTTAAAAGTAATCTCAGGAATGAGGATTAAAAAGATAACTTAAAGCTTCATTTCTTTTATCTTATCACATCTTTGCTCCCTCATAGGAAACGAAGCGATAACTATTGCAGAAAAGAAAAACACACTGCAGACAGATTTCAAGGCTGCACCCTTTTAGATCAGTTGATGGAGATCCAGAAAGGAGGAACCGTATTTTCCTTATTTTTAACTACCATGCTTCCCCCAGTAAAAATATTTGTAGAACTACAGGATTACAATGTAAAAACATTTATAGAATCCTATGGAGAGGGGCAATGAACATTGGTAAGAGGTATGTATAAAAAAATGTAAGATATCTGAAGGTGAGGCTGAAACTGGAGGAATGAGGATCAATAACTGTTTTATTTGACTGGAGTTCCAAGAGCTTGTGAAAAATACCATGTATGTCAACAGTGGGTTAATTGACCCACCCATACACAAGTAAGTCTGTCAGCATCCTGGGATATATTTAAGTCACACAGAGCATTGTGAAGTTCCCTTTATTGAATATAATTTTCTTTAATGTTTGGTGAATATTTATGAAGAACAAATTAATATTCCTACATTCCTCATTTAATTACAGCCACATTATATTGTGGATTAAAGTAATTATCTAGCATAACATGTTTGTAATTTTCTTTTCTGTCAACAACTTTATCAATGAGATACCAATTAACATTTGTTTCCACTGTTCCAAAAGAACTGGAGGTTTGGGGGTCATGTCCTGTTAGTCTTTTCACATTGAATAGCAGATTAGTAGAATGTAATTATCTGTAAAGTATTTATCAGTTTCAGCAAGGGTTCTACTAGCTGATGTTTTACAGAAAGCAAGCTGTATCTACTTTGTGCTCTGAGGACTACTAGAACACTAATAGACACCAATTTCTGATATCTTGCAAAGTAGAGCCTGTACTGCCTATAACATTCTTTGAAAAAATATAATAATCTATATGAAAACCAACCTGAATTTTGTATGTCTGACACAATAGCCAATACAGAACCAGAATAATTGCAAAAGCAAAATATAACAGCCGTCATGAATACCAAAAGATACAACCAGACAGTTTTTGACTAAATACATTTTTTTTTTTCAAAGGAACAACTACAGATTTGATAATGTTTTAGGAAAAAATATCTATGAAATCCAAACCCACTTCCATTTTAAAGTTGTAGATATGTATTGGGAGTCCTGGTTTACAAGTTGAACATGAGCCAAATATGCCCTGGCCTCAAGTAAGGCGAATGGTATCCTAGTCTGCATTAGTAGGAATGTCACCAGCATGTGAAGGGGGTGCCCCTGCCCCTTCCCTTCTACTCAGCTCTGGGGAGGCCACACCTTGAATGCTGAGTCCAGGTCTGGGCTCCCAGCAAAAGAAATATGGAGGAACTAAGAGAGACCAGGAAAGGGTCACTTAGGTGATTAAAAGACTGACTCCCAAGATGATTAAGGTTACCTCTCCTATAAGGAGACACCGAGAGATCTGGGACAACAACCTGGAGAAGAGAAGATGGGGGGAGGTCGGTGTGGTGGTATGTGGAATCTCATCAGTATAAATACCTGATGGGACTAGTAAAGAAGTTGGAGGCAGGCTTTTTTCAGTGGTGCCCAGCAGCAGTACAAGAGACAATGGGCACAGACTGAAACACAGGGCATTCATTCTGAACATCAGGAAACACTTTTTAACTTAGAGGGTGACTGAGTACTTTCAAAGGATTGCTCATCAAAATGGTTGTGTAGAGGCTGTGGAACCTCCATTCTTGGGAGATATTCTAAAGCTGTCTGGACATGGTCCTGGTCAACCTGCTCTAGATGGACTTAAACTTGAGTAGCAGAGTAGAACCACATCACCTCCAGAGGTCCCTGACACCTCAATCATTATGAAAATGTGGAGTTTGTTAATCTAGGAATTAAAAAAGCTCATTTACTTAATTATTAGTATGTTTGGGATACCTTATAAGAGTATGGAAATACACATTTCATTCATTATCAACAGAGATTGATAATCATTTTAAGGTAAAATTAAATCTTTTAACATAATCTACAGGAAAAATAAAGTGCAGGTTTTGGCTGGGATAAAGTTGATTTTTTTTCACAGTAGCTGCTGTGGGGCTGTATTTCAGATTTCTACCGAGAACAGTGCTGAGTACAGGGGTGTTTTTGTTACTTCTAAGCAGTGCTTACAGAGTGCCTCCTCACTCCACCCGACCAGTGAACAGGCTGGGGGTGCGCAAGGAGCTGGGAGGGGACACAGCCAGGACAGCTGACCCCACCTGACCAAAAGGATATTCCATACCTTACGGCTTCATGTTCAGCATATAAAGCTGGGGGAAGGAGGAGAAAGGGGGAGCGATGGTGTTTGTCTTCCCAAGTAGCCATTACACATCATGAAGCCTGCTTGCCTGGGGATGGCTGAACACCTGCCTGCCCATGGGAAGTGGGGAATGAATTCCTTGTCTTATTTTTGCTTTACCTATTAAACTGTTTTTATCTCAACCCATAAGCTTTCTCACTTTTATCTTGCAATTTCCACCCCATCCTGCTACGGGAGGTGAGCAGCTGCATAGTACTTAGTTGCCAGCTGGGGTTAAACCATGACAAATTAGTTTACCTTTGTTTATGGTGTCTATTTTGCTCTTTTTGCAGGTGCCTATTCACATTTCAGAAGAAAAATCCGTAGAACTGACTTAAGCCTGAATTCACATTACCTAGGTCTTTGACGAGTTTGTAGATGTCACTAAGCAAACAGAAGAAACAAAGAGCAACTAGGAATAGTAGCAAACTAAAAAGCAGTAAAACACAACAGTGAAACTCTTATAGTTTCAAAGATTTGCTTAGAACTTATACAGATGACTAGAATTTGTTTTCATAAATATTTTATTAATAAGCTCCTCTAAGAAGTAGACAGGATTCTGATCTTCAAGAGACTTACATGCTTACTTAATTTGAAGCATAGGAATAATCCTCCTAAAACCAAAATAAGCAACCTAGGAAAAAATACATATACGCACATATATAGATGCATTATGCATATACAGATATGAACATGTATTGAATAACTGATAACATTTTTCAGGACTCAGGGCTGTGTTTTTCACCACAAACTGCAAAAATCAGTCTACTCATCTTACACGTTTCACTTCTATTTGCACCTTGTAATACTGCTACTCCTTACATATGTGCACATTACATTGAAGAATGATCTGTAGAAAGAGTAGCAGTGCTTCCTTCAGAGCTAAAATTTACGCATACTCTAAAGTATCTATACGAAACCATGCTTCAAATTAAAAATTCTATCATTCAAGTATTACATGTACATTTTATGCACACAAATACCCTTATAGTCCTTTTATAAACATGAGAGAAATTTAATTTTTAATCTTTTTCATTTTGTCATTTTAAGTAGTCACTATGTCTATATAGATCATATTTATAATTTGAAAATGATTTTTTTTTCTTAAGCTTTCAAAGTGCAATCTTTTGTGAATGGCTTTGCCTTTTATAAAAAAAAAAAACTCAAAAAATCCAAACTGGAACAGCTGTTGTCTGACAGGCAAGATTTTCCAATCTCATACCACTAAGTTTGAAATGCACATATTTTTCTTAAAAAACAACTCCCCCAAATCAAACAAAAAAGCACATTTTCAGAGATATAATATACAAACAGATTTGGAAAACAAATGAAGGATGAGCAATAGAGCAAGAAAATATAACCGGATTAAATTCTTCTCTCTGTAAAATGACATTTCGTTTCTAAATATTAAGTGCTACACCAAGAATTCTAAATTATATCAAAGGCAAAAATATCAAAGGCAAACACATGCAGTGCTTATTTTTCTGTCTTCTTTTAGGCATATGATTATTTACCACCCAACAGGTAATTATCCACTTTTCCTTTATTCTAAGCATCTATTCACTCCTCTAGAGAATGTGATTTGCATAAAGGCGATCTCCTGGGAGTTTTGGCTCTATCTTAAAAATCACGATCAATTTCTGTGTAATCCAGCTGGATATGAAGCGAGATATGGCACATAGACGAATGGAAATGCAAGAAGCACCAAAGCGTGAAAGAAAGTCACCTTGAAGGGCTCATACTGCAGCATATTTTGCCTAGGGTTTCATAGCTACATTACACGTGCATGTTGAAAACATATACTGCCTGAGTATAAACTATAGGAACAATCACCTAATAGAGCAGCTAAACATTAGCACCATGTACATCCTAGCAAGTTTACGGTATAAGAAAATTATGACTTACTGATAATTTGGTTTTTTCTCCAATTAGGTTGAAAAATAAACTCCTGCAGATGCCTTAGATAAAAGTGAATAAGAACACGTTCCCTTCAAAGGACATTTGTACCTCATTTGCTATACAAAGGCTGCAGTGTATGGACTATCTTTCTGAACCAAGAAGAAAAGGTACAAGGTTATCACTTTTGATTAATAGCTTTAAACCTCATGATAATATTGTCCTAGGATGTTAATTTGTTCTCCTATTTTGGGTATAACTTATCCCTGCACTTTTCTGAGGGTTGCCCCCTGGCCAAGGCCTAGTAGTTTAGCCCATTCCAATAATCACATTATTTTAAACAGATTTTTCTCAGAAAAATGCAGTACCAACTTCTCCACCCTAGACCAGCTCAGATAAGATTACAATTTCACTTAAAAGACTAAAAAATAACTCCACTGAACTAAGTTTCACATGCTCCCTTTAGACTTAGGCAGCTGAAAAATGCTTTACATCCCTACAAGTGGCACGCACCAGAAACTTACTCAGGCTTCAGGGAAATAACACCAAGTGTTTAAAAGGATCCATTCAATGCCATCAGGAAGGAGAGGAGACTGAAGTCTTAATATAAGGCTTTTTGAGAACAGGTATGAATGCCCCCAATATCTGAGGAATACCCTTCATCTTTCTAATGATTAGCCACGGTACAAGATGCCATCATGCAAATTTAATTGCTTCAGCTGGTTTTAGTATTTGCTATGAGGGCATATTGATGATACTAAAAATGCAGACAGATATAACTGTATCAAATAAAAGATAGCAAAGATTAATTATGTGTTATCCTTAGTCCTGGGAAAGTTTAGTGAGAAACATAGTATTATGGAATTGCTTTGTAGATAAGATACATATTGAATGGTATCCAAAATTGTGCCTAAAATCTTCTGGTGTTTGGTAAAAAGAATTATTTGCTCTCAGCAGAAGCTAGACGCTTTTGAGAAAAATTTTGAAGTACTAAATATCATTTAATTTAATACAATTCTAAGAATTAATCTAGGAATCAGGGTACTGGGGTTTTTTTGGGTTTTTTTTAAACATACATGGATTGTAAATCCCACCAAAATAGATATAAGATAGATGTAAGTGTGGGTTTGTTTGTTGGCTTTTTTTTTCCTAAGTGCAGAAAATAGTATTTATATACATTTAGTCAAGACTTGAGGACAATATTTGTGCCTTTTAGCATTCTACAAGATTCCCATGCATTAAAATATAACTTTATCTATTTGTCCCATACATATGTGTAACACAATACATATACCATAAATAAATATAAAATAACTATATAATTTAGACTTTGAAAACATAAGAACAGGCAGGTTTAATAGCGACTATTGTTTTCCTATGACACATGAAATGAGAAATTAGTCTTTTTTCTCAGCCATGTACTACCCACCCAATACAGAGCAATACAGGCTTCACAGGTATGCATAGGCAAAAATAAAAAATAAATTTAAAAATATAATAAAAATTTGAAAATTTTCAAACTAGAGTGCAGGAAAGTTAGCTTTCCAACGTATCCCTGTAGATAAACTGGTGGACCTTTTGTTTTCTCCTTCTCTTGCAGATAACACTCATCTCCCTGAGATGACTCATATGAAAAATATTCAAGAATACTTGGCTAAAAACGCCATGAAAACAAAAATGAGAATGTTGGACTACAGCTTTTTTTCAGCACTGAACATAAACCCAAATGAGAAATCATATGTTGCTAGCAATTTAGTCAGTGGTATTAGCAGAATAAAGGAACAGAATTTGAAAGATTACTGTTGAATGAGATAAAATGTGAAATTTAAAAGCCCTTTAAATAATGAGTTTCTTGCTGTTAAAATTTGCTACAGCTAGATAGCAAAACAATTACTTTGTGACAGATTGTGGGGAAAATGGCAACTTTATTTAAAGGCTAGACAAATTTAGTACAGTTATTTCTTTCTTTATTTCTTCCTTTGTATTGCGCGCTTTCTGAGTGAGTGGCTGTCAGGGACTTCTATGGACGATAACAATACAGTAACAAGGGACTACAAAACACAGTATTTCTATAAGTGAACTACCAGTGGACATTCACAATGGTTCTGCTTCTTTTATAAAATTCCTGTTAAGAGTTGGTCAGGAAATAACATTTTTCCTTTTGAAAAGAAATAAAAATCACCAATGATTCGGCTGCTCTTGTAAGCTACTGTTTGGGGGGTGCACCGGCCTCTTTCCTTTCTTCCTAACTGTGACAGTAGGTAGGGATTTGTATTTGCGCAGAAATGCTACTCACAATTTAAAAAAAATCTTTGTCTAATTGGAAAAAAGTGAGGGAAAGACACATTTGATGCAATTAATACTGGTTAATGGCTAATAAAAACTGCCTCAGTGTCCTGAAAGTTTATTCCTTAGTTGCTCAAGTATCTTGCTGCTGTAACCTGTGTAAGTTCTCCTTCTGCTGAAAGCACAGGGATTTCTAGCACATTTGTTGCACAACACAAATGGTTTGCAGTATTTTTGATGTGGTCCAGCTGAATTAGAGCAGCAATTAATTTCTTTTTGTGGCTTTTTGGTTTTTGGGGTTTCTTTAATCCAGATGCAAAGCTCTGATAAGAATCTGATGAGAATGAACTGTCGGTGTTCTTCCTAAAACCAGCATGAAGGTATGTTACAGCTCTCCCTCCTAAACACAATTTAAAATAATATTTTTATGGAAGGACTGAAGGAGTTCTGAAGGGGAAAAAGGACGATCAATCCTAGCTATGCAGACTGTGAAGGGCAGAAGGAACTTCTTGTTATACCAAGGAACCTAAAGGGACCGTGTGGCAGCATTTGGCAAAGTATCCTGAGAGGGTTTTATCTGGCCCAGGGACTGGAGCTTGCATTAAGTTGAAAGCTGTTGCTTTCCCTTCTGGTTACAAGGCAGAGGTCAGCTGCATCTGTTATAGAAAGGGGAACTATTCAGCTGTAAAACTAAGGGTAAAAATATTTTAGTGCCTGTCTCTCTGTATTTTATTTCTTGAACATACACTTACAGTAAAACTAAAGGCACTTGAAATCAAGCTACATCATGGCCCTGTTGATCGCCCAAAACAGTGTGTGATCATCCCCAAGGTATCAATAGTGGAAAGGAAAAATGGATTATCAGCAAGAGCTAAATAAGCAGTAACATTTCTGTACATCAGTAGAGCAACAGCAACACAAAAACAGTAAGCCAGTGAGAAATTCATATGGGAAAAAAGACCTGAAGGGTCTGAGGTGCTTAGGACTTGCACATATGTGACCAGAATTGCAAAACCATAAGAGTTGTGGAAAATTGGGACTGCACTATGGTGACCTAGTAATTGGATCTGCTTTGGAAAGGACTGGTCAAGACCAGATTTAGTTTCTTCCTCCAAAGAAAGATGAATGTATTTGTTCCTAAGTGATTCTTTCTGTCCAAAAGTCCAATCCCATGAAGCAACCAGACAATGTAAATGCTCTGGCTCTGCTGTCATTTAGGAAGTGCAGTTCTTGAATCAGAAAAAGGAGCGGGAAATCCTGCTTCATGACCAAAAGCTGCAGGTATGAGTAACCTCTAACCAATTCCCACTGGGACCGTTTTACTAAGAGTGTTAGACAGGTTTTAGCAGACACACAGCTGACAACTATCATTTTTCTTTAAGCATATGAGAAATAAATTTTTAAGGAGAGATTTAAATAGGAACAATGGAACAGCTAAGGGTGTTTCTAGAAAACCCTCCCCAAGTGTCCAGGTTGCATGAGAAAGTGGCTTAAAGAACTCGTCTTAAAAAATAAAATTAAAATGCCACCAGTAGACTGACACCACAAAACAATCACTTCTGTGCACTGGTTTCCTGATGTGAAAAATCAAAGGGGAGATTAGCTCTGTATAGAAACCAGTTGATGAGCCAGAGATGTAAATGAGAAACAGCTGGCTAGAAGAGCACAGCATTGTGAAGGGCTATATACAGGGAGCAAAAATGAAATAAAATGAAATCATATTTGCTGTATCCATCAGGATTGGACTTTGCAATGTCTGGGAAGCCAGATGATCAGATGATTCAAATATATTTACAGAAAGGACATATTATTCAGAAAAAAACTTGGTACTAGAATATATTTTGGATGAAAGAACTCAGAGCAATATCAATTAATTGGCCCAGGAAGAGGCTAGATAGTCATACCATAAGTAGTAATTGAGGAGAAATTAAGAAAACAACCTTTTGCAAGTCATGCCTGTCAATTTCTGTTATTCACCTATAATTACATGTTGAATGAAATCTTTTATTGTTCATTTCTTATCTTTAATAGCACTCTAAGCTCTTGCGTACCAGAATTAAACTATATATTATTTTAAAGAAACCTTTTATTTGCAGTTCTGAAAAATGTATTGGACAATTCAAAAGGATTTTGACAAATATCAGAACACCAACTGACTTAGCTGAGAATTTCAGTATGAAAATGAAGACACCAAACAAGGTTTAATTGCTGAAAGTTGAAGCTAGATAAAAAGCAGGCTAATAGCAAAGTATACTATATAGTGAGTATTTCTAATCTTTCTCATTACCTGTCATGACATGCCCTGAGGTCTACAAACCTTAATCTTATCATGTAATTTTCCAGAAGATATTCCCCCACAGAACTCTGAACTTTACAGAAGCATCAGTTACTGTAATTTACTGCCTTTCTTTAAATGGTATTTAAAGCATAGAGTGGTTCTTGCTTTCTGTGGTTATTTCAGACCAAGATTTTGTCTTTTTCTTTTTTTATTTTTTTTCCCCTCCATAAGCTTACTCTTTTAACACTTAATATTATTAACCGTGTACTGTGACCAGTTGTCACAACCAAAAGCTACAAATGATGGTCAAAGGCACAACATACAAGCTAAGAGAAACAAGTTTGTTCAGACTTCAAAGAAAGCTAAGGGGACAGCCTATTGATGTTGACAATTACATAGAGAAGACTAAGTTAAACACTTCTCAGACACACACAGCACAACCATGACAGACAACAATTTACAACATGGAAAATTTTAACTCAATAAAAGAAAAAAGCTTACTTACAGTGAGGGCAGTTAGGCTTGGATCAGGGGCTAAAGAGGATTGTGCAACATCAATGTTCATTCTTGTAGATAACAAACCCTAGCTGGGCAAAACACCTCTTAGTTGGCCCTACTATGAGCATGAGGTTAGACTACATGGAACCAATAGATCTCTTCCCACCTATATGATTTCATTGTTCTAACTGAGTGCACTGTCATACACACACCTAACTGGGCATATTAAAAATAGTGCTATCCACTGGGAGAGTTCAAGTTGTGAGCCTTATAAAAGATGACTTTCAAGAAAACAGTAGTAAGAACTTTAGGATATGTTAGAACCTTAAATATGAATCAGCTCAATAACGCTTTACTTGTACGTTTTACTTTAAGGGCTGAGATGATTTCTTTAACATCCTGAAAACCAGTAAGTACAGAACTGATGAAAAAAGAAATGCTCTTTTCTTCTTACTTTCCAGGAAAGTGTTTATATATAAGTCAGTGAAGTAAGCAAGAATAATTTTCAATGAAATCACTGGTAAGCCAGGCTTTTTAACATCCGGTTTAAGTGGTAAAATATTTGGGTTATAAAAATAACGAAAAAATTTATTAAGTCTTCTCCATATTTTATGTAGTAAAGATTAGGAAACATCTTTGCAATATGTAATAATATGACTTTAGAAGCTGATGCAAATTAAATTTAAAGCTTTTTATAGCTTCGTTTACTATTCATATATCAAGGCAAGAGTTCAGCAAGCAATCAACATATGAAATATAAAGTGAAAGTACTAGAAGTAAATCATTTAAAGACTACTTAAGACAGCAAAAGTACCTTAGGAAGAAATTGGGAGTACCTCTGAAAATCTCAAAAAGTACATCTTAAATGCTAGAAAATTACCATATGAGAAGGTCAAGAGTGGTAAAGTAGATAACACGTGTTTCATGAGAAGCATGGCTAATGTGCAGCTGGGTTTTTAAGAATTCTTTAAAGTGTAAGATATGGGGTAAGAAGAATTCTTACCCCTGGGTGTTTAGCTCCCTTCCAAATATAATTGATCTAAGGGTTTATTTGAGGGCTGATACACAGTGCTTAAAGAACTATTTACTAGAATGAACTGCGTAAAAAGATTGTATATAACAATTATGATTCGTTTTTGCTGAAAAATCTATAAAACACTGAGCTTCTTTAAAGAGTCTGCACTATTCTATTTTAATTATAGATGTCCAATCTTTCTTTATCTCCACGTCTATAGTCTATATAGGAATCAAAACAGTTCCTTCACTTCTTTCACAGCACCCTCAATTGTCCACAAACAAAACTAACCGGTATTTGAAGAGGAGCTTATTTCTGTATTATTTGTGTCTCCGGTGGTTTGTAAAATGCATGTATTACCAAATAACACAGTATTTTTATCAGAAAAAGTGACAAAGTATAAGGCTGTGGCCATCTATTTTTATCCAACAGCATCTGGCCACCTGCTGACTCTTGATCCAAGCCTGGAAAAGATACAGTACAGAGGAGGAAAAGGAATGTATTACTAGTATTTATCTGTGGTGGAAATAGAGCAAAGGTTTTTAGCAAAACAGCCTGTCTGGAGAGCACATTTAAGTGGCCTCTTCTCCATCAAGTTGCATGAAGACTTGTCTTCATTCCTGGAGAACTCCTTTCCTTCTCAGAAGCCTGGAGGGTGACAGGCAACAGGAGTCAATATCTTCAATATCCTAAGTGAGACTAGAAATGCTGAAACAGTGAGGTACCTAGGATCGTTTGCTGGGCCAAAGCAGACCCCTCTGAATTACACACTGCAAAATCACCTCTTAATATAGCCCAGCCCAGGCCCCCCTAGCCTTCTGTCCTTCCAGACTGCAGGTGTTTGGCAAGGCAGGAAATGGAAGTAGGTGAACACATGGGCTGTTAGGCTTGCAGTGTCCAGTGAGCCACTGCTGAGCCACAGCCTCAACGAGAAATGCACCCACTCATCTGTAAGCGATGCACTGAAGGCATGTGACAACAAGAGAAAAAACTTAATGAATCTCAGTATAAAGAAAACAGGCTTTTTCAGGTATTAATTTATGCCAAGCTCCCTGCTTTACACTAACTAGGGCAATAAATTTTACAGTTCCATTTTCAACCTGTAAAACACCCCCCCCAAACTAATGCTATATGCTTTCACGTTGCTGCTGTTAAACTCTAGACGTTACTCACACTCACCTCAATGTTCATGTTCCCCAGTGCAAGATCAGCCTCATGCCATTAAACAAAATAGTCACATGTAATACCATTGACCATGTAAAGATGTGAAGTGGAAAAAGTAAGAGGAAATACTTTACCTCTTTTTTTCCCTCTTATTTGATTAATTGCCATTATCCTCAATCAAAGTTTGAAGAGTGGAACTGCAGCTGCAGGGAGTTTTCTGTTCAAGGTTTGCTACAGAACAGCAGCAAAAAGCTGTACTAGAAAGCCAATATTCCTATAAAATCACCCAATGCACCGAATGAAACAAGGAAAAAAATACTGCTCGGCTGTGTAATTAAGCACGTGCTGTTTTGCTAACAGCATCCCAAACTCTAGTGTTTCTACTTAGTTATTTCTTGAGCTGCTTCTGACCAAGAAGGGAAAACAAAGACAAGATTTAGCAGCAATTAAGTTCCTTCTTTCCTAAACGTAACTGACACTTTTCTCCCAATGTTATTCAGAAGCAGCACATAAAGCAGGAGAGGTGCTGCTTGTTGGCAAAACGACTTTACAAATATTGCTCACTTCTCAAGTGCTGCCCAGACGAGTACTGACAGAGCACTAAGAAAATTAATCCCTAGGTGGCACCGTAACTCTGTCATTTTTACTGTGTAAATGCATCCTTAGTCCAGTAAGGACCAGTGATGGTAGTTTTCCGTTACAATTTCTTAATGGATCGGTGGCACAAATCACAGGAATAAGGTCACCATCTCTATTTCTTTAACTATTCGGTTCACAAACCCACATACCCTCTCATCTTTTGCTTGAGTTACCTGCACGTCCTTTACTGTCGTATTTGTTACAAAACCAGGGCATATGTGACAGTGATTTGTGTTTTACATAAATACCTTAACATCACTGGCTGCAACAGAAAAGTGAACTGTAGTTGTCACAATTGGTTAATATTTAGAACTAAACATAGTTTTTATAACCTAACTTAAAGATGCTCTGAAAAACAAAACCTCCCACAGCCCAGAAAGCAAAACAGATTATTTCTAAGCATTCCTTATTTCACTTGCGTGTCAGACTCATTCTCTGAGCTGCATTTCAGCACCACCTGCTGACACACACAAGAACAGCAGCAGAGCAAGTAAATACCAGGAATTTATGGCTTCCTTTTCTGCTTGCCATACGTTTTTCTCTTGTTGAAACATGGAGGAACAACCACTTCTTTTCCTGGCTAAAGTTTCAAAAGTTTAATTTACAAGAAAAGCATATAAAATGGGCCGGTATTCCTTCCAGCACAGCAGTTCTCTGCTGCAGAAATGATGCCTCCTTGGCATCTCTTGGCTTCTGGACCCAGAGGTGTGTGCAGGAGCCTTAACAGCAGGCACAAACTCTGAAGTTGAGAATTGAAGTAAAATGAACAATAACTATTTGAATCAAGGTTCAGATTAAGAACAAAGAGTCTTTCTTACAGCTACGATTTATGTGGATGTTTAATTACATGGTAACTCTAAACCATGTATTTAAACATCAGACAGAACACACACTTCTCTACTTCATCAACTAACACTGTAAGTATCAAAATACCAGACAGGAAACTAAAGAGGGGCACTGACTTATTTTGGATCATAACCTGTAAAATATGATTGTTTTTTGACAACTGTACATTAAGTTCAAGACCCGCCTGGACGCCTATCTGAGTGATATGTCCTAGGGAGCTGCTTTGGCAGGGGGGTTGGACCCGATGATCTCTCGAGGTCCCTTCCAACCCCTACAATTCTATGATTCTATGAAGTTCTAACCTTGCAGGGTCTGCCTTTCACTAGCATTTATCAATAATGGTATCATGGCAACTCAGCCCCAAGCTACCACTCGCTTACGAGCATGATGGGGCAGAGAATCAGAAGGGTAAGAGCAAGAAAACTCATGGGTTGAGATAAAGACAGTTTAATAGGCAAAGCAAAAGCCACATATGCAAGCAAAGCAACGCAAGGGATTCATTCCCCACTTGTCATGGGCAGGCAGGTGTTCAGCCATCCCAGAAAGCAGGACTCTGTCATGCATACTGGTGAGTTGGGAAGACAAATGTCATTACCGTGTTGCCCCCTTCCTTCTTCCCCACTCCCCCCGTCGTCTGCCCCCCCCTCCCCCAGCTTTATATGCTGAGCATGACACCATATGGTATGGAATACCCCTCTGGGCAGCTGGGGTCAGCTGTCCCAGCTGCATCTCCTCCCAACTCCCTGTGCATCCCCATCCTCCTCACTGGTAGGGTGGGGTGAGGAGCAGAAAAGGCTTTGGCTCTGTGGAGTTAAGTTACCAATCAGCAGCAACTAAAACATCTCTGTATTACCAACACTGCTTTCAGCACAAGTTCAAAGCACAGCCCCACATCAGCCCCACATCAGATAGTATGAAGAAAATTAACTATCCCAGCCAAAACCAAAACAAAGAACGAAGGACAAAAAAGCATGCAAGATGCACAAAATCCAAAGCACATCACCATGTCTGCCTCCTCCTCCACTGTATATTGGAAAACAAAGTAGAAATTAAAAAACAAAAATACACCTTTTTTTTTTTTCTGTTAGTGTTTTACTGTAAACATTACCTTGATGCACCACTGTATTGGGGGGCAGGAGAGAGTTGTGTGTAGTTTTTGGTGGGGTTTTTGGTTTTGATTTTTTTTAGTAGCACAATTTTTCAGCCTTTCTTGTAGATATTCATTCCTATCCACCATAAGGTTTGTTATTCATGGTAGTTTAAAATTAAAAGTCTGCATGGCACATACAAACCTCATAATTTTTCAGCTACAGAAAAGCACTACCATCCATCCTGAATGTATAATGCTTGGCAGATATTCTTAGGCCTCTGGGTTCATCAGGTCAGAAGCTGTTACATAGTACTTTAGAAAAACATTAGGAAAAAACATTTTTAAGACTAGTAATAGAATCATAAAATCACTCGTTTGGAAGAAACCTTCAAGTCCAACCACAGCCTAAACCTGCCTAGTTCACCTCTAGACCAGGTCCTCATGCACAACATCTACAAGCCTTTTAAATGCCTCCAGGTATGGTGACTCCACCACTCCCCAGTTCCAGTACTCGACAACCCATTCAGCAAAGAAATTCTTCCTGATATCTAACCTAAATCTCCCCTGGTGCAATTTCAAGCCATTCCCTCTCCTCCTATTGCTGTCACCTGAGAGAAGAGACAGATGCCCACCTCTCTACATCTTTGCAGGTAGTTGTAGAGAGCAATAATGATTCCCCTCAGCCTCCTTTTCTCAAGACTAAAAAGCCCCAGCTCCCTCAGCTGCTCCTCATAGGACCTGTGCTCCAGATCCTTCACCAGCTTTTGATGCACTCCAGCACTCCAACATCCTTCCTGTAGTAATGGGCCCAAAACTGAACACTGTACTCAAGATGCAGCCTCACCAGTCCAGCTCATTAATAAAGATGTTAAACAGAACTGGCCCCAGCACCAATCCTGGGGAACATCACTTGTGACCTGCTGATTTAACTCCATTCACCACAACTCTTCGGGCCCAGCTGCCCAGCAAAGAGTATACCCATCTAATCTGTGACCAGCTAGTTTCTCTTGGAGGATGCAGTGGGAGACAGTGTCAAAGGCTTTACTGAAATCCAGGTAGTACTGATATCCACAGCCTCCCCCTCATCTACTAAGTAGGTCCCCTTGTCATAGAAGGAGATCAGGTTGGTCAGGCATGATCCGCCTCTCAAAAACCCATGCTGACTGGGCCTGATCAGCTGGTTGTCCTGCATGTATTGCATTACCAGCAGGCTTGATATCTGCAACCAATTTGCATCATTCAACTAGTTTTTTTCTTTATTAGAATGACCATCATGTATTTAAATGGAATAAAAGGTTTATACACTGTAGAACTTCAAAACACAGACTTTTCCAGGTGTATTGCTCATAAAATACATATACACTTGGCTTAGTATTAGTATTTCTAGAAATCCCACAAAAAATAAGTTTTTAACAGATTAATATTTTAACAATAATTCAAGTACTTCTTGAAGTTGAAAAAATATTTTTCAAGTTTTATCTTATGTTTTGAAAAAGAAGAAACATAGTTTTTTAAGGTTTTGGAAGTGACCATGGAAAGCTGAGACACTGAATAAATATTTACAAGACTTCAAGGAAGAATTCTCCAAAGTAAAAGCAACTGCAAAGCCAGTTACAGCAATAAGTGGGAGAAGGAATTCACATACTGTACTG
The DNA here is from genome assembly GCF_964237585.1 of Gallinula chloropus. Classification (NCBI taxonomy): domain Eukaryota; kingdom Metazoa; phylum Chordata; class Aves; order Gruiformes; family Rallidae; genus Gallinula; species Gallinula chloropus. Next base: position 60,566,362 of record NC_140088.1, read on the forward strand.
ATGGTGTGTCTGTGCTCCATCAAGCAAGCCAAAATGGGTGAAGTTCCAACGGGAAGATAAATGTAAGTGGTTACAGAGCACCTATGTAGGCATTTACCGTACAAAGAAAACAAGTTTAATCTTAAGTGCTTATTACTATGCCTTAGTGAACACAAAGGTCTAGACATTGTCCTTAATTTAAGAATTAGTTTCAAGGGATGGAGGATTAGCAAGCACCTGTTAGTCATCATCCCAAGAGAATCAAGGCAGGTTTGATTGGTTTTGCGCCTGAATGAAGCTCTCTGAGAAACACTGCATGTTCTGATATATATACCTGCTTTCTTAGAAAACAGAACATAGACTCTTCTTTCTACAAATTGATCAGGGGTAACATGGTGTATTTATATGGGCAATATTGAGATCAGTTTCTCATTTTCTGAGGATGACAAAATAACTTGGTATGCCAGAGAAACTACTTCAATACATTTGCAGATTTGAGATTATTTGGGTGTTATTACTAGGCTTTTTTACTGTTTATCAACTTATCATATGCCGTACTGAGTTTACAAGCTGCCATTTTAATTTAGATGCTGTTTATGCATGGAAAATTGACTTGGTACATACACTGACTTGCACCAGTAAGAATCTTGCCATACTGTAACCATGTAAAAGCAGAAACATGATCACAACAAATAATACAACCATGCATTTTTTATTGTTTTTAATGTGCTTCAAATAATAATTGGTTTATGCCTTGAGGTGAAAGAAAAATGGAGAGAAAAATCTGAAAAGGGCATTAAAACCAAACATTTTTAAAATGCAGAACTAAGCCAGCAACAGTAGAAAAGCCCTCATCTAGCTTCTGAGATTAAGCTTCAGCTTAATATATCAGACATTAACTCTCAGCATATTGTCCTGTAAACACTGTCTGATACAGAATACTGGTCAAATTAAAAAACTAACACCTTCACCCATCGCGTGTACTTTACTACGCTAACAATGAAATAAAGAAGTCAAGGACTCAGGAAGGGCAAAAAAATGCCTCAGCAAGTCAGCAATACATATATATAGGTATATATGCACACACAGACAGACAAACTGGGCCCTGTAGGAAGCTAGAGAGTCACCCAGATGATTCTGGGACATGTACCTCCTATTGCCTGAGCACAGCAATGTGTTTTCCATCAGCTGTATTTTATCACAGAAACACAAGGTTGGAAACGACATTGAGTCCAACTGTTCCCATCCTATGCTAAACCATATCCCTAAAGTACCTCATCTACCCTTTTTTTAAACACATCCAGGGAAGGTGACTCAACTCCCTCCCTGGGCACCTGTTCCAGTGCCTGACAACACTTTCAGTGATTTTTTTTTTTTTTTCTCTTAACATCTAATCTGAACCTGCCCTGGCACAGCTTTGTGCCATTAGAAACCATTTCCACTCCTACAGTAAGTCATGTAGGCCCAACACCTCAGAGAGCTTGGATACAATGGTTATCTGCGGGTTTGCATACTGCAGTAACACCCTACTTCTCAGCACTAGATAGTAACATCAGGCAAGGAACTGAATTTCTCAACACCCAGAGGCTTCCAGCTACTCTACAGAGGCTGCAGAATGACCAATAGATTCAGAAAAGATTTTTACTTAGGCAGTGCTGCATTTCCCAAGCTCTTGTGCTCTGTATTCTCTTCCCACATCACCTCTGAAATTATATCACTTTTTGTAATTAGCACAGAGCCATGCTGAAACAGCTCTTCGGTTTTTGTTCTGGGACAGAGCTGATACCTTAACAAATACTTCTCATATTGCTTCTATTCCTTAAACACACCCCCACAGTCTGTAAAATACTGATTTACTGTTAACTTGTTTCATATGAATTCTGCTCACACAAGACATTGTACACCATGCTATTATATAAATCAGAAGATAACTTTTATTTGGTTGCTGCTGGAGTTCAAACCAAAGGGGTGTTGTAAGAAAAAGATTTTTTTTTTTCTTCAGATGTTCCCACCATGCAGAAGATCTAAGAAAAAGAGGGAATGCTTCCCTGTAGTAAGTTTAAAAATGTAACTCCAAAGTTATTATGAAAGGAGGAAGAACTGTTTTCTTTTCATATATTATCCCTAGGAAATAAAAGATCACGCAGGTTTAAATAAATTCTCCCAGAGCTTCTCCTAGGGCAACTGAGACATAAATATAAATTATGGTTACTAATTTGATGCCACACAGTATTAGCGAAGCTTTTTAGCCCAGATGCTAACACGGTAGTTTTGTTTCAGAGACCTGGAAACTCTGCAGGCAGCAGGGGCAGTCTTTATGCTTCCCTGGGCTATTGCGGACGCACGCTGTCCTTTGCGAACAATATTGTGGCATTAAAAACACCCCGCCAAGCGCACCGTTCCGTTTGGTTGTATTAAAACCAACAAGCGAACGGAAGAAAGGATCTTAGAGACTGATGGTAGTTTTTGGCATTAAATAAAATTCTGAAAATTTGTTCTAGATTTCACATTTGCAAGAAGATTTATAATTTAATGTATATGCTGTCACCAAGTCTGCAGGCTCTTCCAGTTCAGTTATAGCACGTAACTCTCATGAACCTTTAAACCCCCATAATGCTTCACCATTTCATCTGCATCTCTGCTCCTCTCTAGATAACCCCAAATTTATTTTTGCTACCACAGTGGCATGTTTTATGGCAATAATACTGTAATCTAAAGAGCACACAATATAGCAATCAAAGTAAGCACAAATAATTAGAACCACCTCCATCATGTGGAAAATAATCTACTTGGTACCAGTGAGCATTTGAAGTTCATTCTCATTCAAATATGCTCTTCTCAGAGACTAATCTCTTAATCAGGCAAATCACCACTGCTGTGAAATACAGCTAGTAGAAAAGCAGCTAACAAATCTTTTATGTATTTTTACTGATATTCTACTTGAGTGATTTAAAATAGCATGCAAAGTATATGATCATTAAAGAAAAGATCTGTTGCGATATTACACAGATTTAGCTCTATCCTTCAACAGTATTTCAGAAACATAGTAAAGCAAACAAACAAATCAAATGGCTTTTTAAAGTTTAGAAAAGAAAGATATCGACTTGCCTGGATACAAGAAAAAATTAAGCCATACAAAACCACTGGCTGTGCTGAGGGAACTACCTCTGCCATTTTCTAAGTGTTTATTAAGATTTCCAGAAAAAAGAGTCTAGTACTTGGGGTATCCGCCCTCAGGATGAGAGTTTTCCCCATGTAGTTTTTTACTACATAAGAAAACAAAGCACGAGCTGGAATGTAGTGTCTAAGTAACTACCTTTATTACAAGCTTATTAAAATCCACCGGAATCTTTGCTCTCTCCACATACAGATAACTACAGAAGCAGACCAGAAGTTTCAGTGTATCCCTATGGGACAACCAATTCAACCTGGAGCTCACTATGCTGTTTTGATGTAACTGAATGTTTTACTTGCTGAATTCAGCAACAACGTGCCCTTCATTTTATTTCCTCCCACCGTAACCACATTACTCCCATGAGCTCTGTGTGCCGCGAGGAGCTTGCCACTGGCTATGGAGGACTGACAAATGCACCTTGCTCTGTGGGGTATTCTCATTGTTCTGAGCCAAATAAAAACGAGACTTGATCAAGACCAACGTGGTTTAATTGACAATTTAAGTAAATCAAATATTGCTTCTGTTTCCCAACTCTAACAGAACTGTTCAATTTCTGTTAAGATCCAGTAATACATCTTTTAGAAAACAGGTTTTAGAAGCACCTATTTATGTCCTAATCTTTAACAGAAAGGGTTGGCAAAGAAAGAGTATTCGAGAGGTGAAGAGAGGCAGGAAAGGAAGTAAAAAGGAAAGTTACAAAGACGTGTAACTACACACAATTAAACCTGGGAATTTTATTATACGATTATTACTGTTAAAACCACTACTTAAATTTGATCCATGTTTTTCAAGTAAGTGGTGAGCAATGGGCTAGCATTCTATGCTGATGCTCATTAGATATCTAGAATTGGCCTCTCTCACTACTAGCAATATTTTACCCTATAATTCCATGTAAAAGTCAAGAAATTGGATAAAAATTAAGTTATTCTGCTTTTCAGAGCTGTATGCCTAGAGGAATGGAATAGACAGGGAATTTAAGAAGTTGGGATTTTTTTCCATTTAATATTGGTGATTTGCAGTTAATGCTTGAGTATTTTGCCCTCTCATTTCCCAAGTTAATTTAAAAAAAATTCTTCTTCTTAAACTCTATAGGGGAAACATTTTCCTGATCATATTTAAATGGTCAAACTTACAGTGAAATAAGGAAACGGTTTCATTAATGCTGATGGTCATTAAAACTGAAGATGACCACAGCATAATTCAGTAAGGAAAGTTCAAGACTTTCATTTTTATCTAAGATTTAATTTTACATAAATCCTTTTACAATTGTACTACAAAAAGTCTCCAAAAGCAAACTATGAACTTTTTTTTTTATATATCTATTGTAAACCCTCTTTCCTCAAGCAGCTGTACAAGAGTCACTGCAGGTGACTCAATTTTAGGGAATTTTCTGTCCCATCTAGCCATAATGCGAACCAGGCTCAGAGTAAAGTCAGAATGTGATGAGCAGCCACACAAGAGGATGAGTCTGGTAAACAATTCCTTGCCTAACATCCAGGAAAAGAAGAGTTATTAAAGTAATCATCGGTATCCAAATCCAATTGACTATGGCAACGGTGTTTTGCTGTAAAGTTGTCACTATCTGGACAAACAATCTAGGCAATGTATGTGTTATCACAAACTGATGTGACATAAAAAATACAGACATTAAGATTGTCAGAATGTTTGCTGATAGAGGATTAATACCTTTGACTTGCTTTCTAAGAACAGAACATAAAGAAAGGCTGTTGGGTTGTTTGGTTTTTGGTGTGGGTTATGAAGTTTGGGGTTTTTTAATTATTATTTTGGTTTTTTAATATACTTTTAAAGATATAGGGCATCACATTTGAAATACACAAGGAGTCACAAAGAGTAGGTGTTAAGGGATGTGATGGAATGAGCCAATCTAGCAGGTACAGGAGATGTTTTGTACAGTCATCACTCTTGAGTACTATCAGTAGTGTGAATTTCCTTCTGCGTGCAATAGCGTTCAAGTATTTTACACATACTCAGTGCCTGTCCAAAGTTTAATGAAAACATGTTCTATTCCAACTATTAGTTGTCCAATTATTAGTTCTGCAGATTAATTTATCAATTTTTAAAAATATTTTGATAAGTTTAAATTGTTGTACATGATTATTTTTGGAGATAGTAATGCTCTGCATACTTTGAGATTTCAAGTCTGTTTGCTAATGTTGCATTACTTTTCATTATTTCTGAACAATGTTTACAAGTGCCACAAGAAAAGCATAGCTGCAAAACATCTCACGAGGTGTTGGGTTTCAATAAAACAATGGGAAATCCACATGCACAAGTCTGACCTGAGCTATCTGCCCAATTCAGCATTTTCTAAAATTTTCTTCAGCATCAGTTCTGAACAAAGCTCAAAGAAACAAGCCTTCGCAGGATCAAAGAAGAGCTATTTGCACTTTTGCGATCATATTTAAGTAGACATTAGGACATAAGTCCACTGTACCATCTCCTAATTTGGGATAAACACATTTCAAACAATTCTCTTACGTGTGACAGTAATCACCAAGACAGTGACTCTTTGGGCGGATTTGATGCAATGAAGTTAGAACCATTAACTGCTACTTAATATTTATTAGAGTAGCATGCCACTAACTCCTGCTTTTCAGCTATATTTTGTCTCAAAAATCTGATCAGTGATTTCATCACTACACCTCACAACACTTCAGTGATTACTGTTCCGTGTGAAATTTTTCATGTTGCTTCCATCTTTACAAATCAGCGTATTTTCCATTCTAACCTATTTTAAACGTTATTACTTCTCCAGTTTTGTGCCACTGATTTTAAATGTCATGTAGAGTAATTTTCCCTCCTTTTTGCTCTGAACCTTACTATCCTTAGAAATGGATTATGAAGTAAAATTTACCTGTATTTCAATCATCTTCATGCAAATAAAAATTGATACAAAGGCTTAGCTATTCAGCCCAATGTATCTATTTAGGCTATTTATTAGGCCTACGCATTCTTATTTTAGATAGATTCGTTTTCTTCACCTATTTAGAAGGACTGAAATATATCACAATTGAATTCAAGTGTTCTGCTTTTCTTTTAGCACATAAGAATCAGTGAAACACAACTAAATTGTAGACACTTTCTCAATTTTTTATCATTCCCAGCAGGTATTAAATACTGGAAAAGTACTAGATTAAGATTTTTTCCAATTTGCAGTTCCAGACTCTTATACATTTTTTGCTTATAGCATTTGCACAGAAGCACTTAAAGCTTAGTGAGTAACTGTACTTTTAAAGTAAGTTGCACTAGACCGTAATGCCGTATGTATGATTCACCCCACTGTGGCTGGTTACAAGCTACAGAAATCAGTGTTTTTTATGTCAGCAACAAGCTCACATCACATGCAGATGAGCACTCAACACTGAGTTCAAGCAGTACAGCCAGAGAGAGAGAGGATAAATACGACATAAATACGCCTGTATCTCCCTGTGTAAATGTCTATGTAGAAGGACGTTTTTTTTTTCTACAATACATTTTCTCTTTAAACGTGTATTCCTACTACTTCATAAAACAGCTCGAAGGAACACTGAGAAACACATAAATTCAGATACTCATATGCTGGGAAGTAAGAAGTTTAAGGGGTAATTTGGTCACAGATTTTATTCTCCCTACCCCCCGTATTTACTTTGAAAAAAATGAGAAAAAAGTTATATACTGAGAAGTAATACTACTTCTGATTCTTGAACATGCTCAACATAAAACCAGGGCACCAAATCCCTAATGGTCACAATAGGGATTAGCCCTTCTCAGGCAAATATGGGTATGGGGTTAGCGCGTACTCTGGCTGACCACGTGCCATGAGAAAATGAAGAATTCTAAACTCATCTGGAGAAGTCTGCCTGCACAAACTACTTGACAGTAGGATTTACTAGCACTTTTAGTTGGGAGTTTTCAGTCCTACCACTGTCCCAACAGCATGCCATGTTCAAACTATTATTTTCTTTCCCAAAGCTTATAGAAACAAAATGGCAAAACACATAACCTGGCACCAATCCCAGCACTGCACTAACTTTTAAGTGCCTACTAAATCACAGCGGCCATAGACAGTCACAAAGAAAGTGTCATCAAATTTTCAAATGTGCAAATTCAGCAGTTTTCCTTAGCTATGTTCTCAGAAATGACTAAGCTATTCTTCTGTTAACACAAACAAGATGAAAATCAACCATTGCTTGACAGCCAGCAGAGCAAGTTTCCAGTCCAACCACATGGACTTCAATAAACTTTTAGATCTAAGATGTTAGCCAAGAAGAGTTAGAGTCTTACTTACAGATGAAACTACTTGAACATTAATAGAAATATTTAATCTTAAATATCTTATCAGATACGAAGTATCTTAATGAGCTTTCATGTCACTTTTAAAGTGACACTGATATTCGGCAGAAATGCTTTTTAAAGGTTTAACATACGTAAGTGCTATCCCTTTTTAACAAGTGACGTCAGAGGACTTTTTTAACAGTTTAAGAGAAACTGCAAATATAGTTGCATCAGAAGAAAATCTTACTCAAACTAAGGAAAAAAAATCATGCTATGCTTCATATGTTTTTTTAAAAAGTGTTTTTTAATCATAGAACAGTGATACTGTATAATATTCTAGTAAAGTCAACTTGGCTACGGAATGTAATAAACAAAGATCAAATTTTTACACACAAGATTATATTCAGCATTTACAAAAATCAAAAATTAACTAAAAAAGACTTCTCTTCACAGTCCTTTTTCTAAGTGATATCCTACAAGGCAATTTTGCCTCTAAAATTAAAAACTTCTTTTCTCTTTTCAAAGACTCATTGTCAATTATTTTTAAATATATATAAATTCTGTTGAAGACTCATTCCACTACAAGAAGACAGAATTATGTTTATACTTAATATTATGAAACTAGGTCTTAGAGAAAACCCAAAAAATATATTCAAACCAGGCTTAAAAAAACCAGATTTTAGAAATCAAACTAATTTACTTTTTCCTCTATGTATGCTACTGCTGTGCATAATGAAGCAAGCTATACATTTCAAAAAGATAAGGAAAAAATAAGTTTGCTTATTAAAAAGTGTCAATTTTAGATTGGTTGTTTATATGCTACATTTATATATTCCTGAACAATTACTCTGCCAATACACATTCCTTGAATCCAGCACTGCACTTTGGGCTCAATATAGAAGAATGAAATTATGTTCTGCTCTTTCCCTGCTGGGGGCAATATGACTCCGCTTGTCTTCAGTCAATGACCAGAAATTACATGGAAAAACTCAAAGCATTTTAAAATACTAGACTGAGTCCCTGAAGTAGAACAGGGGCCTTGGCACCAAAAATGTCTTAATGAAGCTTATCAGGAACTGTAAATGTAAAGAGTCACTTGAAGTGGCTGGAGAAGGCTGAGTAGATGCTTTCATGGCTTTTTGTTGTTACTTGTGTCACAGGAGTAAAAACAGAACAAAAAAAAATCACCACTCTAATTAGTAAAAACAGTCAAGGTTTGTGCATATCAGCTAAGATTTATACAAAACAGTATCACAATCTCAGAAAACAATGCGCTCCAAATCCTCTGCAAAACTGATTTTGTCTGTGAACTTCTTGTGAAATTACATTGATAAAAAGTGATTAAAGTGAGATATGACCAGATAAATGGAACTAATATGAATATCCATGTTAGATAAAAACCAGGAAATAAAAAACCTTCACACCACATTACTAATCTTATAAGCTAGTATTTTTTGCTTAAATATTTTGTTCAAATCTAGATTGACTTATTAAAATACATTCGAGTAAATGCTTTTTACTTAGTAAAGAAGCTACAATTTGAAATACCACCTACTGAAAGACAATAAATAGCTGGAAGATGTAACTAAATACCTAAACAGATTTCACTAGGTGTAATTTAGATGTACTTCTTAATTCAGCCTTTTGATTATTTTCTTGTAACACACAGATACACGTAACTGCTAGAAGACTGATACCATCCCATTTACCATGCATCAGCAGCTTCAAAAGTGGGCAAGTCTGGGGTTTACCTTTTTTTCTTCCTGTCTACAGGGCCTATAATCTTCACTAAACTTTATTTTTTCATCCTGAAGTTCTGTATGCTACTATCAGCTGCATTTTTGAACAAAATAACGAACACTCCAGCCCACTCCGAGCAATGTTTAGCTGTGGGGAGGGGGAGCAATGGCTTATTTAAATACAGCCATTAAACAATCTTTTAAGAGGACAGTTGGGTGTCTACCTGCTTTGCAATTCAACATATATGCTTGAACTCTACACACAACTGAAAACAAGTAGAAAAAAAAAAAAATCAAATCCATCTTCCTTTGAAGCCCTTGTCCACATAGATGTGTACTTGATAATTTCTCCAGTGTGCTTGATATGTACTAAGCTTTCTGCTACTCAGTCATAAATGCAATGTGAACCGGTTCTTAATTTTTCTATGTTCCAAATGCTTGGTGAATTGAAAGGGGAATATTAAGCATGAATATACAGCATTTAACTGAACTTGTTTATAAGTCTACTTAGAGACTAATTTTAATCCTCCTTTCACCATGCACACCAGGCTACCATTCTTTTTCCTCTGCAGGGCTGACAGCATGGCATGGTGCGTTTGAACAACAGATGTTTACACTGCAGCACCACATTTCACTTCTGTAAGGGACACACAAACCTGTAGCAGTATTAGGACCGTAGCCTTAAAGAGAATAGTAACTACCGCTAGAGACAGTTTACCACAAGACTCAGGGGGAGCTAAATCATCGATCCTTAATAGTAAGCTACTACGTCAAGGGATAACTAACAGAATAAGAACGCACTGCCTACATAAAGTAAGAGGAAGCAGTTACATTCTGTCCTTTCCAAACAGACTTCAAGTTGCATTTGACTCTTTGGAGAGGTTGCTTTCAATTAACTCCTGATACCTTGTTTAATATCTGCTGCTTGAAGCTTCGAATAATTTTTTTTGGTAAAAGTAAATGATACTGCTGAAAAATTTTAAAACAAATCTGTGATACTGTTTGGATGGGGAAAGAAAGAGTATACTTCAGCCTAACAACACTAAAAGAGTAGCCTCAATTTTGCCTCTCATCTCTCCTCCTGGCTACACAAGCTTACCTTGTCATAGCTCCACCAGAACATCCCTCAAACTGATTTCAGCTTGGTGAAGGCTGTTAAATACATAACTAACATGCTACTTACACTACCAAAAGAAGGTGGCCATGTCCCTCTTCCCACTCCTATCCAGCTATTCCTTTCTTCCTTGTCATACCTAACACCTTGTTCCATTCCTTTCCTAGAGTTAACCAGGTTTCTTTCATGAGCTCATTTCACTTAGAATAGTGCAAAAATTTGGCAGAAGTACAAGCAGTCATATAAAGTACTGGTGAGTTACTTGCCAGTTTTCTGAAGGCAGCCCAAAAGTGAAGTGGTGAGAATACAGCCTTAAATGAAGATGGCAGAGGAAAAGGACAGGAATTCTCTCCCATTTGTTTTGAGGGGTAGTTGCTAGAATATAATTTTTTGAAAGCATCTTCCAACTCATTAGTAGAGAAAGATAAAACCCCTCAAACAATTATTTCAGCTCACATGTGAGATGACAGCTTAATGACCAGTGATGGTGTAGAGAGATCTCTGGCATCTGCTCCTTCTGTAAACTAATATTTCCAGTTAAAATTGTTACTTAAGGCCCTGAAGTGACCAGAGGCATCTTCTCTATAACATCTCCAGATACCTTGCTACACATTCCAAAGGCTTTCTTTGAGAAAACCTGTGTATTTGGGGTTCATTTTCTTATGCTTCCCTTTAAGAGAGATAGCAACATAAAATCAAGTGCATCCATGAAGATTTATAGAAATGAGGCTGAGACCTTGAAGATTCCAGTCTTTGAAATACTCTGACAAGTTATAAACGTTAAATAATAAGGTCCACTGGAGAGTTAAATTAACTTCTGACACAACTCAGTCATTATTCCTAGGCAGCCAGACCCATGTCTCCTCCCCTACCTCCCCAAAACCCCCAAGACCCTTAGAAGCTTACTGTTAAACAACGCTCATTAAATGCTTCCATTTTAATGAAATATCGATATCTGACAAATGAATGCAGGGATTTCTGCATAAAAAAGATTAACTGGTTGAGAGACTAGAAAACTGAAAGGAAAGAGTTTATTCAAAGGAGGTGGAAGGTGAGAAGAATCCTTGCAGCAGTATTACATAACTTAAATATCAAAGAAAGTTTCAAAGTGACCAAATAGCTCTAAGGAAGAAAATAGACTTAATTAAGTTGCAAGGAAAAAAATATCTGTAAACGCAGATAACAGTACATAAAACTGTAGACAGAAATATGACTTGGGCCTCAGGACACGGTATAGTGAAAAAATGATCTAAAATGTCTCCACTGATGAAAGACAAGAGGTCTTGTTCTGCCCCTTTTCTCACCTGCTCTTGCTGCTGACCTCACAGTTCAGTTTGTTGCCTGTTATTTGGGTAATTAAATCTCAAAGTCTTCTTCCTCCTAAGCATAACATGTGGAAGGAACATAAAAAAAATCATTTAGTTTTCCACTGTAGAAGTATCCACTTAGTCTGGATAACAACAGCTTGTACAGCAAAGATGTGAGCGTAAAGAGCATGTGAAAGGAGCATCCAAAAGTGTCTATGAGTACAAATTTGCCCCCCCCAAAAATGGTAGAAAAGACTACAACCCTTGGTCAGATTAAACACTAACCAGGAGCTTTTATGACTCTTAAAGTGTTAAGGAATAGTAAGTAATTCAAATATTAGGGACGGAGAAAAAAACCAACAAACCAACAACTGAGTAAAGGAAAAAAAAAACCCTAGTTGGAATCCTGTCAAAGCCAGAAATCACTGACCTTTCCACCTACACTGAGGTGCACCTTCCCTGCCAGACACTAGGGACAGCTGAAGTGACAAAATGTAGGAGACGTTCTCTCCCACCCCTCAACCCCCCTCCTTTCTGTGGATGACAGAGGCAGCACATGCACACAAAAAGCACTCATGTTTAAACAGGTGAAGGATGTGTGTTTGTGACCCACGCATCCTATGATGGAAGCTGCATGCCAATCTGAGGGCTGTTAGTAGAGTTGCACCTCAGTGGGATTATGAACTTCTTCAATCCCAATTTGATAGAAACCACGTAGATTGAGAAGTTTAATAAGGATGGTTAGCAGTGGGAGAACGTTGGGTTTGGGTTTGCTTTTTTGGTGGGCTTGCTTTTTTTTGTTTGTTTTTTTTTTTTTTTTCCCTTGCAATACACCACACAAACAGGCAAATCTAGACCTGTAAGTGACTGCGGCACATTAAACTTGTACTTATGTTGCAGTTCCATTACAGCCTGACAGCTATCTGGTAGCTGCCAGGATCCCCTGTTTTCCATTAATAAATTCCAACACAGAGCTGCTACCATTTTCCAGTGACCACCATAAACCATTTCCTGACCAATTTCAGTGGCAGGCATTAAACTACCACCCCACCTCCTGAGTGTCCAGGTATTTTGAGTGGTCCTGGACGAGCAGGCAAAACTCACGGAGGTGCCACAGCCTCTTTTGTTCATTTGAATCTAAAGAATCTTCCAGGACTTAGATGATAGTTTAGCCACACGTTTAACAGAAGCTGAACCTTCTAACCTTCCTTGAGAATTAAAAGCTGCTACTGCTTTGTTTTAAAACCACACCAAATAAGTTGATGCTACTTTATTTTAATAGTTATCAGCTACAACAATCGATTTTCATACAGCAGTTCTGGTTCAGCTCCCTGCTACTGCTGAGAGTTGAGCCCCCTTCTGCAATCTTAAGTATGCTTGAGGCCAATTTTAGGAAAGGCAGTCACTGCTGATCACAATTCTCCCACTGAAGTTGCTCCACAGTGAAGGAAAGCCAATATTTACTAGGTAAGAAAGAAAAGAGTTTATCTGTGATCCGTACTCTTGCACAGGGACTTTTGCCCGAGTTTTTCTTTAAGCAGCCAATGAAACAGCAACCGAAGTCACAGAACAGATTTGTGCCACCTGATCCAACTACTGATGAATCCCATATAAAGATGTGTGTTCCTGGCCAACACTGCCATCTGCTTCCCCTTTAACCAATGCTGCTCTGTACCCAGCCTAAGGATAAGCCACAGAGGAGCGTATGTTAAAAGAAATTAGAAATTGTTCTGGTCCCCAGCTTTCCACCAAAGAGTACTGACAGCAATATGGTAAGATATTACAAACCATTTCAAAGATACATTGACACGTTTAAATCCAGATTCCTCAAGAAAAAGAGCATATCTCTGTAAAATGTACTTTAAAAGATAATATTCAGAAACACTAAATTTAACAAAGACAATAGCCTTCATAGGACATCTCCATAACTGAGGGAGGGAAAATGCCTCCTCATTATACATAGCATGACATCGGATGAATGTATTTACAGCTGGTGCTGAAGAAACCATGCCTATAGTACATGCATTTTGGGAGCACTTACCCAGGCCAGTTGATCCTGCTGCTGTGTGTGAGCGTCCAGCAGAAACTGGAGGACATTATCCCTGAACATGGAAGGCACCTCCTGGCTGGACTTTGCTTGCAAGGAACCCAGCTGTGCTTTCAAAGACTGCTCTAAGATAGGAACTTATATGTCTTAAGTGAGAAGATTCAGCAGCACATGCCTCACCCAAATCAAAATGTTGATGTAGACACACCCATAGACACAGCCTTAGATCCCCTTAGATTTAGAGGCCTTGATTTGTGTCTCCATAAATAGTTATTAAGAGATTCTCTAAATTATTAACAAGTTGTTTCTATTTGCTTATGACACAAAGTAGCATAGCTGATCAAGGAAAATAATGCTATGATATGCAGAAATCAAGAAAAATTCCACTAGAAAAATGCTTGTGTTGCACAAATACTATTATCATATCAAAATATAAAACATAGAATCATAGAATGTACTGGAAAGGACATTTTAAGGTCATGTAGTCCAACCTTCAACAATCTCATTAAAAAAAACCCCAAACCTAAAAGAACAAAAAAACCCAAGAAAAAAGGCCCTACCACAAACCAAACAATTTGCACAGAAAGTAAAACTAAGGACATCAACAAAAAACATGATATTGTAATATTCAGATCAGCTGCATTATAGAGAAGGTGTGAAAGAGAAATATTAACCAGTTAGCTTAGTAATGAAGTTATTAGAACTGTTATACTCTCAGTTTTTACCATCTCATTTACATAACATTCAGGTGTTTGTGCTTTGCTATATCATGATTGTCTCCTCAGTGCTTTGATCCTGAAATGAGGACTTTTGTCCTACTTAAAAGGAATTTACATACACATCTTCTGTTCCCTCCACTAAAACAAATCCTATATTAAAAAAATATTGTAATAAAGCATAATCAAATTACTTCAAATGGTGTATTTCAATTGAAAAATATCTGAAGTTAATATAGGTATAAATGCCAAGATAACCAGGAATTAATGAAATCTTTCCTACAGTATGTCTCCTTATCAATTAGCAACCACAAGAAGCATTTACAAATATTTTGGTTATTTAAAAACATAGTAGCAGTTATTGTGCTAACAAAGTTTCAAAGCAAGATAATTTATTCCTTTTTAGGCTAGCATTGTGTAAATATTATCATTAAGCTATACTAAAACATGTTTTAAAGCCATTCTTGGCATCACCAAGTTCTTTTGCTTGAACCACTGAAAATCCCCTAGCCAGATCTAACTCATTAATTTTTAGCAGCCTCTAAAGATGACATACTCGAAGCACTGTAACCATATAGTAGGCAAGTACTGAGTATTCTGGAATTGCTGTTATCTGTATTTTTCATGTAAACAACCCTGCCTGTCCTTTGCTTTATGAAGGTAAGTAGGTAGCCAGGAAACAGAACCAAACTAAAAATTTAGTTCAAACTAAAAATGAGCATGCTCACTAAAAAAAAAAAAAAAAAGTGTCTTTTAGGTTCATTTGTCTTCAACAACTTTCCCAACAGCTGAACCTTTTGTATAGCCAGGATTTAAGAAAAAAAAGAAAAGATTTTGTAGCAGTATATATCTAGAAAGCACCAATCCATAGGAACAAAGTGCTTTGAAAATTACTTATTTTACTCACCTAATCCAGTATGTATGCAGCTATTTATTTTTCAACTTAAAAATTTTGCCTTTTTTACCCCCAAAATGCATGAATTGGTCTACAGACCTTTACAAAA
Source organism: Gallinula chloropus (assembly GCF_964237585.1). NCBI lineage: Eukaryota > Metazoa > Chordata > Aves > Gruiformes > Rallidae > Gallinula > Gallinula chloropus. The sequence continues at coordinate 60,581,718 of NC_140088.1, forward strand.
CAAACAACCAGACAGACCCTGAAGCAGCACCAGTGTGGGACACCCATTACAGTAGACTAGAGATTACAGTCTATTAATTGTTTTCATGGTCCCTTCCCTGAAGGAAACTCTTCTCTCTAAGACACACATACAATGTACCTTGGTCATTGCAACAGTGGAAGATAAACAGGTAGATGAAAGTATATTTTCATGGCATTCTTAATCTTATAAAGCAGAACTAGGTGTATCTAAATCGGAAAACATGGGCCTTACTTTACACTACTTTAGAGCAGGGATTTTTAACCTGTGGAAATGAGGCTTCTGCAACCCTTTTAACTGAATTGCTCCACACCTGGTTCTGAACCTTTTGCCGATTTTTAATAAATACTGAATATTTATTACATTGAATTTCCCACATCACCAGCTGAACAGGCAGTCCCTGTTGAGGAACAGCTTGAGAGTTACCTCTGGTGCTTAGGTTGCTTGTTAGTCTGTGCAGGTTCCCAAAGCAGCTTAAGAATACATTTTTCCCTCATCCATCTGGTTGCGAAGGGGTAAGGGAATTGGCTAAACACACTGTCAGGAGTTTAGAAAGTGCAGGGCTAGTACCCTGAAGGTACTGTGAAAAAGTGAAGCCTAAGGAGTTTGAGATGTGTGAAGGATCTGGGCTTACTGCAGCACGTTTCTGTGCCTAACCCAAAAGGAGAGCAGTCTTCTATAATAGACTATTTTAATCATGCCAAAGTAGATGTTGGAAGTAAAATTGGCCTCTGAAGGCACTGGAGAACCCAAACACAGTATATTCCTAGTATTCCATATATTCCTAGTTCCGCTTTCAAGAATTACTGTCCCAAACTTGATTAAAATAACTATTTTTTTTCCACAAAGTTCCTCTAGAGAAGAGCAGACCCAAAACTGAAGGACAACAGTCACATCAGCTCTTATACCTTAGAGTCTGCAGCGGGTGTCTCTGTTCAGACACACTCCTGTCTACCATGAACAGAGACAGAGCTTCAGTTACTGAAGAGTTTGTGTTGAAAAGCTTAGACAAATAACCGAGTAGCCTCCTATTAAATAATACCTACTTAAAAATCTGACCTGTTTTCTTAATAGTCTCAAGCAGATAATTATTGCATTTTTTTGTTATGAAAAATAATTTTAGAAAATTTCATAACGAAAATTCCTCCAACAGCTTAAGATAATTTAATTGCTTATGAAGAGCACCTTTGGTATTCAGACCCTAAAATAATACAGATCAGTCAGTACTTTAGAGGGTGCATTACCTCTACTACATTCTCACTCTAGGACTTAGCACCAAACTTTCTACCTTAGGGAGGTGAAAGGGCAACCCCCTACTTTGTACCTCCCAGAGTGTGAATCTTGGTTTGAAAAAAAAAAGAAAGAAGACAGAAGTAATGGCATTTACTGGTGAAAAAAAAAATAAAGAACCTGAAAACCTAATTAAAAAAAACCTCCAGATTTTTCTTTTCATTTAATTCCAATTTGTGGTTTTGAAAGCACTACATACACAAGCACTGATTTTGTTCTAAAGGTGTTGGAAAATCTCAAAGGTAATCTTTTCAAATTTAAATATTGAAAAAAAAAAAATCACATTTTCTTCAAGTTTCAATTATCAAAGGAATTACTCAGTATAGCTACTCAGAAACCAAAATGGCAGATAAATCTGAATAAAATACTCCCATATATTACATAAACATGCATATTTTCTAATATGGAAGTCCCAACTGTTTTGGTTGCAGGAAGCATTGGCAGAGCACACAGGCACCTCCTGTGCAGTCCTAACTCAGTGCTCTTTAGGTGACATCAGAGACTCACAGTTTTAGGTGACCAAAGGATCTATATGGTCTTGAGTTCTACCAGTGAAAAGTTATTTAGGAATAGAAGTGCTGTATATGCTTAGGAGCTCCAGATGCAAACACAGCAACTGCAAACATGTTTTTTCCTTTGAATGACTGGATGAAGTGCATGGGCTGGAAGCAGGTACTTGAAAGAGCCTCTTCCTGCATGAAGGACTGCCTTCATGGTTCACTGACAAATCACGGTCTTCCTTGCACTACGAACAGGTCTTTTCTTTAGTTTTGTAAAACAGGCTGGCTTCTGAGTATTGGATACTTAGAATATTCATGACCAGCAAAGGGCAGACCTAGTTGTTAAAGCAGTTTTCTAGGGTGAGGGTTTGAACTCTATGAGACATGAGACAACATTTGTAGGGGTCTAATATTGAGCAAGTTTTCAAAGAGACCATACACTTCATTATCAAGTATAGAGTCTGTCATTCAAACTTCTTTAACTTCCTTTTCAAAAGAAAGGAATAGCTAGTTTTTCCACAATATTTTAGATTCCCAAGAGTGTAAACTAATTGTCAGCACTGCAATATATTGTTCTCTCAAACTCACGCATAGCTGTAGCAGCTGTTTTGTTATCCAGCTCAAAATCATAACCAACCCACAAAACCCCCCAAATACTGTATTTTAAATGAGATTTCTGGTTTTCTTAAGAGATACCTCTGCACTCAAGTCTCTGATTCTATGTCAATCTAAGCCAGGGTAATTAACTGTTACTGCAGTTCTGTCCTTCCCTCTCTTCCTCCTTAGCACAAAGATTCCTGGCTCCTAAGGACTGGCTATATAAGCACAACTATTCCAGATAGAGGAAATAAAATTAATATATTTTAAACTGCTAAGCAGTTTTTAAGGTATCTGCCAGATCAGTTCCCTAAGGCAGCTTGGCACAGGAGTAGAAAACCATTTATAGATGACACACACAAAACTCCCATGCACCTACAGTAACAGTAGTTAAAGGAACTACAAGACACCACGACAGGTACATAAGGTTGAGAGAACAGGATGAAACATTTGGAAGGAGGGTCTTTCAAACTAACTTCGCCACTAAAAACCCCAACAAAAAAAAGAAAAAAGTTATTAGGTAGCCCAGTACTCTATTGTCAGAGACTAAAAGCCAAAGGTGAAGGAAAGCCTGTTTGATGACTGTCATCTTCACTTCTGAAGTGGCCATAAAATAATGGCAAAATAAAATACGTATGAGAAAATTTCTAGTTAAGAAACAAAGCCAAGCCCTGTAAATAGAGTTGGAAGATGAAAGAATACAAGTATTGAGTAGCATATTCTAGTAATTTATTTCTGTGGTAAATATTTTTGAGTCCAAGATCACCTGCTATGCTTAGCTACTGCTGGGGCTGAGCAAACAGAAGGCTAGCATTAGTAGGAGGGGTGGAAGATCAAAAAGGATTTGAGGATTAAAGGATTTTAGGAATTTGGCCTACGTAGGTTTGGTGCAGATCATGTGCATAATTCAGCAGGAACGTATGCCAAGCATGTGATGAAATGTCTAGTTTCCCCAGAGGCCAAGCATGTGTTGTTCTCTCTCAGGAACACTGTCCATGTTTTATAACATCCATGGAAGACTTGTGTCAACCCAGATTTTTTTAAGAAGCAGTATCAAGTGGGCAGGAAAATGAGAATTTAAGTTGCAATTATCTAGAAAATTGTTCTTTTTCTTTTTTTCTAATTAAATTTGTGCTGCATTTTTAATTTGATATTCAACTACCTTCCAGATTGAAGGAATTAACTTGATACGAATGTGAATCTTTGAGTAAGAGGTAAATCTTTGACAAGGGGTAAAAAAGTGTTATAAAAAGGTGCTGTACAACTAGACTTATATAAATAAGGGATTAAATTAAAACAATCTGCAGTTCTCCTGCAGAATATTTTCCAGATTAATACAATGAGTGTGAAGTGTGAACTCCCATTTACGAAGAAAGCAAACCTTAACAAGTGATAAGGGGACTTCTGCAAACAAAAGTTACTGCAAGCTGGTGAGGCAGAGAAGAATTTGGAGAAGTAGAAAATTCAATGCTTCATTTTATTTTGTTGTTATAGACTTTAGGAGAAGCTAAACATTCAAACTCCTCTCTAAAAACAGGCTTTCTGCCTTTTATATGGGTTGCACTGACAGCTGGGGTAAAAAGAGTTGTTTTAATTAAAACTCTACTCTAGGGAAGATCTTGTGGAACTAGCATCTGTAGCTGGCCTGATGAATCTCCAGTAAACAAACAGACGGGGTGTTTTAATACAAGTGTCAGTGTTGTAGAGGATTACAAAAAGCAATTTTGCTGGCATTTTTGAATATTCTGAATATAAAGCAGTACTATTTCTAACAAAGCCACATCTAAAATGCAACTGTTTCAGGAAAAATAAATACAACTCAAGTAAAAGCTGCCCTGCATATATACTTGTTAAAAAACATTTGGAATTGTGCAGATAGTTTATTCAACTGTGCCTCCTAACACACTTTGCACTAATCAGACTCACAGCAAAATCACGTTTAATACAGTAATAGAAAACCAAACCTGAAAACATTTTTTCTGAAGGGAGCATGGTAGTTTGGAAACACTAAACTTTGTCAGTTTAAAGTATGCCTGCAGGAAAGGTGGCATTTAGGAAAACAAATTCTAGTTTAGACCATAATGAGACAACTGCATTAAAAAAGACATGCATATATAAACATACCATTAAATGCCACATATGGAGGAAAATTTGGGAAAAAGATAGGTTGAGTCATAGATTCTACCCCAGGCATCAGATATCTATGCATGCAACAGATTTCTTAATAGTAGTTACAGACTACAAATAATAATGCCTTTTTCTACTTAGTCTTGAGCTGCTGATTCAGCCTTACAACTTCACACGTTCAGTATGGCTTAGCTCATAATTGTCATACTTGGAAATTATTTGATGCTAGACTTATAGACAGTGTTTACATTGCCTTGTCTTCTCACAGAGTGGATTAATTTTTTAAAACTATAACAAAAAGTATCTTCCAACATAAAGAATGACAAGCCTCTTCACAACTAAGGGTCATGATAATACACACTAACCAACATAGACAAACCATTGCAGTGTAGCATCTTCAGGCTCCAAAATAGAAAGCATCTGGCTTAACGAACAGCGTTAGGCAGTATCAAAGTCTCATAGCACATTAATTTAAAAAAGGCCTTTTTTCCTTTTCTAATTAATTTTTTAATTTAAAAGAACAATCTGACAAAACAGCAGAAGTAGTAAAGGAGTAAAATAAAAGGTAGTTTGAACATGTTGAAATTCAAATACCTACAACTTCTATATTTCAACTTCAGCAATGAAACATCACAGCATGTCATATAGAAGTGTTTGACAGAAATACTCTGTCCATTCCAGTTAGCTACTTATGCAGAATTCAGGAGCAATATGGCTCCCAACAACAATGTTCCTCTCAGTATAGCCTCCACTAGGGTAAAGCTCGCTAGAGGTAAGCCACATTGTAAGCAATAACCTGTGCTTAAAATCTCATACAAAAATTTAATAGAAAATTAGGGATGCTGAGGTTCTGAACTTACAGAAGGTCTATATTTGGTCACATTAGAAGTTTTTTGAAAACACATGTGATATGGTTAGAATGGAAAGGTTGCTGGTAGATGGATGTAGACATGCTTGCAATATCAGAAGACCTAAGATTTTTCCCACTGTTACTGGTGCTGTAAAACAAGAACAGCCTTGTTATGTTAAATACCATGAGACCCAAAAGTTCACAATAATAGTTATAATTAGGAAGAGTCACTGATACATGCTGCTGTACCAAATATTTTATTTCTCCATTTTTTTCTTTCATTAATATCAACACAAGGCATTCATACACACATAGACACTTGCTTGATGTATTATTACTATTAGCTTCAGCAGGCTGTCTGATATTTTCCCATGTATTTCTGTCTACTACTGCATTGCTTTACATTGAGAAATTGTTCCTTAGATACAAATATTTATGAACGTAATACCATTGGTTCTGTAGAAGCCTTTTTCCTCTTTTTCTTAATAGTATATTTTCCTCTTGTGCATAAATAAAACTTTTATCAACTTTGAAAAGTACTAAAGATTATTTATTGAAGTTACCCCCCAATTGATTGTAAGCATGTTGCATAGTACCTGTCAAATTAAGGTTGGGATTTTTTTTCCTCTTCCTCCTTTGGAAGGAAGACATTACAATGAGAAAAATCATCATGAAGGTCTACACATGTAACTTAGGTAGATAGTATTTCTTTTACATATTAAACCCCCCAGCACTAAAAGTATATCCTTTCTCTATATATTCATGGCCTCTATTACAAGTTGGAAATGTGTAACACTGATAGCTACTCCAGGTCTCTTGACCAAAGAGAGTGTTATAGATCCCCAATAAGATGACATACACAGCAAGACAAAGTGTTTATGAAATTAAATTGCTGTTTAATTCAGTTTGACAATAAAATAATCACATGCTCATAATTGTCATTTTCTGTTTAGTCTTATTTCATGTTATCATCACAACTTTTGGAAGTTCCCATTCGTGGTCAAAACCATTCAACTGTGGCAATTTTAAAGAAGATTCTTGCTTTGCAAACAAAGTACACCAGGAGAATGAGAAATACATGTACCAGTCTTTTGCCTTTCTGTCAAAATACAAAAGTTTCTATTCTAAGGAATAGATACCTCTCTTTTCAAATTTTAACCAAGGGAAAATAGTTGCTCCTGTCACAAAAATGTTATGAGGATTTCTCCTCTGCAATACACTAATATTCACAATGCCCACCCATGGATTTTGGTAATAAACTTACTTTTTTATTAATTTTTTATTATTTGTAATAATAAAATGTCTAAAGTAAATTTAGATGGGGTGAGAAAAAAAAAAACACAGTGATTTTGATTTGCATGCTTACAAATGCTAAAAATACATAAATGATAATAGCAACAGTTTTCCAAACAAGGGAGGAATCTATATGTTTGTGTGTATATATATGCATGCAAGGTTTTATGTATGTGCGTTTTATGATTGCATATCATTTTCCAGTGTTTAAATGAACTGCTCTTATGTTCAGTCTAGGAAAATTCAAGGCAGGAGAACTAGGATAATGAAACTGACTGCTAGAAGCCTGCAGTAATCAGTCTCTATAATTGCCACAGGCCATTCAGGAGGTGCCCTAACAGTTCAATTCCCCATTTGCTGTCCTTCTTGTATCCCCATCCCCCAAATCAGAATAAAGCGAACCATGGAAGGAAAAAGATTGAGCTACAAATAAACCATGGTTAAATCACAGTGGAAAGGAACAAATGGGAAGAGACCCGATTTCATCCTGGAGTCTTCTTGCAAAAAAACCCAAAAAACAAACAAACAAACCCAAACACCAACAAAAAATGCTGAAGTCATCACTGATGCCTCAGAATTGCTAAGAAGAGGTGGGAAAAAAGCTCTTAGTCATCATCCCCAAGATCTGGACATAAATTTTTGTTGTACTCAAGAAATATTATATACCTATATTTTAATAGAGCTTCCCATAGAACATTTTCAAAGGATGCTATATTCATAGGCTTGCTATCATATAATATTTACTCTGAGGAATCCTCTTTACAGCCTTCATTCTTCTAAGTTCAGTCACAGCTATTAGCTTCTTTGTGTAGAAATTAAGAAATAAGTCCTCACCATCCAGTAACTTACATTGCACTGTAAATCTCATCACTGCCTAAGAAAAAAAACAGCTGTTCATATTTGACTCGATCTGATATTTTAAAAGACTCAGCCTGACACGTTATCCAGTTATGTATCATTTCAGACAGAAAACACAACACTGCATTACAGCTGTAATGTTGTCTGCAACACAAGCAGAAATAAATTGAATGCAAACAGAAGGGAAAGCATGCTATCCATTAGACCGAGCATAACAAATCACAACCAAAGGTAAACATCTTCTGTGTCACCGATTTCAAAAGTATTATTGTGCTGCTCTGATACCAAGATTCCTCTGTTGCAACACTGATGTTGCCTTTTCTCCCCAGTACTTCATTAGCAATATAGGGAACCCACCATTTTTAAGTTATTGGTTTCTAAACTGTACTGAAATGAATGAACATATTTTAATTTTGATGTTTACCAACCAAACTTTATCTTTTGTGTTCCTACACTTGTAGCCTGTGTACATACAATGGATAGACACAATGAACACAAAAAGAGTGCAGGATGAAACAGTGATTTACAATGAATGCAAAACAACTCACTCTGTACAACTCAAATTTACATAACGTTAGCTGCATGTTACTATACCACATATGTACATATGTTAATGCTGCACTGAAGGTCTTTTGTAAAGATATATGTCCATCCTGCCTACACCTAGCCAGGAGACAGCAGTCAAAACCATGTGTTCTCAAGCTCTAGCTCCATAACCATTAATACTGGATCTGTGCACAGCAACACACATTTGATTTGTATTAGACACGAGAACACAGCTGCATTTTCCCCCTCAAATTAGATGGTGCAGACAATATAGCCTCTGTGATAGCTTTATGCTCTACACTGGTTACATGACAGCTATAGTAGCACAGATAATAGTCAATCTGGCATAAAGCCTGACAATAACGTTAACTTGTCAAAATTCCCAGAAAACTGTTGAGTTAGCAGATTATGTTTGTACTGAATCAGTGCTTACCATCATGTAGCTGCAGCATTCTTGATTAGAAGTAGGAGCCCTAAAGCATGATTCAGTCTGCTGTTGAACCATGGCCTCAGTACTGCTTACCACAACTGGAGCTGCAAGCCGCAGCTTGTTCCTGGTGAGCCCTTGTGCACAGGTACCCAGCTGTTCTGCCTGCCGTCCGCAGTGGCTGAACTCCACAGAAGCCAAAGGCTTGAAGCGGGAGCAATAATCTAGTTCTTGGGGCTCTTAATTTGTGTTAACACAAAGCACGTTACAGGTAGTTTCTCAGGGAAAGGGTGCATACAATTGTTTTACTGCTTGGCTTTCTTGAGATACAGTGATATACATAATTTAGCCTCAATTTATGCACAGCTAAACTTCCAGGGTAAAAAAACAGTAAACAAATGAACATTTATTACACCTCCCAAAATAACAGTTGCTTTTCACTACACAAACTCAACAAAAACTACTAATGTGGCACGTTTATCCAAAAGGAAAAGACCTTTTCCTTTTTAAAGTACATTCAGGCCTTAAAACTAGCCTTCAAAATTGCTTCTTTAAACTTCTTAGGTTCACCTATGCGGCTGTGAATAGGCTTATCTTGCATATACTGAAAAGAAATGCCTATTTCAAGAGTACAAAACATTTTTCAAAGGGTAGGAGACAAAAATCTCCCAAGGAATTTGATTATACTTCAGTACAATACATGGACTTTAAATTAGCGACAAAATACAGATAAAATCAAGTCCAAGACTCAGCCATCCCAAGACACTAGTTCATGAGAAGCCTATGCTCCCATTCTTAAAATAAAACACAATTCATCTGAATAGTGAGTAATACCACAGTGAAACACCAATTTTAGTCTTTTCTTAGTTGTGAAATTTTCTAATATTTTGGGTGTTAGCTTTTAAATTAATATAGAATTACATCACTATAACTAATGTACTTCAAATTTAGAATAAGCATATTTTACATGAAGTTGTATGCACACATATGGATTGGGATCCCTGAGAAAGAGCAAGTATAAAGGTAGGGCAGCTGCTTAATGAAATAAATTTCCCAGTGGTCATTTTAAAGAACGTGATCCCAATCTAGAATCTGACCATTTTTTTCAAGCCTAGCTAATAGGCTCCCATTTAACTTGCCTTGTTTCTATTATTTGGTACCAGCACTTTGTCCTGTTGGCTGTAACAGTCCCAAAAGTCACAATTATTTTATGAATGATTACTACTGTTCTCTATGATATTAACATATGCAAGTTCCCAGAATAATAAATTCCCCAAACTGAAGTCCAAACCTGCTATTACCAGTGTTATCCACAAAGCCTTTCCTTGGCCCATCAGATTGAGAGCTGCAAGCTGAATTCAGGTGCTGCCAGGCTGCATTTTTGACAGATAGCACCTCCCCTATCCCCCTAAAAGATCAGATTGCATATAACAGAGTAGAGAAAGGATGGTTACACTCCTGTGATGCATCCCACTCCAGACAGAAATTGAATCTTTTGAAGAAAACCCTGTGCTGCCTAATACTTACTAACAGTTCAAAGGGAGTAAATGATGGTGTTGCTTCATAAAGGCAAATACAGAACAGAAGTGATTTACCCAACGTAAGTCTGCACAGTGCAAACCCCTAATCAAACACAATTAGTTTCACACTATAACAATAACTGGGTTAGTTGCAACTTGTCAGACCTTTCTGACCACACATATTCAGAAACATGCTTTTCTGTCCAACTGAAATCTCTCAGACATATCCACATCACCTCCTATGCTGGCATAAATGCTGCAGCTCATTCGGCTACTATGCTCAGTTAAGGTGTCTGCATCCAAACCAGGAAGTAGAAATCCAAGTCTCTAAATATAAAAGGGAGGGAAACTAAATGCTGGAGGAGAGTGAGGACATCCAGACAGGCTTGAGAGTTGGGCCTGTGCAAACCACATGAAGTTCAACAAGGCTAAGCACAAGGTCCCACACATAGGTCAGCACAGTCCCAAGCACAACTACAGTTTCGTACAGGAAGCTCAAAAGGACCCAGCAGCAAGCCAGCGCAAAAGACCAAACATATCCCAGGCTACATCAAGAGCATCATGACCAGCAGCTCTAGGGAGGTGATACTCTCCATCTACTCTGCTCTGGTGAGACCCCACCTGGATTACTGTGACCAGCTTTGGGGTCCCCAGAACAAGACAGACATGGACCTACCAGAGAGAGTCCAGAGGAGGGTCATGAAGATGATCAGAGGGCTGGGGCACCTCTTATGAAGACAGGCTGAGAGAGTTGGGTTTGTCCAGCCTGGAGGAGAGAAGGCTCTGGGGAGACCTTAATAGAGCCTTCCAGTACCTGAAGGGGGCCTACAGGAAAGATGGATAAGGACTGTTTATTGGGGAGTGTAGTGGTAGGACAAGGGTAAATAGTTTTATTTTAAAGAAGGTAGATTTAGATTAGATACTAGGAAACAGTTCTTCACTACAAGGATGGTGAAACAGGGAGACATTGGAGCAGGTTGCCCACAGAAGCTGTGGCTGCACCCTCCCTGGCAGTATTCAAGGTCAGGTTGGATGGGGCTTTGGGCAACCTGAGCTGTTCTATTAATATACTACTATATCTTTCAGATGAAGGAATATTTATTTTCTTTGACTTGGGAAAGTGAAGAACTGGAGAAGGAGGAAAGAAAAAAAGGAAAAAAGGAAAATGTCTTTACAAAGCTATCTCCAAAATGCTGTATAGAACACAGCACGTATCCTGAGATTTTTTTGTTTATTTTAATGAGTTTTAGTAGTGTACAAATGGAAACTGCTAACAAATTCACATAAATAGGTTCTTTCAGTGCTGGTCATTTCGCTTGCCTTCACTAAGGACCTACTCTTATACCACTTAATTTTCTTAAAGACAGGGAAGGCATGGCTGCTTGAAGGATTCTCCCCACCTCTTCAGTTAAGCACCTCACTAAGCTGAAACTCAGAGAACACATAGGATGGACACAGCCTAAAAGGGGAAAAGGACCATTTCGTTTTGAGTTTGCTTTTTTAAGTTGTTTTGCATTGAGATGAATACATTGAAATCCCCAAATCCTTCACTTTCTAGAGAAGCAGCATACATTTGGGAATTACATGATAAACAGAAAAAAAAAAAAAAAAAGAGAAACAGTACTTACAAGACTTCCATTTCAAAGGACTAATATTGTATGTTTAATTCAACTGTAACATACGTGAAGCAATGCACATTGCATTAGTGGAAATACTTTTTTACCCACAGAGGATGAGTCATACCTCAGTTTAGCATTACACAGGGTGTTCTCAGTACCCCTGTGCTTCATAAATTTTAGACTTCTTTCCTCCCTCATCCAACCCATCAAGTATGATACATGGTGCAGAAAGTGATGTGTTACCTTGTTACACCAAACAAAGTGACCCCTGATCCTTATGAGCAGAGTTCTGAATTTTCTTTTATTAATTAGCAATTAAATCTAACAACTCATTTTCATATTTCAAAATATTTTTCCTACTTTAGATTGATCTGCAGAAAATCTGGAGCAATAGCTGTAACATGCAAAGAGCTGCACTCATCTCTGAAGTAAGTATTTCTTAAAGACACTTTAGAAGCATTATTAACTATTTAATCTCTCACTAGGTCATCAAGGTATTTTTACAATTACATTGCAAAAAATATAGCTGCAATATGCATAACAAGAATTATATTAACAAATAAAATTAATGTATGAAAAGTATGAAAATACTCTTGAATAGATTTTTTAGAACTAATGTTGTATCATGAAAGAGAAAACCAACCAAACACTGTCTCTGCACAGCTAAATGACAAAATCCAGTTCTTATTGTTCCTTTGATTTTGAAAGGTAATGAGTGCTAACTCGAGCTCCCAGTTTTTGCTAATGCAGAATCCATGCTTTTTTGTAACAATCTGCATGTGAATCACTTAAAAATATTCAGCTTCATTTAATCTGACAGCTCAATAATTTACATGTTGATTGTTCTCACTCTGAACTTGGAATTTAGCAACACCTCCACGCATCTACTTGCATATTCTTTAACAAGCTTAACACAAAACACATTTAAGTCAAATTTAGTGGAATCAGTTTTCAAGTTCAATTAAGTTTGAGAAAATTATCTGAAAAACTGCACAATCTATTAAGTGAATCACATAAGGGGACTGTATTTTAATGAAGAGAATTCCCAAGCTTACCTTGGCTTGCAAAGCGTCACAAATTTTAAAATATAATATGGTCCTGCGAGCTTTGCATGTATTTCCAAAAATCATTCTTGCTTGTCTAATAACTAATTTTCAGTATGTTAAGTCTGCTTTGGTTTCAGAATACACCACCTCTGAAAAATCTTCCTTACTGGATATAAATACTGTGTTTTCTCATAATTCATGTTTTTAATCAGTTCAATCTCTGCATTGGATAAGACTACCCTTCTGTATATCCCAGGTCTCAAGAAAGAGAGCTGCTGCATAGCTCAGACTTGTAAGTAGAAGAGGAAACCTATGGTTTGGGTTGAGACAGTCACCGCAAGTCTTGGAGTGATCTACAATCTGAAGCTATCCCAAGAGTTAAAAGGGGAGCTGGAGAAACCAAGGACTTCAGCGAATTCCAAGGAAGGATGGAAGGAAGTCCAGTGGTGGAGCTTGTGCATGAGACTGAACAGAGCTCCTCCTTTTCAAACTGAGCAAGTTGCAACACTTATATTCACACCCATCTCCAGCCATTAGACAACTGCAGCTGGGGAACATAGCAATTGATTTTTGAGGAGAAAGCCAGCTGTAATGCCATGATTCTTTACACAGTTCATGTGAAATTGCTCTGATAAAAATGCTTTTTTCAGATCACATGTATTTTGGCAGTTCCACTTCTATTCCTTGCAGCTTTCAGAGAGCAGCTGTAGGATTCTGCAATTATAAACTCTTCCCCCATCCACTTACAGATCACATTTTCAGAGTTCACTGTATATCAAAAAGAAGAGAGAATAAAAGCAAGGAAGATAAAACTAAAGATATACACTGTATAAAAAAAAAACAACTTGTATGAATTGATAAGTCATGCAAGCTTGAAGTCTTTCAAGACAATGTTGAAAACTTGTCTCCAAAACAAGCCAGAAAGAGAGCAAGAGTTAAGTTTATCTAGGCTTGCTTTAAAAAAAAAAAACAACTCTGAAGAGCAATATGAGTCCTTGGAGAATTCTTGTGCAATAATTTAAAAAAGACAGCAATTATTTATGAACATGTGCCTCATTGCTCCTTGAATCATTTCCACCAGTATATAGTTACCGTAAGACTCCCAGAACACTTTGCCTGATAGAGAAAAAATTATCTGCCCATGAGAAACAACACCACACTACACTCTACCCCTTGGTTTTCTCATCTGAATGTAGTTTTTCATCTCCTGCCTGTCTGAATATGCTACATTGCAAGACCTGCTTCTAAGTATAGTGGAGTGAATTGACTGTTAGAAATCCTTCCTTGAATACGTCAAAGATCTGCTGAAGGATGTAAAAGCCCTAATATAATCCTGTGCAGTATCCATGAACATGGGAGTACAGAAGTATGGAATGCAGATGATTTTTTGAGTCAAGAAAAAAGTGGTTTCATGATTTTATAGTAAAAAGACCTGAAGAAAACACATTAGCATGATCTGGAACACAACTTTTTGTAATAGTAGCAGCACATCACACACCTGGAGATCCATGTTACATTTGTACTAACATTTATAATAACTGCCCTACAGTATTTTGAAGTATAAACCATATTGCTTCCTCTTGTTACAGGTGCAGGTATCTGATTCTGTAGTTTTTCTCCCAGTGAGTAGTACCCACTCATCCTATATTATTTCTTCATGTACTAGAACCCCCAGAAGTCCAGACATTTGAAATGCTTTTAAAAGAAACTTCATTCATATTTCAGCCACTGTTTTCTTTACAATTTGGCTTTAAAGGAAGCCTACATTTAAATAGTATAAACATTTCTGGTGGTTTCTCAGTTTTGAGTAAAACTAAAATCATAGGAAAAAAGGTCATTTTTGAGGAATTATCCTTTGCATAGATATGTTCTGCAAAAATCTAACTAAACTGACATTTAATTCATCACAAGTTTCATAATTAATCCACTAGATTTGGATAAATCTGAAATTTTAGGGGTTTTGTAATGCCCAACATGAGAGATCTGGAAGTACATCTGGGAGAAGTACCCAGGAACATTTAACCAGTGGCTCAAGCGTGTTGAAACAACTGAAGCAGTATTTCACTGGTTGAGCCTCTATGCACAGCCAAATTGGTGCAATAACTAGTACTGGACATCATCAGCTAAAATATGAAGATGACAACAGCTCCCAGTTAAGATGTGATTGACCACTAACAGAAGTGGCTCCTATTCAGATTTTACCTTGAGACAGTCTTTATCTGCACAAATCCTTTGCCTTTCCAAGCCATAATACCACCTTGTTTACCATATGAAAGGAGAAATGGATTGCTCTATATAGCACTTGCCAGCCTATATATATATCCATTGAAACAAAAAACCCACACATTCACAATAATTTCTTGACAACTTTGAGAACAGGCTTGCATTTGTTGTAAAGCCTATTTATGAGGAGACTGACAAAATACATGATATATACAAATGATAAATTTTCCCATTCAGCACACTGATAAGCACACCAGGAAGATATAAGAAACAAAGATAACTTCTAATAGTCAAAATGAAATACCCACACATTACTTATCACTATCTGAGACATTTAATTCTATAGTAAGTGGGGTTTGTTTTTTCCAGCAAACCTTTAACTGGATGAGAAACCCCTAGTGAACATTTAATTCAGAGGAAAAAAAGCTGTCCAAATGAAGCATTTTCTCAAAAGCTACTTGCAAAACAAAACCAAAACAAACTAGGATGCTCACTCATCATTTCCCCTCCATGTAAATTGTACAAGCTCATAGGATCAAAATCACTCTGACAGGGACCTCATATTTCTGTAGGCTTCATATTTAGCTTAGCTCTTGATGCTCTGGCTTTTTAATTCTATCAGTGGATCTTGTTTAAACTGGGACATTGAAGTCTGATGTCACCCACAGACAGCAATGAAATACTTTGTAAATAAGCCCTCTCAGTTTACTTTCATGTTTTGATAAGGATTGAAACAGTTAACACTGCTGCAATTATCAGCTTTTTACACTAATCCTCCATGGAATTCCATATACTCGGGGTGAAAATTCTGCCTTTAGCAACATCTCTGTCTCTTGAGACCCCTTCCCCTCTGCCTGACAATTAGCTTTTCATTCTGTGAAGCTGAAGCAGCTTTCTGTTCTTGGTAACTCCTGTTGTTTTGCATTTAAATTCTCTGGGAGGTTGTTTGCAGTTTTCCCCCTCAGATAATACTTTTAAGTTATTTGGTATATATATATATGAATCTTCTTCGCCTCAGAAAGACATGCAGTGGTTTATTAGTCAACATACAAAATAGTGATAGATCATGATATAGAGCAGAAAGCTGTACCATAAAAGTTTAAGAAGCATTGCATTGCTAATCTCATTTCCACAAAGGCTGTGAAAGATGGGTAGAAGCAGGGCTGACAGGAATCCATTTGCATGAAGAGAAAGTAACCAAAGTGGGGAAAATACTAAACACATTCTGCAAGATTTAATTTTACAAATCCCTAACAAAAGGTCATGTCAACTTTAATTTAGACAATTATCTTAAGATTTATACAACATACTTTATACAAAAAAATATGTAGTTGTTTTTAAAAAAATAATGCATTCAAAACTGAGTCAACACACAAGCAGTAACTAGGAGTTAAGCCGAATCCAACAATCCTATTTTAAGAACACAAGGTGAATTTGGTTCAACAGATAAATTGATAATGCTAAAACTGTAAAGTGTAACAGAATTATTCTATCACTTCATGTTCTGGGTAAATTTTGCTGTAGTAACTACATAGTTGCAAGACAAAGATTTGTGTCCCAAGGCTGCTTATTGATAAACTGGCATATTCTGAGCAGACCACCTTACAGTGATTTCAGGTTAGTTCACCATAGTTATGATAAGAGTCAGTGGCAAAAATACTGGAAAAAGAAAACACAACACTCAATGCTTCAGCTCAAGTTATAGTTCAGAAGATCATCAGAATTCTGTACCCTACTTTTACAACATTTGTCTCAATACTATTCTTGTTTTTGAAATCATGGGGATCAAATGACACATAAATAAGCATTCACAGATTTTGAATATTAATAATTTATTTTCAAGATAACCTAACACCTACTGTTACCTCTGTAGAAGCTTTCAGGTATGTTAAGTTATATACCATTGTTAAACTACACACCTACTAGTGTAATATAACCCCAAACCCAGCTATTAACCATTAATCATGCTGCCTGATTTAAACCACCACTGACATAAAAATCTTAACATAATTAAGAAATATTTGAAAAGCATTTTTAGTTTGCTAAAAGCTTAAAGTCAATAAAAACAAACAATCAGGGAAAAAATATTATGTGACAAGTGCAGCTAAAACTGTAATGCTTTGGGAAAACCTCAGCAGTACTCGGTTTATTTACATTCACATGTAGGTATCCACATTAACTCTCATTGATATCTGTATGCATATGCTGTCGATAAGCAGCGTCTTAAGGAAAAACTCTATTACTTGTGGACAAAGATCCAGTACCACTCACTGGCTTAGTAATGTAAGGTCATTCTAATTACCTTCTCCACACTTTATTCTCCCCTCTCCAGTCCTAGTAATCATGAGGGCTCTTTGAAATGCTGATGCAGCATTATACTGATTTATTTTGAAATATGCTATATGTAACACTAATCACTGAAACTGCATATTGGATATTTGCTGAGGTTATCTTTAAAATTATTAGGTTCCATACTATGAACAAGGCAATCCCACACATTTGAATGCTGCATAAGCAGCATTCCCTGTTATTAAGAGCAGAGAAGGTTATAAACAGTTTCTCAAGTCCAGGTGTTGGACTGGTTTATTAAAAAATAATTTAAAAAACAGCCTTTAGTAACTGCAGGGGATTTATTCATGCTTCTCAGTGAAGTTGAGGATCTCAGCCCAGAACAAGTACTATGAGCTCTCCAGGCAAAGCCACTGTATTGTAAAAACCATGTCACGCTCTGTGTTATACACACAACATTAAGTCAACTAGCCTTCATGGCATCCTGATTTGACTGGCTTCTCTATCCCTTTGGCACATAAAAATCTCCCTTCTATATTGGAGGTTAAAGTGCAGCCTACCAGATTAACATCAAAAATATTCCCCATGCAGAAAAATGGGAAAAAACATAGCCCATTCTGCATACTCCTTTTGGGATACTTGAGGGAAAGCTTCATCAGATGAGCTGTAAAGACTGAAATCTCATAGTTTAGCTCAACATCGTTGTTTATAGCTGAGCATTAAGAATGACAGCTAAGATAGGCTGCAGCATCATTCCCTAAGTGCCACTCTGTAACAAAAGGCTTCCAGAAGCGAAGCAAAAATTAAAATGTATTTTTTCCTACAGTGATTTGGAATAATGATCATTCTCCCCCACACACACTCCCACTCTGGGTGATATGTATGCACAGTGAATTAAAGGTCTGCCTTGTCCAGCAAGTTTACCTGTCCCCCTCTCCAACTTAGCCCAAAGGAGATGCCTGGGAAGTACTTAAGCATAAAATACCTATCATCCTTGCCTCAGTGCTTTTTCACCAGCCATCTTCATTTAGAGCTTTTCCTGGGCTAAAAATGGGTGGGGTTTATGTGTTAATTACCTCACAGTTCTTAAGGCAAAATTTCTTTTATGTTAATCAGCACAGAGTAATGGAAGTAGAAACTGATGTTAATTTCCAATTTTATAGTTAATATTGTAAATGTCCTGTTCATTTTCCAGCCAGCAGCAGCTTTTATGGTACACCATGCAGAGTTCCTCACAACGATGTCTTTGAAAGTTCCCACTGATTTATCTTTTCCTGTCTACATTTCTATGACAGGAGGACAGTATTTTATGCTAAACCAGAATGAGTTGATCTGTAATAGCAGATCACTTTATATATAAAAGCCATGAGCAAGACCATTCAAAATAATTACTATTTACATACACGGTTTAGAGACCAGTTCTTTTTCCAACTGCTAGATCTCTACCAGAACTCTAGTCACCAACCAAGACCTTTTTAATTGTTACATAAAAGCTCTGTGGTAGCTCAATTCCACCTTATTTCAGTATAAAAAGCCAACTGAATTATATGTCACTTCAGACTATTTGACACAATTTTTCCTGTAATACAGCAGCTCATTTTCCCCAATCAGGAAAAAGTTCCCTTCCTAGGAGAGTGACCATCTGCTCAGCTTCAGTCAGGACCTAGGCATATAGTCTCTCAGTGGCACTTTAAAACCTCAAGCCTGACCACTCATCTCTTATGCCACCATAAGGGCAGCTGTAATAATCAAAGCTTAGGATGACCTTCTTACATAGGACACTCATGCCAAACACGGGAGCTGGCATCCAGCCCAAGGCACGCAGCAAAAGCCAGCTTCATGACTAGTTAAACATATATATTCTTTAGAATACCAGAATACACAGAAGTGGTTACACAGTGAACTGTTTGGCTTATGGAGCAGGTTATTTCCAGTCAAAAAGTCAAGAATAAGCTGTGAAAACAATTAAAGGAATCTCTCCTTCCCTCTCTGTTTGAAAGGATTTCCCTTCAAGAAAAAGGAGGCAAAGAATGGTGTATGGGCTGACAGATCAGATTTTAATTACTATCTACAGCATGGAGACAAGCACCTACACACCTATGTTACTGGTAATTAAAAAAAATGCAGGTTGTGACTGATCTGTGCAAATGCACTATTGGTAAGCAGGCAGACTTTTTTTTACTTTCTACGTCTATCATATGCCAAAGTTTCTCTGTGTGTGCGCATATATACATACAAGTACATTTTATATATGCCAGATCCAGTCCTCAACATTCAATTTACCTTTGCTAGACTTAACTGATCAAAGTAGAAGAAAAATCAGCTAAAAAATTTTATTCCCATTAGAACATGAAGTCCATTAATTCTCTTAAGACTGGCAATACTTTATTCTCAGCCAAGAACGTAAGTCTCATAAGCTTGAACACTCACTATCCCATTAAATTCCAGGCAGCAAATGAACAACTTTTTGAAGGAAACGATACCAGTGGCTAAAATAATCAAGGTACACATGAAAGTGGTAAAACAGAAGAGAATAAGACAGAAAAGATATTACTACAATTCTGATATTTAGGCCAACTGATCTTCTAAGAGTATCTTTTATGCTTTCATTTTCTTTGATCTGCCAACACCAGCTTTTTGTTTGTTCTTCCAGTTTAATGTGTTCTGTGCTAGTTGAAGAGCTTTTAGTTATGACCCTCATTTGTGAAAGTTACCCTTGAAAGCATGTCTCCTCGACTATCATCATCATTTTGATTCCATGCTAACAATGCTTCTTTTATGCAAAAATAGCTAAAACCCCCAAATCCACACGCATCCTGTGCTTATCTCAAAGCTCATCTAGTTGAATAGCATGACAGGCTCTATTTCAGTTATTGCTCTACAAAAGTCTCATCCCTGTGAATTCGAGTACACTAATTATTTTACATCTCAAAGTAAAATAAAAGTGATGTCTCCAAAATGACTTAATTTACTGTAATTTAGAAAGTTTTTATTTAAATACAACAGTATTCCTTGTAAGGAACTGGGTTTTTGCAATCTGGGCCTACTTGCAGCAACAGGCTTTTGAACTCTGTGAGCAACACAGATGGGTTACTCTGGAAGACAGAGGAGAAGGGTAACAAACAACTCATTGATTATCCAGTTTCCTAACACTTTAGTGATGTAAAATCAAGGGAAAAGCACAGTCCTGTCAACACTGTGATTTTCATAAGTGTTCGCTCTTCATTCTTGAAGTAAGAGTCTTTGTAGTTTTTATCTGTATGATGACAAAACAAAAAAATCCCACACAAAATTATTCCCCCAACCCCTCTGAGGAACTGAGAGTGGTGGAGAACATTTTCCACATTTTAATAAAGGTAACCTACCAATCACTAGAGAGAAGAAAACCAAGACAACCTAAAAGTGACACAAACTGAACTGGGAAGTGTATATACAAGAAAAGTAACAACAGCCATTAGAATTATCAGACTGGACAGAACTTCAGAAGAACAGAAGGAAATACATTTTTACTTAATTTTACTAGCACAATGCAGTAACATTGGATGGTGTCCTCTGATATTTCTATCCATATTCTTTCATTTCACATTTCCCTGTCCAGGGGATACAGTGAGTTTTTGTCTGTTCAAATATTTAGAACTGTTCTTTTTTTACTCTTGCACTCCCACTGATCAAACTTCCAAGGCAGCATTGAAAACCAATGTACTTAACTGGGGAAAGGGACAGAATTGCTTCACTGTCAATTATTTTGGTCTATGCATTGGACATTAGAATATATTCCTGAAAAGTCACTTATATTAATGCAAAATATTTGTGGGCTTTGTTTGTTTTTTCAAGAACCAAATATATTTACTAGTGGCAAAGCAAGGGCATTTCAGTATTATGTTTAGGAATGCAATGCAGTCTCTCCTTTTTATTTAACTTACAGAACTGCAAGTGATAAGGCAGAAAAAAGATCTTTCAACCCATGATTAAGTACTGTCTCTTAAGCAACTCCTGTGAACCTTTAAAATTCGTTTGCCTTTATGTAGGAACAAAATATCATCTCTACCTCTAGCAGATATTTTCTTTGGCATTTCTTCACTGCTTAGTTGAGAGGGAAGTGATATGCCTTGGCTCAATATCATTGTAGCATGTGGGGACAAACAGATTGTCCAGTTAAAAATAAAAGCTGGTTTCAAGGAAAAAAAAAACAAACCAGTTTACCACAAAGCTCTAAAATGAAAGCATAATTCTTTCTATTGATTTTTCTGCAACTCAAGTCCAAGGTTTTCTTTGAAAGGCTGAACTGCTTGAGTCAGAGTCATGATAGGTTTTTGTGCCCCCACACCCATTGCCTCATTTCAATTGCATAATTAAGAAACCAAAACCTTAACAGCCTCAGCATATTTCACAATGATAGTATTATGTGACATAGAAAACCCATTTTTCCTACAGAGACCACACCACCACCCATCAGGAAGCAAGCTTAAACAATTTCTGATGATCAGGAGAGATACAGTTTGCATTTATGTAAATATTTCTACAGAATCCTTCAGAAGTTATCTGCTGATGTCAAGTACAACAGGCCAGCTAAAAATTTTCATGTTGCAAAGTAAACCTGATTTCTGCAGCCCCCCATCACTGATTCTTCCTATAGTTCAAATAGGGAACAACTGATTCAACATCAGTGTCAATTTATATATACACCAAAATTGCTGGAGGTAAGTTCATTTAAGCATATTCAGCATACTTCTATGAAATGAATTATTTAGATGTTTTTAATCTCAATTAATTGTACAGTCCCTTGTAGAAGTGGAAGATTACTATCATTGGTTTTGGTATCTCACAGGTAGAGATGAGTGTGGGAAGGAGGTAAAGATTTAATACTAAGTTAAAAACAAATAACCAAAAATAGTCTTAATACTACAGTTTTGTAACAACACTCATTATTACAGACCTCTCCAAATACTACAGTCACTGCCCCAAGTTATGATGTTCCTGGCCAGAAATACCCTCTAGCAGCACCAGACACTGCTTCACAGTGCAAGACTGCCTGTCTCCATTCAACAATCCTTATTCAACATCTGATGGAAACTGAAGCTGAACTGGAGGTTAATAAAAGATATAATCTTCCAAAATCAATCCCTTGGTGATAAACACAGAAATGGCTATGCATTTACTTTTCTATTCAATTTTACAACAGGTACATATTGTAAAAGTCATTTACAAAGGATATAGTCTTACCATGCACAACATCACAGTGCCAAAGGTGGTTAAAAGCTATTAAGAATACTCCCTTCATTAAAGAGAATGAATGGATACTTTTTAAAATAATTGTTGATTGTCCAGTATTGTTTTTAACCCTGGCTGCAAAACCCAAATACAATGGTCTGGAAATACCTTCTAATGAACCACTTTTGTACCTTCTTTAGTCCTTCAAAACACTGACACTCTCCTTCAAACATAATTATAATCTCTCTGGGTTTCTTATTACCCACTGAAGTACAGACAGACTTTTTGGAGATACCATAACTTTTGTTTATAATAATTTTAGTAACATCAAACAATTGTTTCATAAGCACAATTACAGCATTCAGAGAAAGCACAGAGAATTATAGCCAAGTGAAATGGAGTCCTTTACTCAGATTTATTTTTTTTTTAAAAAGACAACTAAATAGTCTGAACACAAATCAACTGATCTACTGAGAGAACCTACGTGTAGCATTTCAGCATCTGCTATAGCGGGTAGTCCTAACAGCTTTTCAGAACTCATTTAAAGCAAGCATAAAAAACCCTACTTCATTTAAAAAAAGAAGTTAACACAAACACTTACTCTTTTTTGTTGCTGTAGAATCTACGTTCTCAATGAAAGCATCAGTTTGAAGTTATTGCCTGTTAAGAAGTTCAAACATGAATATGTTAACTTAATACATAATAAAGTTTGAACTGCAATATATAAGGAACTTTTCATACCAGGAAGAAGAAATTTGCCCAAAATAAGGCCTATGTCATCATCTTCCCCCCCGCCTCTCCCAAAGTAAGAATCACAAATACAGGTCAAGTGGAATTTATGTCTTAATAGAGACACTGTCACAGAATGATCTAAGAAATACCACCTTGGGACCATAGAAAAAATTCAGAATGTGCACAAATAAAAACCTAATGAAATGAAAACCAAGCTCAAATTCATTGCAGTACTCCTACAGTTGACACAAGTTATAACAATACATTCTCTTACTACTGGCAAGGTAAAATCCCAAGATTAGGACCAGATAAGATATGCATTGGATATAACTGCTAACTTTTTAAAACATTGAACCAAGGTGATTATATCTCTGGTCTATCACTTTTTCCATGAGACTTATCAAACGTATCTGATCTGAGAAAAACATATATCCAATCACACTGCCAAGACTAGTTCTCGTATCTGGAACCAGCAATTACATAGAACAGAAATAGTTTTGTCATGAAAGGGGCATCACTACAGTTAAAATAAAATTGGAAAGCCAAGAGAAAAAACATTTTGTATCATTTCCTTGTCTTACAGGTAATACTCCTTGTATTTTCCTTATACAGAAATACCAATTTCTAGAATCTCAAAAAGCAAACACTATGAATTGTGTTACACATGGACAAAGGCCATTAAGACTAATGAAAATAGTTAAGCCCACACTTAACACAGTGTCTCTGAATTCTTTATGTGACTCCTTACATGCTACAATAACGAGAAATATCTGTGTCTGTGTGCCTACAGCTATTGAGATCCTCAAATTATGGAAGCAATATAGAACTGTCATTCTGGACAAACATGATCTTTTGAAGCAAATATGCATTGACACCTATTAAAACCTCTTAGTTTCAAGTATAGTTCCATTTTCTCACATCCATATGAAATTTCTAAGATTATTTTATAAGAATTAATTTTCATCTTAACCTCCATCACCCTGTTACTTGCGTCATAACAAAAAAGCTGAGATTTAATACAAAAGGCAAAACAGTTATCATTCAGCAAGCTCCTTATTTGGAGTTTTATCAACATAATGTAAATAGAACTCCATATTTCATCTGGCCTCCAGATCAAAAAGGAGTAAAGAGTGATTGTAGTAGGAGAGCTTTCATCCAAGAGTGCAACTGAGTTTAGCCTAGCAGAACTTTCTGTGAGTGTCAGAATAATAGCATGAAAAAGTAGTAATAAGTGAAAGTCATACGTTGCTCAACAATAAAGCAATAAAACTAAACTTCATTTTCTGTTAGTGTATTTTACACTATAAGAAAAAGTAGAAACAGCTTCCAAAGTAAAAGGCAATTTCAAACACAAAGACTGTAAGGAATTATTCTTCTAAATCACAAAAGTGAAATCATCTTATTTTCTTGTAGAGAATGAAAAACACATAATACGTAACAACAATCATTCACAGTGGTTTTTACCAATATTGCTCAGTGACATTCATTCAGATCATGCAACTTAGAGATCATCGTTTCCAGATTTGCTAGGTCATAAGATTAGGAGATATTCTGGTACAGGTTGAGAAGCCTGAAAGCAATATAAAAAGTCTCTGTCTGTCAAAGTCTACCTTTTTTTCTTTTAATATTCACATTTAATGGAGTTAAATGCCTATCAATGAGAAAGTTAAGAGAAAAATAGTAGTGACATGAGAAGAGATGGCTCTCTAATCTTGTTACTACGCGTAAGGGATTAATGTCTAGGAGTAGAAGTTAAATAAAGGTTAAAAATTGTATTCAACAGAATAGGATTAATAACCACTGGGAAAATTAATCAAGATATTGAGAACATTCACCATCCATCTGGAGTTTACATCAAGATCTTGTCTCAAAGGTAGACTTCAATTCAGTCTCAGTGCTAGGGCTTCATGTGGGAATTACTCCAGGTACTCAGTTCCAATAACCACATGGGCCATTCTGTCAGTGCTTCACACACCTCTGCCAAGTAGTGACAAGCGTCACCCATCAACAGTTCAGTGTAGAGCTGTAAAAATAAACCCCCAAACCCCACATCTCTTCACTTGCAATTCATCAGTGTTTAAACTTCATAATAGTACTAGCACACTTTCCATTTGCCCGTCTTCACCTCCCAAATCCTTCACCTGAAGCAGCGAGTGCGTTTCAACCCTTTCACTTCAGTTTCTGTACAGAAAGTACAGAAGTCCTGGTTCTCTCTTTTATGGCTGCACAGGGTCATTTCTGTGCAGCCCTGACCAATAGCATATACACAAGTATGTATGTAACAAAGTGCCGTCAGTTGCTCTGAGCTCACACCTGGACTCTGATTTTTCCTCTCAGACAGTAAATTTGAGTTCTACACCAAGGGCAGTATTAAATGAACAAGTACATGTTTGTAAAACACTTGGTCTTTACGTTACTGAACAGAGGCATAAATTCTCATCTTAAACATCCATGAGTGAACTAATCATTTGGCAACCAAAAGAACAAATGCTAAGTTTAGCTCCAATGACATGTAGTAAAGATAAGGATCTATACATAGATTATAGTGTTGCAGGTAAAACTGAATTTTAACATTACCTCTGCACAATTAAGAAAAACATTTGAGGTTAAAAACATCACTCCTGGAAGCTAAATTTTCTAAACAGTTGTGTTTAAGAGACAGGTGGATCATTAGGCCACAAGTTTTTTAACCTCACAGTAATTGTTAATTCCTCACAACAGTGACTGTAAATATTACATTTTTTCCTTTCCCCTTAAGAAAAAATATACAATGGTAAACTCACCAAAAAATTATTGCTAGGCAGAGGATACCTGATCAAAATCTGTTAAACCAGAAATATTCTATTTACTTCATCATATGGATTATTTTCCGTAAGTTTTACAGATCTTTAAAGAGAAAATGCAATAATCAACATATTTGTTTCTTGAGTGCTTTCTTTCTTCTGTTTCATTAAATAAGCAGGTGTGGATGTGTATTTTCTTTTGGTCAGGTCAAAGGCAAGATAAAAGTGTAACCATGAAGCACCTACACAACTAAGATATGGGAAAGATTTAACAACGAAGTCAAATAATTAGCTTTAGATTTATAATTTGGGGGGTTGTTAATATCAAATAAAAATCTATATTGTATATGTATTGCAGTGCAACAAATATGTACATTTCACGACTGTAACTTGCTAGAAGCCATAAAATTACAACACACAAAAAAGTTGGTGACATTCGCATGCAGTTGCATGCATTTTCTCCAAAAACAGAAAACAAACAAAGCAAACAAAATCAGGAGAACTAAATTAAAACTCTGGGGTTTTGTTCTATGAAGCATGTAACATGCTGATGGAGTTTAAGATATGTTGGAAGAACACAATGAAGAATTTACTCCCAATTTTACAAGCCATACCCTCCAAAATAATTGTCTTTCACAACTAATCACAATGGAATCTGTGCAACAGAAAACTGTGAATATTGAAAATCTGGCTGCTTTGAAGAAAGATGTTCGAGAGCAGGAATTCCAAAGCAATTAATTATCACCTTTTCTAGTTAGTGATGAGCTACATTTATTCTTTTTGAACTTTTCTATCACAAATTGTTCGTGGATACCTTAATGCGGAACACAAAGTGCAAAGTAAGACTTGCAACTTAATGGTGGAGCTGCAGCAAGGAGCTATGTGGTGGCAAGCCAAGTAGAGCTGATGGCCCTGCTCTAACAGAGGCACACACATTCGTAAGGGACTACTGTAACATTCATTTTAATCAAACGGCCAGGCTATTTCCAGGACAGAAAACAACAGAAAGAAATAAAGACAGAACTTAAACTGAAAGACTAAACCCATTTGTGAGATTCAGACAGACTGAAGAGGAAAACTGGCCAAAGCCCTTGACCATTGGTGAAAACAGTAACCTGCAGATGAATGAGAAGACTTGCAGAACTTCAGTGTGACAATATCAAGAACATTTCTTGCCCTGAGCTTTCTAACAAGCTTGTCTATTTAGAATCTTATTTAAAACTTCTCTTGTTTTGTCTTAACATGGCTTGAGTTAAACTCTTCTCAAAACAGCCACATTAACAACACAACTTTCCTCACCCATACACGTTACAGCAAATGCACCAAGAAGTATCCTGTCACCCACACCTTCCACTTAAGCTCAAACATAGCAGCGATACATAGGTCTCATGTCAGCTTCATGGATCAGGCAGAGGGCTGGCACCAGTGAAACTGGAGGAGTAAGAAGTGTCTACCAGTGTCTAGTAACCATACAGGCCTGAGATGGCTTAAGATACCAAGGTGCACACAGCATGCTTTTCTGACAGACTTGAAATACATTAAAAATATGCTCTAAAAAAACCCCAAACCACAAAACAACACCCCCTCCCCCCCAAAAAAAAAAAAAACAACCCACCCTAACCACAGAATAATCAATTCTTTCTCTTTGTCTGCTGCTGGCAGGGGCTTACAGCAGGTGGCTTGCTAGGTTGCTGGCCGAAGGGTATCAAGCTTTTTCACACATGTACGTTCGTGAACTTGTGTATACAAAAATACACACACAAAATACACAGAATAAGCCTAAGTACATTCATATCACTTCAAAGTTGTTAATCAATAGTTTATTGAATCACTTCATAAAAGCTTAAGAGATATTTAATACTTTTGGAAGAACCCTTTCATGACAACTGTACGAACATACTTTTGTAAGAACAAAAGCAGACAAAAACCCCTGCTTGCAGGAGCAATTTAAGGATGAACTAAATTTAAAAAGCAGTAATAAAAAGCACACAAGAGTCAGCAAAAGAGTTCTACAGAAATCAGTTTTCATATGGTGAATCATAAAGAGATGAAACTTTTTTAGTATGCTCAGGCAATTTATCACATTTATATGAGCAAAGGTATGTCCCTATGTGATAGGACACTGAAACAAAAACTTCACTCTGACTCAACACAGGCCCCCCCCCCACTTTGTGCTTCAGTCACATTTTACATCTACTCATTTAATAAAAATCCCTCAGTCATAGACTCACAGAACCATATGGGCTGGAAGGGACCTCGAGAGATCATCGGGTCCAACCCCCCTGCCAAAGCAGCTCCCTAGCTCATATTGCACAGATAGGTGTCCAGACGGGTCTTGAATATCTCCAGTGAAGGAGACTCCACCACCTCCCTGGGCAGCCTATTCCAGTGCTCTGTCACTCTCACTGTGTGAAAGTTCTTCCACATGTTGGTGCGGAACTTCCTAAGCTCTAACTAGCAGCCATTGCCCCTTGTCCTCAGTCACAGTTATTTCATTCACAACAACTCAAACAAAGGGACAGTGAGAAGATGAACTGACTGCATAAAAATTTCTTGTATATTTTTGAAAATATGAACATTCATAAATGCAAGCAACTAAATATGGACAAACCAACACAAGAAAATAAGAGAAATAATAGTTAATGTGGTGGTTTGACCCTGAATGGAGGCCAGTCACCCAAAGTCTCTCTATCACTCCCCTTTTCAGTTGGACAAGGGAGAAAATATATATTGAGAGGCTTAGGAGTTGAGATAAGGACAGGGAGAGATCATTCCACAGTTAGCATCATGGGCAAAACAGACTCAACACAGCATAAAGAAAAGAAAACCATCTAATTTATTACATTACACACACAGTGAAACCAAAGTTGGATAATGAGAAGTGCAACCAGATCTTAAAACACCTCCCCCCACTCCCCCCTTCTTAGCAGACTCAAATTTAGTGATGATTTCCCTCCCTTCTTCCCCCTCATGGCATGGGGAGGGACAGGGAATGGGGTTTCAGTCAGTTCCTCATGAGTTGTTTCCTTTCTTAGTGGGAGGTGGGGGCACATTCCTCACACCCTCCCCCTGGTCCAGTGTGGGCTCCCACCCTTAGGAGACAGTCCTCCACGAACTTCTCCAACATGAGTTCTTTCCCACAGCACATTGGTCTCCCCATTGTTCTCCCCCTTTCCTCATCACATCTGCTACTGATACTATATGGCCCACAGTCAGGACCAAGCTTACTACTTTTCCCAGGTTTTCCCATTTCCACCAGTACCCCTTTCTCAGAGGGACAGAAAGGGTCCTCAGAGGACAGCAAGACTTCAAGGATTGTAAATGAAAAGGATATGTTCAGTTCTAAAGTAAGCAGCCATTAAAGTGAAATAGATGTGGTAAAAAAACCCACTACTACTTTAAAGTATTGATGATTAAATAAATAATACGTCTGGAAAAAAGTTTCTTCTGTATAGGTCAGAGATCTATAGTGTGTCATTTAAAATAGGGTTACAAAAAGCAGTGTTATGGTTAGCGATAATTAGCAGGAAATGGGAGTGAGAAGAAGAAAGTTCATCTTTTAAAAGCATCAAAAAAAGAGTATATAAAGAAATTTCTTTCACTTCTCATGCATCTGACATTTCCAAAAGTGTCCCTGTGCCTTTGGAAAGTTGATTTTCTTTTTTTTTTTTTTTTGAGGGAGAGTGAGTTTGAAACAAGTTTTCTTATAGAGGAAGACTAATTGGAGTGACCCAACTTTCTTTGGTTGCCAGTGGTTTTTAATAGCTTCTAAAAATCGTAGACATAACAGTACATTGATATTTACTCTAATTTGGCCACTGAAGGTGTCTTTAAAATAATCCTATTTACAGCTAGCTTTTTAATTCATACTCTGTCAGGCATTTCCCATAATTCAACTTCCCTCCCACCAGAAAAATATTTGTTGGCCAAGTAGCTTTCACCAGACTGAGGCATCAGCTTATTCTGCAGTTTCCATATGGACACCTGCAGTTGGGAACTGTGGCCACCAAAAATCACTTCAGGTTAAAAATACTAGTTTCTCACAAGCTTTAACACAGATGTCTTCACTTAGGTTTCACTCTTCTGGGAACCAGCCTATCTTTATCTTTAACATTTCATACATAACTGATTTACAAGTGAGTCACAGGAGACAACAACATGGCTTGGTAATTTGTTTTAGCAAGTACAACTGGTTTGCTAGTAATTAGAGGAAAGACCTTTAGAAGGGAACTGGCAAAGTATTTAGTTGTTCTTCTTACCTTAACAAACTCTCCTTGACAGATATGCAATGAGAACTGAATGAGGTAAGACAAGATGGGATGTGGGAAAACAGGAATAGAAACAAAGTGACATAAAGGGAAGGGGAAAGAGTTGGAAGAAAAAAAATGAATAAGGAAGTGTGATCAAGGTGGAAAACAAGAAAAATATGAAAGCTTAAAAAATACAAGGGAAAAAGAGTTAAGGAACAGAATAGAAAAGGGACTGTATTAGACTTCAGCTGGAATGACAAATGTGACAGGGCACAGTGTAACGTGGCTCAAGAACAAAAGGCATGCTAGGAATAGCAGTTGAAGTAGCAAGCAACAGCAGCAAGGTTCCTCATGCTTCATCTATTCATTAAAGCTGAGAGCTCACTACACCAGAAGAAGGTAACTGCTCTTCAGAGCTGCCCAGCCTGTGAAGAGCTCCTGTAACATCTCTCATGCACAGCCTGATCTATTAATTCAGGAATACTGCACAGAGTAGCTCAACACAAGTTGCAGAAACATGGCCTTGAACAGTTAGGTCCTGTAACTGACCCAGCAGCATACCTACTTCTGGTAGTTCTTGTTTACAGTCATGTTGCTATTCCCAAGGCATTTATTAGTTTACAAATGAGGACTTGCAGACAGTTACCAGACTATGGAAGAAAGCAGGCCACCTTCACAGTACCTCACCATCATTCCCACACTGACTTACCTTCTTAGCCAGGTCTCACTTTCAGTGCAGTTTTCCATCACCTGCTGCACAGTGAAAACATCTAAGAAGCTGGTAGGCCTGTTCCTGTTAAGGGCCATTTGCACTGGCTGAGCCTCACTTGCTAGCATACTCATCTTTCTGCCAATATCTCCTACAGCTTGGATAGGCAATCTTCCCTGCCAGCAGGGCCAGTTGGGGTACACAGGGTAAAACAAGCACGCAAACCTTCCTCTAGGATTCCCCAGGATTTGTAAACTCAGTCTTAGAAAACAAAAATGAGACCACTCCAGCTAACTCATGATAAGTTCAGCTCTTTTTTTTTCCATGCAGAATGTAAGACTGTTTTTACACAATCAGGTTTACCACCCAGGCCCAGACATACTTACTTCAGAATAAGCCAGGCTTTCTCCTGTCTTCTGCCCCATACATATGGCAAGTCCTCCACTGCTGACACAGCATCTCCTGCTTGGACACAAGGCAGAATAACCTTCGTACTGCTTGCACCTTTATAGGAGGAACATCTAGGCTCATTGAGGGTTTCCCCTCAAGTCACAACAATGTCCCTTACAGCAGACCATGACACTATGAACCTCTTTTTTTCAACGCTTTTCCCAAATGTCTCTGCATTTTCTTCTCTGCTGTTCAGCTGCTTCTCCATTTTGCAGCCATCTCCACAATCCATCAACTCACAAATAAGTCATGGGTCTGTTTTCTTTAAGAAGGCCAGTACTTCACCTAATTTGTTTTCAGAATATAGTAAATCTCATTAAAAAAAAAAAAAAAGAAAACCCACAATAAAAAACCCATAAAAGCCTCCCCAAAACTTTCCAAAGTAACTCAAATTTATTCCTGCAGCTAACAAAGGCACCAACCCCCAGAAACGCTGTGCATTCCCAAGCAAAACCCTTCACACTGCTTTCTAGGCAAGCTCCATCCACCCTCAGGAATATCTCCCACTGCCTTCCACACTTCTTTGGCTATCATTCTTCCCTCTCCCTGCTCTAAATTTGCCACTTGCCCCGCAACACAACGCGACACACCTGCCTGCCCCAGCCCCCCCTTGCTGAAATGCCACACCACCTGCTTCGCTCCAATGCCTTTCAGACTTTGTATGCACAAGAAAACCACACTGCAAATAAATTAAAGCAAGTCCTTATGCTAGATTTGCTTTGCAAAGCCTTAAAACAGAAAATAGGTTGTTAGTGTTACAAGAAGTATTTTAATATTGTTAGCCTGTTTTCTGTAGCGGTGCAACAGATTTCCTAACCTACTGGGAAAGGTACTCTTATGGGGATCAGCTGCATGGCGTAGCCAGCAGAAGCAGGTGCAGGGGTTGCTTCTGCAGTTAACCAGAATGCCATTAGAAGGCATTTTTCACTTTGATGTACCACTGACTGTAAATCCTTAAAAATGGATCCAGAACATCCTTTTTGCCCAAACTTCTGCTTTTTTCTCCTTTCTCCTTTTTTCACATCTTCTTACATCTTTTAGTTACTTTATAAATTATCTTTTTAACATGCT